>NC_054481.1:28156658-28756658 GCF_017639515.1 Carcharodon carcharias | reverse complement strand
CATGCCAAACAGCGGAAGCAGCATGCGATAGGCAGAGCTAAGCAATCCCACAACTAACGGATCAGATCTAAGCTCTGCAGACGGGAAAACTGGTGAGCAATGAAACCAACTAACTGGAGGAGGCGGCTCCATAAACATCCCCATCCCCAATAATCAGGGAGCCCAGCATGTCAGTGCAAAAAACAAGGCTACCTTCAGCCAGAGGTGCCAAGTGGATGATCCATCTTAGCCTCCATCTGAGGTCCCCAGCATCACAAATGCCAGTCTTCAGCCAATTCAATTCACTCCACGTAATATCAACAAATGGCTGATGGCACTGGATACTGAAAAGGCTATGGGCCCTGACAACTTCCCGGCAATATTACTTAAGACTTGTGCACTCCAGAATTAGCCATGCCCCTATCCAACCTGTTCCAGTAGAACTACAACACTGGCATCTACCCAGCAATGTGGAAAATTGTCCAGGTAAAACCTGCCCACAAAAAGTAGGACAAATCCAACCTGGCCAATTAACCAGTCTACTCTTGAACTTCAGCAAAGTGATGGAAAGGTATCGTCGATAGTGCTATCAAACGGCACTTAGTTAGCAATAACCTGCTCACTGATGCTCAGTTTAGGTTCCAACAGGGCCACTGAGTTCCTGACCCCATTACAGCCTTGGTCCAAACACAATGAAAAGGTGAGAGAGTGACTGCGCTTGACATCTAGGCCGTATTTGGCTGAGCATGGCATCAAGGAGCCCCAGCAAAACTGGCATCAATGGGAATCAGGGAGAAAACTCTGGTTGGAGTCATACCTAGTACAAAGGATGATGGTTGTGGTTGTTGGAGGCCAATCATCTCAGTTCCAGGACTTCACTGCAGGAGTTCCTCAGGATAGTGTCCTAGGCCCAATCATCCTCAGCCTCATCTTTCCGTCCATTTTGATAGAGAGACTTTTCTTCCATCATAAGGTCAGAAGTGGGGATGTTTAAACATGGTTGCACAATGTGCAGCACCATTCGTGACTCATCAGATACTGAAGCAGTCCATGTCCAAATGCAGCAAGAGCTGGGCAATATCCACGCTTGGGCTGACAAGTGGCAAGTAACATTCAAGCCACACAGGTGCCAGGCAATGACCCTCTCCAACAATAGAATCTTACCATCTCTGAATCCCCCAGTATCAATATCCCTGGGGGGTGGTTACCATTGACCAGAGACTGAACTGGACTTGCCATATAAATAGTGTGGCTACAAGAACAGATCGGAGGCTAGGAATCCTGTGGCGAGTAACTCACGATCTGACTCCCCAAAGCCTGTCCACCATCTACAAGGCACAAGTCAGGAGTGTGATGGAATACTCTCTGCTTGCCTGGATGAGTGCAGCTCCAACAACACTCAAGAAGCTTGACATCATCCAGGACAAAGCAGCCTGCTTGATTTGCACTCCATCCACAAACATTCAGTCCCCCCACCACCTATACACAGTGGTAGCAGTGTGTACCATCTACAAGAAGCACTGTAGCAAATCACTAAGTCTTCTTCAACAGCACCTTCCAAAACCGTGACCTCTACCACCTGGAAGGACAAGGGGACCAGATACTTGGGAACACCACCAACTGCAAGCTCCCCTCCAAGTCACACACCACCTTGACTTGGAATTATATCACTGTTCCTATACTGTCGCTGGGTCAAAATCCTGGAATTCCCTTCCTAAAAGCACTGTGAATATACCACATGGATTGTAGCAGTTCAAGGAGGTGGCTCACCACCAACTTCTCGAGTGCAATTAGGGATGGGCAATAAATGCTGGCCCAGCCAGCAACCCCCAAAGCTCACACTTAAAAAAATGATTCGGTGAGTAACTGCATTGTAAGACTGAGCCTAAAAGACAGACCAACATGGCATGAGGTTAAAAATCATCATCTGTATAAGCCGGTCATACACAGGGAACTGCAACTGTCTTCAGCCAGAGATAGTGAAAAATTTAAATCAGACAAGTTTCCTGTTCCTATCATGATCTGAATCACATCTGTTGTGAAGACAGGTTGTGGTATAATTTTAATTTCAGCAAAGATCATGGTCTCTCTCTCTCTTACTGGTCTAGGATAACTGAAAAGGAGAGATGTTAAATAAACGCAGCACTTGAAGCATTTTCAATGTAATCAAGAGTCATTCCACAACGAAGGTTTCAAATTGGGTGGCCAAAAGTGTCATTAGAGACACAAATTGGGATCATTCATCAATAAAAAGATGTGTAAATGACAAAGCCATTTCTTTATTGGTTAAAGTGTTTGTCAGTCATAGTCACAAGGATTGGTCCAACAGAGTGATAATAGTAGCGAGATCCATTGACATCTGATAGATACAACAACTTGCACTTATATAGCACCATTAATGTAGCAAAACATTCTAAGATACTTCTGTGTGTTACCAAACAAAATTTGACATCAAGCCACACAAGGTGATATTAGAGCAGATGACAGAAAGCTTTGTCAAAAAGGTAGGCCTTAAGCAGCATGACATCTTGAGGTAGAGAGGTTTAGGGAGGGAGTTCCAGACTTTAAGACCAAAACAGCCAAAGGCACAGCTGCCAATGGCGCAGCGATGTAAGGCCGGGGGGGGGGGGTGCAGGCTGGAGACTAGAATTTAAGGCACACACATCAAGGAGTTGATATGTGATCTAAAGGCCATGTTGAGGGGCCAGTTATACAGATAGGAGACCTTAGTGGAATCTTCAATGACAGCAAATGCTCCAGTCATTGAGTGATCCAGCAGATGGGAGAGCTGCTGGTGCAATCGGCAATGAAGCTGAATTTGCAGTAGAGGTGTTGGTAAGCAGAGCCAGGAGACATTCATTCTGCATGGAGCTGCCTTTCTGAGGCTGGTAAATAGGATTCTGCTTGAGGGACCATAGCCAGGTGTCCCAGTTGAGAAACCTCACTAATGACAGCAGCTGGTAAAATTGATTCTTTGGATTGTTGTGAACTGCATATTGGCACAGTAATCATAAAGGAACAGGCAAAACCACTTCCAACAAAGCATTCTTGAGTGGATGAATCCTCAGAACAAACAATTCCAGCCTAGCCTTGTGTATCCCACCGTAAAGATCAATTAAAAAGTAAGTTAAGTCCTAGTTATATCTCAGACAGAACTGTATATTCCTTTTATTTATAATTGTATTCACACACAAAATACAGTTTAATTCAAACAGAAAACTGCATTAGACATTGTTTAATTTTAAGTAATTTGCAGTTTCAGAATTGGAGGCAAGGCTTTGAATTGCTTCGGGGGACTCCTCTAAGCAGCCCAGTGATCTGAACAGAAATCTGCTCTGGAGTAGAGATGGAAAAATAACAGATCACTACAAAGAGATCATTAAGGAATCACTAAAGGTAATTAGCCCATTATTTTCATTTGGAGTTGCATTATGCAAATACTATTAATGTTTGTTGTTTCATTATACTATTTGTAACCCCCTGGTGTATGGTGATACCTGCCATTCATGAAAAATGGCACATCATAACAAAAGGCAATAGTGAATACAGCAACTACGTTAGGGAACGGTTAGTTAAGTATATACCTCAATAAGGGCAGGGTATAGAAGGCTGAGCTCCTGGACCATAAGGAAGAATGGTGCACTTATCGGAACTGTCAAGACATCATTGTATCACTAAGCAAATTTCTGCAATGAACCAGATCCACTTTATATCCATGGATGAATGAGAATGATCCTTTGTTTTTAAAATTGATGTCAAGTGTTCTCCAGCTTTCCCTCTCTGCTATTGTCAAATATGCCAGAATACAAATTTTAAGGCGGCCACATTTTGCATTCTGGACAACTACCTTTCAGCTTTTTAAAAATTAAGTCATGGGCTGAGTAACATTGGCATGACCAACATTTGTTGCCCATCCTCAGTTGACCTCAAGGTGGTGGATAGCTGCCTTCTTGACGGCTGCAGTCTGTGTGGTGTTGATACACCCACAGTGATGTTAGATAAGGAGTTCCAAGGTTTTGACCACGTGACAATGAAGGAATGGTGCTATATTTCCAAGTGGGTGTGCACAATTTGGAAAAGAACACAGATAAAGTTCTATAATCAGCAGCTTGATACACAAAGGATCTGCAAATCCTTTTGTGCCAAGCAATATGAGTCCACAGACAGCATGGCCTCCCAGTCCTCTTTCATGGAGGTCTTGGGCGACAGAAGAGTCATTTACAGCACAGGAAGCCACCATTCAGCCCATCGAGTCCATTCTGGCTCCCCACGGAGCAATCCAGTTAGTCCCACTCCTCCACTCGATCCCCATAGCCCTGCAAGTTTATTTCCTTCAAGTCCCTAATTTCCTTTGATATCATTGTTTCTGCTTCCATCACCGTCCTGGGCAGCGAGTTCCAGATGTGTAAAAAAATTGCTTCTTCACATTCCCTCTGTATCTCTTGCCCAAAATTTTAAATCTGTATTCCCTGGTCCTTGCTAATGGCAAGAGTTTTACCTTGTCTAACTTATCTAAACAGGTCTTAATCTTGTATATCTCTATCAAATCTTCCCTCAAATCTCCTTTACTCCAAGGAGAACAACCCGAGCCTTTCCAACCTAACCTTGTAACTAAAACCCCATAACCCTGGAACATTCTGGTAAATCTTCTCTGCACCCTCTCAAAGACCTTCACATTTTTCCTAAAGTGTGGTGACCAGAACCGGATGCAATACTCTAGTTGTGACCTAACTAGAGATTTATAAAGGTCCAGAATCACTTCCCTGCTTTTGTACCCAATGTCTCTATTTACGAAGCCCAAGATTCCATATACTTTGCTAACCACTGTCTCAATATGTCCTGCCACCTTCAAAGATCAATGAACATGTACCCACAGGTCCCTCAATTCCAGCACACACTATAATTGTGCTATTAACTCTCTATTGCTTCTCCCTATTCCTTTTTCCAAAATACATTATCTTACACTTCTCCATATTAAATTCCATCTGCCACTTGTCCACTCATTCCGCTAGCCTATGTCCTATTACAGGTGATTTGTATCATCCTCACTGTTTGTCCTCCAAGTTTGGAAACATCAGCCCTTTTTGAAATTTTACTCCATATTCTAAGATCCAATTTGTTTATATATAGCATTAAAAAAAGCAGGGTCCTAGCACTGACCCTTGGGGAACACCACTGTAATTGGGAGAGTATGGACAAACCGCTAACTCTGGACGAGCTGACGAAGACCATAGGGTCCTTCGGGACGAGTAAAAATCCAAGAAACCATGGTTTACCAGCTGTGTTGTATTCAACTCTGTGGGACTGGATCAGCCCAGATCTTCTGTAAGTGTATGAAAGTATGCTTCCGGCAGGCAGCATGTCAGAATCCATGAAGGCAGACCTTCAGACTACCTGAAGATATGGTGCAGGAGGTCTAGGGCATGCGCCAAAAATTGGAAACATCACGTAGCCATCGTGAAAGAAAAACTGGGCATGTGGGAGCTATGCTCCCTTTCCATTGTAAAAACCTGGTCATTAAGATGTAAGACATTCTCGGTGCTGTTCATGCGCATCGCAGGTCTGGCCCATACCCTACATCTGCACCATGACAGTCATCGAAGCCACCTTTTGCATTGTCTAGAGATCAAAAATGGACACTGTCCACATTGACACAATGTACAAATCTCTAGGTAAGGGGGGGGGAAAGTGTACCCAACAAAACATACCCAATATTGTCCTCATCCTGATGGCCACCCTTTGTATGTGGAGCATCAAGCTGTATGCAGACCCTTGGTAAGTAAGTGTGCCACTAGTTGCTGAGGTGTTCCCTGTCCCTGGTATTGCAAAGGATGGTCTGGTCACAATGTTGTGGAATACAGCAGTCAGTTGGACCACAAACTGATCATACGACCTGTCCCTTGTGGAAAAGTTTATGCAAAAAATAAAAAAACCTTTGACCACAAGGCCATCAGCAATGGTCCACACGTAATGTAGAGGCCTTCTGGGGAAAAAAAAATGGTGCATCCTGTTGGATGGTTCCCTGAGCAGGCTGCCAAAATCATTTGGGGAAAACACCTTATCGCAGAATTTTCAAACAAGCGCAAAGATGTAGCTTGGCTGGTGGCAAGAAGGGCTCTCCCCATCAATCCTTCCTGCATGCCAGGATTCTCATCCCCACACACTGCCCATGAGGCGGCTGTGGTGGGGAAGAAATTGTCATCCATCTCCTTCTGGAAGGTACCTTTGCAAAGCAGTTATGGAAAGAGATGCAATGGTTTTTGTTGAGATTTATCCTAGGCAGCTGTTACAGAGAACTCTGTGGTCTATGGTCTGTTCCTAGAGACACACATCAAAATAAACATTAACTGCTGGCGAATCAACACCACTATGTGGTCTACCTAAAACTTGGTCTTCCAGTGCAAAAAGCTGTCGATGACAGAGTGTTGCAGGTTGACACATTCCAAGGTCCAGGACTACATGCTGAAGGATGTACTAAAGCTAAGAGCAGCCACCACAAAGGCTCAATGGGGAAAGACCACTAAGACCCTCCTGCCATAGCATAGAGGCACTGGAAACCATGCAAAAACCTTTGGCTGCATGTGTGACATGAAATGAATACTGCAATTAGAAGCTGTAATTACAAGTGTAATGAGGCACCTCAGAGTGCCACATACTGTATTGAAAGAAACTGATTTGTTTTGCACTTATGTAATTTCAACTTTGGACTGTTATGCCATGTACCTTAACAAATTTTAAGAATAAAGTACATTTTTGGAAAAAAAAGGAAGGGAACTTGGTGGTGGTGTTCCCTTGTTCCTGCTGCCTTTGATCTTCTAGGTGGTAGAGGTTGCAGATTTGGAAGGTGCAGTCGAAGGACTTGGCCAGTTGCTATAGTGCATCTTATAAATGATACACTGCAGCCAAGGTGCACCAGTGGTGGAGGAAGTGAATGTTTAAGGTGGTGCATTATCAAGTGGCTGCTTAGTCTTAGATTGTGTGGAACTGAAGTTGTTTGAGCTGCACTCATCCAGGCAAGTGCAGAATATTTCATCATAGCCCTGACTAGCCTCTATGGCTTTCTCCTGTAGCGATGTGTGTGTGGCTGGTGCAGTTAAGTTTCTGGCCAATGGTGACCCCCTAGGATGATGATGGTGGGGGAATTCAGTGACAGTAATGCCCATCAATCAAGGGGAGGTGGTTAGACTTGCTCTTTTTAGAGATGGTCATTGTCTGGCACTAGTATGGTACAAATGTTACTTGTCACTTATCAGTCTATGACAGCATATTGCTGCTTACGAGCACAAGCTGCTTTGTTAGCTAAGGAGTTACAAATGGTACTGAACAATGTGCAATTATTAGCAAAGATTCCAACTTCTGATTTTAAGATGAACATACGAACAAGGAGGGGTAGGCCATTTGGCCCCTTGAGCCTGCTCCATCATGCACTAGGATCATGGCTGATCTAAATGAAGGAAGGCTGTTGAAGCAACAGCTGAAGATTAGGCCTAAGACATTACTGAGGAATTCCTGAAGCAACATCCTGGGGTTGAGATGATTGTGGTTGTAGGAGGACAACCATCTTCTTTTGTGTTTGTATGGTTCTAACTAATGGGGAATTTTCCCTGATTCCCTATCATCTAATCCAAAGCCTTTGCTGTATCCAGTATGCTCAACTGTTTCTTGATATCATGTAGTGTGAATCAAATTATCTGATGTGATGGTGGGGACCTCAGGAGGTCAATATAATCATCTGCTTGGCACTTCTGGCTGAAGATGGTGTTTGTCACCGTCCAAGCTAGGAAAGCACTGCATCATGATTTACATTGAGAGAAATTTATGGTATGTGAGGGTCAGCAAGATACCACAATCCACAATGTGATCAGTGGCTTGATAATTTGTTTAGTGGTCTTGTGTCAGGAATAACGTTGCCCAAGCCAATATGAGAATGCCTCTATGTCATCAGATCTTTTACATCAACTCCAGGGGGCAGATGGAAATGAATGTCTTATATGACAGACAGCATCTGCATTTCCTCTATACTGCACTGAAGTGCAGTCTAGATAATTTGCTTAAGTCTATGCAGTGGGACTTGAACTGAACCTTATGTCTCAAGTGAGAGTGCTACCAGGGCGAAGACTGATACCCAACGTTCAATTCTAAGTTTGCTTATCTTAAGTAATAGAATGGAAGCAAGTCAAAATGAATTATTTTAAGGATATGTGCCAATCCTATGATAAGAAATAAAAGTCACTGGATTGGTATTCACCATTGTACTATTTTCCCCCACAGGTTTTGTATTGCAGATCAACGGGTCATTGGGCTGGGCAAGAAAACAGCTTTACTCAAGTTGGGGTATATTTGCTATGAAGCTCCTGGGATTTGCAAAATATTGATAAGAAAAGTGAAGCCTACCTGTATACATGGATGGACAATTTTGCTTTATAGAAGTACTTCCCCTGTAGTGGGATGAAAAGTTCTGTACAGTCAAGCAGCATCATTGTGTGTCA
Organism: Carcharodon carcharias; assembly: GCF_017639515.1. Taxonomy (NCBI): domain Eukaryota; kingdom Metazoa; phylum Chordata; class Chondrichthyes; order Lamniformes; family Lamnidae; genus Carcharodon; species Carcharodon carcharias. Next base: position 28,748,190 of record NC_054481.1, on the reverse strand, counting down.
AACAATTACATGGTTTTTAAGGTTGAAGCCCAAATCTTGACAGCATTTTCAATATTGATTTGAAAGCGTAGAGTCCTCCAGTTCTTTTGAGGTTAGATAATTTCTTTACTCATGAGAATGTCTAATTACATTATAGAACTGGCAAATCTAATTGAAGTAAAAGCAATCGGGGCAAGCTCAGTATCAAATAAAAATGTGGTATCCCTTTCGGGTAAGGATAGCACCCAGTGCAGGAGTGTGGGGCTGGGGCTGGGGCAGGAGAAAAAGAGAAGAGTCCAGGAGGAATAGAGAAAAACCAGTGCTGCACTATATACAATTTCTGATACAATGCAAAAAAAAAACACATGGTTTGGGGATGGCTGTTTACACAAAACTGTATCTAGAGAAAGCCCAAAATAAACTTTGATCACAAGGTAGATTACTTTAATATATAAATGTGTATCAGTATAATTAAAGCTGTTGGGTAACAGGGTCATTTGGTATTGAGCATATGGGTGGTTGGGGGGAGCGGGTGCAGTGGGAACTCTCAGTTCAAAAAAGATATGCACACACACACACACACACACACACAGTGGAACTTACCAGGTAAGTATGATTCAGTTCACATTTCCCAACTTTCCAGTGTTAAATACTTGTGCCTCACAGCACAACTCATGTAAAACTTTATTATGAATACTGTTCTCCAATTGGCAGATTGTACTGTGAACATTTACAGTGAAATCATGTCCTGTTAGTCACAGTAAAATGGTTTTTAATATACAATTGATTACAGATTGGTAGCAATAAGTCATTATATATTGTTTATCTATATACATATAGCTTAATATTTCACATACATTTTCTGTCATCAAAGCATAGGCAAATTATTTACAAATTAGACCAACTGCAGAGCAGCACTCCCCTTGCTACAATGTGTAAACCCCATATTCCCTGCAGGCCACACAGTGAGTTACTGTATGTAGTGTTGCTCAGAGAACTCCTCCTTCATGACTACCACAAGCTAGGACTATGTTCTAGCAGCAGCTGGCAGGTCTCAACAGCTGTGCTTAGACTGGTTTGGTCTTCCAAGATCCATCTTTGCATTGGCCATAGTTGTGTAATTTAGCAAACATTACTGAATGACTCAAGCCAGTGAGTGACAGCATTCTTTGGGTAGTGTCCCAAACGGACAAGTGAGATTCAATATTTGTTTTTTTGGGCTGAAATGGAAAAAGCTCCTCCAAATCAGTGTCTTGCAACACAAGCATTGGGATGCTCAAATGTCAAGGTAAAATGTGGATAATTATGAAATCACTGAGTGGGGTATAAATATGTGTGACTGCACTGCCCAACACCACCAACCCACCGTCAAACCCAACTTACCTGCCAACCTTGCTTACATCAACCCCAACCCAACTAGCCCGTCATGGTGCTGGACATCTCAGCACATAGCAATTAGTGTATATAAGAATGCAAGGTGGCTGCTTTTTTGTGCATCAGTGAAGAGCTCAGTGTTGGGGAGGGGGAACAAGGAGAACAAAACATGGAACAGCATCTTTCAAAAATGGGTGGTTTTTAAAAAAAATCCACAAAGTTCCAGAATGATGGGCTTTGGTAATTTGATAAATCAGCATCAATAAAAAATGCACAAGGTATCATGCAAGAATAGGGCTAAACCCTAATGGTCTGTTTTAATGATGGGATTGGCATACAAAGTCTGGATATATATTGAGGTAGGAGAGAAAAAGGCCCTTGAATCTATGTATATAATGTTTAGCTGACTCCCACACAAAAGCGATGACTTTCAGTGCCCCTTCTCTCCACTCCTGGAACAGGAGTATCAAATTAGGATGTTCAACATCAAAGAGAGGGAATTGTTCAGCTTGGGGAAATTTGCACTCAGTAGCACTGCAGCACTCTCAGTGAAGCTTATCATGGTTGTGCCCACATCTGAACGGTATACAGTATACAATACACTTTACAAGGGTGGGGGTGTTCACTTAAATGCAGTCGACTCTACAGCTGCAAAATCCTTATACAATAATTAAAACCCACATCCTTTCATACAAAGAAGTGCGTGTACGTCCATTAATTATCACCTTCCTGGTCAGTTTTGCACATTATGGTACTTTTTCTGAGGTGGGGTGGGGGGAGTTCAAGCTTAATTTGGCTAAAATACACCTATCCTGGAAAAAGGCTAGAATGTTCACTGCATATTGCTGCAATACCAGACTTCAACAGTGGGAAGCCCCTTATGGGCAAGGATTTTTTTTATAGCAAAATATTGCTGAACTTAATATTTTCGAATTTATATGGGAAATACCAAATGGTAGTCCAATCTATTGGAGCCTGCAAGAGAATGCTGGGATCCAGGCTCCATTGCAACTGCTGTCTAATTGGATGTCAGTTACTGGTGGCACCAACACTCCCAGCAGCCTACCTGACCAGCACTGCAATGGGCGAGGGGTGGATGGGGGAGAGAATACACACAACATAAATTTGGTGTATTTCTAGAAAATGTGTTTAAAACTTAACAAGTGGGTTTTTAACTGTAAACCTTAGGCAAAATCTTAAGGGGCTAAACTGCAAGGTGCAACAATTTTTCCATGAAAACAAACTAAATCTTGTCTATGTAATCAGATTATGTTCTCGATATGCTTAGACCTTTCAGACTCTGCTATAAACATAGAAACATAAAGGGGGGATATTTTCCACGAGGTGCTGATGTGGCCCTGGTGACATTTATATTGTTGTAAATCCCAACAGGCTGGGGCAGGGTGGTAATCTGAGGCCATTATTTCCAGGCTTGGGACAAAAGATTTGAGGATGAATTTAAAAATGGATGAGATATGCTCCTTTTACTATTAAGGATATATTCGCCATTGTACTCCTGCCAGTGTCATTTAAAGGGTGACTCTTTCATTTTGACTGGACTTGGAGGATAATTTTGAGCAGAAAGACAGAAGTACTTGGGACTTAGAATCTATTGCATGACTCATATTCGGATACCCCAGTGATTAGAAGAGAGAAGAGCAACTTCTCACTCAAGCTCACAGCTACAAGAACGTCCCTTCTGCCTCAAGAACTTGCTACAGCAGTAGACTTGGTGTGTCAGTTCAGTCTTTAATATAAATCCCAGCATTGAATATTAAATCAGAATATAATTATACCACTCCTACTTCAATTATGGTAATTTGCAGATGTATTGGGCCCAATCCCTGTATAGTTTGCATAATTTTATTTAGGTGCAATAGTCAGCAAGGACCCACAGAAAGAGTACAATTTATTAAATCAGAGCACGTATGCACACAGAACTTGTTTAGATGAACAATAGTGGAGTTTGGGGATGGTTTGGTGTTAAATATCGAGGGGATGCTGGACAGAATGGAGCCAAAGGCAGCTTCAGGTGATTGGACTTAGGATTTCGCAAATATTTAAAAAGTATTTCATCTGATCATGCAGACAAAAAGGTACAATCTGTTAAAGGGATGACTGAATACTTCACAGCTTTAGATATTTGTTTCAGTGCCCAATTTGGTTAAGGCTGTACTGTGCTTACACTCACTGATGAGACATCGATCAGGTTAAATGCCAGGAACCTTAGCAAGAAAAATGCGAGCTGCACAATTGTGCTGCCTTGATGTGCAGTTGCTGACTGACCCATGCTGAACAAGTTCTCTTTATGCCAATTGAACATCTGGACTGCCACAATCAAGGCTTTGCTATAAAGGAAGAACCTAGGACATTCCCATTCCAAGCTCCAATGAGTCTGGATTTCTGATCACACTAGTAGGGGTGCACAAAACTTGGTCACAGAATCTCAACCCAAGCTAGACCCACCTACTTAAACCAATGGATAGCCTGAAAATATCATGCCACAGACCCCATAAATTTGATTTTGGGGTTATTCAGTTTAATACTGTTCAATAAAACATAAATCCAACACTGGTTTGTCATTCTTACAAACATCTAATGTTATTCCATATATTATTTGACACTACATCCTCAATTTGTATTTCAAAATATTTATCCAATCTAACCCAATGTTGGGGAAAGACACCCACAGTCATGTTAAGGGGTAAATTCCAACAGGGCAGTTTTCCAACAGTTCATCCAGAGTGTCTGTTTGCTGAGTGTGAGAACAGAATCCAATATTCCACTTGATGGAATGTACCAAGATCAAGTTAAATGAAATTTTTAAAAAGCAGCTTGTGCTGACACTTCACAATCAAGGTGTCTCAAGGACAATCACACCAGCAGGAAGGCTTACATTTCCTGATACAGTATCACAAAGTGCCAACAGCAGCTGTTGTACTGCAGCTTTCAATACGCTTAACCCAAGAGTTTCAAACAAGATCGGGGTTAAAATAAAAAACACTATACAGAGTTTGTGCTGGAAATGAGTGAGGCAAGAGTAGGGGAAAATCTCTATTGACACCAATGGCAATACAAAGCTCAAATATATACACTTTAAGAAGGGATGCAGCCAATTCAGTGTATCTGAATACACCCAATGAACTGGTATGAAAACTGCCATAATACTGTGCGTTATTCGATTTGGGAGGATAGAGGAGGTGCCATTATTTGCATTCTGTCCCATCACCACATGCACAATATATGTAATGATGGAATGTTTACTGAACCCTTTAATATTAGAAATGGTTACACTATGAGATAAATGACATTTGTTGCTTCTATAAATTTAAGTCAAGTTCTCCAAAAAAAAAGTTTATAAATAAAATCTCTGCTGGAGACAAATTATCATTTCCACATCCCCCACCATGGCTTTCCTGGTAGAAGGAGGGAGAAGGCAATGCCATTGCTTCTGGAAATGTTTCACAACATATGGCTTGGCAGAAATGCTCCTTTAGTGTAATGATCTGACTGTACTGCTTTCCCCTTCCTGAAGCCTGGAGGATGACTTGTTAGTGCAGCAATATACTTGGCTGCTGCAGGACAAGATTAGTCCTTGGGGAGCTTGTGGTCAGGTGGACCCATGACTAGAACCTCTTCATCAATAAGAGTCTCCACTGGTTTGGCTAGTGGTCCTGCCTAATTCCAAACTTCCAATTCTAAATGGGACTAAACGTAGCTGACTTTAAGAACTGAAAGCAGATCTCGAAGGAATCCTGAGTGCCTTGGGGCTTTTAATAAGAACATTTAGCTTTTGGGAATAAGCAAAAGGTCTATGTTATTCTAACCTGGATCTAATGCCAATATTTACATCAACACAACTCACTATACTGAACAAGACTGTTCAACACTCAAAACTTATCATACACGGATCTGAACAAACACCGGGCTCAAGACTTCTACTGACCCAAGTTTTGAAAGAATCATGCGCCCCTCTAGACACCAACATGGGTAAGAGTGTCTGAAACCCAGTCCACAGACTGCTTTTAATATGTGGGTACAGTCAAGGAAAGACAGATGCTGTGTCCTCAAGTTTGAAGTGGCACATTTATAGACCCTTTGAAATAAATCAGGACTTATTTGGGGCTTGTTACTAATTCACTTGACCAAATCTTTCCCATCCCCACCCCTTTATCTACTAGAGGCTTTCACTGACATCCAGGCATTCACCGACATCCACCCCCAGTGGTTCTTTTCAGAAGCCCATTTTAAACAATACAATAACGACAGTTACAAAAAGTATAAAGAAACAAAACAGCACTGAGAAAACAAAAATGAGACTGGGGTCGAGTGGGGAGGGTGATGGGGAACGGGGAAGGTTATAACCACAACTATATCCAGGGTTCTAAATTAAGCCATGCTTTCTGTTACCTCCTTCCATTTTACCTGAAGCACATACTTCAGTTTTTCCAAAGGCACTTAATATCCACAAACAGCACAGACATTTGCAATGGAGCTGGATCCTGTGTTACTGTGATCCACACAGAAATCAGGATGTAAAATGAAACTATTAAAAACCGGAAATAATCATCATGTCACGCAGACTACCAACGTGAACTGGTTCCTACCGGGTGAGGCCGGTTTATGGTATGAAAAGATGCATCATAGTCGGCTACAGATTTGTAAATTCGTCAGTTCATCTGTTTCCTCTGGATCCTCATCACCCACTTTGCCATCTACTTCCTTGGCCTGCTCTTTCTTGACCTTCTGTCGTGCAGAAAGTGAGTCTTTAGCCTCAGTGTTATTTGAGTAGCGACCAGACCTATCCGAGATTGGCAGAGAAGGCACAAGGTTGGCAAGTTCGTCTGTGGGCGAACGCCCAATACTTCCGTCCACTTGCACTCGGATGTCTGGAGACACTGAGTGCTGGTGTGATGGGATGATCCCACTGTTTGTGCTTTTTGGGTACAAGTATGTTTTCATCTGACCTTTGCCCTTAACATTGACCGTCCCTCGGTAATCAAAGTCATAGCCCATTTCACTCAATATTCGATAGCTCTCTTCACTCACCTGGATCCTACACTCCACTCCTGTAGTGTCCATCCTACTAGCAATGTTGACAGTGTCACCCCATATGTCATACAGTAGCTTCGTAGTGCCAATAACTCCTGCAGTGAGGGGTCCATGGTTGAAACCAATCCTTAATTTAAAGTTGAACCATAACATGTCCTTGTTGAATTCATCTACAACCCTCATCATTTCTTTGGCAAACTCAAAAAGCGTCTGCAAGTGACTGTGTGGATGGTTGCTATCACGTCGTTGCGATGGATTCAATCCAGAAGCTGCCATGTAAGTAGCTCCAATGGTTTTAATCTTTTCAATATTGCTGTTGTATTGGGGCTTGCTCAATAATTCATCAAAATCACCAATCAGTTCATTCAACACCCGGTAGCACTCCTTTCCCCCTTCATAGTTCTCCTCATAAAACTCGCTGAAATTAACTATGCTGGCGAAAATAACCCCAACATCTTCATGGTTTTTGGAGTAATGGGGAGTCACCTTGAGCTGATCAGCCACATGGGCTGGGATGATGTTATGAAGGAGCCAGTCTGCTTGGTCCTTCATGCTCTGTATCTTGTGCCGATGAAGATCTGCCTCCACGTTGCCATGGTAATTGAGACGGTAACTAACCTCAAACTCCCGGTTCAGGAACCAGACTAGCAGCAGCAACAGGACAATATCCAGAATCACTTCCTGTCTGATCAATTCCAGATTCTTTGAACTCCCATCTGACATAGAAATATTGCACCCAACTTCTCTGCTTGGGGAGGAGGGGAGGGGGGAGTAGGGGAGAAAAAAGTGAGAGTTTTTTTATGACAAGCAACAACAGATAAACAAATGTCATGTTTTACTCTATAGAATGGGTTCAGAGCAAAGGTTGCCAATAACATACACAAATCCTAGCTGTATGCATCACAAGATCTAACTTTAGATTAACATTGAAAGGATGAAAAGAGCCAGAATGATTGAGGAGATGGAGGGATCATGTAAATTGGGCATGCTTTCACTGAAAAAAAGATAGAGAGGATTCTAAAGGGACTAAGATATTTTACCATAACGAGCTAAATCACCTTGTCCAGACCAGCAGAACCAGAGGATATTATGTCCTGTGCTTATAGGCCTGCTTTTAAAAAGACATATCACATAGCCAGGGTAACTCAAGGCCCTGAAGTCCCAGTGAATAAGAAACAATGTGTCTTTCATGTCCTTAAGAGGTCTCAAAGCATTTTACAACCAATGAATAACTTCTGAAGTATAGTCAGTGTCACATGGGGAAACGTGGCAATCAATTTTGCACATAGCATTGCCAAACAGAAAATTAGATCAATGTCTGGATGAACTGTCCTAATGGGTATTGATTGAGGGATGAATTTGGCCAGGTCATCAAGCGAACTCCCTGCTCTGCCTGAAATACTGCTGTGGGATCTTTAACAATCATAAAAACAGAAAATTTATGGCACAAGAAGTCATCATTTGGCCCATTATGTTTGTCCAAAGAGCTATCAAATCTAATCCCATTTTCCAGCTCTTGGACTGTAGTCTTCTAGGTTACAGCACTTCAAGTGCATATCTAAGTATTTTTTAATTGCAAAGTTGGTTTCTGCCACTACCATCCTTTCAGGCAGCAAGTTCCAGGCCCCACCAGCCTCTGGGTGAAAAAATATTCTCAACTTCCCTCTAACCTTTTTGCTACTTACTTTAAATTATTGTCCCCTGATTATTGACCTCTCTTCTTGAACATGAACAAGCAGATAAGACCTCAATTTTATTGCAATGAATGCAATGTTGCACTTCCATGCATAATCTAGACTGCGAATGCAATGTAGTACTGAGCGAATGCAGTATTCTGAGAGGTATCATTATTCAAATGACAGTACTGCTGGAAATAACTTTTTCCAAATGAAACTCCATTTCCCTGCTCAGGAGTGCAAATGATAAAGATCAAGATAAGATCAAGATCAACTGGTAATCCTGCCCTGACTGAGGTTTTGAGCAAGTAGTCATTGTTAAATAAACTTTCCACAACTGATCTTAGGAGTCACAATAATGAATCTCAAATCTTACCTGAACGATTCTAAAGATTCAGATTGGTTTTCTGGCAAGCTGTAAGCAAAAAATGAAAAATCTGAAAACAGTTGTCTTTGTCATGCATGTGCAAGATCCACCACTTTTTCCCTTTTCCCTTCCTAAGATATCTAATTCCTTACAGCTAACCAGCTTAGTTTAAAATGCAGTTTATACAGGTTTATTGTTTCTTCATCCATAAGTTATAATTATCTTGTTAACTTCTCAGTGATTGGCAGTTTAGGAAGACCTCATGTGACATTGCTTACAGGTCACCTGGGACCAGGATTGTGGATTTTAATGTTTAGCAAAGTGCTGCTTTATTCAAGATACATCCGTAGCTGTAATACGAAACCTCCTTTAGATGCTAGTAGCTTTGTTCTACCTTCTCCAAAATGTAATTCCCAGTTAAACCTATTTCCAGATATTCATAGCATCATTTCTCTACCTCCCATGGTTGACTTGTGCTATTAAAAACACAAGTACTTTAATTCCCTTTAATAAAGCTCCTCCTTTTTCAGTTATTTACATGATGTAAAATGTATCCCTTCTTGCTTTACACAATAAAGCAGTCACTGTAATACTGTCCATTATCAATTCACTAACGACTAGCAGCTAAGCAAATGATCATTTGCCTTGGTCCGGGCTGCAGCATCAACATCCAAGATCAAACAAACACCTTAAACAGCTTGGCTTGGACAAGGTGCAATCATCATTTGGGAGTCAGTAGCACCCAGGCCCAGGTGCAATTTCCAACTGAAATTCCCAGCTCCAGATTGAAGCGTAGGCCTACCTAGTAAAAACATTTCAGACAGTGGGTTTAGTGATTTTAACCCCTCCAGAATGACATAACTCAACATATTCTTTCTGGAAGATAGTGGAACGTAAAGTACATTTTCTAGCTTATTTTGAGGGATTTATTGTTCTTTTTCTGCTGATTACTTATACATCACTGGTACTTGGACACTTGATTAACTTACATAGGACATACAAAATAGGAGGAACAAGCCATTCAACCCCCTAATCTTGTTCTGCCACTCAATAAGGTTATGGTTGATCTTATCATGGCCTCAAATCCACTTTCTTGCCTACCCCCCATAACCCTTGACTCCCTTGTGGATCAAAAATCTGTCGAACCCAGCCTTGAACATAGACTATGACCCAGCCTCCACTGGTCTCTGCAGTGGGGAGTTCCAAATATTAATAACCCTCAGAAGAAAGTCCTCCTGATTTTCATCTTAAATGGGAGACTCCTTATTCTGAAACAGTATCCTTGCGTTCTAGATTCCCCCAAAAGGCTAGTGGTTATTTGACCTCTTCAATTTCTGTCCTGGGGAGGGAGTCAACACCCAAGAGGCAACTCTTTGTAGTGTGACAAAACAGGGATTAATCAAAGTTAAGTTAAAAATACAAGTTCCTTTTGGTAATTCAAGTGAAGACAGCCTGATTTCAAACTAGAGCGGAAACCTCAATAAATGGGAAGATATTGGAGAGGATGAGGAAATGAGACACCTTGGAGGGCATATCCACAGGTCCCTGAAGGTGGGAAGACAGGTGGATAAAGTGGTAAAGAAAGCATATGGAATGCTTTCCTTTATTGGATAAGTTATTGAATACAAAAGCAGGGATGTAAAGATGAAACTGCATAGAACGCTGGTTAGGCCACAGCTGGAATTTTGTGTACAGTTCTGGTCACATTACAGGAAGGACATAATTGCTCTGACTCTGGAGAGAGTACAGAGGAGATTTACAAGAATGCTGCCAGGGCTGGAAAATTGCAGCTGAGGAAAGATTGGATAGGCTAGTGTTGTTTTCCTCAGAACAGAGGAGGCTGAGGGCGACCTAATAGAGGTGTACAAAATTATGAGGGGCCTAGATAGGGTAGACAGGAAAGACTCGTTTACCCTAGCTGAGGGGTAAATTACCAGGGGGTATAGAGTTAAGGTGATTGGTAGAAGGATTAGAGGGGACACAAGGAAAGACTTTTGCACCCAGATGGTGGCAGGCTTCTGGAATTCACTGCCTAAATTGGTGGTTGAGGCTTAAAAACTCAACTCATTTAAAAAGGTACCTGGATCTGCACCTGAAGTGCTGTAACCTGCAAGGCTATGGACCAGGTGCTGGAAAGTGGGATTAAAAATGAGTGGCTAGTTTCTTTTTTTCCCCCTTTTTTTGGCCGGTGCACACAAGATGGGCTGAATGGCCTCTTTCAGCACTATAACTTTTCTATGGTTCTAATGTTGCAAGCTTGAATTCAAGACTATCCATCCTAAGAGTTTAGTCTTCTTGGTTATGTAGGAAATGCATGCAGCACAAATAACTGATTGTCACAGTTCTCAGTTCCACCAAAAGTCAAGGTCCCCCCATCAGTCCCTTAAAGAGTTTTCCCCCTCTCCCATTGCTAGGTGTCCTCTCACTTCAAGTTAACTGAACTGTTCCCACATATCCAAAACCGGTCAGTGGAACACATCCTCTGTATTTAATCCCCCCTGCCCTCTTCTGGCAGTGCACTGCAGATCTAAACCCAAACCGTGATATCCCACAGCTGACTCACTGGTGCTCCAAACTTGTTGCATCAAACTCTATCACTTGGTGGTTGAGGCTTAAATGCTCGACTCATTTAAAAGGTACCTGGACCAGCACCTGAAGTGCTGTAACCTGCAAGGGTATGGTCCAGGTGCTGGAAAGTGGGATGAAGTCAAAAAGATATGTTACTCACGTGGAAGGACATAGTGTCACATACAGCAGGATGAGAAGCAACACGCCTACTATAGTAGCCAAGGAGAATCTCATCCAGGAGCTCAACTGGCAAAAGTTACAGTAGTGAATGAAAGTGATGATCATTGCGCAACACAAGAACATGGTAACCTGCAAAAAGAGTCACAAGTAAAAAATGATGCATTTCAGTTAATTTAGGACAGACCAAGGTGCTTCTAGTTGGCAAAGGTCAATGGCGTGCTGCAATTTTTTTTTTGTTTGAAACAATATAGTAACATGCCTTCACTTGAAAGACCATCTTAAATAAGAATATAAGAGTGGTAAGATCATAGAATAATGTGCAGAGGAGGCCACCATTCAGCCCATTCTGTCTGCTCTCTGAAAGAGCTACCAACTAGTCAAACCATTCCCATCACCCTGCATGTTTTTTTTCCCTTTTGGAAGTTACTATTGAATCTGCTTCCACCACCCTTTCAGGCAGTGCATTCCAGATAAACCAAAGCAGCAATGAATTCAAGTAGAATTAAGGATAATTTAGTCAAAATTAATTTATCACTCATTTTGTGGATCTTCCCCCAATATCATCCAAGAATACTCACATTTATATTTGTTTTAAATTCACACGTGAACTGGGAGAACACAGCGACAGCGGGGAGAGAGATGAGAATGGCTCCGAAAAAATGACGAGGTAGCCAGCCCGAGATTGCCCTCATCAGTCTTTTGGTACATGGCATCACCTCATCCAGGTAAAACGCCATTCTACAATGGAAGAGTGAGCTGAGGTTAGAAAGATTGGTAATGCATTAAATCAGCAATCCCAAAATGATGTTCACAGACTTGCTGCAACTTCCCACAGCCTTTACATCTAAACTAAGGAGGGTATAGGACTGCAGGGTAACAAATAACCTTGGTGCTGTTGATTAATAACCAGGCACAAGTAAGAACTGTGCAGCTGTATAAGACACTGAATGCATGTGCCTGCACTTTGCTATTCTGTATTCTAGCACAAAGAGAGAAAGCTCAGAAGAATTCACAAAAGATGAAAGATAATCAATCTGTAACGTTAACACTACCTAGTTCTCTCCACAAATGCTGCCTGACCTGTCATGCTTTCAGCAATTGATCTCATGTTGCTGGATATGCATGCAGTATCACTAATTTCCAGAAGATGGCACTGCAGATAGTTTTCTAATAAAAGCTGGAGCTGACCATGAAACTGAAATAACTAGGGCTGGACAGTCAGTTGGGAAAAAAAAATCACTATTTGGTCATCTGCATTGAAACGTAGCTTCTGCTTTGCAATTCAATATACTATTGCACAAGTTATTAAGGCAAAATCAGGGCATACTGTAAAATTTAAAGAAACCTGTGTAATTGCCACACATGCGTTGCATTGCACAGATTCCTGATCTCTAACACCCAAAACCACAAGTTAACGTTTTACATCACCACCTTAGCTCTAGTTGGCAGGGGTTGGGGGTCATGGGGAGGCCCAAATGCAATTTGAAGGTAATTAGGGTATCATTACTAGTCACCTTATTGGGGATGGCAAACTGCATTGTTGGTGGCAGCCTGGGACTTGGAGAATGAAATTCAGGACAGTTGTGCAAGTCTAGAATCTTAAAATTTTTAGATATTACTGTCCATCACTAACTTGAATTTTCTACAGAGGGTAGCTGAGATAGCTGCTGATATCCAAAACACCCACAGAACGCAACATCTTTCAATTAAGGAAATCCGACATCTGAAAATCTGCCACTTGATAACAGTTTGCCAAGATCTGGTCTCTCCCGTGCACAGAGATTCTTTGGGGTTACTGGTTGGGTGATAATGAGGTCACATTTTGAGATTTTTCTTCCGTGCTACTATAATACACCTCAAGGTCACGTAAGGATGAAAATTCCACCAAAATCCTTCAGCACCTAGAAGGATTAACAATACAGAGAAGCTGGGGAGTTTTGATTTATTGTCACCACTTCCCATTTCTCACCCATGTACAGTGCACCTGCCTCCTCTGGAAGCACATTTGTGCGGAAAGCAGCTTCAAGTACAACACAATGGGGAAAGTGCGGGAATGTGGCAGGGAGGGAAAGAGAGATGCTGTTGTCGAAAATTTCCACATTGTTAATGTAAACAGCCTTTATATTATTATAGCACGTGACAAAATACATTCACCAAGATAACCACCCAAGCTCAAATATGGATTGATTGCTTTCTTGCAAGTAACGTTTCTGATGTAGATCATTTCTTCACCAGCCTCCTGACCTTAATTAAAGAGATCCACTGTAATACCTGCTTAAAAATCCAGGTTGGTACACCAGTGCAGTACTAATGGACCACAGCACTGTAATGGTGATGAGGTCAACTGCATCACTCTACTGCCTTGGCTGAGGTCAGGTAATTCAGCACTGAAGCATCAATCGCTCAGGGTAAGTCCCCACCTACCCTTCCCCCCAACCCATGTCCCCGCCACCCTCCGCCATGAAAACATTAAACTAGAAATCTTTTAGCTTTCAACTGCCCAATCCTGTACTCTGTAAAATTGTGACATAGCAATTCAGACATCTGATTAGATGTTGCCGTTAAATCAAGCACTAACCCAAAGCCCAAATGCCTAATTATACATTTTGCATTTTAAAAACGTGGAGATTCGAGATCATTAAGCTGCCATAGAACATACAAAATTCAATACCGCATCAACATTCACAGGGGTGCTGATAACAGGCCTCCCCAATTTGTGTGGTTTTTACAATTTTCTTCTTTTACAAAAATGCATTCACGCAACCTGTGGGAAGCACCCGATGGATGAACTACAGAGTAGATGCACTGAGACATTTACACAAACTGTGGTTTATGGAGGGTGTTGACATTCTACCAGCCCTTTCCCATGCAGCATGGACCCCCAATGCACAGAGCCATCCATACACAGCATGCTTGCCTCACCTGATGGAGATAACCAAGGAAAGCACTTGAAGCAGGATCGCAAGGACAAAAACCACAATAGAGGCATGCGAAGGTGATGTACACAGTCCCTGCTTCATGAAACATGTGATGGAGAGAAAGAGGAAGACTATGGTGGAGAGAAAGACATCAAGGAGTGAACTGAATGTGGCACTGGCAAACGTCTTCTCTGATGCATTGTTCACAACCTATTGGGGAAAGAAACAAAAATAAAAAACACTATGTGTTCAACAAGATCAAGCTCCAAGGCATCACAAACATATAAAGCAGAACAGATGGGAACAGTAATGATCCAAACAAGCGTAATTCCAGGTATAAAATGCTTGATGTAGACAAATTGTTTCAAACAAACAATGGTATCATCAGTCTGTTACATCCAAGTTCAATTAAAAACTGTCCTACAAATGCCAATCCCATTGTATTTCAGATGTCTAGCTCCTACTTTTTGTATATCCATGTACTGTCCTATTCTCTTCCTTCATAAGGCTCTAATCATTTTTGTGCATTCCTGCTCATTTCAAAATGATCTGCAAACATTTCTAATTAAAACTCAGCTTCTGTATCCTTTCTGGAAAACTGGAGCACTGAAAAGTTTTGTACAGACTTTCTGCACAGACAGTGGGGAAAAAATCCACAAGACCACAATACAAAGGCTGACTAAGATGTACAAAATGTCAAAATTATGAGAGTCATACAATAGACAGTTTAGGATAACTGAAATGAGCAACAGGTTCTAAGATACAAAACTTTGATTATTATATACAGAGCTAGATGCAGTTGTAAAAAGGACATTGCGTGACATAGATCTGTTGAAAGTACAGAAGCTTGACATCATCCAAGACAAAACAAAAACAACCAGCTTGATCAGCACCCCATTCACAACCTTAAATATTCATTCCCTCCACACTGGTACTCAACGGCAACAATGTGTACCAGCTACAAGGTGCGCTGCAGTAACTTGCCAAGGTTCCTTTGACCACACCTTCCAAACCCCAAACCTCTATCACCTATAAAAACAAGGGCAGCAGACATATGGGAACATCACCATCTTTAAATCCCCCTCCAAGTCACACAACATCCTGACTTGGAATTGCCATTCCTTCACTGTCATTGTGTTAAAAACCTGGAACTCCCTCCCTACTGCACTATGGGAGAACCTATACCACATGGATTGCAGAGGCTCAAGAAGGCAGCTCGCCACCTCTTTAAGGGCAATAAATGATGGCCTTGCCAGCAATATTCACAGCCCAAGAACAAATGCTTAAGAAAAAGTGTACTGGGTCACCAATGAATGAATCATATTTCCCACAGCATGCTGCATGATATACCATAACTTAAAGAAACTAGGATTTATACATCAATGTCGCATCCACAAGATGCCCCAAAGTATTGCACAGTCCATGAATTTCTTTTTTGAAGTGCAACGTTATATAGATAAGCATTTGTAATTTTATGCACAGCATGGTCCTATAAATATCAAAAGTGATTAATAGCCACATAACTTTTTTAGTGGCCTTGGTTAAATGATAAATGTTATCCAGGACATCAGGAGAAGGCCCTGGTTGTATAACTTCAGGTGAAGGAGTGAAGACAAGAGTCAGGGGATTTAAAGACCAGTCAGTCTAGCACTGGTAGTAAGCCAGTAAGACTTATTTCTAAATTTCATTATGCCTAGTTGTGAGATATCCTAATCTTGTAGTTTTTAAAATAAAAAGCGAGTATTGCAGCTATTGGAAATCTGAAGTTAAAACAGGAAACCTTGGTTACACTCATTTAGCAGACAGGTTTGGCAGGTGAAGTAATGAGGGGATATATTCACTTGTGCAGTTACTGGTTGATCAAATCTAACCCAAGACCATGACAGAGAGCAGTGTGTCTCCCAGCCCATGACTATGCAGATAATCTCTCTTCTTACAGTGCTGAGTATTTAAAACAGCCGGTTATATTCTAAAACTATAGAAACATTGCCATTTAAAAATCAAAAACACAATTTCTCTAAAATTTGTTAGTTTATATAAATGCTCATTTCAAAGTAACTCACTGCTTATGAAGCATGTTGAGATGTTTTGAGAGATACGATGAATTGCTATATAAATGCAAGCTCGCTTTTTTTCTGTGCAAAAGTCAGTAGGGGGCAGTATGCTCCTTCCCCCACAATGTGTGTCCCTGACAGAATCAGCAGTGCAGGTTGCGCGAGTTAAGAGTGCAATACTGTATACAATGGAATGCACTGCCAGAGAATCAGAGCCGAGATCTTACACTGAGCATCAAATTCACTAAGTCAGAACACTGTTACAAAGCTATCACCTAGGCTTTTAGGTTTCAGAAACTAATAGCTCAGTCAGTTACCACTTATATTCTCAGTCTGGCTGTTTGAGACTAACAACACTGATGTATCAGAAATTGATATTCCATCATCATTCATTTCTTTGCTTCCATGCTGAAAATTCTATTTGGAATAAGCAGATAGGTCACCTATATTAAATTTTCCATGGTACAGTGAAATATGAGAGTGGAGGATAATCTGTGCTCATTAAGAACGGACATGGCTGAATGTAGTCCATTGGACAGCAAGCTGGATCCTAGGGTCCTGCAGTTTGCAATGCTTGAGTCCAGAACTACATCCAGACCTTGATCTTGATCAGTTTGAGTAGTAAGAGACAGAGTGATTTCCCACAAGGAAGGGCATGATAAACAAGTTTCTCCAAGCTTCTCTCCAGTGATCAGTTTAAGATCAGCAGTACTGACAGGTCACCTGGCCTCTTGACAGCATATGGAATACAGACCCAAGAAAAAGGAGAATTTCTTACAGGAAACAGCCACACTACAGAACTATGTTTTACTTACTGGCCTGTAAGGAGACATTGCACAGGGATATGCTCTGTTCTGATGAAAGGTCACAGACCTGAATCATTAACTCTGCTTTTCTCTCCACAGGTGCTGCCAGACCTGATGAATATTTCCAGCATTTTGATTTTGCTACAACACTCCGTGTTTAGAGGCAAGCATCATTGGAGCAAACTAAGGTGGTTCAGAAAGCCCTAGGATAAACATGCACTGGATACAATAGGCTGGATTTGTGCTGTAACTTTTAATTCAATGCATCATCTTGCAACAAAGCCAGCACAAAGTACCAAATGGAAATTCTGCAGTATAAATGCTCAGTTAAACAGCTGGTAAAAACTAGGCATCAGAAATTCACCATGCCAACACCTTAGCATGTTCAGTCCTCGAATAGCCCCAGTCTCTGTTTTATTAATCAATGGTTCGATGCCAATAGTTTCAGCTGCCTGACAGGAATGCGAACAAAGCCAGAACCTCTTAGATTCTAGGTATGGTATTCAGTAATAAGAAACAGCAGCCTCAGGAAGGATGGTTGGTCTCGCATAGGTGCCAACCTCTAATTAACAGGGATGAACTGTTGGAACTTGTAGCTTATGCATTCTTGAACTGTAAAGTTAAAAAGTGATTAAAGAGAAATTCGGGCCTCAAAAGTTCATTTAACACACGAACCTACCAATATCTATTTTTCAGCACAATTAGCAGAGTCAGGAATTTGAAAGTTAACAGAAGCTATAAATATCGGTATGGGATTTTTAAGAATTGGACTACATAAGAACAAGTTTTTGATACATTAATAACCATATTGCACTCTGGGGAAAAGAACAAAAATGTAACTAGCTTCTAGATTTCCATACAGGCTGTCAGCAGAGCAGCACCTAATGATGGCAGATTCCTGCAATTAACAGCTGCTGGCAGTACCTGGAAACTCCCAAGTCTGATGGGATATGCATCACAATGGGTGACATTTTCAGCTGCAAGAGAAAACCTCAAAACCTAGGGGCAAATGTAGTGGTAATGTCACTGAACTAGTAATCCAGAGACCCAGGCTAATGCTCTAGGGACATGGGTTCAAACCCCAACTACAGCAGCTAAATTTGAATTCAGTTAATAAATCTGGAATATTAAAGCTAGTCTCAGTAATGGTGATCATGAAACTATCATCGATTGTTGTAAAAACCCATTTGGTTCACATTTAGGGAAGGAAATCTGCCATCCTTACCTGGTTTGGTCTACATATGACCCCAGACCCAAAGCCCTCTGAAGATTTTTAAAATATTTTTGGGAATATTGGTGATATTCTGTAAAGAAGGCTGTGTGTGCCCATGATTAATTAAACTGAGGGGTGGTGGTGGTTAGTAAAGACAGCTTGTCTGTGGGAACTGAGAGATGAAAGGTCAAGGTGCTAGATGCATGCATCTGCAATGAGGGGCTCTGGTGAAGTGGATTTATAAGTAAATAGGTTGGGTTTTAAAATTTGCATTGGATAGGTAGGGACTTGACTTTTCAGCTGTTAAGTTTCAAAGGGGAGCTTGGAAGTGACAAGGGACTTTTACAACTTGCAACGGGTTTCATAAGTAAACAAGGGAAGGTTATTAAATTTTATTTGACCTGAAAGGGGAGGCAATAGTAAAACATTAAAGATTTTTATATTTTGAAAGTTGAGTTCAAAGAGGTGCTGAGGACAATGGGATCAAAGATGAAAGAGAAAAAGGATATTTAAGGAAAGATGTTGAGCTGAGTTGTCTGGCTGTGTGGGGGAGATGTCCTAAGACCAGATCTATGCTGGGAGAAGGTATGAAAGTTGAGAATTTGAAGCAGCCATCAGGTTCTCAAGCCAGAGAAGTCTTTGTTTTCAGAAAGCAGTCTGTTTCTGAACCTTTCTTTTGGATTGCCACAGCAGAATGGGAGACAGTGAGAAGTCGTGTAGTATACTTTTTGTTAAAGTGACAACAGTTTTGCCTCAAGTAATATTACTGGATTTTTATAGCAAAAAATCTAAGGGAGCTGTTGCCAAGTAGTTTAGTTGCATGTTCTGACCAAGTGGGTTTTTTTGAGGGACGTTCCGTAAGACTGTTAACTGTAACTTAAAATCTTGCATACTTAAGTTTTTTTTTTCTCCCTCTCATCAATAAGTCTTTTAATTTTAGAATCTTGAAGTCTTACTGGGATTCTATGCTTCTGAGATCAGTAGTTTTTCCCTCGTTTTCAAAATACAAAAAAAGTTTATGATCAGTCAGGCAAGTTTCCCTCTGGGATTTGGCTTGCTCAGCAAATAACATCAACTGTGGTCGTAACACCTCTGAAATGACCTAGCAAGGGCAATTAGGGATGGACAACATATACTGGCATTGCTAGCAAGGCCCACATCCCATGAAAGAAGAAAAAGAAACCGTCAGCTAAATAAGCTCAACACTGAACTACATGGGGTGGTGGAAATATCCACCACTGAATGCATAGGATCATGAGTTGATTGAGTACAAAAATAGTCTTTTTAATCCCGTCACTCTCAAGTGACTTTAGACCTCTTAATGGCCCCAAATAATGGGTGCCCAATTAACCACCTCTAAGCTTCATATCTCTGCAATCCAGTGATGTGGCACCAGCATTGGCACCTAAATCTGCTGGCATCCATATGAACAGAGCCCAGCCAGATCTCCAATTAGGTCAAGTTCATAGCAGTCTAGATTCACTTTTTACAGTATTCCAGTAGGGTCGGTATAAGGTTTGGGCAAGACGTAGGACTTCCAATAGAATCTAGACATTGGGACAAACTGGGATCCCTTGGAATCTCCCAATGGAACTTTAGGGTGTCTTCCAATATAGAAGATTATCCTGTGGTGAACTCTAGATAAGTTCTGCTGTAGGAAATGTTTACCTACTTGGATTCCTTTCGCCACCACTTCTTGCCCATTAGGGAGGAACAATTACTACTATTGGGAACCAACTGCTGGATATATCTGCAGTTTGTACATCTAACATACCTGTGAATTCAGCTATGTGATGCTGTAGAATTTATATTAATAATTCTTATCTTTCCCATGCCCACCTGGACATTAGTTCTAGGGATGTTAAATCAAAATCAAAACCACACAGTGCTCTCATCCTCCAAAATGGGTGTCCTTCTGCAGTACCCACCTTAATATGGGGCAAATTTTAAAGTGGTATGCTGAAAACCTTAAATCATTTGAAATGGCAATCTAAAATGATGCAGTGTCCTATTTCATCCTCAGTTCTAGTTTGTTGGAATATGAACAAACTGCGGTACAAATGATTGGTGTCATGAACCCACAAGTCTCTTCTGTTCTACTTACACAATTAAAACCTGAAAACATGATAGCACACTACATCCAGCTCATAACAATAAAATACAGTTATCTGTCTTCACTTTTTTGATTGGTTGGTGGCTTAATTTGGTGGGCGGAGCCAGGCACGCACAGAGGCATGTGAGGCATGCAGAGGATGTGGAGCATGTATGCACATGTGGCTGCCAATAATTGGTGGCAGTGGGTCCAGGGGGTTCGTTGGGGAAGAAAAATACAGCAGAAGGTATTGGGAGTCCAAAGTTACCCTGACTGGAGGGATTGGGGACAGAGAGGGGGGGGGGGGGGGGGAGAGGTGGTGAGAGGACAGCATGGTGTTGGTGGCAGCAGAGTGGGGTGGGGTTAGTGGACAAAAAGAACAGAAGGCAAGCCTAACAACAAAGTTATCCTGACAGGCAGGAAGGGGCGCAATGATGGAATTGATAAAAAATATACTAATTTGACTGCAAATGTTTTGCATGAAAGTTGGAATGGCATGTGATGGGATTGGGGGGATGACAGAGGGAAAGGGAGCAGGCAGCTTAAGAGGGACAGCCTGGGAAGGATGAAATAGCATAGGAGGGAGGGGTGGCAGTGGCGAGTAAATTGGTTGTCTGCTAATTTGACTGCAAATGTTTTACAGTCTCTGCTAGTTTAGAACAAAGTCGTTACCTTTAAAAATGTTTTAGAATCAGGGTTGAAATCAAAGCTGATTTTAGGTACTAGCAAAATGCCTTGTCATACTGTTATTCCAGAGCGAACACAACCAAATGGTAGGAACAACCTTGTTTTAAGAGGTTATCTTTGTGTTTAGAAGAGACTGCACTACACAAGACACACAGCAGTCA
This sequence comes from Carcharodon carcharias, assembly GCF_017639515.1. Lineage (NCBI taxonomy): Eukaryota > Metazoa > Chordata > Chondrichthyes > Lamniformes > Lamnidae > Carcharodon > Carcharodon carcharias. The sequence goes on along the minus strand of NC_054481.1, from coordinate 28,727,063 downwards.
ATCCAAATAAGTAAATAGATCAACAAACACAGGCTACACCCATACCTCATCTTGATAGCTGCCTCTATAAGCTTTCTCCAAGCTCGAATCCAAGAAATTCAAGCTGAATTTGTTAATGGGAGGTTTGGAGAAGTATTCATCCATTAGTCTGTAAGTAGAGAAAACCAAGTCAAATCAGAGTTAATGTCAGAAAGGCCAAAATTCATTGTCAAAACTTGTATTTTGAAAGTGGGAGGGGGGACAGACATACTAGAAAGATGGACATACTGCTATTTTAAAAATGAAAGAGCAAACTTGCAACTATAAAGCACCTTTGATCTCTTTGGGAAATCCATAATTGCTTCAAAGCTAATGAATTGCAACTTTGATGTCCGTTGAGGGAGGACTGTGGGCTTGGACACCTGAAGAACTCCAATGCTCTTTGAATAGTATTTGTGATCCTTTAGATCCACATCAACAGACATATTGGATCATGGTTTATTGCCTCATCCTAAAGATGACAGTGCAGCACTCCCTCAGAGTCAGTGTAGGTTATAGTTTCAAGTCCTATATAAACCCACAAAGTTCCAGAGAGTGAGCTTCCTTAGTGGATTTCTCAAAAACATGGGGCCTACAAGAATGGTGAGGGGCGCAGTGGGCAGCGAAGAGAGTGAATCTGGTTGTGGGTTATAGGTCTATACTTCTGAATTCTTCTGATCTTAACCATTTTCAAACTATTACACTGGATGGACACTGAATACGCTGAACAGTGCACACTGTTAATACAAGAGCAAAGTAATGTGGATGCTGGAAGTCATTTAGTCTCTTCTGCCTTCTACCTTATCACATACCTCTCCTTTTCTTCTTTCCTCCCTTCCACCTTTCTCTAATTGGCTCGAAAACTGTTTCAAGTTTAAGCATTCTCAGTTCTGACAAAGGGTCACCAACCAACCTTTCATTCATTTGTTCATGAGTGTTGCTGGCAAGTGAGCATTTATTCCCCATCCCTAATTGCCCTTGAGGTGGTGGTACTGAACCACCTACGCTGTTGTGTAGGTACACCCATTGTTGTTAGGGAGAGTTCCAGGATTTGACCCAGCAACAGTGAAGAGATGACAATAAGATCTAAGTCAGGATGGTGTATGGTTTGGAGGGGAGCCTGCAGGTGGTGGTGTTCCGACATGTCTGCTGCCCTTGTCCTTCTAGACTGCAGGTTTGAACAGTGCTGTGAAAGGAGTCGAGTTATGCAATGCATCTTATAGATAGCACACTGCTGCCACCACGCGCCTGTGGTGTAGGAAGTGAATGTTGAAGATGGTGAATGGGGTGCTATCAAGTGGGTTTGCTTTTTGCCCTGGATGGTGTCAAGCTTCAAGTGTTGTTGGAGCTGCTCTCAATCAGGCAGGTGGAGAGTATTCCATCACACTCCTGAAACATAAACCCTGTTTCTTTCCACAGATGCTGCTTGATCTGTTGAGTATTTCTTTTTTGACTCCTGTTGAAAATCATGGAATGTAGCAAAAATTTGGTGTGTGAAATTAAGTTGAATGCTAACACAAACTTCCTGAAAGTGAAGCAGGGGTGAGGAGAGTTTAAAAGGTTCCTTGCATAAAACCTCCATCCAATGCCCTTCTGCCTCTGAGGGCAATTAGGAAATAGATTTAACCTGCTTGCCACTAACTGCTGTTTGGTTGGACATCAATTATCTTGAGGCGAGATGTGCTGAAATCCTTCAGAGAATGCACACAAGAGTTCCAGCAATTTTTTGCAGTAACTACCAGAGAAAGGCATTGAGGAAAATCTGCTTATGTTGGACCTTTAGCAGCCAAATTCATTTGATAGATTTCAAGCCACCCTTAAAGCAAAATCTTAAAAGCATACTTATCTTCCCAAAATGTGTAAAAGTTGCCATTACATTCCTCTTAATCTGCTCAGCCTGTATTGGAATTATAACAACCTTATAAAAGCATGGGCACCCCACAAACGGATCTTTCTTTTAAATGAATAGTAAAACACAAGAATGTAAGAACATAACACAGCTTAATTTCTTCAGACAACAAGCCAAAACTAGTCTTTACCAATAGAAATATTAAGACTATATTCCCATTTTCACGCCTACTGTGCTTCACTTGGTTTTAAATCTCTCCAATCTGATAAAGACTGTGACCGTTAAGATGGAAACACTAAATTTTGAAACAGCTGGGAATGCAAACTGTGGTATCCAATTACCAGTCCCGTTCTGTAGATTAAGATAAAGCATGGCAGGCCTATGCTATAACAAAGAGCAAGTGAAACAAGAGAAGGCCATTCAGGATAGGTAATCAATAGAAAAGCAAAAAAGAAAATTGCAAGTGATTTTTTTCTTTTTTGGAATTATAGACAGCAAAGCTTTGTTTCTAACCATGGGAATCCTAATCATGCCAACTTAGAAGTGTGACGATATTGGTCCAGAATTTCCGATCCGGGGGGGTGGGGGGGGGGGGGTCGTAACCAGGAAGTGCCCATGCAAGGACTGCATGGCAATTGCCTGGGGAGTTTAAACTTCTGATGGACAATTACCCCACAGTGGGAACAATTTGAAACACCGATATTTAACTTGGAGACTTCGAATGGTTTTGACTCTCTTAGCAGAATAATTGCGCAGGAAAAGTTAGAAGGATTAAAACCACTTCTAACTCATGGATAACTATGGTACTGACCTTCCCTTCCCCCAGCCATTGGACCCCCTGACCACCTTCCCCTGTAACTACCCATCCCCCTGACCCATCAACACTTGCCCCCCACACCCTCCAAAAACCATCCTAACCCCTCACCTGTTTACCTCCTCCCTGGCTTTTTAAAGGTCCTAGCCACTTTGAGCTCACCTGGTTTGCAGCAGCCAGTGTCGTATAAAGAGGACATGGCTTCACTTCCCCCAACATTGCTGCCCTGCGCTGGAAGGACTGGGAACCAAGTACACTGCACATTTTTCACCAGGCCTGGGTTGGAAGTCCAAGCGAGAAATGTGCAACTCCAGACCAAGATAGGTAAAAAGGAGCAGAGTGGCAATCCAACAGTGGTTGCCACTCCACAGAAGTTCTGGCCCATTAATTATGATGGAGATTCAGTCATGGATTTCAAGTTGAGATCTAGTCACAGCCAAGACACAGCACTGTCAATTTCCTCATCAGCAATTCCTAGTGTCCCCAATTACTTATCCTAGTTGTGTCCCCAAGAGATTAGTAAAAGCAACAACTTGCAGTTATACAGTACCTTTAATATATCAAAATTTCCCAAAGCAGTTCACATGAGCATTATTAAACAAAACTTGACACTGACCACATTAGGAGAGATTAGGACAGGCGACCAAATGCTTAGTCAACAAGGTAAGTTTTAAGGTGCTTCATAAAGGAGGAAAAAGACGTAGAAAAGTGGAGGTGTTTAGGGAGCAAGTTCCAGAGCTTGAGGAGCTGAGCGCACGGCTGCTATTGGTAGAGCAGATAAAATTGGGGATGTGCAAGAGGACAGAACAAGAGGAGTGCAGAGATGCTAGAGAATTATAGGCTGGAGTAGGTTACAGAGATAGGGAAGGGAGAGGCCATGGAGGTATCTGAAAACAAGAGAATTTTATCAAACTGTTGCCTGATCGGGAGCCACTGTAGGACAGGGAGCACAGAAGTGATGGGCAAATGGAACTTGATGAGTTAGGATATGGGTAGAAGAATTTTGGATGAGCTTAAGTTTATTAAGGGTGGAAGATCAGATACCAACTAGGAGAGCATTGGAATGCTTTGAGTCTAGAGGTAACAAAGGCAGAGGTGAGGGTTTCAGCAACAGTATGAATCCACTAAGCAATTATTTACTAGTCAAACTTAAATATTTAGATTCAATTGATTCACTTGTCTTTACAGCTCTGGATACATCAGTGCATTTACAACATCTAATGTCCAGACAAAGACACCGAAGTAAGGATGATCACAGAGCAGAACATTGTTATTTTATTAAACAGGACCCAGCAAATGTTACTTTGAACTCCCACAGGGGAAGTTCACTGTGAAGGGAGTAAGGATTTCTCACCAATTTTGCATTCTTGTGGCTTGCCGTCGTGTCCCACATGATTTTCCGACAGTTTGCAGTGCTGGACTCAAGCCAAATACATTATGAACTGAACATTTCTAGAAAAACTAAAAATGATTGGACCGCTACCAGGTAGAAAGATAAATGATGAGTGATCATATTGGCTACGGCTTGAATCCACGCATCTGGAAAAGGGGGAAGATGGCAGATTGTGGAAGATGCTAGAATTCAGCTGGAGAAGCTTTTTCTTAAAAAAATTCATTCTTGAGATGTATACATCACTGGCAAGGCCAGCATCAATTGCTGATCCCTAATTACCCGCAAAAATGTGGTGGTGAGCTGCCTTCTTGAACTTAAGTTTAACTGGTGTAAGTACACCCAAAATACTTAGGGAGTTCCAGAATTTTGACCCAGAGACAGTGACGGAACGGCAATATAGTTCCAAGTCAGGATAGTGTGTCTCACGGGAGGGAAACTTGCAGGCGGTGACGTTCTCATGTGTATCCTGCTCATCCTTCTAGGTGGTAGAGGTCGCAGGTTTAGAATTTGATGTCAAAGGGGCCTTGGCAAGTTGCTGCAGTGCATCTTGTAGATGGTACACACATAGAAACATGGAAATTAGGAGCAGGCCATTCAGCCCTTTGAGCCTGCTCCGCCATTCAATATGATCATGGCTGATCCTCTATCGCAACGTCATATTCCCGCTTTCTCTCCACACACCCTAATATCCAAAAGTTTATCAATTTCTTTCTTGAATATACTCAGTGACCCGGTCTCCATAGCCTTCTGGGGTAGAGAATTCCACAGGTTGACCACCTCTGAGTGAAGAAATGTTTCCTCATCTCAGTCCTAAATGACCTGTCCCATATCCTGAGACTATGGCCCCTGATTCTAGACTCCCCAACCAGGGAAAACATCCTCCCTGAATCCAGTCTGTCTAGCCCTGTTAGAATTTTAGATGTTTCAATCAGATCCCCTTTCATTCTTCTAAGCTCTAGTGAATACAGGCCCAGACGAACCAATCTCTCCTCATATGGCAGTCCTGCCATCCCCAGTATCAGCCTAGTGAACCTTTGCTGCACTCCTATGGCAACTATATCCTTTCTTAGGTAGGGAGACCAAAACTGCATGCAGTACTCCAGCTGTGGTCTCATTAAGGCCCTGTATAACTGCAGTAAGACATCCCTACTTCTGAATTCAAATCCTTTCGCAATGAAGGCCAACATACTATTTGCCATCCTAATTGCTTGTTGCACTGCCTGTTTACTTTCATTGACTAGTGTAGAAGGACACCCAGATCCCTTTGTATATCTACATTTTCCAATATATCACCATTTAAATAATATTCTGCCTTTGTTTTTCACACCGAGCATATAACTTCACATTTATCCTCGTCATACTGCATCTGCCATGAGTTTGCCCGCACAACTTGTCTAAATCACCCTGAAGCCTCCTTGCATCCTCAACTCTCAACCCTGCCCAGTTTTGTGTTGCCAGCAAACTTGCAAATATTGCATTTGTTCCTTCATCCAAGTCATTTATATGTATCGTGAATAGCTGGGGCCCAAGCACTTATCCCCGCGGTACACCACTCGTCACCCCCTGCCACCCAGAAAAAGACCCATTTATTCCCACTCCGTTTCCGGTCTGTCAACTAATTCTCAATCCGTGCCAGTATATTATCCGTAATCCCATATGCTTTAATTTTGCCCACTAGCCTCTAATGTGGGACCTTATCAAAAGCCTTCTTGAAATCCAAATACACCACATCCATTATCCCCCTTATCTATTCTACTAGTTACATCCTCAAAAAACTCCAGTAGATTAGTTAAGCATGATTTCCTGTTCATAAACCCATGCTGACTTTGTTTAAACCTGTTAACGCTTTCCAAGTGTTCTGTTATCACATCTTTTATAATAGACTGTAGCAATTTCCCCACTACTGATGTTAGTTTAACTGGTCTTTAATTCTCTGTTTTTTCTCCCCCTCCTTTTTTAAATAGTGGAGTTACATTTGCCACCCTTCAATCTGTAGGAACTGCTCCAGGGCCAATAGGATTTTGGAAGATGACCACCAATGCAACCAATATTTCCAGGGCCACTTCCTTTTGTACTCTGGGATGTAAATTATTAGGCCCTGGGGATTTTTCAGCCTTTAACCCCATCAATTTCTCTAGCACCATTTTTTTTTTTACACTGCTGCCACTCTATGCAACTGGTGGACAGAGTGAATATTTAAGGTGGTTGATGGGTGTCGATCAAGAGGGCTGCTCTGTCATGGATGATGTCAAGTTTGGAGTGTTGCGAGAGCTTCAGGCAAGTGGAGAGCATTTCATCATACTTCTGTCATGTAAATGGTGACTTGTTGGTTCTAATAAATTTTCTTGCTTACAATGAATGCCACTGTGTGACAGAATCGCTAAGTCAAAACAGTGCAGAGCAAATTGCTTGAACTATAAATTCAGTCAGCTAAGTACAAAGACAAAGCACATACCCCACCCATTGAGCTAAAAGTTGAAAGAAAATTGGGATAAAGAATAAAATCTCAAATGTTGTTGCAGCCTTCAAAACGGTTAAATGACAGAACTTTAAAGCGCAGATATATCCCACTTAAGTGCTATAAATGATATTTCTATAATTACTGATGTTCCACAGTTGACCTTCATTACTTTGTTTATAGCTAGTATAACTGGTTAGAAGTAGCTTGTAGCAGAACATGGATGGGGAATATCTGTCCACTCAAAACTATAGGGAAACTTCACAATGTACAATGTACGTCAACAAAATGGATACAAAGCTGCGTTAAAGTACCACCTGTCATTGCTCCAAAGGAACGGGAGGAGGCCATTGCACCCCTCAAACCTGCTCTACAATTCAATTAGATTTAATCAGTACCTTAACTCCATCCACCCGCCTTGATCCCGCAACACTTCATACCCTTGCCTAACGAAACATACCTGTCCTCCTTAATGACACTGACAAACTGAGCGTCCGTTTTCTCCCGTATCTGCTTGGAGCGTAGTGGAAGCAGTCCATCCAGCTGCCTCTCACTCTGCAGCATCTCAAACAGCGATGTCTGGCTGTTGTTTAACTTTTCTTCCTCTGGGGGACTCAGTAGGCCATTTTGGGCCTTCAGACTTCGCCCTGCTGATGGTGCCTACATGAGAGAAAGGTCTCTGTGATCTCACCACATTACAGAGTAGAAGGGATTTATAGACTGTGTTACACAGTTAAGCTGTGCTTGGATAAATTCTAGCAACCCACAGCAAATGCACCCTATGTGAAACATGGACAAAAAATCTTGTGCTAAAGATGCTAAGATTGGAAGAGTCTCAATTAGAACTTGCAAGCAATGCCCATTAAGAAATCCATCTTTATAATCTGTACAATTCTAGCTCAAGATGAAAAATGCCATCATTGAAATGTTTTTACCTTTACTGAGGCACTTGTAACATAATATCAAACTACAGCACAGGAACAAGCCATTCGGCTCAAATGGTCCATGCCAATGTTAATGCTCCACATGAGCCTCCATCCACTCGACTTCATCTAACCCTATCAGCATACCATTCAATTCCATCCTCCATGTGCTTATTTAGCTTTCTCATGACTTCCATTAGAGTATAAGTCATTAATAAACTAAGACACACCACAATCTTACAGTAGTGTAGTAATACCTTAGGGAGCCCAAGCAGCTGGTAAATTATAGGATTGGATACAAAACAAAAAGTCCAATTTCATCTGCTTAATTTTTAAATTTGCATCTTGTGTAAAGTTTTGGTACTATAGGGTCTACAGCTGCTGTGGATTGGTACCTTAGCACTTTTACGCTCATCTTGACAGCCATTTTGCACAGTGCTTTCTTCTGCACTGGCACTGGATCCAGGGACCAGCATGACACTACAGGATGGACACATGGGCTGCAAAACAAAATACAGGATATAGATTAGAAGGACCATCTTTATAAGAGGCCTCAAATATTATTCAGTAGTGTTCATGTAACATTACACGCCATCTCAATTCAACTGCTGTGATATCCTCTATGGTTGAACAGCATGACGACGTTCACCATCTAGCTTCTCACATGAAGGCGGCCACCTCCCTCCTCAGGGTCTGTTATTACCATACCTTACATTACACACATTCCCCTTAGAACAGGTTGGGGACTGTCCTGTAGTTTAATACAACACAAAGATGTTTTCTGGTTAACAGATGGGGGAAAAAAAAGGAATGATCAAATTTTAACTTTCTCTTTGTGCTGCATTTCTAGTGATTTTCACCAGCTCTCAAATGCTCCATTTTGCACAAAGTTTACAGCAGTGTAAAAGCAATATGTCCATGAACAAATTACCATTATGGCACTCTGACTCTTATAATTAAACTATAAATATTTTCATTAAAGTACATAAAGTACAACCAGGACGAATAAAGTTTTGATTTTTATTACACTGGATAAAACATAACCCTGCACTGGAGTTGAAGTTGAACCATACCACAGTGGTATATTACCCACTCAACTCATCACTCATTTTTTTTCAAAGTTCAGCCACCATTGCACAAGGAAAAAGAATTATAAAGCACTGAATCAAATCTGTACTTTAGGTCTTTGTTCACTCAGGTACCCATATGGCTTTGTGCTGGAGCCAATAGCAGGCAGCAAGTATTTATTCAGGACTAGATTCAAATTCTTTAGTCAGAGTGAGCTAACCCAATTAGAACATGGGTTTCAATCTAAAGTAAGAAGTCCTCTGCTAGTTGTAACAAACCCAACTCCAGCTTCAGTTGGATTTAAACATTTTTGAACAGAACTTTCAAGAAGAGAAAGCTCTTTGTTCATCATGTTTCTTGAGAGCATACATAATGCACAGACATGTAGTTGTAAACATTTGCTTTAATAAAAGCTTTAGCATCAGCATTTATTGCAAGATAGAATGCAGGTTGAAGCGGAAAATACTGGATGTCCACTGTTTTATGCACTTGTACAGTATTAATTGATATTTTAACTCTTTTACACTTCTCTGATTTATCAGATTGTATCATATTTAAACCACAAAAAATTATGCTTCTGACCCAGACAACAATCTTGATGTACAGACTTATGCATTCAACCTGGATACTGACCATTGTCCAACAATGAGTCAGAATGAGTCTTTTGTGCAAACTGCTGAGATCACAATATCTGAAACTAGATGTAGAACAGAAAATATTTCAACACTCAGTAATCCAGCAATCTTGGTATTCAAACGTGTGTCTTAGAAAATCCAGCCCAAAAATAAATACAAGATGTTGTACACCTACTGATGACTATCCCCTTCATTAATACTGTACAGAACATTTACAAGGACAAAGATTGGTATGATATTAAGGACATGTTCAAAATATTGGAATGTTTTAGTACAAAAAGTATATCCCACATGAACAGGGCATGCTCCCCATCTACAACGTGTGCACATAAATGCAAAAACTTGTCTTGTTGGGCCAGAGAAGTCAACTTGCAAGACTCATGAGTATTTAGCTTGGTGATTTTGTTGAATCTCAGAAGGTAGGCTAACCCTCAAGCAAAACACGTCCACAGATACAAAGGAGTAGGTGAAGTAAACTTATCGATCCTAATCCAAAAATAGAAATTCAAGGTCCCAAATGTGTCCATCCCAAAGCAACACTTGGCATGGAGGTTACACTCCAGTTAGCTCTTGTACAGAGAGATCATGTCCATTTACAGGAAAAAGCAGTTTTGGGAGCTCATAAGTAGGTCCATAGAACCAGATGAAATGAACAGAGTTCTTGTCGGCTATCTCTCAATTCAAGGATGGCGTCTACTCAGGGTCATGAGTTTCTACCATGGGTCTTCATGTGACTGAACAGGCCAATTCTCAACCCACAAATCTTTGTGCACATGGGGCATGTAAGAAATGGCATCCTACCAATATTGTAAAATTAATAGGCACTGTATTGCAAACAACCAGAAGGGGCCTTTATGCTGAATTTCTCTTTGGCAAAAATATTCTTAGCAGCCTGGATCAATGGTAAACAAAGATAACAGCCATGGACAGGAGTGCCATCAGGGGTCTCACGTTGAGCTCTCCTGGTACAGATTTCTATGTTGACATTCTCAAGTCAATAGGACAGCATCCTGTACCCCATTATCTATGGATGTCTGGCAGGAATTAACAAATGGCACCCAGCATGAAATAAACTAAAAAATTACCTAAGCCAAAGTGATCAACGGGGGAGGTGACACCTTGGGTACCTGTTCTGCAGTCATCGGCCAGAGTTTTCTGAACAAGTGATTTATAGTGTAGATAACCAGCCCCTGAAAATAAAGTAGCTAAATGTGTGCTCAGGGGTTAAATGGACAGTGCTTATCCAGCAGCTACTTTCTTCAGACAAAGGAAGACCAGGGAAGGAGGAGGAAAACCAAGAGAACACCACTTTGGCTAGAGATCTGAAGGCTGTTGCCACAAGATACAGGGATCAACAGTGATCTGCACCAAACATCGGTTTGTCCCCAGGATCAGTAAACCAGCCTCACCTGTCACTGGTTGTATGCCTTTTCTGTCTATTTAGTATATATACTGTACATATATAGTATATATACTGTTGCTTCTTGATAAACTATTTAAAAATAGGAGTTCTTGACCACCTATTTTTGGATAATCTGTGACTACCGAACTCAATCTAAACCTTACGGGCAAAACATCCCACAATGTAGTAGGACCCAGGGTACAGGATTTATTTTTTTCTTTCCTTTCCTTCTAGTGATCTAAAGGAGATAGCTGCAGAGATGGTGGATGCACTGGCTATGATTTTTCAAAATTCCCTAGATTCTGGAACAGACCCAGTAGATTGGAAGTTAGCAAATGTCACACAAGAAGGGGAGAGAGAAACAGGGAACTAAAGGCCAATAGCCTAGCAGTTGTTGGGAAAATGCTGGAATACTATTATTGAGGAAGTCTTAGCTATGATTCTCTAAATGCACTGTACGATCAGACAGTCAACATGGTTTTATTAAAGGGAAATCGCATTTGACAGATTTATTGGAGTTTTGAGGAGGTAACTAGTAGGGTAAATAAAAAAGAACCAATAGATTTATTAAACCAGCATTTCCAAAAGTCATTCAATAAGGTGCCACACAGAAAGCTAATAAGAAAAGGGCACCTGGAGTTGAGAGTAGTGTATTAGCATGGATAGAGGATTGATTAGCAGATAGAATGCAAAGAGTAAGCATAAATGGGGTATTTTCAGAGGTTGGAAAGCTGTGACTGGTGGAATGCTACAGGAATCGGTGCTGGGCCTCAGCTATTTACAATCTGTGTGACCTGGACAAAGAGACAGAGAACAATTATCTAAGTCTGCTGACAATGCATAGCTCTGTAAGGAAAGTAAGCTGTGAGGAGACACAGTTACAAGGAAAACATTGAGAGGCTGCAAAGAGATATCTGCAACAAGGTAGCAGATGGAGTATAATGTAGGGAAGTGTGAGGTTATCCGCTTTGGTCACAATAGAAGAGCAGAATATTTTTTTTTTTAAAAGGCATGGAACTTGTAAATGTTGATGTTCAGAAACTTAGGTGTGCTCTCACAAGGAATGCAAAGTTAGCATGCAGGTATGGCAAACAATTTAGAAAGCAAATGACAAGTTGGTCTTTGTTGCAAGGGGATTGAAGTACAGAAATAAAAAAGTCTTATTCTAATTGTACAGGACATTGGTGAGGCCACACCTGTGTGCAGTTTTGGTCTCTATATTTAAGGAATGATATACTGCAGATGTCAGCTTTTAAGTCGATTTTTGAAGCCTTGAAAAATCCCTCCAAAAATGAAGGTCAACTTATATGCTGAGTATAACAGAGCTGCTAATGTGGTCGTCATTTTGAAATGTCATTGGTATCCGACTCAAAGGGCAGCATCTTTGCAATACAGCTGGTATCACCTGTTTGATCCTTTGTGCTCAGTTATAAGGTACCAGGAAGTAAAACATGCATTTGTGCAGTGAAAAACTGAGGTTGACGACTAATGCAAGTATAACATATCATGGCTGAACTCACGCCAAGTACATGCAAAAACATGATTTTTTGGGCTGGAAAAATGGAGTCGTCTTATACATCAGGTCAACTTGTATGCCACAATTTATGCTACGTGCATTGGAGGCAGTACAGCACAGGTTCATTACTTTAATCTCTGGGATGAGGGGTTTGTCATTTGAGGGACAGAGTAAATTGGGTTTATATTCTATGAAGTTAAGAAGAATGAGAGGGGATTCTATATACATAGAAACATACAAGATTCTGAAGGGGCTTGACAGGGTGGAAAGATTGTTTCCACTGGCTGAGCAATCTAAATACAGCAGTACAGCCTCAGGATAAGGGAATAATTATTTAGGAGTGAAATGAGAAACTTCTTCATTCAAAGGGTTATGAATCTTTGGAATTCTCCACTCAAGGGTTGTGGATGCTCCATCATAGAATATATTTAAGGCTGAGATGGAGATTTTTTTTTGTTGCTCAGACAATCAAGGATAAGAGCAGCTGGCGAGAAAGCGGGTCTAAAGTCCAAGGTCAGACATGATTGTAGCGAATGATGGAGCAAGCTCAAAGGGCCACATGGTCTATCCTTGCTCCTATCTCGTGTTGTTCTCAGCCACCACTCTGCCTCATGGTTAAGGCGTTGGAACTCATGATGCAGCTTGATTGTCCAGTTGTCGCCATTCTGAATGATTAGAAGCAAGTTCCTCCCAGTCATTAAGGTCAATGCTGCTGCATTTCAAGGAGAGCTTCTGACTGTCTTTAAAGCGTTTTCTTTGTCCTTTCCTGGAACGTTGGCCATTTGAACATTGAGAGAACAGGACCTAGCTGGGGAAGATGGTTTACGGCCATTTGGACAGTGTCCAGTCCATTGGAGTTGATTTTGTGGGAGTTTTTGCCCGAATGCTTACAGACCCATCTCCAAGAAGGATAGCGTTTGTTCAACGGTCTTCTCATCGAATCCAAAGGATGCAGTGGAGAAAATGCTGATGGAATTTCTCTAGCCCACTAGTGTCACTGATACACAGTATTGGTCTCACTGCAATACTGGAGCATGGTGACTACAACTGCTCTGTACATTATGACTTCTGTTGACTTGTGGAGGTCTTTGTTATCAAACACGTGATGCTGTAGTTTGTAGAAAGCCAAGTTGGCGTTGATCTGGTGTTGGATCTTCTCTTCAGGTTTGGCTTTTGGGACAGGTGACTGCCAAGGTATGGGGAATGTTCAACATATTTCAGAGTTTCTCCGTCAACATAAATGAGAGCTGGAACATTTTGCTGACAATGATTGAGTTTTATTTTGGCAATATTCAAGAATAGGCCAAGTTCCTTGCATGCCAAATTGCAGAGATTGAGTGGCTTGGAAATCTGTTGCAGAGTGGGCAACAACACTGCAGCCATATGCAAACTTTAGATCATGTATATCTATGGACGTCTGTTTAGTTTTGGCGCAGAAGCAACCGAGATTAAAGGGATTTTTCCAAACAGTATTTGATGCTGACACCAGGGAGCAGTTGATCTTGGATGAGGTGAATAGCCACTGTCAAAGTACATTATAAATAGCACGGGGGCTATCACACAGCCTTGCTTGATTCCTGTCTGAATTTTGAAGGCATCAGTTTCAGGTCATCCACACCAGTTGCTGTCCTATCATGAGGCAATTGCAGGATTGTGAAAACGTTTCTTGGACATCCAAATCTTTGCAGCACAATCCACAGATTCTTGCAATTTGCACAAATACTTTGGTCATGTCAATGAATGTACTGAAGACTTCCTGCCTGGTGTTGTTCTCAACATTTTTCCATCTCTGGGAGGATTTTCTCAGCCAAAGAAACGTGATTCAGGGGTGTGTCAGGGCTTGGACAAGGGGGAGATACTGCGATAGTTTCCACAGGATGACTTATCTCTCTTCTTGAAGACAGTTACAATTGTCACGCTCCTGAAGTCTGGGGCTGTGGGGGGAGGGGGTTCCCTCCCAAATCCATAGGACGAGTGCATAGGGCGTTGATGTGAGCAAAAGCCCACCTCAGCTGGAACACCATTTGAGCCACAGACTTTTTTGTTTTTCATCTGTTTGAATGCATGTTGCAGCTCTCCCATCAATGGTGGTTCGCCCACAGTTTACATCACCGGGGTACTGGAGGATATCCTGGAACGTATCGACTGCCACTGTGGATTCATGGTTAAGGAGTTGTTCAAAAAGTTTTTTTCAGCATTGACATACTGCATCGTCATCCTTAAGACAAACATCATCGTGTGAACAAAGAGGATTTTGTCCATTTAACCCGTCTATAGAGCTTCACCTGTCAAGATGATTAGCATATTATTGGATCTTTCCAGCTTTTTCTTTCCACCACATTTCCCAAATGCAGCTCATGGCCAATCTGGAAAATCTTCACACAGATTCAAAAACAATGGGATCAACTAAAGTGAATATATGCTCCTTTACTCCTGTGTCCAGACCATTGGATTCAAGCATCGTCACCATCAGGACTGGTTCAACGAAAACGATGCTCAAATACGTGACCTCCTGGAACAAAAGCAAGCAGCCTTCATTACCTGGCAGAACAACCCAAGTTCCCAATTCAAGGCAGCAGCATTCCAACAGCTCAAGACTGATTCCCAAAGACAAATCCAGAAGATAAAGGATATATAGTGGGAACAGAGAATGTATCACAAATGGAATACAAAAGTTGGGAATTTGGTGCAGAGCAGGAAGCAAGTGCTGCTTTTTTGCCCCCAGCACTTTTAACAGTTCATGTTACAGAAACATTTAATTTAAACTACCTATAACTTAAACTAGATCAAGTAATTAATTAAAAGATTACAAACCATAAGTCAATCATAAATAGAGGACAAGGCCCAGGACAAATTACAGACTTGAGCAGAGACGACAGCTTATGTCCACTGAATCCAAAAGCAACAAAAAAAAAATCAGTGATGTTACAAGACAAGAGATAGGTGATTGATTGGGGGAATAAAGAAACAGCGATGCTCAATGTAAGAGCAGTGAGTTAAACTAAGAAATATATTTAGTATTATAATAAATAGAGGCATGACAGGGCATCTCAGTCCTGTCTAAAACATATCCTGTAACACAAGGGAATTCAAGAATGCTCCTCGTGTCTCCTGGACAACCACACATGCAGGAAGAGCTGTCAGCTGGAGAAACTTGAACTCTGGCTTTCGGAGCTTGAGCAGCAGGTGGGGTCACTGCGGTGCATCAACAAGGCTGAGCGCTCCATGGTTAGCACATTTCTGGAAGTGGTCACCCCACAGCCTAAGAATGTGCAGGAAGAATGAGACTGGGTGATCACCAGAGTCACACTGAGGACAAAACAGGTGGTCCAAGAGTCCTGAGTAGATCTCTCTCTCTAAATAGTATCCAATGTGGGGAAATGATGGCATTGTGGTAATGTCAATAGACTGGTAATACAGAGGCCCAGGCTAATGCTTAGGGGACATGGGTTCAAATCCCATCACAGCAACCAGTGGAACTTAAATTCAATTAATAAAATCTGGATTAAAAAACAAAGTTAACAATGGCAACCATGAAATTATCAATGGTCATAAAAGCCCATCTGGTACACTAATGCCCTTTGGGGAAGGAAATCTACCATCCTTACCTGGTCTGGCCTACACGTGACTCCAAACCAACAGCAATGTGGTTGACTCTTAACTGCCTTCTGAAATGGCCTAGCAAGCCACTCAGTTCAAGGGCAATTATGGATGGACAACAAATGCTGGCCTTTCCAGTGACGCCCACATCCCATGAAAGAATAAAAAAATTCAGTTCTGAAAACTGATGAGGGCAATGGTTCCAAGGAGTGAAGCCAGATTCAAGGCAATAGTACCACAAATGGCTTATGTGTACTGGACTGGGAAGTTGAAGGTTAAAAAAGCAATAGTGATAGGGTATTCAATAGGTGTTTCTGCAGCTGCAGATATGACTCCAGGATGGCATGTTGCCTCCCTAGTGCCAGGGTCAAGGGTGGCACTGTTGCAGAACATTCTGATAGGTGAAGGTGGACACCAGGAAGCAGAGGTCCATATTGGCCCCAGTGATACAGGTAGGTATGAGATCCTGCAGACAGATTTTAAGCAGACATGAAAGAAATTAAAAGCTCAGACCTCAAAAGGTAGTAATCTCTAAATTACTCCTGGTGTTGCATACTAGTGAGTACAGAAATAAGAGGGTAGTGCAGATTAATGCATGGTTGGAGAGGTGGTGCAGGAGCAAGGGTTCTAGATTCCTGGAGCATTAAAACTCATTGCACCTCAAGACGGCTGGGACCAATATCATGGTGGAGGGGTTTTCTAGTGCTGTTTGGGAGGGTTTAAACCAGCTTGGCAAGGGGTGGGAACTTGAGCATAGATTCAGAATGGCAAGATACAAATCTTGAAATGTAAGGCATTAAATAGACAAAGGAGTTGTTCAGTGATTAATGGTATTTACTTCAATGCAAGAGTCCAGTGAATAAGGCAGATGAGCTGAAAAGATAGTTAAATACTTGGAAGTATAACATAGCTATTACTGGGACATGGCTTAAACAAGGCAGAAATGGCAGCTCAACATTCCTAACTACAGGGTTTTCAGAAAGGAGTGGGGTGGGATTTGGGGGGGGTGCGGCGGTTGCAATACTGGTTAAAAATAAAGCTGTGAGGAGGGATTATCACAGGCCACATAGGTTGAAATGAGGAACAAAATAGGTCAGTCACTCTGCTAACAAATAGAGGGGAGATGGAAGAACAAATATGTAGGCAAATTGCTGAGAAGTGCAGAAACAATAGGGCAGTCATCGTAAGGGATTTTAACTACCCTATATAAACTGGAATAAAGTCAGTGCAAAAGGTATAGAGGGCTCTCCATTGCGTAGCAAGCTCAATAAGAGATGGGCAATTCTGGACTTGACTTTAGGGAATGAGATGAGCTGGTGGCAGGGACATTACAGTGAGAATTTTTCTAGTAGCGATCATAATTCAGTTAGATTTAGAGTAGTTATGGAAAGAACAAAGTTAGACCAAAAGTCAAAAGTTTTAGATTGAGTAAAGGCCAATTTTACTAAGCTGCAATGTCATTTATCAAAAAAAAGACTAGAAACAGGTACTCGAAGGCAAATCAGTGTCAGAGCAGTGAGGTATTCAAGGAGGCTATAGATGTAAAAACAAAAAAACTGCGGATGCTGGAAGTCCAAAACAAAAACAGAATTACCTGGAAAAACTCAGCAGGTCTGGCAGCATCGGCGGAGAAGAAAAGAGTTGACGTTTCGAGTCCTCATGACCCTTCGACAGAACTTGAGTTCGAGTCCAGGAAAGAGCTGAAATATAAGCTGGTTTAAGGTGTGTGTGTGGGGGGCGGAGAGCTATACCTTGAGTGCCCTACCATCCATTCTTAATTAGCACATTCGTTTAGATAATATCACCAACTTTAACTTTAACACCTATGTGTTCTATTGTACTATTGTGGTTGACATCTTTTGATGATCTGCTTCTATCACTGCTTGTTTGTCCCTACAACCACACCAACCCCCTCCACCTCTCTGTCTCTCTATCTCTCCGCCCCCCACACACACACCTTAAACCAGCTTATATTTCAGCTCTTTCCTGGACTCGAACTCAAGTTCTGTCGAAGGGTCATGAGGACTCGAAACGTCAACTCTTTTCTTCTCCGCCGATGCTGCCAGACCTGCTGAGTTTTTCCAGGTAATTCTGTTTTTGTTTTAGGCTATAGATGGGGTTTAGAACAAAAACATTCCTATTAAAAAAATGGTGGGGCTCCCAAATCTAGATCCTGTCAATGTCAAATAGCATTCAGGATAGGATGCAGCAAATAAAAAATAGAGCAGCTTATGACCAATAGAGGGAGCTCAATACTGTAGAAAGCCTAGGCGTACTTTAGAATAGGGGTCAAATTAAAAAGGCAACTAGGAAAGGAAAGAGAGGGCATGAAAAAATATTGCCAAGTAAAATCAAGGAAAATCCAATGATGCTTTATAAATTTAAAGGACTAAAGGAAAATTAAGGGAAGAATTGAGCCTATGAGTGATTAAAAGAAAAGGGAACCTGTGTGTGGAGACAGAAGACATGGGCATGATTCTTAATGAACACATCTTCACAAATGAGGGGACAATGCAGACATTGCAGTTAAGGAGAAGTGTGAAATATTGGATGCAATGAACCTAGTGAGAGGGGAAACAAAGGGTTTAGCATCTTTAAAAGCTGATAAGTTGCGATTTCCAGATGAAATGTATCCCATGCTGGTAAGGGAAGCAAATGAGGAAATAGCAGACACTCTCACCAGTCTAATAATCCTCTCTTTCTATTGACATGGTGCAGGAGGACTGCTAACACTGTACTGTTACTTAAAATGGGAGAAAGGCCAAGTAGTTCCAGGCCAATTAGACTAACCTTAGTGGTGGGAATATTGGTAGAAACAATTCTGAGGGACATTATGAATCACCATCTAGAAAGGCACAGATTAAAGACAGTGTGGATTTGTTATGGAGGGATCACGTCTGACGAACTTGATTGAATTTTTTCAGGAGAAAATAGGACAGTCAATGAGGGTTGCACTTTTGATGTAAACGATATGGATTTCGGCCAGATTTTTGACAAGATCCACATAAACTGGTCAGAAGGTAAATACCATGGTAACCAAAGGAAGGTGGCAAGTTGAATCAGTGGGGGTGGGGGGGTGGGGGGGGGGGGGGGCGTGGAGATGAACAAAAGGGGCAGGTTTGGAATAGGGAAGACGGTGGGAGAGATTAAATGGTAAAGATGCCAGGGAACAAAAGGCAATTGGCAAAAGGTAACAGTTGTAGTAAAGACACAAAAGCATTGCTCCAGAGTAAGAATGAACGGCAGGATAACAAATAATTCTGTCCGAAAACACAAACATGAAAAACAAAATTCAGACCAGCACATGGCAAAAAAAGAAAATCAAAATGGTGGACAAAGTTCACTGTCTGAAATTGTTTAACTCAATGTTGAGTCCCGAAGGTTGTAAAGCACCTCTTTGGAAGATCAGATGCTGTCCCTCAAGCTTGAGCTAAGCTTCACTGGAAAAGTGCAGCAGACTGACGACAGAAATGTGAGCATGAGAGCAAGGTGGTGAGTTAAAATGGCAGGTAACTGGAAGCTTGGGGTCATGCTTACAGACTGAATGGAGGTGTTCAGCAAAGCAGTCATCCATTCTATGTTTAGTCTCCCCAATGTAGGGGAGTGGCTGCATTGTGAGCAGTGATTACAGTGTACATTGAAAGAAGTACAGATAAATTGCTGTTTGAGGCCTTGGACAGTGAGGAGGGAGAAATAAAGTAAAAGGGCAGGTGCTTAATCGTGTTTAAACATGGGAAAGTGTCGTGGGATGGAGACAAGTTGTTGAGGGTTATAGAAGGGAGAAGGGTGAGAGCATCTTTGTTATTTAATATCTCCTTCCCTCTACACAAACCTGACCTTCCCTTTTCTTCTTCCTCCCTTTCAAAAGCATAAAACAATCACATTTCTACCTTCCTTCAGTTCTCAAAATGTAAACTGTTTTTCTCTCCAAGATGCTGCCAAACCTGCTGAGTATTTTCAGCACTTGGTTTTTATTTCAGTATTGGGTCCCTTGCTTGTTGTATATACCAATGCTTTGGACTTAAATGTAAGGGATGATTAAGTTTGTAAATGATACAATAGTTGTAAAATGCAGAAAGAGATCAATGGGCAGAAAAGTGGCAAGTGGAATTCAGTTGAAAAGTGGGAAGTAATACATTTTTAGGCAGGGATAACAAGGCAAATGTGTATGCAATAAATGGCAGCATACCGAGAATTGTAGGAGAACATTGGGAACTTGGAGTGCATATTCATTGATCCCTGAAAGTAACAGGACAGATAGATAAGGTGGTTAAGGCAGCATACAGATACTTTCCTTTATTAGCAGAGTACAGAATATAAGAGCAGGGAGGTTATTCTAAAACTATATAAAACACTAGTTAGCCCACAGTTACAGTGCTGCACACAGTTCTGGTCATCAAATTACAGGATGTGGAAGAGAGGATTTGGAGTGCAGGTCCCTGAAGGTGGTGGGACAGGTGGATAAAGTGGTAAAGAAAG
Source organism: Carcharodon carcharias (assembly GCF_017639515.1). Taxonomy (NCBI): domain Eukaryota; kingdom Metazoa; phylum Chordata; class Chondrichthyes; order Lamniformes; family Lamnidae; genus Carcharodon; species Carcharodon carcharias. The sequence goes on along the minus strand of NC_054481.1, from coordinate 28,706,908 downwards.
CATATGGAATGCTTTCCTTTATTGGACGAGGTATTGAATACAAAAGCAGGGTGTAATGATGGAACTGTAGGCCACAAATGGAATTTTGTGTACAGTTCTGGTCACATTACAGGAAGGACATAATTGATCTGGAGAGAGAGCAGAGGAAATTTACTTGAATGTTGTCAGGATTGGAAAATTGCAGCTATGAAGAAAGACTGAATAGGCTAGGGTTGTTTTCCTTAGAACAGGAGAGGCTGAGGGGTGACCTAATTGAGGTGTACAAAATTATGAGGGGCCTAGATAGGGTAGACAGAAAAGAGTTGTTTTCCCCTAGCTGAAGGGTCAATTACCAGGGGGCATAGATTTAAGGTGATTGGTAGAAGGATTAGAGGAGACATGAGGAAAAACTTATTAACCCAAAGGGTAATGGCTACCTGGAATTCACTGCCTAAACTGGTGGTTTAAGGCTTAAAAACTCAACTCATTTAAAAGGTACCTGGATCTGCACCTGAAGTGCTGTAACCTGCAAGGCTATGGACCAGGTGCTGGAAAGTGAGATTAAAAATGAGCGACTTTTTTTTGTTGGCTGGTGCAGACACGATGGGCTGAATGGTCTCTTTCTGCACCATAACTTTTCTATGGTTCTATGGATGTCATTGCATGAGAGTGCAGAGAAGATTTACAAAGACATTATCAGGAATGGAGAATTTCAGCTATGAGGAATGATTGGATAGGCTAGAGTTTCTTCTTTGGAGCAGAGGGAAGCTTTGATGAAATTGTATAAAATTATGATGGAGTGCACTGTTGTAGAGTGGAATCACTACAAGTATGGTGAGAAGGGAGTGAAAGTTTAAAGTTTCAGGGTTAATGTTTTATAAAATCTAGTACTGCTTGTTGCAATTTAGCATTTTACTTAAATTTACTGTTTTAAGTTTTAATTCTTAGAGGTGAGGGGACAAATCCAAGCAAATCCAGCCCCCTGTTAGAGAACAGGTGAGAAAAGCAAATTAACTGGCCTAATCTGGTTCTGTAACTGCCAGATAGGAAAGTCACCTGAATCTCAGTAATATAAATAAGAAAGGTTAAGTGCACTGTCATGGAGTGCACTGTTGCAGGGTGGAATCATTAAGTTTGGTGAGAAGGGAGTGCAGCAAGGAGGGGCATGGAGGTGCTCTTTTTCTTTCTCTATCTTCTTCAGCCTCCAGGAGACCAGGAGTTGAAAAGCTGCACGAGAGGGGTGATATTTTAAAAACATCCAAGAGTGACACCACAGGGTGAACATAGGTTCATCGAGCTGGACCAGGAGCCAGCATGAGAGGAGCGGTGTCCTTGGTAAGTAGTACCTGGTGAATATTTCTACTGTGTAGTCTTTAAGGTAAAAATTGGTCTTTAGTTTAGATTAAGTAGTGTTTAAGGTATTTAGTTGTAAAGAAAGGTCCCTGGTATATATTTAATATTCTTTAAACCAGAAGTAGTAAAAGGAGTAGTTTAAGGGTAAGTTATGACAGGGCAGCTTGGCCATCTGGAATGCTCCTCCTGTGCTATGTGGGAAGTCAGGGACACTTCCAACGTCTAGGGTAACCATGTGTGCAGAAAGCGTCTCCAGCGGTTACTCGGAATCCGCATATCAGAGCTGGAGCTGAAGCTGTGGGCATCCACAAGACTGAGATCTTTGTGGGTAGCATGCACAGTGAGGTGATCACACTGCAGGAAGGGAATAGGTGACAGCCAGTTAGAATAAAAGCACTAGGCAAGGAGGCTGCAGGACATTCTGAAGTGGGAGGGTGAACAGCTAGAGGTTGTGGTCCATATCATTACCAACAAAATAGGAAAAAGAGGGATGAGGTCCTGAAAGCAGAAAAAGGGAGATAGGAAATAAATGAAAAAGCAGGACCTCAAAAGGTAGTAATTTCAGGATTACTCCCAGCGCCATGTGCTTGTGAGGTCAGGAATAGGAGAATAGACCAGATGAACACATGGCTGGAGAGATGGTGTAGGAGGGAGGGATTTAGATTCTTGAGACATTGGGACTCATTCTGGGAAGACGGGACCTGTACAAGCTGGATAGGTTGCACCCCAGCAGGACGGGACCAATACCCTTGCAGGGGTATTCACTAGCACTGTGGGGGAGGGTTTAAACTAGAGTAGCAGGGGGATGGGAACCTGAGTGGGGAGACTCAAGTGAGGGAACCAAAGAAATAAGAGATAAAGTAGAAAGAAAAATTGGAGGGCAGAGGATATGAGGGCTAGCAGCAAATAGGGCCATCGTACAAAAAATGTGTAAAATGTTAAGACAAGTCTAAATGCACTGTAACAGAATGCATGGAGCATTCACAATAAGGTAGATTAATTAACAGCGCAAATAGATGTAAACGGGTACGAAATGATTGCGGTTATGGAGATATGACTGCAGGGTGATCAAGACTTGGAACTAAATATCCAAGAGTATTTGATATTTAGGAACAACAGACAAAAAGGAAACGGAGATGGGGTGGCGTAGTTGGTAAAGGATGACATCAGTGCAACAGTGAGAAAGGGTATTGACTCAGAAAATGAAGATGTGGAATCCATCTGGTGGAACTGAGAAGCAACAAGGTGTAGAAAACATCAGTGGGAGTTGTCTATAGGCCTCCAAACAGTTGTGGTAACATGGAGGACAGCATTAAACAGTAAATTAGAAATGCATGTAAACAAGGCTGCTACAGTAATCATGGGTGACTTTAATCTACATATAGACTGGGCAAACCAAATTAGCAATAATACTGTGGTGGAAGAATTCCTGGAGTATGCATGAGATGTTTTTTTTAGATCAGTATGCCGAGGAACCAACTGGGGAACAGACTATCCTAGATTTGAAATTGTACAATGAGAAGGGGTTAATTAATAATGTTGTGTGGGGTGCTTTAGGGAAGAGGGGCCACAACATGACAGCAATTTTCATTAGCATAGAAAGTGAAGCAGTCCATTCTGAACTAGAGTCCTAAATCTAAACAAAGGAAACAATGAAGGAATGAGGGGTAAGTTGGCTACAATCGATTGGGGGACATCAAAAGGCATGACAGTGGATAGACAATGGCTATTTTTAAGGAACGAATGCAGGCATTACAACAGTATTACATTCCTTTCTGGTGCAAAAACACAACAGGAAAAGCAGCCCAACCATGACAAACAAAAGAAATTAACCATAGTATTAGATCCAAAGAGGAGTTATATAAAATTGCTAGAAAAAGCAGCAAGCTGAGGATTGGAAGTAGTTTAGAATTCAACAAAGGAGGACCGAGATTGATCAAGAAGGGAAAAATAGAATATGAGAGTAAACTTAGAAGTAACATAAAAGCAGGCTGTAAAAGCTTCTATATGTACGTAAAAAGAAAAAGATTAGTGAAGACAAATGTAGACCCCTTACAGTCCACGGCAGGAGAACTTATAATTGTTAAAAATTCATTCATGGGATGTGGGCTTCACTGCCTGGGCCAACATCTATTGCCCATCCCTAGTTGTTCTTGAGAAGGTGCTGGTGAGCTGCCTTCTTGAACCACTGCAGTCCATAGGGAGTAGGAAAACCCACAATGCTGTTAGGAAGGGAGTTCCAGGATTTTGACCCAGCAGGGAAGGAATGGCGATATATTTCTGAGTCAGGATGGTGAGTGGCTTGGAGGGGAACTTCCACATGGTGGTGTTGCCACCTATTGCTGCCCTTGTCCTGCTGGGTGGTAGTTATCATGGGTTTGGAAAGTGCTGTCTAAGGAGCCTTGGTGAATTCCTGCAGTGCATCTTGTAGATGGTACACATTGCTGCTACTGTGCATTGGTGGTGGAGGGAGGGAGTGAGTGTTTGTGGATGTGGTGCCAATCAAACGGGCTGCTTTGTCCTGGATGGTGTCAAGCTTCGAGTGCTGTGGGAGCTGCGCTCATCGAGGCAAGTGGGGGGTATTCCATCACACTACTGACTTATGCCTTGTAGATGGTGGACAGGCTTTGGAAAGTCAGGTAGTGAGTTACTTGTCACATAATTCCTAGCCTCTGACCTGCTCTTGCAGCCACATTATTTACATGGCTAGTCCAGTTCAGTTTCGGGTCAATGGTAACCTCCAGGATGTTGATAGTGGGGGATTTAGTGATGGTAATGCCATTGAACATCATGGGGCGATGATTAGATTCTCTCTTGGAGATGATTATTGCCTGGAACTTGTGCGGCGCAAATGTTACTTGCCACCTGTCAGTCCACACCTAGATATTGTCCAGGTCTTGCTGCATTTGGGCGTGGATTGCTTCAATATCTGAGGAGTTGCGAATGGTGAACATTGTCATCAGCGAACATCCCCACTTCTGGCCTTATGATGGGAGGAAGGTCCTTGATGAAGCAGCTGAAGATGGTTGGGCCAAAGACATGACCCCGAGGAACTCCTGTAGTGATGTCCTGGACCTGGGATGACTGACCTCCAACAACCACAACCAACTTGCTTTGTGCTAAATATGATTTCAATGATCCCCATTGACTCCAGTTTTGCTAGGACTCCTTGATGCCACACTCTGCCAAATGCAGCCTTGATGTCAAGAGCAGTCACTCTCTCCTCTGGAGTTCAGCTCTTTTGTCCATGCTTGAAGCAAGGTTGTAATGAGGTCAGGAGCTTAGTGGCCCAGAACCCAAACTGGGCATCAGTAAGCACGTTATTGCTAAGCAAGTGCCACTTGATAGGACTGTCGATGGCCCCTTCCCTTTACTGATGATCGAGAGTGGACTGATGGGCGGTAATTGGCTGGGTTGGATTTGTCCTGCTTTTTGTGTACAGGACATAACTGGACAATTTTCCACAGATGGGTAGATGCCAGTGTTGTAGCTGTACTGGAACAGCTTGGCTAGAGGTGCAAGTTCTGCAGCACAAGTTTTCGGTGCTATTGTCGGAAAATTGTCAGGGCCCATAGCCTTTGCATTATCCAGTGCCTTCAACCGTTTCTTTATCACATGGAGTGATTTGAATTAGCTGAAGACTGGCATCTGTGATGCTGGGGACCTCCGGAGGAGGCTGAGATAGATCATCCTCTCGGCACTTCTGGCTGAAGATTGTTGCAAGCCTTATCTTTTGCACTGATGTGCTGGGCTCCCCAATCATTGCGGATGGGATATTTGTGGAACCTCCTCCTCCAGTGAGTTGTTTCATTGTCCACCATCATTCACGACTGGACGTGGCAGGACTGTAGGGCTTAGATTTGATCTGCTGGTTATGGGATTGCTTAGCTCTATCACTTGCTGCTTATGCTGTTTGGCACGCAAGTAGTTCTGTTATAGCTTCACCAGGTTGACACCTCATTTTTAGGTATGCCAGGTGCTGCTCCTGGCATGCCCACCTGCACTCTTCTTTGAACCAGGATTGTTCCCCTGGTTTGATAGTAATGGTAGAATGGGGGATATGTTGGGCCATGACATTACAGATTGTGTTCAAGTACAATTCTGCTGCTGATGGCCCACAGCACCTCTTGGATGCCCAGTCTTGAGTTGCTAGATCTGTTTGAAATCCCATTTAGCACAGTGGTAGTGCCACACACATGAGAGGGTATCCTCAATATGGAGGCAGGTCTTCTCTCCACAAGGACTGTGCGGTGGTCACTCCTTGACAGATGCATCTGCAGCAGGGAGGTCGGTGAGGATGAGGTCAAGTATGTTTTCACCTCTTGTTAGTTCCCTCACCACCTGCTGCAGACCCAGTCTAGCAGCTATGTCCTTTAAGACACAGCCAGCTCAGTCAGGAGTGGTCCTACCGAGGCACTCTTGGTAATGGACATCGAAGTCCCCCACCCAGAGTACACTCTGTGCCCTTGCTACCCTCAGTACTTCCTCCAAGTTTCTCAGCATAGAGGAGCACATTCATCAGCTGAGGGAGGGCAGTACATGGTAATCAGCAGGAGGTTTCCTTGCCCATGCTTGACCCAATGCCTTGAGACTTCATGGGATCTGGAGTCAATCTTGAGGACTCCCAGTGCAACTCTCTCCCGAATGTATACCACTGTGCCACCACCTCTGTTGGGTCTGTCCTGGCGGTGGGACTGGACATATCCAAGGACAGTGTTGGTGATGTCTGGGACATTATCTGTTAAGTATGATTCCGTGAGGATGACTGTCAGGCTGTTGCTTGACTAGTCTGTGAGATAGCTCTCCCAATTTTGGTATTAGCCCCAGATGTATGGAGGACTTCACATGGTCGACAGGGCTGAGTGTGCTGTTGTAATTTCCGGTGCCTAAGTCGATAGGGGGTGATCCGCTGGTTTTGATGGAGAACAAGGAAATGGCAAAGCAATCAAACAACTATAGTTCTGTCTTCACAGAAGACGACACAAATAACGTCCCAGAGATATTAGGAACCAAGGGTCTAGTGAGAAGGAGCAATTGAAGGAAATTATTAGTTTAAAAAAAGTACGCTGGAGAAATTAATGGGACTGAAAGCCAATAAATCCCCAGAGTCTGATAATCTACATCCCAGGGTACTAAAGGTGGCAGCTATGGAAATAATGGATACATTGGTTGTCATCTTCCCAAATTCTGTAGATTCCGGAACAGTTCCAGCTGATTGGAGGGTGGCAAACGTAACCCCACTATTTAAAAAGGAGGGAGAAAAACAGGAAATTACAGACTGGTTAGCCTAACGTCAGTAGTAAGGAAAATGCTAGAGAATATTAAAAAGGATGTGATAACAGGACACTTAAAATATCAACAGGATTAGACAAAATCAACATGGATTTATGAAAGGGAAATTGTGTTTGACAAACCTGCTATAGTATTTTGAGGACATAACTAGTAGAATAGATAAGAGAGAACCAATGGATGTGGTGTATTTGAATTTTCAGAAAACTTTTGATCAAGTCCCACATAAAAGGTTAGTGTGCGAAATTAAAGCACGTGGGATTGGGGGTAATGTATTGGCATGGATTGAGAATTGGTTAGCAAACAGGAAACAGAGTAGGAATAAACAGGTCTTTCGGAATGGCAGGTGGTGACTAGTGGGGTACCGCAGGGATCAGTGCTAGGGCCCCAGCCATACACACTATATCTCAATGGTTTGGATGAGGGAACCAAATGTAACATTTACACGTTTGATGAGACAAAATTAGGTGAGAATGAGTGTGAGGAGGATGTAAAGAGGCTTCAAGGCAATTTAGACAAGTTGAGCAAGTGGGCAAATACATGGCAGATGCAGTATAACGGATAAGTGTCAAGTTATCCACCTTGGTAGGAAAAAAAGAATGGCACAGTATTATTTGAATGGTGATAAAATGGGAAATGTTGATGTACAAAGGGACCTGGATGTCCTTGTACACCAGTCACTGAAAGCAAGCATGCAGGTGCAGCAAACATTAAGGCAGCAAATGGTATGCTGGCCTTCATTGTAGAGGGTACGAAGGTTGTCTTCTTACTGCAGCTATACGGAATGGTGAGACCATACCTGGAGTAGTGTGCGCAGTTTTGATCTTCTTACCTAAGAAAGGATATACTAGCGACAGAGGGAGTGAAGCAAAGGTTCACCAGACTGATTCCTGGGATGGCAGGATTGTTTATGAGGAGAGATTGGGCCGACTAAGCCTATATTCACTGAAATTAAGAAGAATGAGAGAGGATCTCATTGAAACGTATAAAATTCTTGCAGGGCTGGACAGACTGGATGTAGGAATGTTTCCCCTGGCTGGAAGGGATCTAGAACAAGGGGTAGGCTATTTATGACTGGGATGAGGAGAAATTGCTTCACTCAGAGGGTGATGAGCCTGTGGAATTCTCTACCACAAAAGGCTATGGAGGCCAAGTCACTAAATATATTTAAGGAGGAAGTAGATAGATTCCTAGATACTAAAGGCATCAAGGGTTATGGGGAGAGAGGTGTATGACATTGAGAAAGAGGATCAGCCTTAATCATACTGAATGGCAGAGCAGGCTTGAGGGGCCAAATAGTCTACTACTCCTAATTTCTTTGTTTCAATGAGGGAACTAGATAGAGTATATAGGAAGGACCTATTTCCCTTGGCAGAGAGGTCAATAACAAGTGGGCATAGATTTAAACTAAGTGGCAGATCATAGAGGAGTTGGAGAAAATTTTTCACTTAGAGGGTGGTGGGGTCTGGAACCCATTGTCTTAAAAAGGGTGGTTAGGCAGAAACCCTTACTGTATTTAAAACGTACTTGGATAATCATTTGAAGTGCCATCACCTACAGGACAAAAACTAGAAAGTGGGATAAGCTCTTTATTGGCCAGCACAGGCCAAATGGCTGCCTTCTCTGCCATAAATTTTCCATATTTCTAATGTTATTTTCATGCTAATTGAGTATTTAAACTATGTTACAAAGTGTTTTTGCTTTGCAGCAAAGCCACACCAGTTATATTGTAGAAGTATTTAGTGTCTTGTTTAGCTCTTTTAAAGCCAACCAAATAAACCAAATTAACAAAATGAGGGATAAAATAAAACGCAGCCCCTAAGTTAGGGTCACTGCAAAACCAAAGACTAAATTTAAAGGAAGCTTACAACATCAAACTGAAACGTGATTAAGAGGGTCACTAAAGCACCCCAACCCCCGCGGTGCCCACCAGACACGGAAGGCCTCGACGGTGCCAGCAGACACCGGTGTCTTGTTTAAAATGCACAGAAGTTAGGGGCTAAACAAGGACCATAACAATTAAATGCTTCCACACTGAGCAAAATACGTTTGGGATCAGTATGAACAATGGGCACTCTCCTTTATGGCTAATTAGAGTAGCATAAACAGGGCCCATAGCAGGGTGCCTACTTAATCTTCCTCCTAAAACTTATGGGGGTGAGTTAAAAAATTAATATAAACTGAGACTGCCTTTTATAGTATTATCTGAATATTTGCCAACAGTCTTCGACTGGTTGCAGTCTGCAGTTGCATTACCAATGACTTGCAAAATAGGGCAATCAGCTTAGCTTAAGCAAAACACATCGCATCTGGAAAGAGTATTAAAAATAACAACTGGCAGAGATTTACTCCTGTAAACAGCCAACTGTGAAAACGTGGTTCCTAACACTCCTACTCCCTTTTTAAATAGTGCACAATGGGCACAGTTGTAATATTTCTATGAATACAGCACACTTCACATGACCTTGGCAATTAATTATACAGAGTCGTTCAATTGACTGCAAAGGGTTTGGTACCTTCAGCCCCTTCCAACACTTCACATGGAGTACAAAATTGGTCCACCCACCCTGTGAGAATAAAAACCTTCAGATCTCCACGGTTTTAATGTAGTTTCAATCAGATTGGGTTGAAGTCCTATATTTTCCATCATATAAAAATGTTAGTTTGGCTCAGACCAATGCCTGAGTCACTGTGGGCTCAAGTACCAGTCCAGAACACAAGAATTTAAATATAGGTTATCCCAACAGTACAGTAACAAGAGTGCTACATTGTTAGGAGGTGCTGTGCATCAGAAGACATGTTAAATCAAGGCCTCTCTGCCTGTTTAGGTGCATGTCCAAGATCCTATGGCACTGTTTGAAGAGGCTCGTGCCCTGGCAACATCCCTCAAACGCCAAAAAGACTAATCATTCATTTCAATTATTGTTTGTGGATATTTGCTGAGCACAAATGGACTGCTGTGTTCACCTACATAACAGGGACTACATAAAGTAATTAATTGACTGTGAAGGGAAAAGTGCTGTTTTGCCCTGGATGGCATCAAGCCTCTTCAGTGTTGTTGGAGCTGCACTCATTTGAGCAAGCGTAGAGTATTCCATCAACACTCCTGGCCTGTACCTTGTGGATGGTGGACAAACTTTGGGAAGACAGGAGGCGAGATACTCACTACATAATTCCCAGCCTCTAACCTGCTCTCGTAGCCACAGTATTTATATGGCTGGTCCAGTTCAATTTCTGGTCAATGAAAAACCCCCCCTACCTCCGCACTCCCCACATATTCCATAATCTCAACATTCTTTCATGGCAGATGTTGATCCAACTCCTTTTGAAGTGTCAACTGAACCCAAATTAACCACTGTGAAAGTCTTGCTCCAATTATTACTTTTGTGGTGAGGGGAATTTTCTAAAATTCAATTTTGCTTGAAATTTATAAATGTTGTCCTTGCATCCTGCATTCATGTGCCTAATATCCAAATTAAATATTTGCTTACTGTATGCATCATTTTGTAGGGTTTCTAAATGAAACACTTATCAAGTATCTCCAAAGTATTTGCTCCAACAAAATTAAGTTGCCATTCAAACCATTCATGACATGGTCCCCAAGACCTGCAACCATCCCAATCATTCTTGACTAAACTTCTCATAATGCATCACTAACCTTTTTATTATTAGGATGGCCTCACCACTGATCTATATAAAGCCAGTATATTGCTCTCCAATTCATTCCTCCCCCTTAATCCTCAACTCAACCTGTTTCCTAGCTGTATCACAGCTCCCCAGTAGGTAGCTTGATTGGCTGTGATGCGGCTGGCAACTGATATTGCTCTCCTAGTCTGTCTGGCTCAGATGACAAATCAAGGTATCAGGGCGAATGATTTCCGTGTTTCAATTTCGTGATGTGAAATTGTATATACATTTTTCTGTATAAAAATCCATTAAATGGTCGAACATTGGAAATGCAACAAAGGACAAAAATAAACTAAAATCAATATTTCATGGAGGTGAGTGATTACTGGGTGAAATTTCCTACTTATTATCTTATTGAATCAAACTCCATGTCCTTTGCAGAGATCCTAGTCACAAAACCAACACATCTGTGCAAATTATAAATTCCAAAAAGTCACCAAAAGGATTACAGGTTTTTTATTACAGAAATATGCAGTTTGACATCACCTGTCAACACTGGCCATTTTCAAAAGCAAAAAATCACCAGTTTGGAGTTACTGAAGAACAGATGTCCAAAAGGGGTATTGTAGCTGGCTTTAATATTTACTAAAACTTGCCCCTGAATTGATTTCTAGCATTTCATCTTCAAGTATGACCTTGCACTTAATTTGTTTACAGTCAAATGTTTTCACCCTGCTGGGTTTTAGTGTTTACATCATAATGAGCATGTTGAACAGTGAACAGAGTCTTACCCAAATGATCCCTTTTTGAAATAAATCAGACTTGCATTCATCTAGCACTATTAAAAGAACAAAATATCCCAAGGTTCTTCGCATTATGGTTGAAGGTCAAGAAGAGATGGGTTTGAGAAGGGCTTTAAAAGTAGGAGAAATTAAACAAGACAGCGAGGTTAAGGGGAGTTTTGCAGAGCATGGTTGTAACAGCTGAAGGCTGTGATGATGCAGAGTTGGTTTTTGGGGTATACAGTTTACCAGACTAAAGAGTAGAGGACGTGAAGCAGGGCTGCAGGAGGTTGCCAAGGTATGGAACAAGATACAAAAACAGAAAATGCAGGAAAAACTCAGCAGGTCTAACAGCATCTGTGGAGAAAAAAAGAGTTAAATGTTTAAAGTCCATTTGACTCTGAGCTAAAGAGAAGTAAAAATGTGATGAAATTTATACTGTTTAAGGGGGGTGGAGCAAGTGAAGCTGGATAGAAGGCCAATGATAGGTAGGGACATAGATTGACATAGGTGTCATGAACAATAGGATGAAGGGGGTGTTAATGACAGTGGTAAGGGCTAAAGGAGGTGCTGATCGTGGCATTAAGGTAAAGCAGAATGTGATAATAGCTGGACAAGGGTAAGTACTCTGAAAAGAACATGGGACTGTGACAGACAGCCTTTGCGGGGGTGCGGAGGGGACAGTGGTGGGGAAAAAAGATCAAATAGGATAAAAGGTGGGGATAAAACAAATAAAAATGAAAGTAAATAGAAATAAAAAATAAAAATGAATATTTTAAAAAGGGGGTGACAATAAAGAAGGGAGTTCATGGTTGTTGAACTCAATGTTTAGTCCAGAAGGGTGTAAAGTGCCTAACTGGAAGATGAGGTGCTGTTCCCCCAGTTTGTGTTGGCCTTCATTGGAATGTTGCAGCAGGCCAAGGTTGGACATGTGGGCATGACAGCAGGATGGTGTGTTGAAGTGGCAAGTGGCAGGAAGGTCTGAGTCATGCTTGCGGACAGACCAAAGGTGTTCCAAAAAAAGTCACCCAGTCTGCATTTGGTCTCACCAATGTAGAGGAGGACCGCATTGGGAGCAGCGAATGCAGTTGACCAAATTGAAGGAGGTGCAAGTGAAGCGCTGCTTCACCTGAAAGGAGTGTTTGGGCCCTTGAATGGTGAAGAGGAAGGTGGTAAAGGGGCAGGTGTTGCACCTTCTGCAATTTGCATGGGAAGGTGGCATGGGAGAGGGATGAGGTGTTGGGGTGATGGAGGAGGATGAGATGAACATCAGGACAGTATTTCCTCCCAAATAAAAGGTGTGGCTATGGGTACCCGCATAGGCCTAGTTATGCCTGTCTCTTTATGGGGTCTTCTGATTCGGCACTTTACAGCCTTCCAGGCTTAACATGGAGTTCAACAACTTCAGGCCATGAACTCTCTCTTCTATCCTTAAACCCATTTTTTTTTCCAATATTAATTTTTTTATTTTTTATCCATTTATTTTTTATTTTTCATTTTTATTCATTTATTCATTGTTTTATCCTCACCTTTTATCCTATTTTCGATCTTTTCTTCCCCACCACCATCCCCATCCCCACAAGGGTCATCTGTCACTTGTCCCATGTTGTTCTTTTCAGATTACTTATCCTTGTCTGGCTATTGTCACATTCTATTTTCTTACCGTGATGCCATTATCAGCAACAAAAACAAAAATACCTAGAAAAACTCAACAGGTCTGGCAACATCTGCGGAGAGGAGTCTGCATGACTCTTCAACAGAACCAAGGAAAAATAGAAAAGAGGTGACATATAAGCTGGTTTAAGGTGTGTGTGTGTGTGTGTGTGTGTGTGTGTGTGTGTGTGTGTGTGTGTGTGTGTGTGTGTGTGTGTGTGTGTGTGTGGTGGGGCGGGGGGAGGACAAAAAGAGCTGGATAGAGGGACAGTGACAGGTGGAGATAACCAAAAGATGTCACAGACAAAAGGACAAAGAGGTGTTGAAGGTGGTGATATTATCTAAAGGAATGTGCTAATTAAGGGTAGAAAGCAGAACGAGCATGGTACAGATAGTCCTAGTGGGGGCTGGGGTGGGGTGAAGGGAAAGGATCGAAATAGGCTAAAAGGTAGAGATAAAACAACGGATGGAAATACATTTAAAAATAATGGAAAAAGGTGGGAAAAGAAAAATCTATATAAATTATTGGAAAAAACAAAAAGGAGGGGGAAAATCGGAAAGGGGGTGGGGATGGTGAGAGTGTTCATGATCTAAGGTTGTTGAACTCAATATTCAGTCCAGAAGGCTGTAAAGTGCCTAGTCGGAAGATGAGGTGCTGTTCCTCCAGTTTGTGTTGAGCTTCACTGGAACAATGCAGCAAGCCAAGGACAGACACGTGGGCATGAGAACAGGGTGGAGCATTGAAACGGTAAGGAACAGGGAGGTCTGGGAAATGCTTGCGGACAGACCAAAGTTGTTCTGCAAAGCGGTCACCCAGACTGCATTTGGTCTCTCCAATGTAGAGGAAACCACATTGGGAACAACGAATGCAGGAGACTAAACTGAGGGAAGTGCAAATGAAATGCTGCTTCACTTGAAAGGAGCGTTTGGGCCCTTGGACGGTGAGGAGAGGGGAAGTAAAGGGGCAGGTGTTGCACCTTCTGCGGTTGCAGGGGTAGGAACCATGGGAGGGGGTTGAGGTGTAGGGGGTGAAGGAGGAGTGGACCAGGGTGTCACAGAGGGAACGATCCCTATGGAATGCCTTTTTCGATTCCTTCACCCCACCCCAGCCCCCACTAGGACTATCTGTGCCTTGCTCGTTCTGCTTTCTACCCTTAATTAGCACATTCATTTAGATAATATCACCACCTTCAACACCTCTTTGTCCGTGACATCTTTTGGTTATCTCCACCTATCACTGGCCCTCTATCCAGCTCTTCTTGTCCCACCTCCCCCTTAAACCAGCTTATATGTCACCTCTTCTCTATTCTTCCTTAGTTCTGTTGAAGAGTCATGCGGACTCGAAACGTTAACTGTGCTCCTCTCCGTAGATGCTGCCAGACCTGCTGAGTTTTTCCGGGTATTTTTGTTTTTGTTTTGGATTTCCAGCATCTGCAGCTTTTTGCTTTTGTCACTATGAGCACCTCCTTTAGCCGTTACACTACCATTAACACCCACTTTGTCCATCTTTGTCCCCACCTATCGCTGGCCTTTCTATGCAGCTTCACCTACTCCATCCCCCTTAAACAGTACAAATTTCATCACATTTTTACTTCTCTTTAGCTCTGAAGAGTCATACCGACTTGAATCGTTAACTGTTTTTCTTTCCACAGATGCTGTTAGACCTGCTGAGTTTTTCCACCATTTTCTGCTTTTTGTTTCAGATTTCCAGCACCTGCAGTATTTTGATTTTATCTACAGAACAAGATACTTCTGATTGTTAAATAAGGTGGAGCGAGGTTTCATTGATGGAGAGATCAACATTCAATGCTTACAGGAGTCATCGAGTCCAAACCAATGTGAAGGAATTAGACTAGCACAGGTGGTTATTACCCCTTTGTGTAATTTTATTGATTCATTTCCCTCAAGGTCTGCATTAGTAACTTCTCCAAAGTGGATTCTCCCAACCAGATCAACAACATTTGCCTTTCAATAGATTTAAAACTTCTTCCTCAGTTAAAATATTTTTCAACCAATGTTGACTGTGGAATAAAAATTCCTTTTTCCTGTCCCTTTTACAATTATTTCTACATTATGCAACCATGGGCTAGTTGAACTTGCTTGAACACTCACCTTAGCTTTATCCATCATGTTGCTAGCTTGCCCCATTTCAGCAGCAGCCTCACTCATCGTTTCTCGCTGCTGCTTGGGGACTGTGTGAGGACTCGAGTCTCCCATATCAAGGTGAGATAATACTGTGTGGGAGCAGGTACACACTGAATGAGCTAACTTTCGGCCAGAAATAAGGAACGTCTGCAATCCTGTGAAGGAAAGAGACAGGAAATTGTCAAATCAACATGCTTTACCACACTAAGAAACATGCAACTAGAGTCTGAACATGTTTCAAAACAAGCTGCAATGTGATCCTGAACAAACCGTGAGCCACAGAAAGATGATTTTTTTTTTTTCGTGGGGCAAGCTACGAATTGCTCAAAGCCATGGGCGGTTAAAATTCATTATGAATGAAGGAATCTTTCATTGCCCCAGAAGAAAAATAGCAATTCTACTAATGCAAACCATACACACCCTCCCCTTGTAGAAGCACCTAATTTGGCCCATGGTTTTTCTCCCTCGTACATCCTCTAGGCAGGAAGGTGCAATAATCTGTTCCCAGACTCGTGTCAATATCACTCAAACCCACTATTGAAGAGATGATGAGAGTGACCTGAGGTCTGTGGGATGTTTCCTATTCTGTACCCACAGCAGAGATTTAGAACACAACAGGTAGAGAATTGTGGAGCTGAAATAACTTGAGTACAAACTAGTATATAAAGCAAATACTTTGTGAAACAATAATCATGTAACTGAAGTTATTTCAAAGTCCTAGCCTGCTGAACATGCAGATTGAACACATCCATTCTCTGACTGAACAACTTGGAAGAGGCATTTCATCATGTTGAGTATTCTTAGATCGAGAGCATCCTTCCACCTCCCCCCGCAAAACCCCCAGACACCAATGTAAATTTCAACACCTCTTGCACAAAATATTTGATCAGATCACTCATATTCAATTGAACACTGTAGGATGCATGCAATGTAAAAATCAGTTAGCTCAATTTAAATATAAACACTCATTCTCAGAACTCTTAACTCCATGAACTGACAGACAACTATAGAGATGGAGAAAAACTCAGAAATCTGAAATAACAGGACATGCTGGGAATGTACAATAAGCAAAAACAAAGGCACATTTGGTCTGTAATAATGGGCTCCATTCATTGTGCAATGCTACTGCTCTGAGGATGAGTCTAATTTGCCTTTCTATTCGAGATGCTGTATTACCTATTGTGCATTTCAAGAATTTTCCATTGCTGATTATCTACATAATCTCAGTGAATCATGGAATCATTCATTATAAACTTGACAAGTATTTAGCTGATCATACAAGCAGTGGGGGGAAACCGATTTAAAGTTCTGGGCAACATATGCTGGCAACCTTCCATCTGAGAATGATGGATACACAGCAAATAATCCACTTAGGTTTTTTTTTATTCGTTCACAGGATGTGGGTGTCGCTGGCTAGGCCAGTATTTATTGCACATCCCTAATTGCCCTTAAGGTGGTGGTGAGCTGCCTTCTTGAACCGCTGCAGTCCCTGTGGCGTAGATATACCCGCAGTGCTTTTAGGGAGGGAATTCCAGGGTTTTTACCCAGTAAGTGTGAAGGAACGCCAATATATTTCCAAGTCAGGATGGTGAGTGGCTTGGGGGAGCACCTGCAGATGGCAGTGTTCCCATATGTCTGCTGCCCTTGTCCTTCTAGAAGTTAGCTGTCATGGGTTTGGAAGGTGCTGTCTAAGGAGCCTTGGTGAGTTCCTGTACAGCATCTTGTACATATTGCTACCACTGTGCATTGGTGGTGGAGGGAGGGAATATTTATGGATGGGGTGCCAATCAGGTAGGTTGCTTTGTTCTGGACAGTGTCAAGCTCCTTGAATATTGTGGAGCTGCACTCACCCAGGCAAGTGGGGAGTTTTCCATCACACTCTTGATTTGTGCCTTGTAGATGGTGGACAAGCTTTGGGGAGTCCAGAGGTGAGTTACTTGCCATAGGATTCCTAGCCTCTGACCTGCTCTTGTAGCCATAGTATTTATATGGCTAGTCCAGTTCAGTTTCTGGTCAATGGTAACACCCCCAGGATGTTGGTAATGGGGGATTCAGCAATGGTAATGCCATTGAATATCAAGGAGCAGTGGTTAGATTCCCTCTTGTTGGAGATGGTCATTGCCTGGCACTTGGGTGGCACAAATGTTACTTGCCACTTTTCAGCCCAAGCCTGGATATTGTCCAGCTCTTACTGAAGCATTCCATGTCCAAATGCAGCATTTGAGGAGTCTCAAAAGGTGAACATTGTGCAATCATCAGTGAACATCCCCACTTCTGATCTTATAATAGAAGGGAGGTGGTGAGCTGCCTTCCTGAGCCACAGCAGTCCATGTGGTGTTAGGGAGGGAGTTGCAGGATTTTGTTTCAGCGACATTGAAGGAACAGCGATATATTGTCAAGTCAGGTTGGTGAGTGGCTTGGAGGGGAACTTGCTGGTGGTGTTCCCATGTGTCTGCTGCCCTTGTCCTTCTAGATGGTGGCAGTCGTGGGTTTGGAAGGTGCTATCTAAGGAGCCTTGGTGAGTTCCTGCAGTGCATCTGGTAGATAGTACACACAGCTGCCACTGTGCATCGGTGAAGAAGGGAGTGAATGTTTGTGGATCGGGTGCCAATGGTTAGATGCCAAGGGGGTGTCAAAGAAAGTGGGGTGTCTTCATTTAGTGTGGTTTTGCTGTTAGCAGACCAATCCTGGAGAGGCAGGGTCTGACATAAACGCCACACATGAAGCAGCCAGGTGATGTTACAGATTGTTCTTTTCAATGTTGGCACCTTTTGCCAAGTTTCTGTAGCAACTGCTTGTTTTGGTACTGCATACCAACCCACAGGAAGTGTCGCCATTCCCCTCGTTCGCCAGCTAGTGACTCCCAGGTCCAATAGTCAATGATTACAGCCGTCATGTCACCCTTGCAAGCATCCTTGAAGCAGTGCCTTGGGCACTCCCACTGGTTGTCCGGCTCCTGCTGCCTTACCGAACAGAAAGTCCTTGGTTATGCGACCATCTTTCATCCTGCGGACATGCCCGTTCCACCAAAGCTGCCTTTGTTCGATTTTCAACACACTTGGGGAACTCCGCCTTTGAGAAGACTGTCACGAGATTTTATTCTGCCAGGATATACCCATAATGTGCCACAGACAGCCAAGCTGGAAACTAATGGCCTTCTTTTCCTGGTAGCTGCAAGTCGCCCATATTTCACAGCCATTAAACAAGATGCTGATAGCACAGGCCTTATAAAACCATCAGCTTGATTCTAAGGGTCAGCTTGGTGTTATCCAATACACATTTTGCAAGTCAACCAATAGCTGCTTTCCTTACGTGTCTATCGGGCTCTGCATCAAGAGGTAGATCATCTGTCACCGTGGACCAGAGATATCAGAATTTGCTAATCATTTCAATTTAGTGTGAACAGCAGTAGAGATGCAACACCTTGTTCCATAACCATGGTTTTCTTGATACTTGCGGTAAGGGAGAACGGTACAGGCATAGATTCAAGTCCACAAGTCTTTGTGGCTAAGTTACTATGGGGGCAACTAGCTCAGCATAGTCAATGTGATCAGGGCACAATGTATTTTCATCTTCACTTGCGGTCTCGAGAGATTGTAGAGCTTGCCATCTGACTTAGTTTCCAAGTAGACTCCTTCCATATTTGCAGGGAAGGCAAAGGCCAGGAGCAAGGAGGTGATGATACCAAACAGAGAGGGGCTCAAGCAGAGCCTTGTTTCATGCATTCTTTACTTCAAAACTATTGGAAATGGAGCCAAACTTAACAGTTCATGCTGTCATCGAAAGAGTGGATGAATCTGATGGGCTTTGGTGGACAGCCAATTTTTGCCAAAATCTTGTACAGCCCTGCTCTGATGGTGTTGAATGCCTTAGTGGGGTATACAAAAGTAAAGTAAAAGGGTATGTCCTGTTCTCCACACTTCTCTTGTAGCTGGCATATGGAGAAGATCACATCCACAGTAGATCTGCCAGCATGGAAAATGCAATGCGCTTCTGGGTATATTCAGTTTGCAAGTAGATGGAGACTTAAGCATGACCCCAGCAAAGGCCTTCACATGACACTAAGGAGTGAGATGCCCCTGTAGATGTTGGTAGTCTCCACTGTCACCTTTGTTTTTGTGTAGTGTTTTTGATTTTGGCACCTCACATCCAATGAGGCACAGATCCTACCTTCCAGCAGAGGAGGAGGAGGTCAGTTCTATTTCAGGTTTAAAGTTTTAGGCAAGAATGCAGGTGGGAATATAAGGCAGACTTTTTTTTAATGCAGTGAGTGGTAATGACCTGGAAAGGTGGTGGAAGTGGAGATGATCAATGACTTCAAAAGGAAATTGGATAGGCACTTAAGAGAAAAAAAACTTGCAGGGCTACGGAGGTTCTGATGGTGTATCCGTTGGTTTGTTAAATATAACATTTAAATATATGCTTATGCTATTATGTATGCCATCACAGGAAGTAATGAAATATTACGTGATTCAGTTCTCGCAGTCAGTTAGCACGTGAGTTGAAGCAACAAGTCTCCATTAAAGCTCTTTTCAACCTCCAAGCTTGCCTTTCAGCTTCATTTGTATTAATCTCAAAAAAGATAATACAACATGGTGGCAGCAGTATGAGTAGACAGCATTGATCAGCAGCTCACTCACTCATTTTTCCAGAAGCACTTCATTCAATTCAGGTCGCAGGGAGTCGGAGCCTACCCGACAGACAATGGGTGCTAGGCGGGGTACACCCAGGACGGGATGCCAGTCCATCAGTTGATCAGCAGCTGAAAATGACAATTCAAGTCAGAAACCCTAGCTGAAATGCTGCGACCACAACACAGTTCTCACATGGTAGAGCAGTATGAGTAGAAATTGAAGGCAATTTGAGCACACTCCTGATTTTGCCCTGAGCCAAGACAAAAAAACTCAATGGCAGTTTCAGCTGCAGAGATCAGTGCAGCTTTGTATTTTGGCACTGATCCTGCCCAGCATCACCAACTGTGCACCAGGGCCCCTCCCGACTGCAAACTCCAAGCCTGAACTGCAGCAACACAGCTCAGGTGTGGCTCCTGCTCAGCATACGTCGCAACTTGCTGCAAATTTTAAAGCATAGCTTGCTCTGCAGAGGGAGGAAAGTAAAAGGCTGAGGCAACAGCAGCCAGGTTTCCAGAGATGGGTTTGAAAGCATCTGATGTCCCAGTTGAATTCAAACTGTTTAAGCATAGGATTGAACTATGTTCCCTAGACCTCAAGGTTGTGGATGCAGAGAACAGGCTATAAAAAAAATAACAATTGGAAATGAAGAACTGTGCAGAAACCAATATCTGTGGTTTATCTGATGCTGACCAGAAGGATCCACAGCTATGGGCAACATTAGAAAATCAGCTTAGAATTAAAGTCAATTTCAGAGTACATAACCTGAAATTCACACTGTATTGACAGAAAGCAGATGAGAGTGGTATTTTTTTATTCTTTTATGGGATGTGGGTGTCACTGGCAAGGCCAGCATTGCCCTTGAACAGAGTAGCTTGCTAGGCCATTTCAGAGGGCAATTAAGAGTCAACCACATTACCGTGGGTCTGGCGTCACGTGTAAGCCAGACTCGAAGGGTGGCAGACTTCCTTCCCTAAAAGACGTTAGTGAACCAGATGATAGTCACCATTATTGAGACATGCTTTCAATTCCAGATCTATTAATTGAATTTAAATTCCACCAGCTGCCATGGTGGGATTTGAACCAATGGCCCCAGAGCATTGCCTGGGTCTCTGGATTACTAGTCTAGCGACATTACTACTACACCACCATATCCCATGGAGGACAGGCTTTGTTAAATGAAGCAAAAAGAAAGCCAAAGAATGCAACTTCTCCCCTTACCTGAACTCTCAGAATGAATTATGGAGCTGGTTATCATCACCATTGCTATAGAGGTATTTCAGAAAGACATCCTGGAAAAGGCAAAGGGACATGGCATGGATAGCATACTACGGGATGGAGGCTGATGCAAGGCCATTGTGGCTACAAGGCAGTGTTTGCAAGCCTTAGGGTCCAGAATGTCTGTCGGTACAATATCCAAGGCACCCAAGCAAAGCAAAATGTGCAGTAACTGTGAACTCTCCCATAACCCGTGTAGATGCCCCACATATGTTGACACGTTCAAAGCCTGTAGGCTTCGAGGGCACTGGGCCAAGCTTTGAAGAAAGTACAGCAGCAGGAACGCATGGAGAAGCCAGAGCAGGGAGTTCTCAAACTGCCTATGTCTGCCACCCAGAGGTGAAGGCAGGTGACACGCTTCCAGGCATCGCCAAAAACATAGACCCATCCACAAAAAAGGGGAATACCTGACCAAAATAGCTGAGGTGGATCAAGGTGAAGACACTACAGCTTAACAGCTATTTCACACAATCACCTTAGCGAACAGGTCCATTCCTTTAAGAAAGCGGAAACTTTTTCAACACTCCAATAAGGCTGGATGGTCATACCCTGAGATTGAAGACTGACACAGGTGCAAATGCCAACCCGCTACCTTTCCGCCTTCTGAAGTACACATACCATGAGGCATGGAGGTCTGCGGTCCAACCCATAAGTGTGAAGTTTACTGCATAAAATGGCTCAACAATGAAGTGCCTAGGTTCCCTAGTTCTGGAATGCAGATACAAAGAGTCAGCACAGTCTACTCAAATGTTCTACATAGTGAATATGTCAGGGCCTGCAGGTTTGCCAGTGTGCAACAAACTTGACATGGTCCACTATCCATGAGCTGACCCAGTCAGAAGACCACAGCAATCAAAATAGGTGCACACCCATTGATCGGTACAAGGCCTCCAAAGGTTGTGCCTGGACCAGTCTGACATGGTTGGGAATTTCCACAGGGGTGCCTTTGTACACCTTGAAGAAAAGATGAAACACTGTTAATTGACTTGCTGCGAAAATAAAGCATACACATTCAAGATGATAGAACTGGATAGAATGGAAAAACAAGGCATCATTCATCGACTGCACCATCACACAGGTTGACGTTGTGGTTCCATCACTACCGCAATTAAGGACGACTGTTCAATTTGACTGTTTTAGACCTGAGAAGGCTAAACAAAGCCTTGAAGGAGGTATTCTCATAAAATACCAGAGTTAATTGCAATGTTTACTGGAGCAAAACACTTTCCAAATTATATGCAGATAATGGATATTAGTCGGTACACTTGCCAAGAGCTAAAACTTCAGAACTCCTTTTGACAGGTACTGTTTCTTCTGTTTATCATTTGAGCCATCAGTCAGCTAGGATATATTTCAACCTTTGAAGTTCTGCTTTTTTAATTTAGCCCCTAGCTACTCATGTTCTCTAAGCAGAACCTCCTTCCTAGTCCTACCTATGTCATTGGACCACGACCACTGAATCCTCGATCTCCAGCACCCCACCCCACCCCTGCAAATTCCTCTCCAGCCCAGAGCAGATGTCCTGAACCCTGGCACCAGGCAGGCAACACAGCCTTTGGACTCTCGCTCTTGGATACAAAGAACTGTGTCTATCTCCCTCACTATACTGTTCCCTGCTACCACTACATTCCTGTTAGCACCCCACCTGAATAGCTTCCTGTACCGTGGTCAATTTTCTCATCTATCCTGCAGTCCCCCTCTTCTCTGTACAGGCTACAAGCACCTGTTGGACAATTGCAAGGGCTGAGACTCCTCCACTTCTACTTTTCGATCCCTTACCCGCCTCACTTGCAGTCACACATTCCTGTCCCTGACCACTGACCAAAACTGAAGACCCTATCCTAAGGGATGTGACTGTTTCCAGGAACAAAGTGTCCAAATAACATTCCCCCTCCTGGTGTGTCACAGTATCCGCAGCACAGCCTCCAGCTCAATGACTAAGCTGAAGCTCCTCAAGCCACAAACAATTAATGCAGACGTTTGCGCCCTAGATTACACTAGCATCCAGGAGCTCCCACATCCTGCAGTTGCAGCAGATTGAAGATGGTCATTTAATGTAAGCTGGTGCTTACTAAAAAAATACAATCAAAAAAATATGGCTATCCTAAGGCAACAGTTTAATCTCTCCCAGCTGGTTACTCAATCATCTATTTTTTAAAAAAATGTTATAGAAGAAAAAAAAGACAACCTTGCATATTGTGGGACATGACTGGTTTGCCCTATAACAGAAGCAATGTTCAAACTTTCAGATGGGAAACTGATGTCTACAAAGTAACTATAAATACCTCACCCTAAGAAACACTGCCGTCAGTTCTCCCAAAGCACTTGTTCGGTTATGACAGAGTAACATAAACATTTCCAGTAGATGCTCTAGGCAGCTTTTGCTATTCTAAATGACTCACCAAACGAGCCAGGCTTTAGTATCCTGACCAACTTTGTCAGAATTTCACAGAATCACAGAAACTTAGTGCAGAAGGCAGCCATTCAGCCCAATAAGTTTGTACTGGCTCTCTAAAGGAGCATTCTACCTAATCCCACTCCCTTACCTTAACCCCAAAACCTTCCATATTATTTTTCAGGTAGCAATCCATTCCCTTTTGAATACTTCAATCGAATCTGCATCCACCACCCTCTCAGGAAGTTTGTTCTAGACTCCAACCACCCTCTGGGTGAAAGAAATTTTCTTCATCTCACTTATACTCCTTTTGCCAATTATTTTGAATCTGTGCCCTCTAGTTCTTGATGCTCCAGAGTGGGAACTGTTTCTCACTATTTAGCCTCAATATCTTGAATATCTCTATCATGTCTCCTCTCAGCCTTCTTTTCTCCGAGGAAAACAGTCCCAACCTCTCCAACCCATCCTCATATCTACAGTTTTTTATCCCTGGGATCATTTTTTATCCCTGGGATCATTCTTATGAATCTCCTCTGTACTCTCTCCAATGCCTTCCTCAAGTATGGCACCAAGAACTGGATGCAGTATTCCAGATGAGGCCTAACTAATGTCTTAAACAAATTCAACATGACTTCCTTATACTTATACTCAATGCCCCAATTAATAAAGCCTTAGAAACTATTTATTTATATCTATTTTATTAACTGCTCTCTCAACATGCCCTGCCATCTTCAATCACTTATGTACATATACACCAAGGTCCCTCTGTTTCTACACCTCCTTTAGGAGTTTCTCCCCTTATTTTATACTGTAGCTTCATATTCTTCCTGCCAAAATGAATCACCTCTCACTTCATCTGCTACTTGGCTGCCCAATCCACCAACATGTTTGTCCTTTTGAAGTTCAAGGCTATCCTCATCACAGTTGACAACGTTTCCAATCTTTGGATCATCTGCAAATTTTGAAATCATGCCCTGAACACCACAGTCTAAGTCATTAATATACACCAGGAAGAGCAAGAATCCTAGTACTGACCCCTGGGAGAACTCCATTACAAACCTTCCTCCAATCTGAAAAACAGCCATTTATCAATACTCTTGGTTTCCTGTCACTCAGCCAATTTCTTATCTAAGTGCCTACTCTCCCTTTTATTCCATGACCTAGAATTTTGCTCACAAGTCTGTTGTGCAGCACTGCATCAAGTGCCTTTTGAAAATCCATATACACCACATCAACAGCACTGCCCTCATCAACCTTTGCTACCTCAAAAAAATTCCAGCAAGTTAGCTAAATGTGATTTTCCCTTAACGGATCCATGCTGGCTTTCCTTAATTATCCTGCACTTGTCCCGAACTATGGTTTCCAAAAGTTTCCCTACCATTGAAGTCAAACCGACTGGCCTGTAGTTGCCGACTTTATTCTTGCACCCGTTTGAATAAGGGTGCAACATTTGCAATTCTCCAGTACTCTTGCATCACCTGTGTCCAAGGAAGACTGGAGGATTATCACTAGTGCCTCTGCAATTTCCACTCTCACTTCTCAGTATCTTTGGATGCATCTCGTCTGGTCCTGGTACTTTATCCATTTTAAGTAAAGATAGCCTAACACCACCCTCCTTTTCAATTGTAAATTCTTAGAATGTACCAGTTACCTCCTCTCTCTCCTGGACCTGGGTAGCATCTTCTTCCTTTGTAAAGTCAGATGCTAAGTACTCGTTTAATACCTCCGTTATTTCTCCTGCCTCCACATGCAAGTCCCCTTTTTATCCCTAATCAGCCCTACTCAAATACCAATTATTTAAACGCTTATAGATGACCATGGGATTCCCTTTCATATTAGCTGCAATTGCTCACCAAAGCTAGTGATTCCAGCATGAAATCTTGAATGGAAAATTCTTATCCTTCTATTCAAATCCCATGGTCTTGCCCCTCCCCCAATCTGTGTACCAACCTGCTGCCTTACAAACCTTGCATTTATCAATCATGGCTTCTGGTACACTTCCCAATCCCTTTGGTCAGCTACACCTTCAGTTGTCTAGGCTAAGCTCTGAGCTCCCCCACTAAACATCTTCACCTCTCTCTCCTCCAAGAACCTCCTTAAAATCCATTAATTAAGTCTCCTCACTGCCTCCTTTAGCTTGTTGGTTTTTGTCTGTATGCTGAGACATTTTTCAACATTTAAGGTGCCAAATGAATACATTTAAGTTGTTTACCCAGCATCCAGAATGTTATCCTACAAATATATAGGTCAACTTGGGAGCAACAGACTTCTGAAGGGAGGTCAGCAAGAGAAGTTAGAGTCAGAATCCCACCTTTTTCCGTCACTTGTTTCTGTGAGATGAAACAGCGTTCAGCCTTGGTCCAAATTCAACAAAAGAGTTGAATTTCAGAGGCGAGCTAAGGGAACTGACTTGGACACCACGACAGCATTTGACTGAGTGTGTCATCAAGGAGCCTGACTAAAGTTGAAGGCATTGAGGGATGGGGACCCTGATGTGGCTGGAGCCATACCTTGCATAAAGAAAGGTGGTTGTGGTTGTTGGAGGCCAATCATCTCAGCCCGAGGAGATAGATTGCTGCAGTACCTCTGGGAAATGTCCTAGACCCAATCTTCAACTGCTTCAATTACCCCCTCTCCAACATAAGGTCAGAAGTGGGGATATTCGATGATTAGTGTTCAGTTCTATTCACAACTACACAGAAGATGAAGCAGTCCATGCCCACATGCAGCATGACTTAGACAACATTCAGGCTTAGATTGATAAATGGCAAGTAATTTGTGCCACACAAGTGGCTGGCAAAGAATATCTCCAAAAAAAGAAAGTTTAACTATCTCCCTTAAATCAATGTATTTACCGTGGCCAAATTCCCCATCAGCATCCCATTGATCATCACTGGCCTGAAGCTTAACTGGACAAGCCACATAAATACTGTGGCTACGAGAGCCAGAAGTTGGTATTCTGCAGCAAGAGCACCTGCCACCTCCCCCGAAACCATTCAACCATCTACATGATACAAGTCAGGGGTGTGATGGAATACTCTCCACTTGCTGAGGTGAGTGCAGCTTGAGAGAGAGAAACATTAGTTAAGAACAAATTAGAGGCTGCAATGATCATTCTGGATGAATAAATGAATGATCGATCTAACTAACCCAGCTGTTGAGTTTTTATGGGCAGGAATTTAATGACAGTAAATGATCAGTACAAAATCATTTTATTTTTCAATATTATTGTATTTCAACTTCAATAATTTGATGCTTCTGCATCCCAATTCTGGTGTTTGTCAGATAATTTGCTCATTAGTCTGTTACAATTCCAGATGGCTTTGATAGTGCTGAGGGAAAGTTTTGACCAGTAACACATGCTGCCTCTAAAATGTTTTCAGTTCTAGAATTAGTTTGGGTAATTTCTGTGAACTCAATAAGCCAGAAGGAACAGAATAGATCATTGCTGTAACGCAGACCATCCACCTTCCCAACTAAAGCAAAGGGACATGGCAATATAACTGAAATCTTTTTGTAGAATTCACAACTTGCTTCACAAGTGCACAATTCAATTTGAGAACCGACAATTTAAGCATCAACAGCTTAAGAAATGATTCATTTGTATTTCTTTCCCAAATTCATCTTATCCTGTAAACATCCGCAAAGCTACTAGTGACATAACTAAAAAATAAAAATGCCTACCTGATCCTTAGCCATGACTGTCGAGGAAAAACAGACATTTCAACATCCACATTGAAGTGCTAAGGAATTATAAACTGTTTGATACTTTTACACAACTGGCGATAAAATAGGGAAGAGTAAAGTGCATTTTTGGAGTTATTCCATGACCACAACTATTGCACCGTGCAGCCTTTCATGAAAAGGGGATTTCAAATGGCAGCCCACTCCACTCTATTCAAAAGAATCCAAATGAGCTTATTTGACAATCAAAATACTCAACTCCATTAATTTTGATGCCTCCAACCTTCAGATTGATACGTTTCATTAATTCTTCTTCTGCCAGTTCACTGTTTAACTGTTCCCATTACTACAACTAAAATTAAAGAGTCTTCCTCTAATTTTGTTATTGATACATTCAACTTTGAGACTGGGTGCTCAAACACCTGCATTAGAGAATAGACAGCAGCATTCAGATCTAAGCGTGTGTAATAAGGCCCGACGCTTGCCCATAAAGATGGAGTAAAAATAAATAAAGGGGCCAAGAAAGAAACAGAAAACAAAACAAACCTTTGGTGGTCTCATACTTCTTGCAGGATGGTACAAAACCATTAACAGAGGCCGTAGTGCCAGGGGCTCAGGAGCAGAAGGATAGGTTGCCTGGCCACACACGCTTCTGAATTACAGAGGGAAAGAAGATGACCGACAAAAGGCTAATCAGTGTGATCTCCTCTTTCCATGTTACGATGGGGTAACATTGGAACCCTTTGAGATCCAAAGCGGGGTCAAATAGGGCTGCATTCTGGCACTGACTCTCTGGCATATTCTTCTCCTGCTGCTGTCATATGCTTTTGGAAAGGTATCTAGTTACATAGCAGTACTGGCAGAAAGCAGTTCAGCCTGGCTTGCTTGAGATCCAAGACAAAAAACTGTACCACGTTCTCGGAGTTTCTCTACACCAAACGTTGATAATACCACAGCAGCATTCCATACAAAAAAAGGCCTTTAGCAGCAAATGGACAGACTCCCTCACACTTAAAGAGTTTGCTTTGACCATCAGAATCAGGAAGACAAACATCATGGCCCAGGACTTTGCCATACTGCCAATCAGCATTGACAATGTGACACTGCAGACTGTAGAACCTAGATATTGAAGTTATCAACAATCACCTGTCAATTGATGCTGAAACTAACACGCACGCTGCAAAAGCTGCAGCTATGTCCAAAGAGAGAGAGAGTTTGGAACAACAGCAACCTGACTGAAAACACCAAACTGCAAATCTACTAAGTCTGCATTCTCCGTGCACTCCTCTACATCAGTGAGACGTGGACAACATATGCAGGCAATAGAAAAGGCCGAATAGTTTCCATCTTTGCCATTTCAGGTGTATCCTTGGCATCTCTTGGCAGGCTAAGGTCACCAACTCAGAGATCATGGAGCATGTTAATTCCATCAGCATACTCATTAGTAAGCCAAAGACATCTGTGCTAGCTTGGTCATGTTCATCGGAAAGATGACAACCACTTATCCAAAGGCCTACATCCTGCTCATTGGCCTCCCAAGGTCCACCATACGCAAGTGCCAACTCATCTAAATCTTTACTTCCTGAATTCAGTTTTGCACCAACTCCTGCTTATCCACATTTTCGTCTTTTCAAACTACCACTGATTCCAAATCCCCCAATTCAAAATCTTTTCCCGAGCTTAAATCCCTGCCTGCCCTCACTCCATCTTGTCGTTGTAACCTCTTCCAAGCCTTACACCCCAGTCTATACCTTTCAATCTTCTGCTTTTAGTCTTCTATACATCCTGGACTTTCCCTCTGCTCTACCACTGGTGGCAGAGCCCACAGCTATCTCAACTGTCTTGCTACCTCTTTTCAGGGCCTATTCCTTTAACCATGCTTTCAGTAAACCGCCTTAACTTGGGAATCCATTTCTGTGAACCTCCTTGGATCTTACCAAGTTAAAAGGTGCTACATGAATACTCTGCTGTCATTGAGGAAATGGTGACTGCAACAAAACTGTGGAGGTGGTTATATTTCTAGGATCTTCTAACAAGGGAAGCACACTAGTATAAAAACAAAAAAACTGTGGATGCTGGAAATCCAAAACAAAAACAGAATTACCTGGAAAAACTCAGCAGGTCTGGCAGCATCGGCAGAGAAGAAAAGAGTTTACACTAGTATGTTTGTCAGAAGATCAGAATCGCAAGATAGAACCTTAACTTCAGTTTCAAACCCTCTTCGCAATGCAAGCATAGTTATCTTTGATAAATATGTATAAGTACAAATAATAATTGTGTAAGTCAATTAAAGCAAAAGGCTTAAACAATTATTGTTTGCACCTCTACATATTTATCGAAGATAACAAAGCATGGACCAAAGATGATAAGGTGATTGCAGATATTAGTTGCATATTACAATCATAGCACTGCCCAAGAATTCAATTTGTAACACTGCAATCCTTTTGATGCTGAAGAGATTGAGAAGTGAGATGAGTGTGGTCTCTTAGCTCATGCCAGCTGGATTTTATTGAAGTTCAGTGCAAACTTCAATTCTTCCTTTCTAACTGATCCTCCTCTCAACCCCTTTCCTAATTACGTCACTTTCTAGCGAATGGTAAAAACAATCTAGATCCAGGCAAATCAGACAAAATAAACTAGTCTATCATTTTTCTTCTCTGTTTGGCATCTCTTCCAAACAATGCTGAGGACAAACTGTATTAAAGTGAGCATTTATTCTGATAAACCACAGTGCACCATGCCAGTGT
This sequence comes from Carcharodon carcharias, assembly GCF_017639515.1. Classification (NCBI taxonomy): domain Eukaryota; kingdom Metazoa; phylum Chordata; class Chondrichthyes; order Lamniformes; family Lamnidae; genus Carcharodon; species Carcharodon carcharias. Next base: position 28,677,345 of record NC_054481.1, on the reverse strand, counting down.
CACCTCTGGATGAGCTGAAGTTACAATACTGCCCCCAAGAATTAAAACAAACTTAGGGAAAGAAAGTCAGAGCATAACTTGAATTGAGGACAGGCCTCAAGAGCTCTAGTCTTAAATATATATAGCATTACTGCAGAATAATGCTGGTACTCAATAATACATAGTTATGCGGCTAGAATCTTTAGCACTGCAAATCTTGCTCTAAAGTAAATCATACATCTTGTGGCCTTAAGTAATCCAAGTAAAATTAGATGTTACAAGCGATCAAGTGGCCTTAATTCAGTGTGTAGTGGTAGACCCTTCCCAAGCCCAATAAGGACATTTTCCCAATTTGACTTATATCAAATTAAAGCCTGGGAACTAGAAACAATGCTAATTTTAACCATAAAACTGTTTATATTTTTTAAAATTTTAGTAAAGGAACAGTTGGGTTTGATGGTTGGTACGTGATTTGTAGCAACTTTCTTCGTTCAAGCATCATTGAGGTTAACACACATATAGGATCCCTTTCCCCACAGCACTCTACCTACAGGACCCCTTTCCCCAATGCTAAACAATATTTATAGGTCTTCAATGAGAATTTAAAGCAGATCCAATGGGCCCTTCAGCTGATTCTTTGCAGACAAATACTGTAGATGCTGGCAATCTTTGAAGCCTCCAAAAATTGTTTCAAAAATGGGGTTCAACTTGTATGAACTGTGTGGTGGGCGTCATTTTGAAATGTAAAAAGAGTAATGCATATTAAATTAATGTGGCATAGTTTATTGAATAAATTAATTGTACAAAGATACCTTTAACTACAAAAGAGTTTTAGAATTCTTCAAATTCATCGCCCTTGGCATTCGACAGTTCATCCAAATTCATTCTGAGTCACTTTGGCTATGGCATCATTAGGGTCCTACTCTGGATCTGATGAGGCACTTTCACTTTATCTCTCCATAACAACTAATCTTCCTCTCCATCCACTGAATTGGATATAGCACATTTTTTGAAAGATATAATGAAAGTGCATTATTAGCATTCCATGATTTGGTGACAAAACCACAAAAAACAAACAAAACAGGACAGCACACATACTCTTTATGAAGGTTTTCCCTGTGTGTACTATCCACCTATTCCATTTAGCGCAAACATGATCTTTGAATGGCTTGTTGAGGCACACATTCAAAGGTTGAACAAGGGACGTTAGACCCTCTGGTATAACTGCAATGAGAGTGTTATTTCTTCATAGGTGCCTTGATATTATTGGTTATATGGCCCACACTAATAAGCTGCATTATTTACATAGGCCACTGGGTCACAGATTCCACACATTATTGATCCATAACTTCACTCCATTATCACCCATCCACCTGTTGCGATGGACATGCACAAAAACTTCCTGCAAGAAATTTGATTTTCAGCATTTATATTTTGAAAATTATCATAGGCTTTAATTTTGTTCTATTCATTATGCGGGCTAGTACCACCATGAAGCTAGTCTTCTCGTCCTTTGGTTTTCACAGAATGATTTTCAAACTTTTCCGTTCTGCAGTGCGGTTGCTGAGCACATCAGAATTTATGGGTGCTTCATCTATGTTGTTGATGTGGCATAATGGGAACGCATGTTTTTGCTGTTTGATGAATCGCTGGAAACTGCTAATTTTGGCAGAGGTGTTTTGGTAGTCTGAGCAATCTTGGTCTTCTACTGCAACAGTGGACATTTTTGTTTCATAAAGTTGGCTACACCAACTAGTTGCTGCTCTGAAATCTTTGCTAGACTCAGGGCTTGATTTGGCCCACTTACATGCATATATACGCTTACATTTCTGGTGACAATGAAACTATTCTTGACAATTTGAGGACCCATTCCTATACACATTTCTCAAGATCAGGCCAGTGGTGGTCCCTGTTCTAATGGCGCATTTGGTCTTGGGCATCTTCAGGGCTGATTCCTTCTTCCATTCTCGCACCAGTTTTTCCACTCTTACTGAATTCCCTTGCTACATCATAGTTATTTGACGAGTTATCAAATGTTATGATGTTTAGCTGAAAACCGGCTTCATAGTTCATTCATTTTATTGCAAGATTCATTTATCTTTATCGTGCGCCATGCGCGGGTATGTTGTGAGGGCATCTTAAACTCCCAGGCATCTTCACAACACAGCTGGTATTGCCTGTTCAATCACTTGTGCCCAATTATAAGGTTAAGTAAAACATGCATTTGTGGGGCAAAAAATTGAGACTGACTAATAAGAGTATAGTATGTCATGGTTGAAAGGAGGGGATCCTACTTCTGAGCATATACAAAAGTATGATTTTTGGGGCTGAAAAAATTGAGACATTTTTGACGCCACAATCTAGCATATATCAGGCACTTGTTTTTCTCATCAGAAATGGAAAAATAATGTTCAATATTTTAGGTACTTTTACATTTGTCCCGTGTTTTGAAAGTGAGGAGAAACTCAGCTGTATCATTCTTGTGTGTTTATATACAACCCAGATCCACTGTTAGGCCCAGTGGAAGCAGGTATTGGAAACAAATACGTGAGGAGAGAACCAGTATCTTCAGATCTCTGGCTCCTCCTCACAAGGTAGAGAAACATATGGCAGGTCTTGAAAGTTGAATTACAACCTCTCAACACTTGCCATTTCAGATGGACCATACAGCTGGCCAAGGGGATAAAATATTCTGATATTTTCTCCATCTTTATGTCCCAACTGGGGGTAGGAGGGCAAAAAAATGAATTCTTTCAACCACTCCATGCACTGGTGTAAGGGACTGGTGGAAGAGCTCTTGATTAGGAGTAACACTGGCAACTTCAGCATCCAGTAGGTAAGATGTTATTAACCATCAAATCCTGACCGCCCTGGGTGATACCATCTTGTAAACTGGAAATCTTGCTCACCCCAAGGGATAAGTTAAAACAGCTGCTTGGACATTCCTCCCTGAATCCCTCACAATACAATGGGAAATTGAAAGTGGCAGGAAATTTGAATTCAATATAAGTGAATCGATATTTATCAAAAAATAATAGCAGCTGTGTTGAAATTTTCCACTGGATTTAACTCCCAAGATCTCAAAAAATTGATCAAACTGGGCTAACATGGCAATATTAATAGGTACAGATTGGTTCTCTATTGAAACCTGAAAATTAAGAACTCTGCATTAATTTGAATTATATGTGAATAAATACTTCTACTGGATTTTTGAATTCAGCTGTCAATTCTGAAATTAATTTTTTGTTAGGTACATTTAGTTTCCAGGCTAACTTGCAAGCTGGGAAAATTATTTGAATTGTTAGAGAACACAATCTGGTGCAGCTGGCAATAGCAATGGAAATCAAGTAACTTATTGCAAAAATCTGGGCGGTCTTTAGTCAGGCCCAATTTCAGAAGGATTTGCCAGGTGCTAAAAGCTTGACTCCTGAGGTTCCCCAGTGGTATCTACTGGAAGAGCATAAATGACAAGTTAATAAATTTAGTTTGGAACTGGCAGTGTACTGGCACCGCAGTGTGCAGTGCCTCAGCAAGCTCGGATGCAGGATCATGTGCACAGCTACTGCTCTGGTATTAGCTACGCTGAGACACAAAAGCAGGGGCCGCAAGCCATCAATCTCAGAATGGGCAGGAGAAAGAAGCCCAAAAAGAGAGAAATGTGTAGCTATTCACATGTTTGTGGCAGTTCTTTGAGAACAATCCAAATAATGTCACTCCCAGGGTTATAATGCTGCCAGAGCACAGCTCCTGCACCTCCTATTTAAAGGTTTTAATATTTACCACTGGATGGTAAACTCTTTGCTGATTGGTCATCCATTATATGCCCCACTTGATTTTTCTTTCCACCAATCTCAGTGAAATCCACTCCATTAATTGTCTGACTGGATTTTCAATCGGTAAGATTGGTGTTGATGTTAATTCTCATTGCCTCCAATATTGAAGTTACTTGTGCTATACCTGGAAACATGCATGGGCATTTGGCTCATTGATGGCAACAATTAGAACCGGAGGGGAATCCTCTCGCAACCACGTGGAGCTGTGAGATGCAGAGGCGGCCAGCATGGGGACCAGGTTGAGAGATTTCTACCTACGTTATGTGGGGTACAAGGGCAAGTTTGGCCATGGGTTCCTGGAGTTTGAGTTCAGGCTGGACTAAGAGTTGACCAGAATGTCTGGTGCTCATGGTGTGGCTGTGAATCCAGAGCCTGGGGAGGTTAAGAGGTGGCGGAGGAAAGGCAGAGCGCCCCAGGGTCCCGGGCCTCATGCTGCTGCACGTCTCTGAGTCAATGTGCAGTAGTAACCTTCCTGTACAGCTCCCTCACTGTGAAAAAAAATACATACCTTGAAACTCCCTGCACTCAGCTTTCTAATAAACAGGCATTTCAAGGTCTTTAAAGCTCAAGGTTCCCAGGATCTAAACCAGCATCAATATCCCCAAACGCCCTGCTCCGCTTACCTACTGAACATTACTTCCTTGGCTGTGATGGCCTGAGGATGTGAAATACAGTATAGTGTTTGTATTCCCTGCTGCCAGCTTTGCATGGAATTTACAACACAGAAACAGGGCATTTGGCCCACCTCATCTATGTTGGTGTTGGGCTCCACACAAGCCTCCTCCCACCATTCTTGATCACACTATCAGGGTAACTTTTGGCTTCTTTCTTCTGCAGGTGTTTATCAAGCTCCTTGAATGTATCTATACTAGAATGGTTACAGTACAGGAGGCCATTCAGCACATTGTCTTTGTGTCAGTTCTCTGCAGTAACTCAGTTAATCCTAATCCTCCACCTTTTCCCTGTAGCCCTGTAAAATCTTCTCTCTTCAAATAATTATCCAGTTCCTTTTTGAAAACCGCAATCAAATCTATCTCCACCACATGCTAAGGCAGTGCATTCCAGATCCAAACCACTTGTTGCATAACCTCTGGTTCTTTATCACCTTAGGGTTCTCAACCTTTTCCCATGGGAACAGTTTCTCCCCATTTACTCTACCCAGACTCCTCATGATTTTGAGCATGTCTAACAAATCTCCTCTCAACTTTCTCTCTTCTCCAAGGAGAACAGCGCCAGCTTCGCCAATCTAGCCACAAAATTGAAGTCTCTCATCCTCACAACTATGCTCCTAGATCTTTTCTGTACCCTTCCTAAAACCTTCACATCCTTCCCATTGAAGACTCTTGCTTTCCCACTCTACGCCCCTATTTATAAAACCCAGGATTCAGTGTAATTTATTAACCACTTTCTCAACCTGTCCTGCCACCTTCAAGATTTATGCACATTAACACCCAGGTCCCTCTGCTCCTGCATTTCCTATAGAATTGTACCCTTTATGTCACCATTCCTCATTCTGCTGACCAAAACACACCACTTCACATTTCTCTACATTAAATTTCATTTGCCACGTGTTTCTCCATTCCACCAGCCAGTATATAACCTCCTGAAGTCTATCACTATGCTCCTCACAGTTCACAATACTTCCAAGTGTTGCATCATCTTCAAATTTTGAAATTGCACCCAAGGTCTAGGTTATAAATATAAATCAAGAAAAGCATTGGCCCCCTCTATATACCATTCCCCAGTCAGATGAAAGGGAAGTTTTCTGTAATTCATGTTTTTAATAGGCTTGAATAAAATAATTAAACAGTTTCATAATGAAATTCTAGCTATGCTAAAGGCTAATGATTCAAAATACCACATGGTAGAAAATGCCTATCGGCACTAATATTTTTCACTCAAAAAGCATAGTTTTACTGACATTTAGGGACTCTTGATTAATACATAGGAAAACAACGCAATGGCAGATTTAGAAATAATATAGCCACCACATTTTCTTTGAGCTTCGGCACCTTAAAATTTAGCACTACACCTGTCACTCCCTTATTCTCACTCTGTAGTCCTGTAACTTTGTACTTTTAATATTAACCCCAGTTGTGGGTCTAACTGGCCGCAATTCCAAAATAACTTGCACAAAATAGGACATAAATAGGTGAACACAATGATCCAAAAGCAACTGGTTCACAAAAGACTATAGTTGCAGCATGAATCTGAATAGAACTAGGTTTTAAAACGTGAAAAGATACTGGGGACATTACAGAACATGTGGGACAGCACGTAAGACTAACTGACCATCACAGTACAAAACCTCATGTTAAAGATTCTCCTAGTAGAAGCGTAATGAAAATCAATCAAGACATACACTGCCATGGATGAACGACACCAATTAAATGATCATCTTTCAATAATTACACTGTCAATAAATTCTGTTGACATGCAAATCCTGACAACTATAAAGGAGTTGCCACTTGAAAAGCTGGGATGCTGGTTCCGCTCACAACTACAATCTTCAGGAACCAGTCTGTAGTCAATAAGGCAGTTTCTGGAAGAAATGCCCTCTTAAAATTTCTCACAAGGACCAGGGGACTGAGGAAATGCATACACAAAAGTGTCTAGGAAAAGGAGATAAAATCCATCCTCAAGGCTCTGCTATCGAACATAAATATACAAACTGGTGGTTGTTCAGAGAAGCATACATTTCTTCTGGACACTTCCAGCCCCTGACCTATCTTCTGCTTGAGGGGATGGGATTGGATCAACTAGCTGGTGACTGAGCATCCAACACCATGGTGTTCCTGGTTACTAGACTAATGCTTATCTTTTTTGAAGACTTGAGTAACCTGCACTTTTTCACAATTTGGCATATTGTGGTGGCAGGGCCAACTAATTTCAAGTACAAACCAGAGCTGGGGATCTCAGCACAAAGTGGGGAAAAAAGGTCCTCTGTGCTGGCCCAAGTGTGTCTCCAAATTAGAGGCCCATTGATGCCAATGTGTATTCAGTGACTTACGACTGGGCAAGACTAAACTTTGTGTTTTTTGCAGTTCTGTATCCATTCTGAATGTAGGAAACACAGACTGGATGTGCACCATGGATGAGTTACATTAACCCGAGAGAAACTTGGCCAGTCATATCATTTTTAGGCAACAAGCATTTATTTTCAACAATGATTGTGACAAATGTCAATAAATTGATGGATCCTACAGGTAACCGATGTTGGCTTAATTATGAAGGCACTTAAGTTTGCTCTCTATAGAAGCGATGCACTGAAAAAGACTCAGGGCTGAAGGACATACCATACAAGCAGAGATTACATACAAACGCCTCAACAAGAAACTTTTTCTCTTTCTCTCAAGTGCTAAGGAACGCAAGCTCCAACAACTCATCGACAACAACACCCATCTAGGACCCTCCACCCCTGCCTGTCCCCCAGTTCTATTGAAGGGTCATGAGGACTCGAAACGTCAACTCTTTTCTTCTCCACAGATGCTGCCAGACCTGCTGAGTTTTTCCAGGTAATTCTGTTTTTGTTTTCCATACAAACAGAGCCTAGTTGGAGCACGCACTGTGTCAATTATAAAGTTTTAGTTTGAGCTTTATCCCGTCCTATATTAATAGTCTTTGTTTGTGCCAGTTTTCCTTGCAGTCTGCACAAATATCTGGGGAGCACTGGACTGGTCACTGATGCTACCAAGTAAACTAAACAGCATAACATTTTATTAGTATTCTTCTGCTGTAAAAGTTATGATTTTTTTTTCTAGAGGCTTATCACCTGGTGCTGTTGCTTTAGGTTCTTGGGAAATGTGAATAGGAAACAAGATCCCAGACAAACATCAATAAATAACAATGCTCACTGATCTGCCTAGACTGGTCTACTCTTGTTCAGGGATCACATATTGTCTTATAACTTCTGATGAAAGCATCTGGGGATAGGTGTCCAGGTGATCGTGCTCCTCTGGCTCGGCCGCCGTGTAATGATGCGTGGGTTGGTCTTGTCAGTGTTCAGCCGCTTCTCTCAGGAATATGCGGCGGGGACGCCGCTCCTGCTGAACTTGTACCCTGCTGTACTTGGTGCTGAGCGGAGTAGCTCAGTTCCTTTACTGAACGCTGGTCGGTACTTTCCCCTTCAACTCCTTCCTGTCCGGATTCATCGCCTGTGTGGGGCCCTTCGTGCTGGCAGTTTGCTTGTGGATACAGGCAACCCTCAGAACAAAGGAGATTTCACTGGCATCTCACCTGAGCGAGCATTTGCAGACTGCCTCTTTGCCAGCCCCATTCTTCATCCAGTGGTGATCAACTTCATAGGTTGAGTGTACACATTGTCATGCAGCAGAAATAACGAGGGGGACCAAAACTCATATTGCCACTGCAATGGATGTTTGAATTTTGTTTACACAATTTGTTTTGTTCTGTATATACATATAAAAAAAATATATTTTACAAAAAAAGAGGGCAATGGAACCTTTGAAGAGAGAGATGGTGGTAGTGGTTGGGGTATGCAGGTCCTGGGGCTTCCACATTGTAGGGCAAATCTGCCCTACTCAAAGCCATGACATTTTCATAGGCATGTTCTGGAGGACCAATGCTGAATGTAAGCTAAACTAAACTCCTGCAGCATGTGCTGTGTGTACAGCATACACATGATTATCCAGAAGCTACACAGTGGCTTGGCCTGGGGCCCTCCATGGGTTTTCTCTATAAACATTGTGATGCCACTAGGTTTAGAAGGATTACAACAACCTACCTGAACTGAACTCCAGAAAAAACAAGTAGCATTAATTGCCAAACAGCTGCTGTGCTGCTTAACTGCAGGCACCAGTAGAAAAGCATCTCACTATTTTTTTTAAAAGAGAGAGCAGTGTGGCCCACCAAAAGCTAGTTTTGAACACTTATTTCAGGAACTCCACTGCAAGTTGGCTTGGCAATTCTTTCATTAAAAGCAAAAACGGAAATGCTTACCCATAATCAGATGGAAGGCTGAGATGAAGGCTGAGTTAGTTATTGTTTGATGTGCACAGTACTAATCAATGGCACAAATGCAATCTAAGTGATGGCTGCCAAAAGCTCAAAGGACTCTCATTCCTCATTAAAGCCACTGATGCTTGAAAGACCAATAAGACTCAAAATCCAGCTCCCAGGGCAAGCCTAAACCTGCCAAACCAATGCAAGTTTAAGCAAGATTACCCAAGAGGTTGCTATATCCAGGCAACCTGCCCCCTCCCTTAACGCATAGTGGGGTACATATCTCAGACTGACAGCAATATCTCACCTCACTGACAGTTCTTTGGGAGAATCTAGGAGGCTATCTAACAATACTTTCAAAATCTCAGCCGGTGAGCTTTTGCCTCTCCATTCATCATGGAATTTCTGCAGCTGCTGATTTGCTCAACGGTACCCTCACTTCCACCTATGATGCCATAGTCCCCACTAAAACCATTACTTTCTCACCCTGGGAATTCCCCTGATACTGTCCTCATGTCTGCTCCCTTATGTTCAAGGACTCAGACTTGAACAGATATAAAAACAAAAAAACTGCGGATGCTGGAAATCCAAAACAAAAACAGAATTACCTGGAAAAACTCAGCAGGTCTGGCAGCATCGGCGGAGAAGAAAAGAGTTGACGTTTCGAGTCCTCATGACCCTTCGACAGAACTTGAGTTCGAGTCCAGGAAAGAGCTGAAATGCTCTTTCCTGGACTCGAACTCAAGTTCTGTCGAAGGGTCATGAGGACTCGAAACGTCAACTCTTTTCTTCTCCGCCGATGCTGCCAGACCTGCTGAGTTTTTCCAGGTAATTCTGTTTTTGAGCTGAAATATAAGCTGGTTTAAGGTGTGTGTGTGGGGGGCGGAGAGATAGAGAGACAGAGAGGTGGAGGGGGTTGGTGTGGTTGTAGGGACAAACAAGCAGTGATAGAAGCAGATCATCAAAAGATGTCAACAACAATAGTACAATAGAACACATAGGTGTTAAAGTTAAAGTTGGTGATATTATCTAAACGAATGTGCTAATTAAGAATGGATGGTAGATTTTCCTTTTCCATTATAAAAAAAAACCCACTAGAGCTATACCTTGAGTGCCCTACCATCCATTCTTAATTAGCACATTCGTTTAGATAATATCACCAACTTTAACACCTATGTGTTCTATTGTACTATTGTCGTTGACATCTTTTGATGATCTGCTTCTATCACTGCTTGTTTGTCCCTACAACCACACCAACCCCCTCCACCTCTCTGTCTCTCTATCTCTCCGCCCCCCACACACACACCTTAAACCAGCTTATATTTCAGCTCTTTCCTGGACTCGAACGCAAGTTCTGTCGAAGGGTCATGAGGACTCGAAACGTCAACTCTTTTCTTCTCCGCCGATGCTGCCAGACCTGCTGAGTTTTTCCTTGAACAGATATGACAGTTGAATGGCTTAAAGCCAGAACCACAAAGCATGGTCACCCTGGAATGCAAAGATAAGCCTGGTTTCTTTTCTTCCCTGCCAATGTTCTTCTTAATGAAAGGTGGTGAGGGAACCAACAAGAGGGTAAAACATACTTGACTTCATCTTCAGCAACCTGCCTACTGTAGATGCATCAGTAAGAGTGAAAATCGTACAGTCATTGTGGAGACGAAGTCCCATCTTCACATTGAGGATACCCATCATGTTGTGTGGCACTTTCACTATGCTAAATGGGATAGATTTCGAACAGATCTAGCAACTCAAGACAGGGCATCCACGAGCAGTGTGGTCCATCAGCAGCAGAATTGTACTCAACCACAATTTGTAATCTCATTCCATTACCACCAAGTCAGGGGATCAACTCTGGTTCAATGAAGTGTGCAGGAGGGCATGCCAGGAGCAGCACCAGGCATACTTCAAAATGAGGTATCGACCTGATAAAGCTACACAGGTCTACTTACGCGGCAAACAGCACAAGTAGCAGGCAATAGACAGAGCTAAACAATTCCACAAACAACAGATCAGATCTAAACTCTGCAGTCCTGCCACATCCAATCATGAATGGTGGTGGACAATTAAGCAACTCACTGGAGGAGGCAACTCCACAAATATCCCTATCCTCAATGATGGAGGAGCCCAGCACAGCAGTACAAAAGGTAAGGCTCAAGCATTCGCAACAATCTTCAGCCAGAAGTGCCGAGTGGATGATCCATCTCTGTCACCTCCGGAGGTCCCCAGCATTACAGTTGAGAATCTTCAGCCAATTCGATTCACTCCACATGATATTAAGAGTAGGATGAAGGTACTGGATACTGCAAAGACTATGGGCCCTGACAATATTTCGGCAATAGCACTGAAGACTTGTGCTCCAGAATGTACTGTGCCCATTGCCAAGTTGTTCCAGTACAGCTACAACACTGGCGTCTGCCCGGCAATGTGGAAAATAGCCCAGCTATGTCCTGTACACAAAAAGCAGGAAAGATCCAAGCCAACCAATTACCACACCATTAGTCTACTCTCAACCATCAGTAAAGTGATGGAAGGGATCGTCAACAGTGCTATCAAGCGGCATTTACTTAGCAATACCTGCTCACTGACACTCAGTTTGGGTTCTGCCAGGGTCACAGCTTCTGACCTCATTACAGCCTTGGTTTAAACATAGATAAAAGAACTGAACTCCAGGGCTAAGTGTGGCTGCCCTTAACGTCAAGGCAGCATTTGACAGAGTGTAGCATCAAGGAGCCCTAGCAAAACTGGAGTCAATGGGAATGCGGAGACAAACTCTCCTCTGGTTGGAATCATACCTAGCAAAAAGGAAGATGGTTGTGGTTGTTGGAGGTCAGTCATCTCAGCTCCAGGACATCACTTCAGGAGTTCCTCAAGGTCATGTCCTAAACCCAACCATCTTCAGCTGATTCATCAATGACCTTCTTTTCTGTTTGCTGATGGCTGCACAATGTTCAGCACCATTCGCAACTTCTCAGATTCTGAAGCAGTCCATGTCCAAATGCAGCAAGACCTGGACAATATCCAGGCATGAGTTAACAAGTGGCAAGTAACATTCACGCCACACAAATGCCAGGCAATGACCATCGCCAACGAGAGAGAATCTAACCATCTCCCCATGACATTCAATGGCATTACCATTGCTGAATCTCCCACTATCAACATCCTGGGGGTTACCAATGACCAAAAACTGAACTGGACTAGCCATATAAATACTGTGGCTACAAGAGCAGGTCAGAGGCTAGGAATCCTGCAGCGAGTAACTCGCCTCCTGACTCCCCAGAGCCTGTCCACCATCTACAAGACACAAGTCAGGAGTGTGATGGCATACTCTCCACTTGCCTGGCTGAATGAAGCTCCAGCAATGCAAAACTCGGCACTATCCAGGTCAAAGCCTGCTTGCATGATCGGGACCCCTTCCATAAACTTTCACTCTCTCCACCACTGACAAGCAGTGGCAGCAATATGTACCACCTAGTTTATGTACTGCAGAAACTCACCAAGGCTCCTTAGGTAGCACCTTCCAAACCCACAACCGCAACCGTCTAGAAGGACAAGGGCAGCAGACACAAGGGAACACTACCACCTGGAAGTTCCCCTCCAAGCCACTCACCATACTGACTTGGAAATATATCGGCATTCCTTTGTTGTCACTGAGTCTAAACCCTGGAACTCCCTCCCTAACAGCACTGTGGGGGTGTACCTACACCACATGGATTGCAGTGGTTCAAGATAACAGCTCACCACCATCTTCTCAAGGGCAATTAGGGATGGGCAATAACAACGACGGACACACCCCATAAATTTTTAAAATAATTATACTATCCTTAATTTCTTTTGTTAGCCATGGTTGGAACACTTCTCCTGCTGTGTTTTTACGCCAGAGAGGAATGTATATCTGTTGCAATGCATATATTTGTTCCTTAAATATTAGCCATTGCCCATCCACCTTTGTACTTTTTAATGAAGTTCCCCAACCTATCTTTGCCAACTCACACCTTCGTAGTTTCCTTTGTTTAGATTTAGGACCCTAGTTTCAGACCACACTACTTCACTTTCCATCCTAATGAAAAATTCTATCATATTATGGTCACTGTTCCCTAACGATCCTACACAATAAGATTATTGATTAATCCCTTCTCATCGCACAATACCAAATCTAGGATAGCCTGTTCCCTCGTCAGTTCCTCGACATACTGGTCTGAAAAACCATCTCGTACACACTCCAGGAACTCATCCACCACAGTATTATTGCTAATTTGGTTTGCCCAGTCTACATGTTTACTTTCATTCTATTTTTTCCCTTATCAACTTTTTGGCAGCCTTTTGCTGATATCTAAAACACTCCCAATCCTCAGACTTGCTATTTTTTTTTGCAAGATTGTAAGCCTTTTTTAAAAAATTTAATACTATCCTTAACTGCGTGAGTGAGCCACAAGTCTTCCTGAGTTTTTGATTGTCAATGGAATGTATTTTATTGAACATTTTGAATTGTTTCTTTATACGTCTCACACTGTTCGTTTATCACCATAGCTTTGAGTTTATTTACCCAATTAACCTTAGCCAGTTCTCCCCTCACCTATGTAATTGGCTTTGTTGAAGTTTAAGATTTTTGTCTGAGTTTGGAATATGTCACTTTTAAACTTAACATGGCGTTCAATGGTATTATGATCATATTTCTGAGTGGACCTTTTACTATGACATTTCTAATTAACCCTGCTTCATTACACAAAACTAGATCAAAGATAATGTAAGTGACTATGGCTAAACCTATGTACTGCTCCAAGAAACTGTCATGAAAATATTCTGCAAACTTATCTTCTAGATCATTCTTGCCAATTTGATTGTCCCAGTCCATAGGATGATTAAAGAACCCCACAATTATTTCCTTTGTTACAAGCTCCAATAATATCTTGCTCAATGCTCTGTCCAATGGGCCTATAAACTACCCCCACCAGAAGTTTGAGTGTGACTGACTCCAAATGATTATGGGATGTTTTAAGCACAGCAATAAGCCAATGCCTCCTGTCACCTAGCAGCAGGAGGAAGAGGAAATTATTTTTAAATTGAAAGCGACTGATGCCACCAGGAAACAGAAATCTCTGGAACAGGAAGTCTGTGTGTTCGCTAAACTGGTCGCAGGGATGTGAGTCTCCAAGACTGGGTTTATAAATGCAAATTGAAATTGGGATGTCATGGAGAATTGCACCATTGTGAAGGTGCACACAGGTGACAGGGGAGAGAAGGTTACGAATACACCTGCTGATGGTGCTTGCCATGGGACTGCTGCATTTTCCCCTTATTTGCAAAATGTTTGCCCCCTTTTGACTTGGGGCCCCCAGGGGAGGGGACCTGTGCAGAGGGAAGCTTCTCCCAAAAGGCATAGAATATAAAGAGCAGACTTGATGGGCCAAAGGGCCTTTTTTTGTGCTGTAGGCCTCTATGACAGAAAGTGAAGCAAGGATAGGAAGGAGGTAAACATCTAAGAAAAAGATGAAGCAAAGACAAAAAAGAGAGTGAAAAGCAGCGAGGAAGGGAGAAAAACAGTAGCACAAGACATCTGAGGAGCAAAAGACCAAATATTCCAAATTGCTTTGTGCAGTTGACTAGTTATTCATTAAAAGCAACGAATCATGTAACTGATCCTATTCGCTCAAATATTGTTGACCAGTAGGAAAAATGACAGAGCAGTATGGATGTCAAAAAACTTCCAAGGAAAAGCAAGTAAAATCGAAGAAGCATCTCAAGACTATCAGCTTACCCTGGCTTATTTCACTGATCTAAGCGCATTTCTGAAAATAATTTTTCTGCTGCCCCAAACACCTTTCAGCAACCATACTGGTTCACCCTTCTGCCAACACCATTATTCAACTCTTCCTTTCATTCTTCCATGACTTCTATCTTATAGTTGTTTGGTAGTACAGAACTTGAGTATTGCTGAAAGAGAGACATTTTGTCGAAGCTTTCTGTCTTACGCTCATCAGGGCTATTCGCAAGAATAAAATGCAAGGGAAAACAACAAATTTTTACTGTATGAGGAGGGAGAGCTGATTGGTTGGTAAGTGGGCTCTGGTGGAATGCACCAGTTGATGGTGACTGACAGCATTGTTTGAAATTTAAACCAGGCAGCTTGACTCTGATTGGTCAAAACATTGTCCTGAAGAATGAATCAGCAAATGGCTGCCAATTATTTTGTTTAACTGAAACAAGCACGGTGTGTACACATGTTCTTTCTATCTGCAAAGAACAGGGCCCTGTTTATTAATACACGTAGCTTCCAGTACACGCAAATGTGTCACACTACGAGCTCGACTGAATCTTGAATTGGTTGTCAGCATATTTCTTCAGTAAATGCTGCCCAATCACAGAATTACATCTAATGTTGGACACACTGTTTTGAGTTTTGCAAACATGATAGAGCAACAGAACAGACATACATGCTGTTTGATACAATCAGGTTTTACAATGTACTGCCTACATACCTAGCATCACACTGGCACTGAAATTCATATACAACATTACTCATTTGTGTGATAGGCAGAATCTCTCTGGCTTGACTTCAGCATCCTGTTAGTGGTGAACACCACTAGTGTTGCTACTGTATAGTAGCATTGTGAAATAGCCAACTTCACCTGTTGCTCAAATTTTTGAGATACCTTGCCCTTCCAGGATGATCTGTGGTAGACTGGGCACTTTTCAGGGCTGAAGGTGACGGCCTTAGGCCTGTTCATGAGTTTGCTCGATATACAACACAAAATGATCTGATCTAGGTAGACGTTATCCTTAGGATGCCTTTGATGCACCCTACCTCAGCATCAAGTTTGCACGGTGAGCAAATGGCTCACACCCTATTTACGAGGTTGCCAATAAGGTCAATCTTATAGCATGTGGAACTGTAAGAATCCCAATACATATACCGACCAGTGAAGGTAGGCTTGTGGTAGGACCATGGCAAAGAACCTTCTGGCAGGTTTCTCAACTAGTACGTCAAGGAAAGAACACAAAGAACATGTACACACATTGCACCCGTTTCAGCTAACTAAAATAAGTAACAGCCATTCACTGGTTCATTCCTCAAGGCAAAGCCTTGACCAGATTCAAGCTCCCTGGTTTAAATTTCAAACAATGCTTGACAGTTAACCATCAGTCACCGTGAACTGGTGCATTGTCAGGATGAGTGCAAGGTGAAAATCTTAGACAAAGTGTCTCTTTTTTAGCAATACTTCTATTGAGTTACCTCTCGCACGTCTGCCTCTAGCCTACAGTGGGCACAGTATTACATTTTTAAGCCTTCCATAAGTTATGTTTTAAACAATTTAAAAATAGTAAAAGGTGCATCCTTCAGGTGTTCCTGCTGCTGCTGAAGCTTCATGCAGTTTCTACTCCCAACGCCACCATGCCTCAATTCACTACTGTTGATGATGTCCATAAAACCATTTTTGGCACTGTGATACCTGCCCCCTACTTCCTTGTGGTTTAACCACTTTGCTTTGAACCACTTGATCTCCATCAGCACCAGGTTTTCTTTGAAGAATTCTACTATAGTCTATTCATAGCACAATAAGCATTTTTAAAAAAATTCTTTGACAGTTTTGCAGCTTTGTACTGGTGAAGGGAGTGGGGAAACAAGGAATGAACAAAGACAAGAGGGTCATAGTAGTAAGGGAAAAAAACAAAAATGCTGGAAAATCTGAGGTCTGGCAGCATCTGTGGAGTAAACAACTTAACGTTTCAGGCTAATGACCTTTCATCAATACAATGCAAGGTCATCAACCTGAAACATTAGATGCTGCCTGACGTATTGAGTATTTCCAACATGTTTTGTTCTTACTTCAGATTTCCAGTATCCACAGTATTTTGCTTTTGTATCAGGTTGTTGGGAAATTTCATTGGGTCGAAAGAAGAGGGAAAGGAAGGCAGAAATGGAGAGAAAGAAACCGAACATAATGATCAGCACGAGCAAACACAAAGGAAGAAAGCAAAATAAATGAGAGAAATCAGGACAAAAATGATGGAGGGAAAATCAGTAACTTGAAGAGCATAAACATATGGAAGACAGATCACATATCCTGTAACTTACTATGAGTAATGGCATGCCAGATCCATTTTCCTTTATCTTTTAAAAAATGTTCATGTACATTTATATCAAATATTTTCTTTCAGCGCCAGAACTTCAGATCCTTCCTTCAATAATTCACTTCAACCACCATCCAACTTACAGGCAAATATAGAGCTTGGCCTAAATGGCCAAGTGATTATGGTACTGGGTTTGTTATCCCAAGATCAAGAGTTCAAATCTCACAATGGCAAACTATGAAACAACATCTGAAACAGATGGAAACGGGTTTGTACTTGAAAGAGTTACAAGAGCCTATTTTTGCTTGGCCTAGATAGCCAAGTGGTTATGGTACTGGGCTTGTAACCCCGTAACCCCAAGATCAAGAGTTCAAATCTCACAAAAATCCATCAAGAGTTCAAATCTCACAATGGCAAACTATGAAACAATGTAACTTCATCTGAAACAGATGGAAACGGGTTTGTACTCGAAAGAGTTACAGGCAAATATGATGGAGGGGGCAGGGAGAGAGAGAGAGAGAGAGAGAGAGAAGGTTCCCTGGAATTCCCAGGACAGCTCTGATGTGGTTGGCACTCCTGGTCTGCTACTTTGTTACACTCTTGCAGCTGAGGAAAATGTGGAGCAGCAAATATCCGCAGAATCCCCTGTCCCACTCATTGCTGCTCAACATGGGGCACCAGGGTGAAGAAGAACACTTTCAGGTACATCACTCCTATTTTTTGGTTGGGAATGGGAGTCTAGATGCTGAAAGAATGTTTCTCCTTGTGGAAGAGCCTAGAACTAGGGGGCACAGTTTAAAAATAAGGGGTCTCCCATTCAGACAGAGATGAGGAGAATTTTTTTCTGAGTGTTAGTCTATGCAATTCTCCTTCCCAGAGAGCAGTGGATGCAAGGTCATTGAATATTTTTAAGGCTGAGTTAAATCGACTCCCTTTATCAGTCAAGAATCAAAGAGTATATGGGTGGACAGGAAAGTCAAGGCCATAATGAGGCCAGCCATGATCATATCAAGTTGTGGAGCAGCCTTGAGGGGCCGAAGGGCCGACTCCTGCTCCTAATTTGTATGTTCAAATGTCTCTTTAAAAAAAGTGTTGCTGATTGTCAAAATTGTGGCATTTAAAGGCATCAGCCTCCTGAAAAAAACCATACATGCAGACTGATCTAAAGGGACCAGGGCTCATGATTTCTCTCTCTGGGCCCCCAACCTGTCCTCCTCTCTTTACTCCTTTAAAATAATTGTTAAAACATACTTCTATGACCAAACTTTTGGCCATCTATCCTCATGCCATCTTATGTGACTCTGTGAAATACCTTGGGACACTTTATTATATTTATTAGCGTCTTTATTGCAAGCAATTGTTGATGTTTGCAGCCTTTGACATGGTTGAGCATACCATCCTCCTCCATATCTCTCAACCATCATTTAGCTGAATGGGATTGTACTCATCTGGTTCCAAACTGACTTTCTTTTTAGAATGTTGTGGGTTGTTTTATTTAGAACATTATTGATTGTTTTTAAATGTGGATTGTCTCAGTTGCTGTAGTGGAATTTGTCACAGCTGTCAAAACGTGAGCAGAATTTACAGAGCAGGTTGTTGGATGTGGATTGGCCTGAAGCCTCCTCAGTGAGGTGGAAAATCTTAATAAAATGATTGCTTTATTCAGCTTTGTGGTTAGAGCATCAACCAGGCAGGGAAATGCCTCAAGAGCTGCCTACTTGTAATAACATTGAATTAATACAGCATGGCAGAGGTATGCACTCAACTGAGTGCCCTCGTCATTTGTTTATCTAATTCTAGCCAGAGTATTACTCACAATGGTATCTCTTCTGGCTCCATTATCTTGTGTCCCCCAAAGATGTATTCTTGGCCCCCCCCCCTCCATTTGTCATCTACATGCTGTCTGAGACATAGTTTAAAAACACAACATTTTTCACATGTATGCACTTCATCAATATCTCTCAACACATTCGCTCTCTCTAAATTGTTGGACTGCTTGCCAACATTCAGTACTTGATGAGCAGAAATTTTCTCCAAATATGGGAAGACTGAAGTCATTGCCCTTGGTGCCTGCTACAAACTTGGTTGTTATATTTGAATCCTAGATGAGCTTCCGACCATATGTTCGCATCATCACTAAGACTGCCTCCATAAGAACTCCACCTCCACCCAAGTGCTACTGAAACCCTCATTACTGCCTTTGATACCTCTAAACTTCACTTTTCCAACGTACTCCTGGCCAGTCTCCCACATGTCCTCCACAGGTGTCGTCCAAAACTCTGCTGCACATGTCACAATTCGTATCATCCATTATCCCCGTGCTCGCTGACCTATGCCAAGTCCTGGTTAAGCAATCTTAAAATTCTCATGTTTTCAAATTTCCCCCATGGCCTCATTCATCCCGTCTCTCTAATATTCTCCAGCCCCACAAACCTGAGAGATAGCTGCGCTCCTCTACTTCTGGCCACTTGCTGCATGCTCGGTTTTAGTTGCTCCACCAATTGCCAGCTGTGCCTTCAACTGCTGGGTCTTAAGCTCTGGAATTCCCTCCCATCCAACCCTGGTGATTTATCAAGTTTAATTACAGCCATTCTAATACAAAAGCAAAATACTGCAGATGCTGGAAATCTGAAATAAGGATCAAAAATGCTAGAAATACTCAGCAGGACTGGCATGATCAGTGGACAACTTTAACATGATCTGGTCCATCTGACTCTTCCCATCCCTTCCTTGACTTCTCTGCCTCCAATTCTAGAGATTGGCTATCAACTAATATTCACTACTAGCTAACAGACTCCCAAATCTACCTTGACTACATTTCTTTACACATCGCTTCTTGTAAGGATCCCATTCCATCCTCCTAGTTTCTCAGTCTCTGTCACATCTGTTCAGACATGTGTTCAACAATCTTTCCTTCTGTACCAACGCTCCTAATATGTCTTCCTTTTTCCTCAAAAAAGGAATCTCCCTAGCATAGTTGACAGGCCCTCTACCGTTTCTCATCTATTTTACACACTTGTGCCCTCATTCCTTCCCCTCCCTTCCAGGACAATGATAGGGTTCCTCTTGTTCTCACTTTCTACCACACTAGTTGCTGTATTGAATGGGTCATCCTTCAACATTTCTGTCACCAAACACATCTTCCCTTGTCCTCCCAAAGGGACCACTCGATCTGCGATACCCTGATCCACTTCAGTCATCCCCAACGTCACCATCTTTTCCAATGGCACGTTTCCAAGCAAGCACAGGCCATGTAACACCAGCCCTTTTACCTCCTCCCTTCTCACCATCCAAGGGCTTCAAATCCAAAGATTTACTTGTACTCTTTCAACTTAATATACTGTATTCATTGCTCAGTGTGGTATCCTCTACATTGGGGAGTCCAAACAAAGACTGGGTGCCACTTTGCAGTCTACAAGCATGACCCTGAGTTTCCTGTCATTTGTTATTTCAATTCTCCACCTTTCTCTCTCTCTGACTTTTGTCCTTGGCCTGCTACAGTGTTCCAATGAAATTCAACAAGCTCGAGGGACAGTTCATCTTTTGACTATGCACTCTTATAGCCTTCTGGACTCAGCAGAGTTCAACAATTTTAGGTCATAACCTCTGGTACCATTTTGTTTCTTCTTGCTGGTTCAGCTCTCATTTTTTTTCTTATTCCTTCACTTGGCATTCAGGTAGCCACTATCCAGTCATTCACACCTCATCTGGACAATTTTTTCTTTATGCATTCCACTCCCTTCCACTTTTGTCTCAGGAAACCTTTTGTCATTTAACCTGCCTTGCCCTCCATTCTATGACATCTTCCTTTTTGCCTTTCTTCCCCTTCCCCACTTTTGCTCAAAATCTATATCTATCTTTCCTCAGTTCTGATGAAGGGTCATTGACCTCAAATGTCAGCTCAGTTTCTCTCCACAGATGCTGCCTGACCTGAAGATTTCCAGCATTTTGTTTTTATTTCAGATTAACACTTCCTCTATCAATTTTTAGCCTATTCAGTATTGCAACTACTTCTTCATTCACTAAGATTTTGGAGCAGCTTCATTTAATACCTCCACATGTCCTCTGCCTCCATAAGTAAATACCTTTTTGGTCCCTAATCAATCCTACCGTATCACTATTTTACCATACATATGCCTGTTGAAGACTTCTGGATTCCGATGTTCGCTGCCAGTCTCTTCCCATACACACTCTTTGCTTCTCAATTCTTTTTTTACTTTCCCTCTGAACTTCCTATATGCAGCATGGTTCTCACTTGTATTATCAACCTGACATCTGTTATACATACCTTTTCTCCAGCTTCATTTTGCTCTCTTTCATCATCTAGGAAGCTCTGGCTTTGTGTGATCTATCTTTCCCCCTCATGGGAACGTACCTTGACTGTGGCAGAACTCTCTCCTCTTTAAAAGGCTTCAATTACAGTTTTGTCTGCCAATCCTTTTCCTATTTACCTGGCCCCGATGTTTTCTCACTCCACTGAAATTGCACCTCGCTCAATTAATTTTTTTTACTCAATTGTTTTTGTCCTTTTCCGTAGCTAATCTAAATCTTATGATACTATGATCACGGTCCCCTACACTTTCCCTTACTGACAATGATCCACGCTTTTCCAGTACCACACCCAGCAATACCTTCTTCATTGGACTGGAAGCATACTGATACAGAAAATTCTCCTGAACATATTTTAGAAACATTTCCCCCCTCACTGCCCTTTACACTGGGATAGTAAAGGTCCCCCATTATAATACTTTACAGTTTTTCTACCTCTCTAATTTCCTTGCAAATTTGTTCCTCTATGTATTTCCCAATAGTCAGAGATCATAGAATACACCTAGTGTAATGGTACCTCTATTGTTGTTTCTTAACCAAATAGATTCTGTCCTCTTACCCCTCTAGTATATCCTCTCTCTCAAGCACCAATATTATTAATCAACATAACCCACCATCCTTTCTTTTCTTCCCCATATTTATTACATTAATAGCATTATTTAAATACAAAGACAAAAGCAAAGAACTGTGGATGCTGGAAATCCAAAACAAAAACAAAAACAGAAATACCTGGAAAAATTCAGCAGGTCTGCAGCATCGGTGGAGAAGACCTTTGGAGTCCTCATGACCCTTCAACAGAACTAAGTAAAAATAGGAAAGGGGTGAAATATAAGCTGGTTTAAGTGAGGGGGCGGGAGTGTTGGGACAAGAAGAGCTAGGTAAAGGGCCAGTGATAGGTGGAAATAACCAAAAGATGTCACAGACAAAAGGACAAAGAGGTGTTGAAGGTGTATCAACACCTCTTTGTCCTTTCGTCTGTGACATCTTTTGGTTATCTCCACCTATCACTGGGCCTTTACCTAGCTCTTCTTGTCCCAACACCCCCGCCCCCCACTTAAACCAGCTTATATTTCACCCCTTTCCTATTTTTACTTAGTTTTGTTGAAGGGTCATGAGGACTCGAAACATCAACGGTGCTCTTCTCCACTGATGCTGCCAGACCTGCTGAGTTTTTCCAGGTATTTCTGTTTTTGTTTTTATTTAAATACAAGTTGTTTGCAGAGTTTTACAGTTAAGTTCATCTTGTTTTCAGCTTACTGGTACAAAAATTAAAATTTATTGAAAACTTAGGGATGGACTTTTAAATGGTAGTGAAATTTGCAGCTTATGCATGGCATTTAACACTAGGCTGAACAGGAGACAAAGCAACCAGCCAAGCACAGGTCTGACTTCCAGTCTATCAGCTCTTCTCACTCTACAAAGTTGGCCTCCACCCTTTCTTTAAACCACAAAACTGTAAACAAATCAATAAGGAATTTTCCATTTTACCAATGTAATGCGTCATGTGATTCCACCCCAACGCCAGATCTTTGATGTCCAAAAAAAATCAAATTGCAAATAATCAACCCACCAGCTTTCCCTCTATGGCAATGAGTTTGCATCCTCTCCAACAGTAGATAACTGTGAGCATAAGTCCACAGCTTGAAGACAGAATTGGATGAATCTGCTAAATGAAGTGACTTATTAAAGAGTGGCTACAGGAATTTGGTGAGCGTTCAGGTGTTAAGTAATTTAATGTAAAAGTTAAGA
Source organism: Carcharodon carcharias (assembly GCF_017639515.1). Taxonomy (NCBI): domain Eukaryota; kingdom Metazoa; phylum Chordata; class Chondrichthyes; order Lamniformes; family Lamnidae; genus Carcharodon; species Carcharodon carcharias. Next base: position 28,654,423 of record NC_054481.1, on the reverse strand, counting down.
ATAAATATATCTAATCTGAGTAATTAATTAGATCTAATGGCATAAAATTAAAAGTAGAGGATGCAACACAAAAAATGCATGCACACGTGAGGTCCATTATTTGCGATCCCTGTACCATATTGGAACTCCAGGATGCTTTGTGAGACCTGGTTATGCACGCGTATAGGAAGTGCCTCCAATTTCCTAAATGCGTGCCCAGGATTTTTGAGCTTGAGCCACTGCAGGAGATCTGAGAGGCTTAGGGGTTACTCGAGTTCATTTTCCAGAGGGTGGCGACTCCACAGCTACAGTGAAATCAGGAGGAAAGAAAGTAGCTGGCCATCTGGAAGGGTAGGAAGAGGCAGGCAGTGCTGACATTGAGAAAAGCAGTCTTGAGCACCTCCACTGCTGTGTGGGGCAAATTGTAGAAATGCAAAGGTCATGGGGAGATTCATTGACATTTCCACGACCATTGACAAGAGTCTTATGTGGCACTTGGCCTCGTTGGTGCCAGGACAAAGGGCATTATTGAGAAGATGCAGAACATTTTGCTGTCGGGGAGAGGATAGCCAGAAGTTATGTTCCATACTGGGACCAATAAGAGTGTTGAGGTCCGACAGACAGAACTTCAGGAGCACGGGGAGAAGTCAACGAGCAGGGCTTCAAAGGTATTAAACTCAATTACAACCAGTACCATGTGCCTGTGAGCATAAGAGCAGTAAAATAAGCCATAACACCTGGCTGAGGAAATGGTGCAGAAGGAAAGGCTTCAGGTTTCTGGGGCAACAGGGGCCTGTGCAAGATAACCATGTTGCAACTCAACAGGGCTGGGGCCAATGTCCTCATAGGGTGATTAACTAGTGCTGTGAGGGAAGGTTTAAATTTATCTGGTAGGAAAAAGGGTACCAGGATGAACATTAGAGACCAGATACAAGGTGCATATAGAATTGGAAAGACAAACTACATTAGAATAAAGACTAGTTCAGAAATAGGAGGGATCATAGGGGCGAATGCAAGGCAGACCAGTATATGTTTAGAGTGCATGTGTGTAAATGCCTGCAACATAATATATAAGGTAGGTGAGCTGCAGGTACAAGTAGCAAAATGGGATTATGCTATATTGGCTCAAACAAGAGGAGCAGGCACTAAGCATTCCTGGTTATAATGCGGTCAGGAAGGATAAGGTAGGGAAAAAAAGGAGAGGGTGTCAGTTTTGATCAAAGATACTGTTACAGCATTAGAAAAGGATGATGTGCTTGAGATTTTAAAGACTATTTGGTTAGAATGAAGGAACAGAGGGACAGTTAGATGTTTTCTAAAGGCCACCAAATAATGGGAAGTAGAGAAAGAAGCAAATTTTTAAGCAAATCGTAGAAATATGCAACAGCTTTAGTGATAACGGGGGGACTTTAATTATCCCGATACAGATTGGGATAGTAACAGTATGAAAAGAACAGGAGGGGGGAGAAATTTCTGAAATGTGTACAAGAGAGCTTTCACAATCAAAATGTTTACAGACCAACAAGAAAGGAAGCAGTGCTGGATCTAATTTGATGGAATGAAGTGGAGCAAGTTGAGCATGATTTTTGGAAAGCATTTGGGAAACAATGGATCACAATATTTTTAGGTTTAGGGTTGAAGTTTTTTTTTTATATAACACTTTTCATGACCTCAAGATTAAAATAACTTGCAATCAAAGAAGTATTTTTGAAGTGCAGTCAGAGTTGTAATGTACGAAACAGAATCACCAATTTTCACACAGCAAGGTGCCACAAACAGCAATGTGATAATAACCATATCATCAGTTTTTTAAGATATAGTTCAAGAGATAAAAATTGGCCAGGACAGTAGGTAGAACTCCCCTGCTCTTTGTCAAAATAGTGCTATTGCACCATTTATATCCACCCAAGAGCAGACAGAGCCTCAGTTTAACATTTCATCCAAAAGACAGCACTTCCAACTGTGCACTACACTGTCATCCTTGATTTTGTGCTCAAGTCTCTGGAGTCGGCCTTGAACCCTCAACCTTCTGATTGACAGGCAAGAGTGTTACCCATTGAGCCAAGGCTGGAAAAGAACAAGGCAAAAATCAAATGTTAAAATATTCAACTGGAGGAGGGCTACTTTCATTGAATGGAAAGAGGAACCTCGCCCAAAATCGAAGATTGGCCAAAAACTTATGAGCTATGTGAAGCTCTCTTAAGGATATACAAAGCTGGAGCAGATGTAGGCCATACTGCACCTCAAGCCTGTTCTGCTATCCAACAAGATCATGGCTGATCTGCTACCTCAACAACACTCTACTGCCGATCCCCATATCCCTCGATCCTCTTAGAATCCAGAAATTGTCAAAGAGTAGATGGTTAAGGTGCAAGCTAGACATATTCCCACAAAGGAGAAAAAAATGGAATCCTAAACTGGAGTTCACTGGACGATTGGATGACTGAAGATATGGAAATTAAAATGACACAGAAAAACAAAGCCTATGATAAACGTCAGGCTCATGATTAGGAGACAACCAAGCTGATACAAATTGTACAGGGGAGAACTGAAAATAAGAATAAGAAAAGTGAGAATAGATCAGCAGGTAAACATGATAGGAAACCCAAAAGACTTTTAGGAATACACTAATAGTAAAAGGAGTGTCAAATTGAGACTTGGGACCAATTAGGAATCAAAAAGGAAGCACAGGGCACAGTTGAGGTATAAATTGAGTATTTTGCATCCATTTTCATTTTAGAGGATGCTGCCAATGTCACAAGAGCAGGAGGTAGCAGAGTAACTGGATTGGATTAAAAAGTAGAAAAGTCACCTGGTCTGGATGGAATGCACCCTAGGTTGAAGCAAGTAAGGAGGGAAATTGCAGAGGCTCCAGCCTCAAGTATTTCAATCCTCTGCAGATATAGGAATGTTGCCATAGAACTGGAGGATTGCAAATGTTGTACCTCCGTTCAAGAAACCTAGGCATGATAATTTAGCAAATACAGGCTTATCAACACATTATTAGTGCTGGGGAAATTTGAGACATTAATCCAGAATAAAACCAATTAGCTCTTGAAAAAATAACATGGGTTAATAAATGAAAGCCAGCACAGATTTGTTCAAGGCAAAACGAGATTGATTAAGTTTTGATGAAGTAATGGAGACGGTGGATGAGGGTCACAATGCTGATAAGTACATGAACTTTCAAAGGTATTAGATGAAGTCTCATGCAACTGACTTGCTAGCAACATTTATGACCCATGGGATTAAAAAGGGCAATGGCAGCATGGAAACAAAATTAGTTAATGGATAGGGAGTAGAGATTAGCCAGAACAGTTGATTTTCAGACTGGAGGGAATCGTGGAATCAGACATTTTAAAATTCATTGCTAGTTGAAAGAACGCAATCCAGCTTAATCCCACTTTCCAGCTCTTGGTCTGGAGCCTTACCAGAAATTCTGGTGCAGATCTACATTTTTTTTTACTATTTTAAATTTTTAAAATTCTACCACTGCCATCCCTTCAGGCCATGAGTTCCAGAGCTCCATCATCCTCTGGGTGAAAACATTTCTCAATTCCTTGCTTCTATCAAATACTTTAAGTCAATGCCCCCTGGTTATTGATCGCTAAGGGAAATATCTGGTCCTTATCTACTTTATCTAGACCCCTCAATTTTATACACTTCAATTAAATCTCCCCTCAGCCTCCTTTGTTACAAAGAAAACTCTGTACAACAACAACTTGAATTTACACTGCAATGACAGTTGCCAAGGATTCTGAACTAAGACCATCACCTAACTTGTAGTGCATCTTGAGTATATGGTCCAAAACACACTGACATTGGTTTCCAGCGACTAATTCAACCATCTCCTTATTGCCACAAGTATACATCTGAGACAAGCATGAACTATGGAAAGACAATTTATTAACACGCCATTTTTCAGCAGAGCTAAGTTTCAAAAAAACTCGATTTAAGATTGAACATGTTAAATTACACAATTTAAAATTAACGAAAGCAGCCATCTTGTTAAATCATAAACATATGAGCACAAATGTGTATACCTTTCTCTCTCTTCATTTCGCAAATAGTGTAATCTAAAAGTAGGGCTGTCTGGCAACAGGTTTGGCTGAAACCAGGGCATGCTGCATTAATGTAAAATTAAGATTTTTAATGGATTATTGGGGTCAAAAATTTTGAATTCATCCTTTCCCCAATCACTCCAGCTTCATGCCTTTTGATGTCCTTTTGCACTCTGTCTCAGCCAGTGGCATGAGTATTAATTTAAATATTGATGCACTAATGCTGGGGCTGGATAGAGAAAAGGAATCCAATTAGCTTGCATGTTGTGTTTCTCTCAAATTTCTCTCACGACCATGCCCATCACCACCACTTGTCAACTCAAAATGCTCTCTCCAAACAGTCCAACATAATAAAATAAATCTCTTTCCACACTATTGGGTATTTGATACATTTCAAGTGGACACAATATTAAAATTTCACTTTCACATTTCAGTGAAATCCCAAAAAATATTGCTACGCTATCCTCAAGGACAGTAATGAAGAACTAGCCACTCCTGTGCAATTGAAACATCAAAGCTGCACAGAATTAGGATGTATAAATATCTTATATTTTGCAGATAATACTGGAAACAGGACATTAAACATTCTAGCTCATCATGAGACATGCTGTAACCCATAAACAAATTCAGACAAGGCAGGTCTCTGGGAAGATCCATTTTTGCAAATGAAAATCTTAGGCTTTTCTCAATCCGAATTGGTAAATTGAAGAAACCTTCCTTCTCTCCATTACAAACATGAATCAAAAATATTCCACTGTAAAAGAAAATTAAACCTTATAAGCCAGTTAAATTCCCATTTAAGCAGCACTATAAGGAGTTTTTGAGGTAAAGGCTAACTTTCACTTTAATAATTAGTGCAGAAATAATGAAGTTCACACTGCAAGAAATAAAACACCACAACACATACTGTCAGCCATCACTATCCATATCTTACAATTGGTAACAGCATCCTCTTTCATTTCAAGAGATTATCAGGATTACAATAGGAAAGACCACAAAGAGAGCATGGCTTAAGAAAAGAAAATACTAAACCAGTTGTGTTGCATTTTATTTCTCTGCCTTTTGAAGGCAGCAGAGTAGCCTACAGGTATTTAATTAAGGAAGCAGGTAACTCAGCTCCAGCAGCTTTTAACCTCCCTGTATCATCATGGTTAAACAGTTGTCATTTCCCTCAGAGGAAGAAAGATCTCAAGCTAGGGTTCAAACTCTTGCCGTCCCAGTTGAGATCAGTAACCCCCAGCTTTACGGTCATTTGCTTTGAGATTTTGATATTTCTTAGCTGTTTCCATGAAGCACAAATATCTTTTCAAACGTCAAATTAATTCTAGATACATTTTAGCAAAAGATTATTGCAGCAACAGCTTTCCATCGTTTTAGGGCTGGCGACCAAATACAGGAATTATTTGTATCTTTAAGGTGATACAGTATAACTGTAGCAATATCATTCTGCGTCCAAGTGAGACAATAAAATACTCAATCCCACACTTGGCTCAGAGGGAGAGAGGAGTGGAGGCAAATGAGAATATCTTGCATGCTTGCCTAATGATTACTTCTGAAATAAAGTTATCTGGCTGCAAAGCTTCTTTGAGATGTCCTGAGGACGTGATAAGTCTCTATATAAATCTGTGTCATAAAAGGAGGCTTTGGGATCACTAAAGCGACTGCCCTTTCAGGAAGAGAGGCATGTTGAAGAAATAGAAAGGATAAACCTCTTTTGAGAAACAAGGGGCTGGTAGTGGAAGGAGTGGCCTGAAAACTTTATAACTCATTTCCGGATATCAATGCAGGGTTTCAATACACATTTTAAAACAGCCAGCAGAAAGCCTGAGACAAAACAAGCTTAAATGTAGTTAATAATAAATGGAATTCAAACATAAAAAGGAACATTATATTTACAATCCAATGCTTCAATTTTTGTTGCATTGTGTAATAAAAATTCACCACTAGATATCCCAGAGGCTAGATCTCAATTGCTCTAAATGCCCTCAGTTAAGAAACCCATCCAATTAATTTTTCTAATGATTTTGAGCATTTCAAATGCAGCTATATTAAATCAGTATTCTTTCTTAATATTTAAGCATGAAGGAGAATGCACTGCCCTTTATCGAAACTGAAGAAATCAGTTTGGCTCACAATTGGTAGCACTCTTGACTTGGAATTAAAATTATGGACTTGAGTACTTATCTAATGGAAGAATGATTTGTTTAAAACATGTTGGAATGCCCAAGTTGACAACCTTCAGATAAGACTTAAACCAAAGTCATAAGCATCTGTTCCAATAGCTGATGTGGACTTTATAGGTCTCACAGCATTGTTCAAATATGAAACACTTCTACCATTTTCTGAGACAATGTCTCTCCCAATCAACAACAGATTAAGTCATTATGGGATCTTGCTGTGTACAAAACCACTTGCCTACTTAACAGTCAGCACGCTCCAAAGAAGTGTGTGTGCAAAAACACCAATCCACATTCAAGACTGTTGATTGTACAGTGTAAACGAAATATCTGTTTACCACCTTTAAACTGGCACTCCGTAAACATTCTGACCTATCACACCATCCTAAACCTTGTAAGCAAATTTGTGTGTGCAAGACTCACAACAGAACAACGAACAAACAACCTTAACTGTAACATTTTGTGACTGCTCAGATCCCATCAATACTGATTCCTAATAACAGAAACCCATTTGATTTTTTGGCTTCCTAGGTCAGCTAAGAGCTATTAAAGCTCATCACCAATCTGCAATTAACTGATAAGTAAATGTATTCTAGATAACAATGCTTTCCGAAGTGAAGCCATAGCCAGTCAATTCAAAGTCAACAATCTGGACCATATTTTGCTACTTTCCACAATGGAACATACTTCTTCAATTTAACTGTAATTGGCTGCTCAGTTAACCTCAGGTATGGCAGGCATTCTGATTTATATTTTCAGGCACAGTAGTGATAAAGCTTGTGACCATTCTGCAGCATTGTACAAGTGCTGAAGAACTCTTTGCACTAGAGATGCGAGAGGAAGAAGGGATTAAACAGAAAATGTTAGAATTTATTTAAGTCTGAATTTAAAACAAAATCTAGAATTATACCTCTGTTTTCTTCACAGTTTAGGTGGACATAAGGTGAAAGTTTCACTGCACCACTGCTGCACTTAGCTGAAGTCCTACAGATAAAATAGCTTGGTCTTACACAGTGCTTTAAGTTGAGCAACAACGTTGAGCAGCTGGGTTACAAGTTTTAGAATTTCAAAGTTGCTATGAAAAGCTGTGCCATCTACAACTTAGTATGTAGACTTTGCAGCACTTGGAAATTGGACTCATAATGACAATCACCTGCAGCAAGTGGGTAGATGAAAATACCATGAAAGCTGGTCAGACCAGGAATCGCCATCTGAAAATGATGCAGAGAGCTTGGGTCAGCTGCTCCAGTAACTCAACAAGCAAATGCAAGAATTATTGGCTCAAGCTTTTTCTCCTTTTTAAGCAGAATCAGAGCTGCTTACCAACTGCAAAGTTTGGCAGCTTAAAATTTACTGAAAAAAAAACTTTTCCTACATGCACCCTCCCAGACCAGAGATACATTCTTCTTATAGTTTTATTTCTGCATTAGCTGTAATTTGTAACTTACTCAATTAGACAGAGTACATATGAATCAGGGACTACTCTGGCATGTCATGAAGCATGGTGCTAAATCATCAGTGGTAAAATCCCAACCATTGTCCCCACACACAGGATGCCATGCACCTATTGCTCTTTTTCCCCTGAAGTTCTAAAAGTATAGTTGAAAAACCTGACCCCCAACTAAACAATGAATCAACTAGCACAAGGTTGTACACTTTGAGGTGTGCACAGATAACAATGTGAAAGCGTACCCCAATTGTTTGCTCGGTGTGATATTGGGGGTCAAAGAAATTTCAGTTATTACCTGTTCTTCATCTCTATTGTGTGCAGAGGATAGCAGTCAGTCAATTCAAAAAGATAGGATCCCATAATTTAATGATCAAATAAGGCATAAAAAATCCCATCTAAATTTGGTCCAAAGATTATTCATGAATCCATATCTGCCTCAGCACAAAGCAATAATGCACAAAAATAGATTATTGACCCAAATCAACTTAAAAAAGGCACTGCAATCAATAGCTTGCAGCTTGGCCATTCCACCATTTTAAACATGGCAGTTTTTAACACATTTGTCCTACAAGTTGATTGCATTCATTCTGCACTGCTGTTTCATTGCTTTGAACAGAGAGTTTACGAAGATTCTTTGTCATATAGATTTTTTTTTAAACTCATTCAGGGAATGTGGATTTCTCTGGCTGGGCCAGCATTTATTGCCCATTCCTAGTTGTGCTTGAGAAGGTGGTGGTGAGCTGCCTTCTTGAACCGCTGCAGGCCATGTGGTCTACATACACCCACAGTGCTGTTAGGAAGGGAGTTCCAGGATTTTGATCCAGCAACAGTGAAGGAACGGAGATATATTTCCAAGTCAGGGTGGGGAGTGTTCCCATCTATCTGCTGCACTTGTCCTTCTAGGTGGTAGCGGTCGTGGGTTTGGAAGGTGCTATCTAAGAACCCTTGGTGAATTCCTGCAGTGCATCTTGTAGATGGTACATACTGCTGCTACTGTGCATCAGTGGTGGAGGGAGTGAATGTTTGTGGATGTTGTGCCAATCAAGTGGACTGCTTCGTCCTGGATGGTGTCCAACTTCTTCAGTGTTGTGGGAGCCGCTCTCAGCCAGGCAAGCGGGGAGTATTCCATCACACTCCTGACGTGCCTTGTAGATGGTGGACAGGCTTCGAGGAATCAGGTGGTGAGTTACTCATCGCATGATTCCTAGCCTCTGACCTGCTCTTGTAGCCACATTATTCATATGGTTAGTCCAGTTCAGTTTCTGGTCAATGGTAACCCCTGCCCCCCACCAGGATGTTGATAGTGGGGGTTCCAGTGATGGTAATGCCATTGAACATCAATGGCTGGATTCTCTCTCGTTGGAGACGGTCATTGCCTGACACTTGGGTGGCGTGAATGTTACATGCCACTTGTCAGCCCAAGCATGGATATTGACCAGGTCTTGCTGCATTTGGACATGGACTGCTTCAGTATCTGGGGAGTCACGAATGGTGCTGAACATTGTGCAATCGGCAGCGAACATCCCCACTTCTTAACTTATGATGGAAGGAAGATCATTGATGATGCAGCTGAAGATGGTTGGGCCTAGGATGCTACCCTGAGGAACTGATGACTGACCTCCAAAAACCACAATCATCTTCCTTTGTGCTAGGTATGACTAAAGTAGAGAGTTTCCCCCTGATTCCCATTGACTCTAGTGATGTCACACTCGGTTAAATGCTGCCTTGATGTCAAGGGCAGTCACTCACCTCTTTTGTCCAAGTTTGAACCAAGGCTGTGATGAGGTCAGCTGAGTGGCCGCATCCAAACTGGGCAGCAGTCAGGTTATTGCTAAGCAAGTGCCACTTGATAGCCGGGTTGGATTTGTCCTGCTTTTTGTGTACAGGACATATCTGGGCAATTTTCCAGATACCAGTGTTGTAGCTGTACTGGAACAGGGGCACGGAAAGGGAGCACAAGTCTTCAGTACTATTGCCAGAATATTGTCATTATTGACCTTTCTTGATATCACGTGGAGTGAATCAAATTGGCTGAAGACTGGCAACTGTGATGGCAGCACTTCTGGCTGAAGATTGTTGCGAATGCTTCAGCCTTATCTTTTGCACTGTTGTGCTCATTTGAGGAGTCCATTCACAATTGAATGTGACAGGACCGTTGGTTGTGGGATCGCTTAGAGATCTATCATTTGCTGCTTATACACCTCATTTTAGGTACACCTGGTGCTACTCCTGGACTCTTGGTAGAGTAGGGGACGACAGATCAGAATCAACAAACAAGAATGGTTTTTAATTAGGCTTTTAGGCTTTTAATTCCAGGTTTTTATTGAATTCAAATTCCACCATCTGCCATGGCGGGATTCGAACCCAGGTCCCTAGTGCATTACTCTGGGTCTCTGGATTATTAGTCCAGCAACAATATCGCTATGCCATTACCTCCCCCTTCAATACAAGACTATTTCCTTTTACATGACCGTGCTAATGATGCACTTAGTTAACAGTTTAGGTTGGTTACCGTTAAAACCAAATATTCCCTTCACCTACCACAGTCACATTTAACACATGCAAGTGTCACGAGCAAAAGCAGACCCCAGGCTGCTTTGCTTCTCTACTATAAAATGGGGCATCCAATTACACAGCAGTTTATGTTGGGCAACCTAGACGGCAGGGTGGGATATGCTTAGATTATTCTAGTGCTGCGTACTGGTCAAACCCCAAAGCCCTTGATTTCTTCACCCTTCACAAAAAAAGAGAAATGTATTCAGACAAGCTAGGTTTACTTGGTTGAAATGGGTACCATTTGGTTTGTTACAATTTACAAACTGAATCTGAAAAATGTTCTTACATCACCATGATATGCATTGGCAGAATAACTTAAAGTCATACACACAACAAATGAGTGTGATGATGATGATGGTTACTCCGATTCATTTAGAAATTAAGCAATTTAAACTTTTGGAGCTGATTTAAGCCTCACTGCTTAACCTTCTAAATAGCCAGTTGGAATGCTACTTACAGGCACTTTGCTTTTACCAAGTACTTAAACTTTTGAAATGGCCTGCACATGATGACCATGGAATTTGTCAAAATCCAAACTGGAATGTAAGCCACAGGCACAAGGGTAGCAAACCGCCATGTTTCTAGTAGCTGCCCTCATTTGTCAACACAGATGCAATTCACTCCACACACCAAATATAGAAATAGTGCAAAAAAAAACTATTCCAAGAATCATTCAGGAGTTCAATACAAGCTTAATTACATAAAAGCAAAATACTGCGGATGCTGGAAATCAAAAATTAAAACAGAAAACGCTGGGGAGGTGGGGGGAGAAAATCAGCAGATCCGGCAGCAGAGAGACTGGAAGAGTTTGCTACATTAAAGAACTGTCTTGAGATTAAACCAGTTTAAGATAAAAGACTAGCTATGGGCTCATTCTTCCATGACAAGCACTTATTGTGATTAACACATTGAGCCCACTAATAAGTTAGCCTCTGTCCAAAGAATCACATTTATACTTCCAATGTTTAACAAATTAGTTTATAAGGACTAAGTGATTTTCACGGGCACCAGGAAATAAAATTTTAATCACCTCCTGTTTGTATTTGAAGCTTTTTCCAACCCTGACAGGGTCAGGGTAAAGGCTGAGCAGGGATGGGATCATGGCCCAGTTTTGATCTTTAATTTTGAAGAAAGAGTACCCTTTAATAATTTGAACTAATGTCTCCATATCATAAGACAAGTGAGTGCAAACACAAGTTCTATTTTAAATATCAGACTTGCATTATAAATTTCTAGACAACCTGTTCAAAAACCAGGAATTTTCAGTTCAAAACCAATGCAATTTGAAGCACACATTTCCATTCACAAAAACTGATATTTTTAACACTTGTAACATAAAACCTCCCAAGGTGCTTCACAGGAACATAAAATACACCTTGACACCAAGAAAGGTGGTCAAAAGATTGGTCAAAGAGGTAGGTTTTAAGGAGCATCTTAAAAGGAAGAAAGAGGTAAAGATCAGAGAGGTTGAAAGAGGAAATTCCAGAAGTTAAGGCTTGTGCAGCTGAAAACATGGCCACCAATGGTGCAGCAATTAAAATTGAGGATGCTCAGTGCTGCTGTTAGCACAGTTAAGATTCAGAAAAGCTCTGAGAATCGGTGCAGCTGTTGGTTGCAGTTTGGTCTAATGTGGTCTGTAGCTCAGGGAAGCCCCATGAGCTGTTAGCAGACTCCAGGCAGTTAGGGCTCAGAGTCCTGGGAACCATTTATATTGTGGTGCATCCAGGAGATTAGAGCTCTGAGAAATCCAGAGGCAGTGCCAGCGTAATGAAGCTAGAGGTTTTTGAAGAGTTAGAATTGTGTCGGTAATTAGCGGCAAGAGTGCAGCTGTGTGAATCTCGTGGAACAGGGTCTCAGGAGAAGAGATTGAACTGCCAGGAGGTTAGCAGTCATTGAGGCAGCCAGACTCAGAGCTGCTTTTGAGGGAATTCAGAGGCTAGATCTTCAAAAGTGAGGAATTAAAATCCCTCTTGAAGGAGATAGTTTTAACGAGATTTTGTGCCTCAGTGGTCACTAACAAATCCGTGGGGTCTGCCTTGGTCGCCTCTGCCATTTAATGGAGAGTATGGTGTGTTCAACCGCAGTTTACCTGTTAATTCATATTTACTGCATCTGAATGTAAGAGTATAAGATAAATATTGTAGATTGTTTACTTTTCTGGCTTTGTATGATAAAGTTTGTTTGTTTAAAGCCATGGAGTCTTGTGGTTTCATTCTCCTTGTGGATAACTGATTTCAAACTTTGTCTACTTTAAACAAAAAGTTATTGGTCCCTAACTGGATTGTAACACCAGTATAATTCTGCAAACAAGTATGCCATTCAGGAGAACCAATGCTCTCTTTCCACAAATTGATTTCTCAGCACTACATAAATACTAACCCCATCCCAACCACAACCAAAAAAAAAATTAAACTCTAGCCACTTCCAACACATGGGTGGATAAGATGAAAATGGCTGGGAATGAGGCTTCTGATAGGTTAACTTGTTTTTAAAATCCTTCAGCAACAGGAAAACAAAATTCCATCTTACTGGATAAACTAAGAGTAATGCAATCTACTTGAGTCAGAGACTTCTCTGGTCACAGGTCTGATGAGGGTCAATGAATACAAGGGCCTCTTTACTGTTGCTGGGTCAAAATCCTGGAATTCCCTCCCTAACAGCACTGTGGGTGTACCTACACCACAGGGACTGTAGCGGTTCAAGGAGGCAGCTCACCACCACCTTCTCAAGGGCAATTAGGGATGGGCAATAAATGCTGGCCTAGCCAGCGATGCCCGTATCCTGTAAATAAACAAAGAACCTTGAAAGGGCCTCAGCTGAAGAGAAATCTAGCTAATGGGATAAAAATTCCCAAAATTACAAATTTATTGAAGGAGTTATCCATTTATGGACAAGGCTTACATTAAATTTAATATGACAACTACAATAACTCCTATCAAGCTTTTCATCACATCTACAATCTCCTTTGTCTTGACATCCATTTTTGTCTGATTACATCTCTATGAACAATGATATGAAGTGCCTTTGGATGTTTTACTCCATTAAGGCACAAGCTATTGTAGAATACTTAGCTGTAGTATATTCCAGCAAAAGGTTCTTTCATTTTTTATTACTGTAGCCAACTAGCCTCAGATGAATAGTCAGACTACACAAAACCTCCTTCTTCCAGCCATCTTTAAGGAACAAAAAGTTAAGCTGATCCAACTGATGGGAAGGAGCACCTGAAAGGAAATGTTTTATTGTGACACTGTTGGGAAATATAACAGCCTAAAATTAAGAATGGAGTTATGGAAACTAGCTTTCAAGCATACAGAAATCTTTTAGGTCCTACATATGTTACTTTAGAGTTCTTGTTCAATTACAAAAAGTCCTGTGTATGCTCTTTTCCAGTGCTGATTAAATTTGATCCCTTTCCAGTACATAGCTCTCATTACAAGGAGCTAGGATCTCCTTACAAGACTTCAGGATATCTCACAGAATTCATTTTACAAGCCTGAGCCCTTCTCTTCATCTGCGTACATCAGATTTAACGAACTTGGAGGGAGCAGTGTAATTTCACAATGAAGTTACTCATTAGGTTTTATGGTAGTGTTTTTTTTTAACCATTAGGGAAAGCTCAGGGCACCTTTGTGAAACACTGCAGGGTTAATTAAAGGTACTCCCACAATGATGTTAGCTAGGGAGTTCCAGCATTTTAATCCAGGGACAATGATGGAATGGTGAGATATGTCCAGGCCAGAATGATCAGTGATTTGGAGGGGAACTTGGTCCTATGCACTTGATGCTGGTGTCCTTCTAGGTGGTAAGGCCAAAGAAACCAGGGCCTTAGCACAACTTGTACAGTGCATTGTACACACTGCAGCTACAGTGCTTTTGTGATGGAATTAGTGGATGTTTAAGCTCTAGTGTGAGATGCTAATCAAGTGGTCTGCTATGTCCTGGATGGTATTCCATCATGGCATATGTAGGTTGTGGAGAAATTTAGGGAATCAGGATGTAAGCCACTCACTATATAACACCCAGCTCCAGACTTTCTCCAGTAGCCATGGCAATTATGCGCTGGTGTAGTTGAGTTACTTCATCTATGTTGTAACTTCATCTGTCTTGAGCTCCAGGCATGGATGAAGTAACCAAAGGACATTTAAAAGAAACAGAAATAAAAGTGATAACAGATATTTTGATCAAATATATACCAAAAGATACATTCCAAGTGACTTGAGACATTCATTATTCATTAAGATACCCAAGAAGCCTAAGGCAATGGAGTGTAATCAGTTTAGAATGAGTCATCTCAATCAAGACATCTTGAAAACCCTAATAGGAAGAAATGACATCATATTTGAAGCAGAAATTGGTATCACAGTATCACTATCTTTACAGCGCAGGGGGCCATGCAGCCCGTAGAGTCGGCACTGCCTCTCTGAAAGAGTATTCTACCTAGTCCCACTCCTCTGCTTTATCCCTGTAACCTTGCACATTCTCTCTTTTCAGGTAACAATCCAATTCCCTTTGAATACCTCGATCGAACCTGCCTCCACTACCCCTTCAGGGAGTTTGTTCCAGACTCCAACCACCCTCTGAAAAAAATTTTCCTCACGTCACATTTACTCCATTTGCCAATTATTTTGAGTCTGTACCTTGCTGAAACGGTCTGGTTTTCGACCTGGAGTAGGAACGAGAGAGAGAATATTTACCATAAGAACAACCTTCAATAGATATCTGGAAGTAAACATGAACATTTAAATAAGCTTCATAGGCTATGAAAAAGCATTCGATTGTGTTTATCGCCAAAAGCTAATAGACATGCTGCTGAAAGGTAACATTGACAGTGAGATTTATCCAGAGGCTAAACAGCGACCAAATAGTGAGCATCAGGCTAGATGATGGACAATCAGATATTTCAAATAAAGAGAAGAGTATGACAAGACTGTGTGCTGTCGCCAAAATTACAGAGAATATTTAGAGTCAGATTTACTACCAGGGGTAAAAATTGGAAGCAATGTAAACATGAGGTACATTGATGAGACAATGCTACCTGCAGAATTAGAAGAGGCCCTACAAAATATCATAGATCAAGTAAAATCTAGAAGCTTAGAATATGGATCGAGTATGAACACCAAAAAGACAAAAACAATGGTAGTCTGAAGAAATACATGAGAAGAAACTAACATGAATATTGGAGTGGATGGTGTCACACTGGAACAAGTAAATAAGTTTGGCTCCTTAGGACAAATGATAACAGAAGATGGTACATGTGATGTCAAAATCAGAAGGATAGGAGTAGCAAAGTTACCAGAGTAACTTTGTAAAGATGAACAAAAACTCAAGCTGTAATGAGGAAAAAATTCATAAAATGCTACATTCCACCCACTTTCCTATTTGCCTCAGGAACTTGGACAACGAAGATCTGTGGAAGAAAATGTGGATGCTTAGACATATGCATAAAGTTCCAAATACAGATCATAGAGCAAATGAAGAGGTGCTTGAAATTGCAAGGGTAAAAAGAACTCTGAAAAGTGACATCCAAAGTAGAAAATATCAGTGTTTCAGCCATTTGATCAAAGCTGAAAAGCTACAGAGATCTCTGCTAGAGGACAAAATGGAAGGCAGCAGAAAGAGGGGTCGACCTAGGCGTAGGATTACAAAGGTCACAGAGTGATTGCAGACAAGCTACAGTGAATGTGTGGGGATGGTGCAAGACAGACAAGCATGGTATACCTCTGTGCCCCATCAACTCCCAATCAAGCAAAATTCTCATCTTTGTTTTCAAATCCCTCCATGGCCTTGCCTCATCCCTCCCTATTTCTACAATCCCTTCCAGTCCGACAACTGTCCAAGAAATCGGCCTCATCTAATTCTGGCCTCTTGAGCATTCCTGATTTTAATCGCTGCACCACCATTGGCCAAGCCTTCAGTTGGCTAGGACCTAAGCTCTGGAATAACCTCCCCGTGCCTCTCCACCTCCCTATCTCCTTGCTATTATCACTCCTTAAAACCTATCCCTAGCCAAGCCTTTGACATCTGATCCAATGTCACACTGTGGCTCCGTCATTTTGTTTAAAAATGCTCGTGAAACATATTGGGATGTTTTATGAAGTTGTAATAACACATAAGCACAGTCATTTCATTCAAGAATTCAATTAAATTGGTAAAGTCATCTCATACAGGTTTGTTAACAAAGTTTACCCAAACCTTCCCAAGTGTCCATTGTCATCCACATAATGGGCTTTAGTATGAGTGTAAGCTGGAAGCGGGTTTTTACAGAAGCTATTAGATACCTGTAATTAGCTGAGCTCTCCCAGTATGCATATAGCTCATGATTCAGCCAAATAGGCAGCTTAATTTGAAAGTACTACTTCATGCATGATCACAATACAGTCTCCAAGTCATTGTGCTATTTCTCCATTCTCGCTTGTGTAAACAAAGCGAGGACCATTCCATGCACTCATCTGAAATTAAGCAAAGGTTCCACTCAATTAACTGCAGTGTGAGCCTCAGCACTCCTGCCATTTTCAACACACTACCATTACTTGGGGTTAAACAAGCAGCCACACCTTCACACCACCAGGCTGCCAAGAAAACTAGTCACATTCAAACATCTAATGTCAAAGAAACAAACTGATTAGTAAACAAAGACTTCAGCAAATCCCAATATTTCAGTGACGGCTGTGTACACACAATGTCAGGAGTAAATTACAGGGAGAGAAAGACAGCTGAGAGTATGTTACAAAGAAAGGCTTAGATTGGTTAGAGTATCTTTCACCACTCCAGGGTGTCCCAAAATGCTTTACAGCCAATAAAGATCCTTTGAAATGTAGTCACTTCTGCAATATAGGAAAGGTCAGCATATTTAACAGGCTAAAAACTATTTCCCTTACCCGCCATGTAATCTCAAATGATAGAGATGTGCAGCAGTCACATTTCCTGCTACTCCGTCTTTTGGGGTCTGTACAGAGCAAGGATTCTACACAGAATTCTGGGAATCTACTTTGCTGGCCATAAACTTTCCCTACACTGAACACAGTAAAGCAGCTGTGGACATCCAACTGTTAAACCTTGTTACAGAAGCTTCTGAGTTTCATGTAGCATGGTAGTGTACATGCATCTGTTTTAGTTTGGGAAGGCCTGCTGAAAACATTTACATGGACACAGGGCAAATTTCAGTCTTATTAGATTAAGGTACATAGTGACTAAAGCAATGTTAACCTGGATAATTTGAGTGACAAGAATGAAGACAATACAAAACTGGTGTGCTTGGTTTATTCTGAAGCGATTTAACACTATTTTATCTGTGCCTGTTCATTGCACAAAACAGAAAAGCAATATATTTAAAATAAAGGTTCATTTAACTGATTAGGCAAAATAGCTGTTGCCATCAGTTGGCAGCAAGAGTTTAAAATGTGTGGCCTGTATATCAGAGATAGATTACAGTCTCTTTAACCAGGGCAACAAAACACTCAATTCCCACGGTTATATTGGGAATATCTGCAGGAAAAGCAAATTTATTTTAGGCTTAAAGGGAACACAGTTTGCTGAACAGCTTGGCTACTTTCTAAGGGAACAGAAAAGGACCCGAACGTTCTGGCACAATTCCAGTTCTACAATCTTCTCATCATTAACCTGCTGTCACATACATTAACCTGTTGCTTATTAAAATAAGAAAGCTAGGAAGCTCAACTGAGTAATGTTTTTCAAAACCAGGAACAAAAACAGCAAGAAAATGCCCAGAGGTACTATGAACTGAAGCCGCTAAAAATCACCAGAGTAACTATACCAAAAATGGTCAAGAGACCATAGTAGATGTGACTGGCACGATTTATGTTCAAGACAAACATTTCACAGAGTCCTCTGGAGACAATCTTTTTTTAAAAAAATTCTTCCACAGGACATGAGCGTTGCTAGCAAGGCTAGCATTTATTGCCCATTTCTAATTGCTCTAGTTTAGGTGGTGGTGAGCTGCCTTCAGTCCATGTGGTGTAGTTCAATCCAGTGCTATTAAGGAGGCAGTTCCAGGATTTTGATCCAACAGTGAAGGAACAGGGATATAATTCCAAATCAGGATGGTGTGGGGCTTGGAGGGAACTTATAGGTCATGGTGTTCCCATTGCCTGCTGTCCCTGTGCCTCTAGATGATAGGGGCCACAGGTTGGAAGGTGCCGTCAAAGGAGGCTTCGTGAATTGCTAAAATTGTGCCCAACAGACACACCAATCCCCACCCCACCCCATCCCATTCCCCTAAGAAAGGAGCACTCAAATCTAACTATCCCGGAGTCATAGCCAACAGATTAGATTTTCCTAAACCATAAAGCAATAAATACTGAATCAGCTACATATCCCAGCCTTCCAGCTACAGCAAAGTAAATAAACAGGTCAAGCCAGTTTCAAAGTGAACAGACAGGTGAGGCATGAAAGCTCTCTGAGCGTTGAATAGTTAAAACTTAGTGAGATGGCAGACCAGTACTTTTGCCTCTTTCATAACTCTTTTGACCAAGTTGGGAAGTGTATTAATTTGTTGCAAGCTCACCAACTAGGTCTGGAGAAGACAACAGGGGTTATAGAGTATTCAATAATTTGTCAATGGAACAAACGTTAAGGAGGAAAGTGTGCATTTTGAGCCTGTGTGCACACACGGGCTCAAACACAGCAGGTATTTTATTTGTAGAACTCATCCCAATAATGCCACCTCCTAGCATTGCATGATTGAAGAATGCTAAACACATAGCTCATTTGGTCCATGCTAGTCATATTATTTGACCAGCACCAACCACTGACATCCCACAGAATCAATTCCATGGAAATTCAGGGCAGCCATGCTGGATTCAGTGCAGTCGAGTTTTTCTCCTCCCCCCCCCCCACCTTCCCCACAACCTGCTTTGCTTCCTAATTTGTATTATGTCTAGATCATGTTGGGTCCCCTCACACCCCTTTCCCCACAACTGCAACCCTCCCTCCCTCCACTTGAAGCATCCTTTACACCATTCTTTTGCACTCAAGATTTTCTCAGTCTCAACCCATATCCATAGCTGCATGCTCAAGTATTTTGCCAATTCATTCCCCCAAAGCCAGGACAACTAGACCCCAATAAAGTCTAAGCTGTAGAGAAAAACAGAGTGCAGAGGCATTCTCTACATGGTGCAGGCAGATGAAGATTTGAGTTTTTGATCCTTATTATGTTCACGACCCACAAGGTGAATATTACAGATTGAGAGATACATAAGATAGTGATGTAGTGGCATTGTCACTGGACTGGTAATCCAGAGACCTGCGGTAATGATCTGGGGCCTGGTTTGAATCCCACCATGGCTAATGATGGACTTTGAATTCAATAAAAATATCTGGAATTAAAAGTCTAATGCTGACCATGAAATCATAAATGAACTTGAAACCGTAAAAGCCCATTTGGTTCACTAATTTTTTTTAGGGAAGGAAATCTGCTGTCCTCGTCTGGTCTGGGCTACATGTGATTCCAGGCCCGCAGCAATGTAGTTGGCTCTTAAAAATGCCCTCTGAACAAGAACAATTTGGGATGGGCAATAAATGCTGACCTTGCCAGTGATGCCCACATCCCACGAATGAATAAAGAGGTCAATAGCTCCTACTCAGTGTAAATACAGAGTAAATTATTGCCTCTCCAACAAGGCGCAGGCTTCTATTAACCAAAGTTTTTACAGTTTCAAGCAGGCAAACTAGAAAGTGGGTGCAGAGTGGAGAACCCAGGTAACATCTGTTACTGGATTCTTCACACAAACCAGCCACATACTGAAATAGTAACAAATACTCTGTTCTTTTTATTGAAGACTCTCAGTACTATATAATACTAAGGAGAGCGCTGCACTGCTGTCACATGCTGCATGACATCACTTCCTGCAGTGATGCATACTATTTGTATATTCCGTTAAAGCAATATCACAAAATTCCTTCTTCCTTACGCAGAACATTATACAATAAGAATAAATACACATAACATAACAGAACTGCTGTGAACACTATTTACATAAAAGTTAAACCTCCATCCTTCATTTAAGAATCACTCAAACGTATAAGTGATTTACTAATACGTCTGGACCACGTACTACTCACTACATCATTGACATATGGGTATCCTGCACATTAGCATTGTGCTGGTTATCTTCAGTGTTCTTCCACAATTTCACTCTCAGGCCTCACCTGTGAACATGCTCTCAACACTATTGGAGTATTGGATAAGATACAGTTGGTCAATTCCCTTAGTTGACATCTGTCACCTCTTAACATTGCCCCATTAGGTGCTGTGAATTCACATGATCTTGGCTCACTGCAAACTTTAGATACCTCTGCCAGGCAAGGTTTGTTCTGTTGGGTGGATATAACTTGAACCATTTTCCCCACATGTAAGCAAGGCAGTTCTGCACCTGCGTGCGATCATGTGTAGACTTCATCTTCTCCTGCTTCTCCAATTACATTTGGTGCACTGAAGCAAGCCTGGACAGATGACTCTGAAATGTCATTCTGATCTGCCTCCCAAACATGATTTTGACTGATGGTAATCTCATTGTCTAATGGCATGGCCTGTAAATGAAACGTAGCAACCTGGAAATCTTGCTCCAATTCCTTGCATTTCATAAGTGATCTAACCGTGCTAACCTGCAGAGACGTTAGATGCGATTCTGCAATTGAAAAGCACTTGCTGAATAATCCCAAGTGTGCTAAGCATTACATTAACAACCAATTTAAAACCATTTGGGCTCTAAATGTGGCTCACTTACACTGGCTAGAAGCTACATATATTCATACACAGGGACCTGTCCAAGCATTGTGCCTAAAGTGTGGAAGACATTAGTTCCCTGGTTCTTCTCTATGGCAATGCCTTGACTGCAGTCAACTTCCCAACCAATCAGCACCCTTTCCTCATTTAGTATAAACTGTTGCTCCCCTTTGAAATTTGACATTCTTGCATCTGGCCTGATGAGTGCAAGATGAAAAGCTTCGACAACACCTCCTTTTTCAGCAATACTCATATCTGATGGTTGGGAATTTTGAAAAATAATCTGTGATTAAGAGGAAATCATCACTACGACTGGTTAACAGATCTTTTGCAATCCTCACCCAGAGGGTGCGATGGGACCACATGCCTTACTCTCTCGATATCACAGTTAATCCCAGGCCATTTCACAGTTTCCCTCATCAGGCAGCTCGTTTACTCGATGTGCATATAGCCCTTGTGCAATTGCGATAATAAATCCTGAAGAGATTCAGGAATTATTTTTATTCATTCATGGGATGTGGGAGTCGTTGGCTAGGCCAGCATTTATTGCCCATCCCAATTGCCCTGGAGAAGGTGGTGGTGAGCTGCCTTCTTGAACTGCTGCAGTCCATGTGGTGAAGGTACACCCACAGTGCAGTTAGGGAGGGAGTTCCAGGATTTTGACCCAACGATAGTGACGGAATGGCAATATATTTCCAAGTCAGGGTGATGAGTGGCTTGGAGCAGAATGTCTAGGTAGTGTTTCCATGTATCTGCTGCCCTTGTCCTTCTAGATGGTGGTGGTCGTGAGTTTGGAAGGTGCTGTCTCAGGAGGCTTGGTGAATTCCTGCAGTGCCTCTTGTAGATGGTACACACTACTGTCACTGTGCATCGGTGGTGGAGGGAGTGAATGTTTGTGGATGGGGCACTAATCAAGCAGGCTTTGTCCTGGATGATGTCAAGCTTCTTGTGTTGTTGGAGCTGCACTCACCCAGGCAAGTGGAGTGGAAAGTAATCCATCACACTCTTGACTTGTGCCTTGTAGATGGGGGACAGGCTGTAGGAAGTCAGGTGGTAGTTACCCACCGCAGGATTCCGACCCTCTGACTTGTAGCCACAGCATTTATATGGCTAGTCCAGTTCAGTTTCTGGTCATTGGTAAACCCCAGGATCTTGATAGTGGGGAATTCAGCGATGGTAATGCCACTGAATGCCAACGGGTGGTGGTTACATTCTCTCTTGTTGGAGATGCCTGGCACATGGGGCACGAATGTTATTTGCCACCTCAGCTCAAGTCTGGGTATTGTCCAGGTCTCACTGCATTTGGACATGGACTGCTTCAGTATCTGAGTCAGCACAAATGATGCTGACTATTGTGCAATCATCAGGGAACATCCCCACTTCTGACCTTATGATGGAGGGAAGGTCATTGATTAAGCAGCTGAAGATGGTTGGGCCTAGGACACCTGAGGAACTCCTGCAGTGATGTCCTGGAACTGAGATGATTGGCATCCAACAACCACAACCACCCTTTGTGCTAGGTATGGCTCCAACCAGAGTTTTCCCCTGAATCCCATTGATTTCAGTTTTACAATGCTGCCTTGATGTCAAAGGCAGTCACTCTCAACTCACCTCAGCACCTGTCTTCATTTAAATATTACACCTCTTGAGATACCCAACTCAGTCCTACATGGCCAAAAGGATCTTAGGTTGTCTTGAACCCCCTGTATCATATCAGGCCAGCCTTTGACAATAAGCTGCCATAAGCCTTCAGCTGTATACTTTTTCTGTTTCTTATCTTAGCTGGTTGCACTTGCGCTGTCCAAAACTCAAGTTAACACTAAGCACATCTTTGACTTCTACATCTTGCAGATCTAATGAAGTACCTGCTGTTTTCTTTGGAATTGGCAATCATCCCAATGTGTCTGAAATAACTACGCTGCTCCCTAGTTTAAAAACATACTCAGTTATATTCTTGAATTTTTATTCATAACCTTTGTATTCTAGGTAGTCCACTTGCCAGAGGTTATTTCTAACGGCTTGTGATCTGTTTCCACAATGAACTGCGTACCAAAAAGGTACGTGTGGAATCTCATAACACCGAACACTAGAGCAAGTGTCTTGTGCTCTGTGTTCAAATAATTGGCTTGCACTGCGAGAGACTCTAAACTGAACACTATTGATTTCCTCCCTGCATAAGGCAAGTTCCTAGCAGTTTCTGCAACATTTTGATGTCCAGGACTGTTTCCTTTCTTGGGTTGTAGTACTGAAGACTTGTTTTCTGACAATGATTGCTTAAGTGATTCAAATTTGTTGGTGGTCTTGTCAAACAAAATGGAACTCCTTTTCCTAGCTGTTCTCTCAATGACAATGCTCTCCCCCAAACTGGGATACATAGTGCTAAAAAAATTTAATAACCCTAGACATCATTACAAATCATCTCGGTCTATGGATGTAAGCATAGATTCTTTGCTTGGATCAGGGCCTGTATTAAAATAGATCAAACCCAAAAAAAGTGGCTTACATTACAAGGTCTTCTCTTCTAGCCGTTTCCATCAACGCATGAAGATTTAGATCTTGCTCTTCCTTAGTGTCACCCATGACTGCAATGCTGTCCGCTAAACGGGCACAACCTGGAACATTTTTAGCAATCCTATCCACGTGTTAATTGAATAAATCTTGATTTACAGATAAGCCAAATGGTAATCTCTGGAAACAATAGTTTCCAAATTATGTTCTAAACATGGTTAGTTCCTGTGATCCTTCAGATAAATGCACGGACCAATAACCATGTTTTGCTTCTAAATTGAAGAAAGGGCTTTGCTCTATCGTATCGAGCATTTAATTCTTCCAATATCAAGATTTTGTGTAGACATCTCTTAAATGCACCATCCAAATATCTTGGGTCCAAACACACCCAAATTGTACCATCTTTCTTCAGTATACAAGTAGTAGAGCTAAAGCAGTAAGTGTTGTATGTGCACTTGATGAATGTCATTTCGTTCCACACCATCTAATTCAGTCTTCAGTTTTGCCTGCATATGTACGCTGCCCTGCTAGGTGGGTCAGTTGAAGGAGTTGCATCTTCTCTTAAATGCAAGACAGCATCACCTTTGAAACTCCTCACAGCATCAAATCTGTCTGGGTACTTCAGCTGTAAGTCACTGGTTGACTCTATAAGGTTATTTTTGACATTTTCTTCCACTATGGTACATTGTTGATTTTGTGCATAGTCACAATTTTGAGCTCCCTACACAGCAGTAATCCTGTTACTGCCAGGCCATTCATGTCTACCAAGTAGAAAACTTACAACAGCCAGGGAGCCTTGCCATAACTGCATTTTAGTGTCAGTGTGACAGTGGATTGGTAACCCACTGTAAGCTGCACCTGTCATAGGCTGTACCATTGACTCCAATCGAAGATATGTGTCTCTTAAAGATTCTTAATGGGAGAATGTAAGCACTAGCCTAGTGTCTATCTTGGCCTTGAGCATGGGTGTCTTCCATTCTTGTTCTAACATAGCAAAAGCCTGTGATCACATTCACATTTGCATGAAAAGATTGCTCACTTTTAAGTTGAAGAGCTTTCTTCTCAGCATCTTCCACGTGGTTTGCCCTGTTGCCAACCTCATGAATGTGCCTGTGCTTGCATTGATTTAATGAAAGGTTATCAACCTGAAATGTCAACTGTTTCTCAACAGACACTGCCTGACCTGGTGAGTATTTCCAGCATTTTCTGTTTTTAATTCAGGTTTCCAGCATCAGCAATATTTCGCTTTTATGCCCAGATAACTGTGCTTGTTTAATTCTAGCCTCTTCAAACCCCATTTTAATTGCTCCACTATTGGTGGCTGCACCTTCCGTAGTCTAGTCCCTAAGCTATGGAACATTCCCCTACACCTCTACTCCTTTTACTCACCTTTCTTCTTTAAAACACTGCTTAAAACCTATCTCCAACCAAGCTTTAGGTCATCTGAAAATATCTCAGGCTTGGTGTCATATATTGTCTGATTAATATTTCTATAAAGTATACTGGGTCCTTTTAATACACTAAAGACACTTAATGAATATAGGTTGCTGTTGATATCAGGGAAGCATACCCTGAAGCTGGAGACATTGATGGCACCCAGCAAAGCATGTGAAAGAAAGGTTTTGGCCTTACTAGGATATTGGATGAATACATTTATATTTTAATCTGGATAAAGTAAAGTGGTCTAGGATATGTTCTAAATTTTATTTTCAAGGGGTACAGAGCAGAATTGTGAATTTCAGAATTAGTTTTAGTAGCGAGGTAGGCAAGAAAACTGAAACCTTTTTATGCAATGCCGAGGTTGGGGGCTGGGGGGGGGGGGGAGGAAAACAGAATTAAACTTCTTAACTAATGGAATAAAAACTGGCTCAATGTGCATGACAGGCAAATTTTTTTAAACTCCAAGGAATACGATGCAGTCAAGGCCTCAGGCCTATGACAGATCATATTACTGTTGTCTCATACACAGAATGGACGTAAAGACATTGCAAAATTTACCAGCCATCATGTAAAACAAAAGTAACCCTTATTTTTTTTTGTTAAAGTCAGTTAGGAACATCAGGGCTATAAAAAGTGATTCAGGTGGATTTCAAAAATCATTCTGCCCAATTTGCAGCTCTCAGTCCCTGGGATTCTAGCCAGATAACTCAGCCATATTTGTGCTTACATTTCTTATGCACTGATTTGTCCTCTTTGGAGGTTTGGAAAGAGCCACTTCTTTGTCCTGTTACCCAGAAGCATTGGTGAATAAACGCTAAATCAGAGCACTACAATCTAAGTTATCAGCAATTTGAGATGTATACAAATTAACAGGAATGTGAATTTAAATTTTAGATGTGTGGCCCAAGGTTCCATAGTTAACAGCCATGCTGCACCAACAATCTGGGCACGTTATTATTATAAACAGCTCATACCTTACTACTGCAACTGCCAAGAACATTCAAGTGTAAGTTTTAACAAACACAAGTAACTGATTGGAAGTATGTTAAGTAAATTTAAGTGATTACAGGGTTGTAAGTGATAAGTTCTATTTTCAGTACTTTATCTTGGGGATACACTTCAGGGCAACCCAGCATTAGATTGACTAAAGTTAGCGGGTACAATAAACAGGCTGAAAAACCAGCTCACTATCTGTTAACTCCAGATCGCAGAGGGAGCTGTGCTTCATTTCTGATTCAAATACTACTGTTTCAATTTGAGATCAGTCTTTCCACCTTTTACATCTGTCCAACTGTAATAATAGTGATTAATATCATGATGCTGTTAAGGAAGGAAAATGGGAAAGCGTGCAGAGGTTGAAGGTCTCTGCTTGATCATTGCTCTCAGCTTCATTAAAGTAAGTAGTACTTTAAGGTGTTGGGGCAAGATGAGGAATTTGTGCTGAGGCCAGGATCAATCTCCATTTGTTCAATAAAGTTAGTGAAAGCTTGCTATTCTGTTTCTCTGGTGCAATATCTGGCACATAGCTTTGTTGCTGAACTTTGCAGATACCAGTCTGCATTGTCTGAGTGGTATACAGTCAGCAATTCATTCTCAGTCAGCTTTTCTACGTGGGCGAGATTGGCTGATGTGTTCACGTACTGAAGCAGAGCAGCTGAGACCTTTACAGATTGGTATTAAATAATGTGGTGTAGCACTTTGACATACTGGCACACTGTTGTGGAGGGCTTATAGTTTTCCCACTCATTGAGGGTGTCAGACTTCAGATCTATGTAGTACATTTTAATTTCAAGAAACATCCATGCAGAGTCTCTTGTAATGTACAACTGTTTGTTAAGATCCTGTTAGGGACCGTTAACATTTAAAGAAAAATCCCGAAAATCCAGTAATTAACAGAATTGCGCCATAAGATTTCATGTTTATTAAACAAAAACAAGCTTCATTGTATCTAAAAATTAAACAAAGTGAGCACTATTAACTTAACACTAGGAGATTATAACTGCTTATGCAGTGAACTCAGTTCTACTTTTTACTTTTCTTCCCCTGTGCACCCCCACCCAACGGCTTCCTTATACATTACAAGAATCTTGATGGTTCATTCACTTCTTTAGGAACCAACCCAAAAGTATGCCACAGCCCTCCAGAATTCAATTTAATTTTCCTCTGTGTTCCAGCTATCCTCAGAGGCAAGATTCCATGGTGGCTGTTCCATTAACCTTTTGGCTATACAACGCGCCGCGCGCCCGCTGCATTTTTCTTTATGGGCCTCATGACTGTGGATGCCTCAGTTCCTTGATCGGGTTGCGGGCAGATACCCAACTGCCTTCCCACAGCTTTCCAAGTTAACTCTGCTGACTGCCACAAAGCTCTGAGGAGTACTGCAGATTTCTTCCACCAGCTGCTTTTTATTCACGAAATCCAAACTGAGATAGTGCCCCACCCACATTCCATGTGGTGAACAACAAAATTAGTATTTGCTCTGCTTAAAACGCAGGCCTATTTGACTAACATTTATTTTCCTTGGCTCTCCCAACTCAGAGCTGCAGCCTACACTTAGACCAAAACTATAACAGCCTGTCTGTTCCCAAACCAAAATGCTTGCTTCTGGCAGTAAGCACACAAATAGATTAAACAAAAGAACCTTCCATCCCTGCATCCCATCTCCATGAGGACGTTGCATGCTTTTGGATGTTCTCAAACAGAATTGTGAACAAATTATTTTACCTTCAACACAACTGATTCTGTACCCCACGAGTAATTTCTAGCCTTATGGAGTTTTACCCAAAATTTCTAGCTTTTTAGCTTTTTTTATGGGGATAATGATAAACACCCAGGTCCAGAAACAGGTCACCCATTGTTCAGTGTTTTCACTATTAATTCTAACCTTAGAAGGCAACCTGTGTTTATCTTACAAGCGTAATAAACCTCAGCTTGTTTGAAATGCATTTACTTCAGTTGGTTTCTCAAATGTCCAATGACTATATGCCAAACCTGCTCAACCTTTCCTCATAAGACAGCCTCTTCACCCCAGGAATCAGACTAGTGAACATACTATGATTTGCCTCCCATGCAAGCACATTCCTCCTTCAATAAGACGACCAAAACCGTACTCTAGGTATGGTCTCAGAAACACCCTGTACAGTTGTATTAAGACTTCCCTATTTTTGTAAAAGGCAATTATTGCATTTGCCTTCCTAATTACTGGACATACCTACATGCTAACTTTGTGTTTCATGTACGAGGACATCCAGATCCCTCTGTTCTGCAGCATTTTATAGTCACTCCATTTAAAGGATTTAAAAATTTAAAAGCATATTCTGCTCTTCTAATCTTCCTGCCAGGGTAGACAACTTCAAATTTTCCCCATCTTATACGCCATCTGCTATTTTTGCCCACTCACAACCTATTTATATCCCTTTGCTGGCTCTGTCCTCCTCACAAGTTGCTTTCCAATCTTTGTTTCAGCAGTAAATTTGACCACAAACACTCTGCCCCTTCATCCAATTCATAAATGTAGATTGCAAACAGCTGAGGTCCCAGCAATGATGGCCCTATGGCACTCCACTAGTTACAACCAACCTGAAAATGACCCATTTATTCTGAATGCTTCCTGTTAGTTACCAATCCTCTATTCATGCTAATATATATATTACGTTCAATGCCATCAGCTCTTAGTGGTGGGCAATCTGCGGCCCATCAGGGTTCTCAGTGTGGCCCGCGAGGCATTTTGTCAGCCGGTACCCACATGCAAGAAAAAGAATCCAACTGCAGTCGTCTTTGACGTTTAGCTCAGTGACCGTCGCCTCGCAGCACCATTTGACAGGCGACTAGACAACACAGTTGAGTTCTCAGTTTGCTTTTCGCTAGTGTTTGCGCTGTGCTGACTGTTATTCATTATAAGTGAAACCAAGTTAAATTGAATTCAAAAACGTTATACAGCAAAATTCTTCGACTGAGAAGCCAATGACATACAGTTTGCAATGTTTAGTGTTTTTGTTTCATTTGGACATGTTTTCAAGTAATTAGCAATAAAATTATTACCCTGAAAAAACTCAGCAGGTCTGGCAGCATCTGTGGAAGAGAGCACAGTTAACGTTTCGAGTCCGCATGACTCTTCAACAGAACTAAGGAAAAATAGAAAAGGGGTGAAATATAAGCTGGTTTTCAGAAAAACATCCTGTATACACTCCAGGAGTTCCTCCTCTACGGTATCGTTATTAATTTGATTTGCCCAATCTATATGCATATTAAAATCACCCATAATTACAGATGTTCCTTTATCACATGCGTCTCTAATTTCCTGTTTAATGCCATTCCCAACATCACCACTACAGTTTGGGGGTCTATATACAACCCCCACTAAAGTTTTAGGGGGGTGGGGGGGTGGGACAAGAGAGCTGGATAGAGGGCCAGTGATAGGTGGAGATAACCAAAAGATGTCACAGACAAAAGGACAAAGAGGTGTTGAAGGTGGTGATATTATCTAAAGGAATGTGCTAATTAAGGGTAGAAAGCAGGACAAGCAAGGTACAGATAGGCCTAGGGCTTGGCCTAAATAGCCAAGTGGTTATGGTACTGGGTTTGTAACCCCAAGATCAAGAGTTCAAATCTCACAATGGCAAACTATGAAACAATGTAACTTCATCTGAATAGGAACAGATGGAAACATGTTTGTACTCGAAAGAGGTACAGATAGGCCTGGTGGGGTGGGGTGGGGTGAAGGAATTGAAAAAGGCTAAAAGGTAGAGATAAAATAATGGATGGAAATACATTTAAAAATAATGGAAATAGGTGGGAAAAGAAAAATCTATATAAATTATTGGAAAAAACAAAAAGGAGAGGGAAATTAAATTGCTCATCTCCAAGGGGCCTCGCACAACTAGATTGCCAATTATTCCTTTCTCATTACACAATACCTAATCGTGGATGGCCTGTTCTCTCGGTTTCTCAGAAAAACATCCCGTATACACTCCAGGAATTCCTCCTCTACAGTATCGTTATTAATTTGATTTGCCCAATCTATATGCATATTAAAGTCACCCATAATTACAGATGTTCCTTTATTACATGCATCTCTAATTTCCTGTTTAATGCCATTCCCAACATCACCACTACAGTTTGGAGGTCTATATACAACCCCCACTAAAGTTTTTGCCCCTTTTTGTTTCTCAGCTCTACCCATACAGATTCCACATCGTCGGAGCTAATTTCTTTCCTCACTATTTGTGTTAATTTCCTCTTTAACCAGCAATGCAACTCCACCACCTTTTCCTTTTTGTCTGTCCTTCCTAAATACTGAATATCCCTGGATGTTCAGTTCCCATCCCTGATCACCCTGTAGCCATGTCTCCGTAATCCCGACTATATCATACCTGTTTACATCTATTTGCGCGGTTAATTCATCCACTTTATTGCGAATGCTCTTTGCGTTAAGGCGCAAAGCCTTAAGGCTTGTCTTTTTAACATTACTTGTCCCGTTCCCACTATTTTTCACTGAGGCCCTGTTTGATTCTTGCCCTTGATTTCTTTATCACGTTTCTTATTCTGCTTTCTGTCTTTTGTTCTTGTCTTTGACTCCCCTTCCTCTGACTCCTTGCATAAGTTCCCACCCCCCTGCCATGTTAGCTTAAACCTTCCCCAACCACTCTAGCAAATGTTCCCCCAGGACATCAGTCCCAGTCCTGCCCAGGTGTAACACGTCCAGTTTGTACAGGTCCCATCTCCCCCAGAACCGGTCCCAATGCCCCAGGAATCTGAAAGTCTCCCCTTCACACCATCTCTTCAGCAATGTATTCATCCAATATATCCTGCTATTTCTACTGGCACGTGGCACTGTTAGTAATCCTGAGATCACTACCTTTGAGGTCCTACTTTTCAACTTACTTCCTAACTCCCCATATTCTGCTTTTAGGAACTCATCCCTTTTCTTACCTATGTCGTTTGTACCAATGTGTACCACAACCACTGGCTGTTCACCCTCCCCCTTCAGCATGTCCTCTAGCTGCTCTGAGACATCCTTGACCCTAGCACCAGGGAGGGAAAAAACCATCCTGGAGTCTTGTTTGTGGCCACAGAAATGCCTATCTATTCCCCTTACAATTGAATCCCCTATAACTATTGCATTCCCACACTTTTTACTCCTCCCCCGAGCAGCAGAGCCAACTGCGGTGCAACGAAGTTAGCTGCTGCTGCTTTCTCCTGAGAGGCCATTCCCCCCCAACAGTATCCAAAGAGGTGTATTTCTTTTGCATGGGAATAGCTACAAGAGATTCCTCCACTGCCTGCCTAGTCCTCTTGCTTTGCCTGGTGGTCACCCATTCCCTTCCTGCCTGTGGTCTCTTAGCGTGCGGTGTGACCACCTCTCTATACGTGCTATCCACAACACACACCGCCTCATGAATGCTCCACAGTGTCCCCAGCCACCACTCCAGCTCCAAAGCCCAGACTTCCAGGAGCTGCAGCTGGAGACACTTCCCGCATACATGCTGGCCCCAGGCACTGGAAATGTGCCCGGCTTCCCACAGAACAGGAGGAGCACACCACGGCTTTGAGCTCGCCATGACTTACCCCTTTAAATTAAATTAAACTAAACCTTTTGGAAGATACTTAATATCAATTACTCTCAGGCTCATCTTCCCTCCTCCTCGTTGTTACAAAATATAGCCCCTACAAACGATGAACTACAAAATAAGACCTTAAAAACTATAAGCAATAAGCTGCTTACCCAGCCATACTCTCAGTACTCAAAGGATCACCTTGTTCCCTCCTCACCGAACTCCCTCAGTCACCCCTGCCATAACCTTTGATGTGGCACCTTATCAAATGCCTTCTGGAAATCCAAGTACAGTACATCTACAGGCTCTCCTTTATCCACTGTGCATGTTACTCCTTCAAAAAACTCCAATAAACTGGTAAAACTTGATTTTCCTTCCACAAAACCATGCTGACTCTTCCCTATTGCCTTGAGCTCTTTTAAGTTCCCAGTTATAACCTACTTAATAATCGATTCTAATAGCTTCCCCACAACAGACGTCAAGCTAACTGGCCTATAGTTTCCTGTTTTCTGCCTCATTCCCTTCTTGAATAGAGGGGTTATATTTCCTACTTTCCAATCTGATGGAACCTTTCCAGAACCTAGCGAATTTTGGAAAACTAACACCAACACATCAACTACCTCATTAGCCACCTCTTTTAAGGCCCTAGGATGTAGTCCATTGGGAACCAGAGACTTGCCCACCTGCAGCCCCATCAATTTGCTCAGTACCGTTTCCCTAGTGATTTCAATTTCACCAAGTTCCCTTCTCCCATTCACCTCTCGATTTGCAGCCATTACTGGAATTTTCTTAATCCTCTATAGTGAACATAGAAGCAAAATATTTGTTTATTTCTTCCGCCATTTCCTTATTACCTATTAACTCCCCACTGTCACTCTCTAGAGAACCAACACTCTACTTACTCTTTTCCTTTTTAAATACCTGTATGAACTCTTGCTATTCGTTTTTACAATTCTAGCTAGTTTCCTCTCGTACTCTAATTTCTTTCTTCTAATTAACCTTTTAGTCATTCTCTGCCGTTCTGTATATTCTGTCCAATCACCTGTTCTGCCACTCATCTTTGCGGAGATGTATGTTTTTCCTTAAGTTTGATGCTTTCCTTAACACCTTTAGTTAACCACGGATGACAGCTCCTTCCCTTAGAATTTTTCTTTATAGTAGGAATGAACTTATTCTGAACACTCAAATATCCCCTTAAATGTCTGCCACTGCTTCTCGATTGATCTATCCTCTAGCCTAGTTTCCCAGTTCACTTCAGCTAGCTCAGCTTTCATTCCCACATAGTTGCCCTTACTTAAGTTTAAGATACTAGCCTTAGACCCACTCTTCTCCCTTTCAAATTGGATGTAAAATTCAATCATATTGCAGTCACTGCTACCTAGGGTTGCCTTTACTGAGGTCATTAATTAATCCTGTCACATTACACAATACCAAGTCTAATATAACTTGTTCTCTAGTTGGTTTCAGAACATGCTGCTCCAAGAAACTCTCTCAAAAGCATTTTAAGAACTCCTCATCCAGGCTACTACTGCCAATCTGATTTTTCTAGTTTGGGCGTAGATTAAAATAGCCCATGAGTATTGCCTTCTCTTTATCACAAGGACACAATATTTTCTCTTGAATACTTCATCCTACACTGTGACTACTGTTAGGGGGCCTGTAGACCACTCCCACTAAAAACCTTTTCTCCCTACTGTTCCTCATCTCCACCAAAACCTACACCCTGATCTCCTGAACCAAGGTCATCTCTAACTATTGCACCAATGCCCTCTTTGATTAACAGTGCTATCCTCCACCTTTACCTAGCTGCCTATTCTTCTTGAATGTCATATATCCTTAAATATTAAGCACCCAATCTTTGTCGTCCTGCAGCCACGTCTCTGTAATTGCTATCAGATCATATTTATTTACTTCAATGTAAGCCATCAATTCATTTACTTTATGAAACTACGTGTATTCAGACAGAGTGTCTTCAGTTTTGTCTTTTCGTTACCTTAACACCTAGTCTTGAATGATGTATTCTTAGGTTTTTTCTATGTCCCTTCCTGCCATTCTCTGACCCTCATTTCTCATATTACTATTTTGCTTTCCTGTCTTGACTCTACACCTTGAATTGCTACCTCTACCCAAACTTGATCCCTCATTTATTCTAAAGCCCTCTCTCTTTCCCTATTTATGCAATTTGCAAGGACACTCATCCCAGCATGGTTCAAGTGTAAACCGTCCCAACAGTACAGCCCCCTCTTTCCCCAGTACTGATACCAACACCCCACAAACCAGAACCCACACCTCCCACACCAGTCTTTGAGCCACGCATTCGTCTCTCTAATGTTATTTGCCCTATGACAATTTGCACATGGCTCAGGTAATAATCCAGAGATTACTATCTTTGAGATTCTGCTTCTTAATTTGGTACTCAGCTCCTCATACTAACTTTGCAGAATTTCTTTCCTGGTTCTACCTACGTCATTGGTACCTATATGGACCAAGACAACTGGATCCTCCCCCCTCCCACTGCAAGTTCCTCTCCAGCCCCGAGATGTCCCGAACCCTGGCTCTGGGCAGGCAACATAGCCACCTGGACTCTCGCTCTTTGCTGCAAAGAACAGTGTCAATCCCCTCACTATATTTTCCCCTACTACCACTACATTCCTTTTTGCTCCCCCTGCTTGAATGGCTTCCTGTACATGGTGCCATGGCCAGCTAGCTTGCTCATCCACCTTGCAGACTTCGCTTTCATCCACACAGGTTGTGAGCACCTCAAACCTATTTGACAATAGGGGCTCCTCCACTACTGTCTGCACGGTCCCATTACCTGCCTCACTGACCCTTACATCCTACTGTCCCTCAATGCTGACCAAAACAGATGACCCTATTCTATGAGGTGTGGCTGTCTTCTGAAACAAAGTATCAAGGTATTTCTCCCTTCCCTTGCTACGCATTTCGGCTTTGAGATCAATAATGCTGATCCGAAATTCTTCAAGCTGCCTACACTTGCTGTAGGCGTGGATAATCATTAGTTTGTCATGGATCACCTTGGCGTCCAAAAGCTCCTACATCTCTCAGCTGCAACATAACACCTGTCCCACCATTGTAGCTTATGTTATTTAATTTACTTTAATTACTTTCTTCCTATGTATGCTACAATGTACTGTGTTTATTGAATACCAGTACCACTGGCAACTAAGGTTATATGCTTAACTACAGGTATGCCTTCGTGCTCTTTTATCCTGTGTCTCTACTGCTCTCCTCGCATTCTTTTATCCTGCATCTCCATCGCTCTCCTTGTGCTCTTTTATCCTGTGTCTCTGCCACTATCCTCGCACTCTTTTATCCTATCCTTTATTATGAGATTAAGTAATCCAGTGTCATCACATATTACCAGATCTAAAATAGCTTGGTTCCTGATTGGTTTCACAATGTATTGTTCCAAGAAACTGTTCCAAATTCACACTATGATCTTGTCCACAAATATACCTTTGCCAATTTGATTTGTCCAATTTATCCAATTTGTTCAATTTTGGACTCCTGTGCATCATTTCTTCTTTCCATGGGAACAAGCAGTTTCATCAGTTGCAATGGAGCATCATCTGAGGTTTTCAAGATCAGCAGTAGGGTAAAGCAGGGCTGCATCCTGGCACCAATTCTCTTTGGCACATTTTTCACTATGTTGTTACAGTACACTTTTGGTGGCTCAAATGAGGGTGTTTACCTGCGTGCCAGAATCGACCACAAGTTGTTCAACTTGGCAAGACAGCCGCCAAGACCAAAGTGCATAATGTGCTAGTTCAAGGGTTGCTGTTTGCTGGTGATGCCATGCTGGCATCCCATACTGAAGTTCACTTGCAACAACTCATAGATCGGTTCTCCAGAGCCTGCAAGTCATTCCAAACTCCAATCAATGTCAAGACCAAAGTTACGCGACAGGATGTAGAATGCATCAACATTGACAACTTCACATATCTTGGATCAACAATTACCAGACCCTGTCCCTTGATGCTGAAACCAGCATCAAGATTGCCAAGGCTGCAGCTATCATGTCAAATTTAAGAAGTCGAGAGTGAACCAAGAAC
Organism: Carcharodon carcharias; assembly: GCF_017639515.1. NCBI lineage: Eukaryota > Metazoa > Chordata > Chondrichthyes > Lamniformes > Lamnidae > Carcharodon > Carcharodon carcharias. The sequence continues at coordinate 28,618,881 of NC_054481.1, read as the reverse complement.
AAGCTAACTGCAAATACAAAGCTCTTTGTATACTAGGCTTGTGTTCTCACCACCTTCCTTTACAGTAATGATGTCTTGACAACTGAGGCAAGCTGAGAAAAGTGGCTGAACAGCTTCCACCTCCGCTGCCTCAGGCAAATTTTAGGCATCTCGAGGCAAGACAGTGCTGAATATGGAAGTACACCAACATGCCGGGGTCTCCAGCATATTTGCCCTCAAGGGAGAGGTGACGCTGTTGGCTGGATTAAGTGAGTGAGTGGATGTTGGCCATATTGCCAAAGACATGTATTGGAGGCAGACCATAGAGCAAGTACATTCCTCCTTCAACAAGGAGACCAAAATCGTACACCGTACTCTAGGTGTGGTCTCAAAAACACCCTGTACAGCTTGCTAAAGGCACCAGAACAACAGGTTGTCCATGCCTGCAATACAAGGATGTCCGCAAGCAAGATTCCAAGTTGACCAGGATTGGAATCAATGTATGGGAAGTCCTTGCTGCTGACCAAAGTGCCTGCAGACAAGCAATAAGGGAGGGTGTGGAAAAAGCAGAGGACAAAAGGAATGACCAGATGGCAGAAACGAGAGCCTGCCAGAAGGAAAAAACAGTTGCCGGCAGGCCAATGTTATTCATCTGTGCCTGGTGCAGAAGGAACTGCCACTCACAAATCGGCCCCCATGGCTGCAACAGACATGTTCAATTCAGAAGTGACATACACCCTGGGTACAGTCCATCATTTCCAGAGACGGATGGATACCAACACTAATACTATAAGACGAATAAAAGTTGCCCACAATTACTGCAGTGCCTTTCTTACAAGCCTCCATTATTTCTTGGTTTACATTCTGCCTCAGAAAATGTACCTGTTAGGGGATTCTATAAACTCCCTTCTTTCCCTTTCTATTTCTTGTCTCCACCCAAATTGATTTTATATCTTGCTCTTCCCAGCTAAAATAATTTATCATTATTATAATGATCTTACCTTTGATTAACAGAGCTACCCGGTCTTCTTTTCCTTTTTCTTCCTATCCTTCCAAAATGCCAGTTACCTTGGAACATTCAGTTCCAAGCCCTAATTGCGTTGCACCCTCATCTCTCTAATGGCAATCATATCATACCCATTAATTTCCATTTGTACTATCAATTTATCCACCTCGTTATAAGAACATAAGAAATAGGAACAGGCGTAGACCATTCGGCCCCTCAAGCCTGCTCCGCCATTCAATAAGATCATAGCTGGTCATCTTGTGTTTCGAATTCCACATTCCCATCTAACCCCAATAACCTTTGATTCCCTTGCCTAACAAGAATCTACCTCTGCCTTAAAAATATTCAATGACCCCACCTCCAACTCCTTCTGAGGCAGGGAGTTCCAAAGTCACACTACCCTCAGAAAAAAATTCAATTTCTGTCCTAAAAGGGTGACCCTTAATTTTAAAACAGTGTCCCCTAGTTCTGGGCTCACCCACAAGAGGAAACATCCTTTTCATCTCCACCTTGTCACTCAGGGTCTTGTATACGTCAATCAAATCAACCCTCACTCTTCTAAGCTCCAGTGGAAACAAACCCAGTCAGTCCAACCTTTCCTCATAAGATAACCCACTCATTCCAGGTATCAATCCAGTAAATCTTCTCCAATGCATTTATATCCTTCCTTAAATAAGGAGACCAAAACTGCACACAGTTTAAGGTGCGGTCCTCACCAATGCCCTGTATAACTGAAGCATAACATCCTTACTTTTATGTTCAATCCCTCTCATAATAAAGGATAGCATTCCATTAGCCTTTTTAATTACTTGTTTTACCTGCATACTAACTTTTCGTGACTACTGTACTAGAACACCTAGATCCTTCTGCATCTCAGGATTATGCAGCTGCTCTCCATTTAAGTAATACTCTGCTTTTTTTGTTCTTCCTGCTAACTTGGACAACTTCACATTCTCCTACATTAAACTCCATTTGCTAGATCTTTGCCCGCTCACTCAACCTATCTATATCCGTCTGCAACCTCATGTCCTCTTCACAACATACTTTCCTACCTACCTTTGTGTCATCTGCAAATTTAGCTACCATGTCTACACACACACACACACACACACACACACACACACACACACACACACACACACACACACACACACACACACACACACACACACACACACACACACACACACACACACACACACACACACACACACACACACACACACACACACACACACACACACACACACACACACACCCCCGCCCCCCCCCCCCCCCCCTCTCCCTCCCTCCCCCCTCGTTGCTCATACTTCCTAAGCAAAACTTTGTTCTTAATCTTAAACAAAAACAAAAATACCTGGAAAAATTCAGCAGGTCTGGCAGCATCTCTGGAGAGGAGCACAGTTAATGTTTCGAGTCCAAATGACTCTTCAAAAGAACTAAGTAAAAATAGAAAAGAGGTGAAATATAAGTTGGGTTTTTTGGGGGGGGGGGGGAGAGAGAGAACACAGACGGATGGGGGACAGACAAGAAGAGCTTGATAGAGGGACAGTGATAGGTGGAGATAACCAAAAGATGTCACAGACAAAAGGACAGAAGTGTTGAAGTTGGTGATATTATCTAAAGGAATGTGCTAATTAAGGGTAGAAAGCAGGACAAGCAAGGTACAGATAGCCCTAGTGGGGGTGGGGGGTTTATGTGTCAAAATAGGCTAAAAGGTAGGGATAAAACAATGGATGGAAATACATAAAAATAATGGAAGTAGGTGAGAAAAGAAAAATCTATATAAATTATTGGAAAAAACAAAAAGGAGGGGGAAAATCGGAAAGGGGGTGGGGATGGAGGAGAGAGTTCATGATCTAAAATTGTTGAACTCAATATTCAGTCCAGAAGGCTGTAAAGTGCCTAGTCGGAAGATGAGGTGCTGTTCCTCCAGTTTGTGTTGTTTTTAGTCTTACCTTAATCATTGGCACCCAAGTGCACCACAATAACCAGATCCTTCCCTTCCCTCTCCAACTTCCTATCCAGCCCGGAGGAGATGTCCCTAACGCTGAACGTATTTCAGCACATCAATTCTCAGACTATTCAACAATCTTTCCTTGTGGCTCATCAAGTCCCTGCAGAATGAAGTCATTATGTCTGCTAACTTTTAAAATGAGTCAGCCTGTGTCACAAAATACAGAAGATACTGTGATCAGCAGGAAAAGAAACCAAGCCCAGAAAAGGCTGCAGCTTTCAGGCTGAGTTCACCACCCAAAATTGTTTTATTTTTGGGAAAAGGCAGTCTCACGGCATATATCCATCCATGGGCGTACATTAAAAGTGTCACTTTCTGACCTTCAAGTCCTGGCTCTCAAGCTCTGCTGGACAATGTGCAACAGAAGGGTTTGATTCTATGATCATGACTAAGTTATTAGCAAACCCCCTAAGAAATGAATTTATTTGTAAAGGATCTTTATGGGATAAATTGCACGAAAACATTACAGACCATTAAGATTACAAGTTTTGTCTCCAGTTTCTGAATGGACTGGTCTCAACCAGCTAATTTGGGGATTGTGTACCCAAGGTGACAGGAAAATGACGAATTAGTCCTCCCATCACTAACCCTCTCTCAAAGAACCTGATGGGACATGCACATGGATGCCAAGTAAGGACTTGGTGAAATGCTCATGTCACTCCCCCACAGCCAAACTGCTCTCTGACATTATTGAAGCTCACAACAATGACTAATTGCACAAGATAAACAATGGAACAAAGCCTCAGAAATGCATAAACACCTTCAAAGACAAGGTGGGGGATGGAGTTGGGTGGGTAGAAAAGGGAAGAAAACATGCATAAGTTGGTGGAAATAATTGGTTTGTTTTCTCTTGTGTACATAAACCGCATCAAAACATTCCAACAGAAAAACAGAATTATGGTAGAGACACAGAGCTCTAAGAACATCCAAAAAAAAGTTACACCACTTGTCTAAGGTAGCAGGAGGCGTGGTTTGCGATCCAGATTTTACGATAGCTAGAATTTGGCAAAAGAACTTTTCTTTATTGTACTGTAGTTAATAAATCTTGAGTTAACAGTATTATGACACAGCCAATGGTAAATATTGAGTTGTTCAAATCTCAGAGGGAAACTTGAAACAACTGTCAACCAATTTTTGCAATTTGTATGTTTCAAGACGCAGGCTTTGAATTCAGTTATAATAAGACCACTGTGTCTCAAGAGGTTTTTATGAAACTAAATTAAAGATTTATTAATTAAAAGATTGTAAGCACACATATATGTCTACAACTTACTACAATAACTTCTAAAAAAAAAAAATCTCCTAATTAATCTGATTCTCAGTTACACCTCCGTTAAGGCAACAGTAAAACACAGATTTAAACATACTCCTAACAAAGCTCACTCTGGACAGTCACATTCAAAATGAGTTTCTTTCAGCTCTGGGTTCCTACAGACAGCAGCTTGAGGCTTTCAATCTTAGAATCCCTCCTCTTTTACCAACAGCCTTCACTTCCTTTATACATATTTTCCTCTTTGAATACAAATTCTCATTGTATCATTAGGTTTTTTGAACTTTACCTCTGCCAACAATAAAACCTTTTCATAACACCAATTTCATTGGTGAGCTTTGGAAAAAGTAAATACATTGTTTGGCTACCTCTGGCTAGGTGTAATATTTCACCCATTCTTTTGAATGGTTTATTTAAAACTGGAAATTACCTCCTTTAAATTTTACCTTGTAACTTCCCTATATTTACCTAATTAACAATTCAAACCTACTTCTCTTCTATACATAAAGCTTTTAGACCAGCTGGCTTTAATCCAATTAAGACACACACACACACACACACACACACACACACGCACCACCAGAACTCTATTTTAAAATAATTTCCAATAACATTATATCTTCTTGATTACACAGAATACAGGTTTCTAGTAATAACCACTTTCAATTATACGAATCTGCCATTACCAATGAATGTTTCCAGTTTGAGTTAGCTGGCCTTAGCCAAAGCACTACAATCATCCACTGCTCATGGCCTTGACCTTATCCAGTGACTCCAGCTGGAACTGTAAGCACACAGAAGGCACATAGAAGTCAAACAGAACAGGATCTGGCCTAGCTAAGGTACTATCCACAGTCAATAATTTAATGATAGTCACTTCCATAGACTCAAGCATGAATAGCATTTGGGTGAGGTGAGCAAGTGAGTCAGCAATTTGAGAAGGAGGAAAAGTGGTTAAAAAGGTTGGGGTGGAGAAAGAATACAGCATGGCTTAATTTTGGGGGACGGGCTTCATACAGGTTCTTAGCTAGCTGATCGGTTCTACAGCAAGAGGTGGCCATTGACAATACTGCAAATCTATTCAAGTTTGGTGACAGAATCCAAACAGGTGAAATAAAAGATATTTTTAAATTTTGTTTTAGATTGCAAGTTGAAAGGGTGGAGAGGAAACAGGATTTATTAGGTAAACTGTCCCTAGAGAAAGGATGTCAGTTATTATCCAGAAACAGAAATTTTACATTAGCTTAAGTCTGAACAGAATTTAAATTATTCCAACCACTTTTCACACAATGTTTTTTTAAAAAGTGTACATGCTACAAATTGTTTTGCTCAATAGATCAATTCAGTGGTCTACAACAGATTGGTTATCCAACAATTAGCCAGGCATGCAAGCTTGAGATTCCTTTGACATTCCAATTCTTCCAATAATCAGACACTTTCTCCACCCCCACGCCTCAAGCCAACACCACCACCACCCCAAAGACACTGACTCCAAGCTGAGCTCCATTTCTAAAAACATTGCACCTCACCCAAGTAGCCGTTGCTCCTGTCTAAGCCTAAACAGCATCTGTAGGCTAATCAACTATGTATATTTTATTTTAAGTACATTACAGTTCAAATTACCATTACACAAAACAAAATACAGTTCCATTTCTTTCATATGGTATGCAGCACTCTTGAGGTGCAATTACAGGTTAAATTTACAATATACATTTACATTTCATGTCAAACATTCTCTGGTTCATACAGCATGGGGGGTTTACATTGGTTCCAGCTCGCATACCTTGGCAGGAGGGCCTTTCATCATTGAACTTCTGCAGCGGCTACCCAAGCTTTAGTTCATCCTTCAACAGTCCCAGAACTTGTAATGTGCCAGTCCGCACCATTTGGTCATTGACAGCTCTTTGGTGTGTCTGAAACTTGCTGTCTTCCAGTGCAAAGAGCGTCTTTCACTAAGTTGATAGTACGCCAGGAGCAGTTGGAGTTTGTCTTTTTTAAATTCATTCATGGGATGTGGGCATCGCTGGCTAGGTCAGCATTTTGATTGGCCATCCCTAATTGCCCTTGAGGAGGTGGTGGTGAGTTGTCTCCTTGAACTGCTGCAGTCCATGTGTTGTAGGAACGCCCAGAGTGCTGTTAGGAAGGGAGTTCCAGGTTTTGACCCAGTGACAGTGAAGGAATGGTGATATAGATCCAAGTCAGGACAGCATGTGATTTGCAAGCGATGGCGTTCCCACACATCTGTGCTACTTTGATGGTAGAGGTCGCACATTTGGAAAATGCTGTCGAAGGAACCTTGGTGAGTTGCTGCCATGCAACTTGTAGATGATACACACTGCTGCCGCTGTGCGTCAGTGGTGGAGGGAATGGATGTTAAAGGTGGTGAATGGGTGCCAATCAAGCAGGCTGTTTTGTCCTTGATGGTGTTCTTGAGTATCGTTGAAGCCACACTCATCCAACCAACTGGAGAGTATTCCATCACACTCCTGACTTTTGCCTTGTAGATGGTGGACAGGCTTTGGGGAGTTAGGAAGTGATTTACTCACCACAGAATTCCCCAGCCTCTCATCTGTTCTTACAGCCAGTATTTAATGGCTGACCCGATTCAGGTTCTGGTCAATGGTAACCCCCAGGATGCTGATAGTTGAGGATTCAGCGATGATATTGCTATTGAATATCATGGGGAGATGGTGTGGCATGCATGTTACTTGCCACTTATCAGCCCAAGCCTGAACATTATCCAGATCTTGCTGCATATGGACACAGTATCTGAGTCATCGTAAATGGTGAACATTGTGCAATCATCCACAAAAATTCCCACTTCTGACCTTATGCTGGAGGGAAGGTCATCGATGAAGCAGCTGAAGATGGTTGGGCCTAGGGCATTACCCTAAGGACCTCCTGCAGCAATGTCCCAGGACTGAGATGATTGACCTCCAACAACCACAACCATCTTCCTTTGTGTTAGGTATAATTCCAACCAGCAGAGAGCTTTCCCTCTGATACCCATTGACTTCAGTTTTGCCAAGGCTTGGACCCCACACTCGGTCAAATGCTGCCTTGGTGTCAAGGGCAGTCAATCTCACCTCTGGAGTTCAGCTCTCTTGTCCATGTTTGAACCAAGGCTGTAATGAGTCAGAAGCTGAGTGGCCCTGGCAGAACCCAAACTGAGCATCAGTGATGTTATTGCTAAGCAAGTGCTGCTTGATAGCACTGTCGACAACAGTTTCCATCACTCTGATGATCAAGAGTAGACTGAAGGGGCCATATTGACTGGGTTGGATTTGTCCTGCTTTTTGTGGACAGAACATACATGGGCAATTTTCCATATTGCCAGGTCGACGTCAGTGTTGTAGCTGTACTGGAACAGCTTTGCTAGGGGCACAGTTAGTTCTGCAGCACAAGTCTTCAGTACTATTGCTGGAATATTGTCAGGGCCCATAGCCTTTGCTCTGTCCAGTGCCTTCAGCCATATCTTGATATCACATGGAGTGAAATGAATGAAGCCAGGCAACTGTGATGCTGGGGATCTCTGGAAGAGTCTGTGATGGATTATCTACTCTGCACTTCTGGCTGAAGATGGCTGCAAATGCTTCAGCCTTATCTTTTGCACTAATGTGCTGGGCTCTCCCATCATTGAGGATAGGGACATTTGTGTAGCCTCCTCTGCCAGCTAGTTATTTAATTGTCCACTATCATTCACGATGTGGCAGGTCTGCAGAGCTTAGCTCTGATCAGCCAGCTGTGGGATCGCTTAGCTCTGTCGATCGCATGTTGCTTCTGCTATTTGGCATGCAAGTAGTCCTGTGTTGTAGCTTCACTGCATTGATAGCTCATTTTCAGGTATGCCTGGTGCTGATCCTGGTACACCCTCCTGCACTATTCATTGAATCTGGGTTGATCCTCGGCTTGATGCTAATGGTAGAGTGGGGGATATGCCCAGCCACGGGCCAGGAGGTTACAGATCGTGGTTAAATACAGTTCTGCTGCTATTGCTGATGGCCCATAGGGCCTCATTGATGCCCAGATGTGAGTTGCTACATCAGTTTGAAATTGTTTCTCATTTAGCAGTGGTAGTGCCACACATGATGGAGGATATCCTCAATGTGAAGATAGAACTTCATCTCCACAAGGAGTGTGAGTGGTCACTCCTACAAATACTGTCACAGACAGATCCATCGGTGACAAGTAGATTGGTGAGGTCAAGGTCAAATAAGTTTTTCCCTCTTGTTGGTTACCTCACCACCTGAAGCCCAGTCTAGCAGCTATGTCCTTTAGGAATCAGACGACTCAGTCAGTAGTGGTGCTACTGACCCAATCTTGGTGACGGACATTGAAGTCCTCCACCCAAAGTACATTCTGTACCTTCAATGCTCCCTCCAAGTTGTGTTGAACTTGGAGGCGCACTGCTTCATCAGCTATGGGGGGACAGTAGGTGGCAACCAACAGGTGGTTTCCGTGCCCATGTTAGACCTGATACCATGAGACTTCATGGAGTCTGGGGTCAATTTTGAAGACTCCCAAGGCAACTCCACCCCAATTGTGCTGCCATCGTGGGTCTGCCCTGCTGGAGGAACAGGACATACAAAGGGATGACGGTGCCTGGGACATTGATTGTTAGGCATGATTCCATGAGTGTGATTACGTCAGGCTGTTGCTTAACTAGCCCTGTGGGACAGCTCTCCCAATTTGGCACAAGCCCCAGATGCTGAGGACGACGACTTTGCAGGGTCAACGTGATTGGTCTGTCGCTTGCCGTTTTAACACTCCACCCTGCTCTCTTGCCCATATGTCTGTCTTTGGCTTGCGGCATTGTTCCAGTGAAGCCCAACGCAATCTGGAGGAACAGCACCTCATCTTCCGACTAGGCACTTTACAGCCTTCCGGATTGAATATTGAATTCAACAACGTTAGATTTTGAACTCCCTCCTCCATCCCCACCCCCTTTCTGTTTCTTCCCCCTTCCTTTTGTTTTTTCCAATAATTTATATAGACTTTTCTTTTCCCACCTATTTCCATTATTTTTAAATCTTTTATGCACCCCCCCACCCCCACTAGAGCTGTACCTTGAGTGCCATACCATCCATTCCTAATTAGCACATTCATTTAGATAATATCACCAACTTCAACACCTCTGTGTTCTTGTTCTTTTGCTTGTGACATCTTTTGATTATCTGCTCCTATCACTGCTTGCTTGTCTCTACAACCACACCACCCCCTCCACTTCTCCCCCACCCACCAACACAAACCCCCACCCCACCCCTCTTAAACCAGCTTATATTTCACCCCTCTCCTTGGATTCACCCAGTTCTGTTGAAGGGTCATGAGGTCTCGAAACATCAACTCTTTTCTTCTCCGCCGATGCTGCCAGACCTGCTGAGTTTTTCCAGGTAATTCTGTTTTTGTTTTGGGTGTGCCATTGTTGTTTCCAGTGCATAGGCCAATGCCAGGCGGTCAGTTTCATTCCTTTTAGACTTCATAGTGGTTTCACACAACCGAGTGGCTTTCTAAGCCATTTCAGAGAGCATTTAACAGTCAAACACACTGCTGTAGGTCTGGAGTCACAGGTATCCCAGACCAGGGAAGGACAGCAGATTTCCTAACCCTACGACAGTCGTTAATGGCTTTAATTCCAGATTTATTATTTGAATTTAAATTCTACCATTGGCCTGGTGGGATCTGAACCCATGCCCCAAAGCATTAGCCTGGATTACTAGTTCAGTGACATTACCACTACACCGCCACCTGTGTGCGCATCCCCGGGAACATCTCTTACGGCACAGAATTTTCTGTTATGGAGCTGCTGAGGATAAATTTCGACAAAAACCTCTCCATTTCTTTCCAGACCTTCTTTGTAAAGGCACATTCTAGAAGGAAGCAGGTGATGGTCTCTTCCCACTGCAGTCATCAAGGTATACATGAAGAATGACGAGGAGGGACCTTCTCAACACCAGACAAACTATGTTTTGACACATGCTGAAGTTCTGGTAATGAGATATTCAACCAAATGACCTGAGTCTGCTCAGGGAACCATCCAAACAGGATCCACCATCCCTTTTTCAGACCCTCGAGCTCGTTACATGCAGACCTGATGGACTTGTGGTCAAAGTTGCTTTTCCTGCATTAAGTTTCCAAAAGGGACAGGTGGAATGGCACAGTCCAACTGAAATAGAGCATTCCACAGTAACTACATAGATGGGAAAACTTATCCCTATCACAAGACAAATTCCAGAAGTCAACAGGTAACTGAATGCAGGCTAAACATCAAAACAAGAGTCTTTGTCTGTATAGTTGAATTGCTCAATGGATAACTGCTTGAAGCACCTGGGAGCAGCCACTTAAGCAGAATACTGCTACTTGCCTATCATTATACATCCAAAATATAACTGATCTCGGATCACTAAGCAAACCAGGATACAAGTACAAACTCAAGAGCATTGATTACTCTGGTCTGAATAGTTGGGACAACTACAATTCCAAACCTGGCAGTGAGGAAAGGGCAATCGAACAGACCAGAGCTCCAATTCCTGAGGTTGTCCAATAACCCTAGATAAAAAGTCTGGATATCCAGTAACAACAGGAGTGAAACAAAAGCAGAAAATGCTGGAAAAACTCAGCAGGTCTGTGGACAGAGGAAAACAAAGTTAACATTGAGTTCGTATGTCCCTTCTTCCTCTGAAGGAGGGTCATACGGACTTGAAATGTTAGCTTTGTTCTTCTCTCTCCACAGATGCTGACAGACCTGCTGAGTTTTTCCAGCATTTTTTTTCAGATTTCCAGCATCCGCAGTATTTTGCTTTTAACAACAAGAGTGATCTTGGTTGTGATGGCTCCAAAACTCGAATACACTGCCAACATCCATTATCCAGGGTCAGATGAAAATTGGTCACTTTGGTGGGGTAGCGGAGGAACTACTGGTGTGGAAAGAAATCTGTACAAGCCCTACGAATCCTGTGCAATGCTCATGAGGCCACCATGCATAATAGGAGTTAGTCAGTGACTTCAGTAATGCAGCAGGGAAAAGGCAGGATGAGCGCGAGGAGGAGAAATAGTCACTATGCTATTTTTTATTTGACAACACTTCTAGTTGCAACAGACTAAATAACTACAAGCAGATTTGAAATCTCATCTGCACAAGAACTACATAAACGAGGCTGAAGCAATCCCCTGAATATTTCCAAAGAGTTATTTTTAGAACTTAGCTACATAGGAGGGGTTAGGTTTGAGTGCATTGCTCATCTGCACCCTGGGGCTTTTATTTAATTTCCTGAATGAGGGCAACTTAGTTAACTTCTTAGTGAAGCAAACTTCTAAAAATAAAATATTCAACATATTTACTATACTCATCAACTGTGCATTTCTCAATCAGTATAAACCGATTATATTTTTAACAATGCTTAAAATAGGAATTGCTAGACAAAGAGACACCATACTCCAAGTTCATCTATCATCCTGGTAATCAAACGATAATTGTTTATTAGCATAGCCATTGAGAGACCCAGGCAGGAGGTGAGGAAACTCCCAGTGATGTAAAGCTTTGAGAACTATAGGTCTCCAGTCACCTATTTCTTTCAAGCACATTTCACTTGCCGCATTTAAAGTTGCAAATTGCTAACAAAGTATTCCAAAATATATGTTCCATTTAGCATGAGGGTAATAATGGTTACCCAATTTCTCATTGAGGCCCTAGTCTAGGGACGGGAATAATTATACAGCCTCTACCACAGCTAAAATCCATTAATTCAGCACAAGGGACCTTCTTGATTTGTCTGGTTCAACAGCACAATATATTCAGGAGAACCAGAAACAAACATCAGGTGGTGGAAATATATAGCTTGGCTCCAAAGACAAGTCCCAATTATGCTGGGGAGTCAATAAACTGAAGCCAGTCACATCCTAAAGCATATTTTGCATCATTTGTAATCTGCGCCGTATGGTTAAAATGTGAGGTACTCATGTGTTTCAAGAGTGGTGAGGAAGAGGACAACTTGCTCATTTAGCAAATAATGAATGTATTTACATAGCACCTTTAACATAAAATGTTCCATATGCTTCAACGGAGCATTATAAAGCAAAATTTGACCAAGCACGTAAGGAGATCTTAGGAGCGAGTTTGATCACAGAGGTAGGTTTTAAGGGTTGTACTGAAGGAGAGCTAGAGAGGCTGAGAGGTTATGGGAGGGAATTAGAGCATAGGCCTTGGCAACTGAAGGCACATCTGATAATGGTGAAGAAATTAAAATCAGGGATGCACAAGAGACCAGAATTAGAGAAAGTGCAGATACCTCAGAATTTTGGGGCTGGAAAAGGTTACAGATATAGGTAGGAACAAGGCCATGGAGGGACTTGAAAACAAGGATAAGAATTTTTAAATTGAGGCATTGCTTAACTGGAAGCCAATGTTGGTCAGTGAGTGCAGGGGATGATGGTGCAAGTAAGGGCATGGAGAGTGTTTTGGATGATCTCAAGTTTATGGAGGGTAGAAAGTGGGAGGCTGACCAGGAGGGCTTTGGAATAGTCAAGACTAGAGGCAAAGGCACAGATGAGGGTTACAGTGGATGAGCAGAGGCAGGGGTGGAGTCAGGCTAAGTTACAGAGGTGGAAATAGGCAATCTTCGTGAAGCCCAGATGTGTGGTCAGCAGCTCATCTCAGGGTCAAACTTGACACCCAGGTTATGAAAAGCCTGGTTCAGCTTCAGACAACTGCTAGGGGAAGAAATGGAGTCGATAGCCTGGGAACAAAGTTTGTGGCAGGAATCTAAAACAAAGATCAAAACCACTGTCTAGTGAGAAATTTTCTGCTCATTAAGTAATGGGTGTCAGACAAACAGTCATTTAAGGACAGTAGAGGAATCAAGAGAAGTGGTAGTGAGGGAGAGTTACATTTCATCAGTACAGAGTGCAAACTATCGTTTGCTGATGATGTCGCTGAGAGGAGACATATAGATGAGAAATCAGACATGGCCAAGGATAGCTCCTTGGGGAGAAGGGATAACAGTGTGGGAGTGGAAAGAGAAGCCATTACAAGTGATACTCTGGCTGTGATTAGATATGTAAGAATGGGGCCGAGCGAGTGCAGTCCCACCCAGTTGAACAATGGAGGAGAGGCATTGGAGGAGGAAGGTGTGGTCACCAGGTCAAAGGCTGCAGACAAGTTAAGGATAAGGGATAGTTTACTTTTGTCAGAATCACATACAATGTCATTTGTGACTTTGCTAAGAGATGTTTTGGTACTGTGGTAGGAACAGATCTGATTGAAGGGATTCAAACATGGAGTTCTGGAAAAGATGGGCACTGATTTGGAGCCAACGTTCAAGGATTTGAGAGAAATAGGCAGTTAGAGATGGAGCAGTAGTTTGCAAGGACGCTGATGTCATGTTTTTTTTGAGAGGGGTGGTGACAGCAGTTTTGAAAAAGAGGGACAGTACATGAAGAGAGAGAGAAACCACTAATAATATCAACTAACATGGGGACCAGAAAAGGAAGTTAGATGGTCAGCAGGTTAGTGAGAAGAAATCAGTCTCAATCTCATTCTCCCAGTGAAAGCATAACACTAATAGTTTCTTTCAAAGCCACTTGGCAGAAGTGGTAGAAGCCAGTTTAGTCAGAGTACAAATGGAAAACTAATATTTATACGCATGTTGAAGCACTCTCCAAATTTCTTCTGTTTAGAGACCAGGACCCCTGAAGTTTGGAAGTCATGACAAACTTGGAACAGTCTCAAGTAAACAGCCATATGTGCAATTTTTAGTCCTTATTAGCCAGTTATGTACTGAATTATATTTGGCCAATTTAACAAAGAGCACCAAACTGACTGGAGCAGGAAAACTGACTTGTGTTGCAGTGGTTGGTCTTTAATTTTATGAATTCTATATTGCAGAAATGAGAAACAGTTGGAAGATATTAGCAAACACTGCCTCCTCCCTCCTGCATAAAAACAAAAGTTGAATATTCAACTATTTGGAAAATGAAGATCAATGAGTCTTTTAAACACTTCCAAAATCTGTTCTGACTCGCCTGTTACCAAATGAAGACATTAACTTCCTTGTCTATTACCTTAGCAAAGGCATTAGCTTTCATTTCAGTAGCACTTCTGCACAGAAACTTTTCTCGCATAATATAGAAGGTAACAAAAATAGAGATCGATTAGGAAGGAGAGAAAATAGAAGGGGTATGGGGAGATAAACGCATGATGGAGAAAGCTGTTTTAGGCTCATTAGAACAAGGAAAGAAATACACAAGGCACGTATGTAAGGAAGTTCAAGGGCAGAGTTATGGTTAGTGATAAAGAGCAGTGGGCAATTGTTGAGTTTAGGAATAGAAATAGAGAATAAGTCCATGCAGTACAGGATTCACACAGTACACATGACGAGAGATCATTGAGGCAGGGTCACAATTCAGCTTAGCTGAGCCTACACCTATCAAACCACAGCAGCAATACTGGTCAGCAATGCAGCATATAAAACTTGGAAACATTCCTAAAAAACATAATTCAGGCCTTTGTTTCCCAAAACAAGCTTACATCCAAGCCAGTGAAGGCTAAACTAATAAAATTCAGTAAAACATTCGAGTATGCCCCCTGAAACATCCAGTAAGATCAATGCCACAGAACTCTAGGGGTGCTCAACAAACAGTGGACAGAGCATGGATGCTTTTCTTTTTATTAATTCACAGGATGTCAGTGTGTCCCTGGCAAGGCCAGTGCTTATCAGCAATCCCTAATTGCCTTCAGGTAGTTGGTGTTGAGCCACCAACGTGAAACACTGCAGTCACATGGTGAAGGAACTCCAAGTGTTATTAGGCAGGGAGCTTCAGGACTTGAGAATATAACATTGTATGGTCAAGGTCCAAGTCTGCCCCCCATTACAAAAAAAAGTTAAACTACAAAAATTGAGTAACTGAACTTCACATTCACAAGTTAAATTTTCAGAAAAACATGAGTTTAAGTTAATACTCAATGTTTTAATGAGGTAGCACATTAAAGTGGTACAATTTCCGTTTTAAAACAGTACCATCGCTTGAAAAAACAATCCAATTATGTGACTTGGGAGGTGAACGTGAGGATGGTTGTGTTCCCATGTTTCTGTTGCTTTTGCCCTTCTAGGTTATTTGAAGTGTGCACCAGTTCTCAATAAATGCAGTGGATAAAGGCAAACAAGTTGATCCTGGAAATGGGAAGCTTTTAGAAAAGACAAAGCTAAGAGTCAATTTGGACAAATGTGGATTAACTAAGGAAAGCCAGCACGGATTTGTTAAGGGCAAATCATGTTTAACTAACTTGCTTGAGACTTTTAAAGAGATGACAGAGACTGTTGATGTGGTAGACAGAGACTTCCAAAAGGCATTTTAAAAGTGCTACATAATAGGCTTGTCAAAGTTAGAAACAAAAACAGAATTACCTGGAAAAACTCAGAAGGTCTGGCAGCATCGGCGGAGAAGAAAAGAGTTGACGTTTCAAGTCCTCATGACCCTTCAACAGAACTGAGTGAATATTAGGAGAGGGGTGAAATATAAGCTGGTTTGGGGGGTGGGGGGGGGGTGGGGGGGGTAGTGGTGTGGTTGTAGGGTCAAGCAAGCAGTGATAGAAGCAGATAATCAAAAGATGTCACATACAAAAGAACAAAGAGGTGTTGAAGGTGGTGATATTATCTAAACAAATGTGTTTTTGTTTTTGTTCTGGATTTCCAGCATCCGCAGTTCTTTGTTTTTATATTGTCAAAGTTAGAGCTCATGGAATAAAAGAGACAGTGGAAGGATGAATACGAAATTGGTGTGTGTGGCAAGAAACACAGTAGTGGTGAACGGTTGTTTTTCAGACTTGAGGAAGGTTTATATAGTGGGGTTCCTACGGGGTCGGTGTTAGGGCCACTGCTTTTCTTGATATATTGATGACCTAAACTTGGGTGTACAGGGCACAATTTTAAAATTTGTGAACAACACAAAAAACTTGAAGAATTGTGAACTATGAGGAGAGTGATAAC
This sequence comes from Carcharodon carcharias, assembly GCF_017639515.1. NCBI lineage: Eukaryota > Metazoa > Chordata > Chondrichthyes > Lamniformes > Lamnidae > Carcharodon > Carcharodon carcharias. Next base: position 28,602,628 of record NC_054481.1, on the reverse strand, counting down.
TTCAAGACGACAGACTAGTGGAGTAAGTGGACAAATGGCACATGACATTTATTGCAGAGAAGTGTGAAGTCATTTTGGTAGGAAGAATGAGGAAAGGCAATTTAAAATAAAGGGCACAATTCCTTTGGGACCTGCAACAGAAGGACCTGGGAGTATGTGCACAAATCATTGTAGGTAGCTGAGCAGGTTAAGAAAGCGATCAATATAGCATACAGCATCCTGGACTTTATAAATAGGGGCACAGAGTACACAAGGAAGTTATGACAAATCTCTAAATCATTGATTTGATCTCAACAGGAGCACTGTAACCTATTCAGGGCACCACGCTTCAAGAAAGATGCGAAGATATTAGAAAGGATGCAGAAAAGATTCTCAAGAATTGTTCCAGGGATGAGGCACTTCAGTTATGTAGATGGATTGGAGAAAATGGGGTTGTTGTCCTTGGAGAAGAGGTTTGATAGAGGTGTGCAAAATCCTGAGGGATATGGACGGAGTAGATAGGGGAGAAACTGTTCCCATTGCCAGAAGGATGAAAACCAAAGGACATCAACTTAAGGTGATTGGCAAAGGAAGCAGTAGCATGATGAGGAAATTTTTTAAAAAGCAAATGGTTAGAATCTGGAAAATACTGCCTAAGAGGGTCATGGAGGCAGATTCAATCAAGGCCTTCAAAAGAGAATTGGACATTTTTTAAAAATTATTCAATGGCTGTGGGCGCCGCTGGCTAGGCCAGCATTTATTGCCCATCCTTAATTGCCTTTGTTTAGAAGGCATTTAAGAGTCAACCACATTGCTGTGGATCTGGAGTCACATTTAGGCCAGACCAGGTAAGGACAGCAGATTTCCTTCCCTTAAGGACATTAGTAAACCAGATGGGTTGTTACAAGTCGACAATCGTTTCATGGTCATCATTAGGCTTTTAATTCCAGGTTTTTATTGAATTCAAATTTCATTATCAGCCGTGGTGGGATTCGAACCCAGGTCCTGGAGCATTTCCCTGGGTCTCTGGAACACTAGTCCAGCGACAACACCATTTCGCCACCACCTCCCCATAATCATAAGGCCATAAGACACAGGAGCAGCCATGGGCCATTTGGCCAATCGAGTCTGCTCTGCCATTCATTGAGATCATGGTTCGTCAATGGGAAAACATTTGTAGGCCAATGGAGAAAAGATGGAGGAAATGGGAGTAGATGAGCTTTTCTTGCAAGGACACAATGGGCCAAATGGGCTCCTTCAGTGTTGTAACACTCCATAGTCCTATTATTCATGCCAAACTGAGGAAAAACCTCAGCATCCAAAATCTGGTGGTCATCTAAAATGTTAATCTTCTGTTTTCCCAATTACAAAAGAAAGTTTGACCACAAAAAAATGAGTAACAGTTTTGCATCCTCAAGTTAAACTTTTGACTTTCTGGAGATTTAAGTTAATCACTCAATGTTTTAATAAGGCAGCAAAGTAAAGTGGTACAATTTCCTTTTAAAAACAGGGCCATCGCTAACTACAGTAAACTGTGTTGTCAGGCACTCTACCTTCCAGAATTCTCTACCGCCAGGAATCTCTGATGTTCTCCTAATATAAATCATTACAATGTTTTCACGTACTGTTGAAGATTGGAAGCAAATCATCTTCAATCCAGGTCAAGCACACAATCAATCTGGTCAAGAACAATCTTGGACCACTTAACGAGGTGCCATCCTATTCCCGTCAGCACATTGTGATAGAAATTTCTCTGCAATTGATCAAGTCTGCAACTTTTAATAGTTGCAAGACAAAATAAGTGACCTGAAGACAGCAGAAAATGGAGCAGATTAGCAATGCAAGTGAGCACCTGTGATATGTCAGAAAGTTGAGGACCAAGAGATTTTATCTGAAGGTCAAAGCCAAAAGTAAAATACTGCAGATGCTGGAAATCTGAAATAAAAACAGGAAATGCTGGAAAAACTCAGCAGGTCTTTCAGCATCTGTGGAGAGAAACAGAGTTAACATTTCGAGTCAATATAATTCTTCTCCAGAGCTAAAGAGATTAGCCGGCACCACCCTTTCCTTATGCATGTCAGATAATAAAGATTTTACTGTAAATTGGTTTTAAAACAAGAAAGCTTAACAAGCTCAAATTATGGCTATCCTAACTCACCTAATCCTACTACATTTCTACTTCTCTTTAGCTCTGAAGAGGAGTCATACAGACTTGGAACATTAACTCTGTTTCTCTCTCCACAGATGCGGCCAAACCTGCTGAGTTTTTCCAGTATTTTCTGTTTTTATTATCTGAAGATCCATCCTTTAGAATACATACATTTCAACTCGAGTAACTTACTAGGAAATAGAACCTTTTGTTGTTAAGCTTTAAAACCTTTTCCATGCTGTATATCAAAGCTACGGATTCTGTATGACTGTGCATTAATTCAGAAGCTAATAGGGCAGAAGGTGGTATCAAGTGCATGCTTGCTAATGTTCATGCTACTTTCACAGTTAACATTAGCAAAACAGTAGACAAATTTATACTTTCAGAATTGGGGAATTAACTGGGCGCTGCAGTATCAACACCAACAGACAGGAAATTCTGTGCATTTTCAGAGGTCATAGAGAGGGAGTGGATCATTTATCTGTTACTGGTGCATGGCCTGCATATCCAAAACATTACTGGTCCCAACAGATTAGTAACAAGTGATCAACACTTATACTATAGGATGTGTATCAATGCAGTTGCACATGTTTGAATTTTTGTAGCAACTCAGTTCACAAAGCAACTTGAGTCGATGCATGGGTTATCTTCAAGTTTCAATTCCCAGTCTGTGCTGAGTTAACTGACTTCAGCTAGGATGACGGTACGTGTGCTCCATTTGACATTGGTGACCCTGGGCTAGGGAGTGGAAATAACCTGATCACTACCCAATCACAACTGTGATCCCGAGTCATCTTTTAGTTTCAGTCTTGCATTCTTTAGAAGAGTTGCTCAGCTGTAAGGCTCATTCTTAAAAGTTAAACAAAGGCAGTCTTCTCCAGAGAGACACCAAGTATCAATTCCTGATGTGTGTACTAGATGTGGGAACTGAGCACAAGCATCCAACTGAGAGAATGAATGCAGTCACCTTTTATTGTCAGGTACATTAAATATGATCTGTACATAAAGTATTTACTGCTGCTTTACTAAGATTCATAAAATAAGTTACATAACACATGCACACATCCCTCTTGCTTTCCCCAAAGCTGAACTTTAAACCAGAGTGAAAAGGTGCTTTAACAATCCGCACTGGATTGCTACAACACTGGCATCTACTGTAATGACGTGGCAGATGATGTGTGCCAGCCAGGTCAAATCCACGTGGGAAACTTGGTCATGCTATCACAATGGTTTTGCAATTATTACAAGATGTGTGCACTGAATTCAGAAGTAGCAAGTCCATCAAGAGCTTTGGAGATTTTATTAAAATATTTATTAATAAAATATAAAGATTTCAAGCACGTACATATGACTACAATTGCTGCTACTATAGTATCTTCTAAAATTCCTAATAACCCTGACCCCAGTTACCTTTAAGGCAATGGTCCAAAAATAGATTTTAGACTTAAAACAAACTCAGCAAGTTAACACAATACCATGGACAGTGGAATTCCAAATGGCTTTTCCCCAACTTCAGCTCCGTTTCTCTCTTTTTAAGATGTAAATTCTATTGTTCCATATGTCTTTGAAACTGTATCTTCCTCATAACATAAACTTTCTGGTGCCAATATTGCCAGTAACCTTTGGGAAAAAATAAACACATTCCTTAGCCTTGCTTATCTGGCTAGTTGTAAACAGACTAAGATCCCTTTGAAATCCAAAATCTCCCTTCATTTATCTAAAACGTAAATACCCTTCACACATTACATGATAAGCCAGCAACCATGTTTACTCATTAGTATGTCAAGCACTTAGCTTCTTTTGATGATTTAAAGCTTGACGTCTACTTGGCTACAAAATGCAATTAAATCACACACAGATCCAATTATACTTACCCCCATAAACCTACTTCATAATAAACCAGAAAGGTATTCTGAAAAAAAGTGTCAGTTTCATGACACTACCCAACAATGTGGAAAATTGTCCAGGTATGCCCTCTTCAGGACAAATCGAATCTGGCCAATTACCACCCCACCAGCCTATTCTTGACCATCAACAAAGTGGTGAAAGGTGTCGGCCATAGTGCTATCAAACAGCACTTACACAGCAATAACCTGCTCAGTTTGGGTCTCATTATAGCCTTGGTCCAAACATGGACAAAAGTGTTGAACTCAAGAGGTGAGGTGAGAGTGACAGTTCTTGATATCAAGGCAGCATTTGCCAGGATGTGGCATCATGGAGCTCTGGCAAAATTGAAGTCAATGGGAATCAGGGGAAAACTCTCCACTGGTTGGAGTCATACCTAGCACTAAGGAAGATAGCTGTGTTTGTTGGAGGTCAATCATCTCAATCCCAAGACATCGCTGCTGGTATTCTTCAGGGTAGTATTCTAGGCCCAGCCACCTTCAGCTACTTCATCAATGGCCTTTCCTCCATTATAAGGTCAGAAGTGGAGACATTTGCTGATGATTGCAAAATGTGTGGCACTATTCACAAGTTCTCAGACATTGAAGCAGTCAGTCTGTGCTAATATATAATATAGCAAGATCTGGACAACATTCAGGCTTGGGCTGATAAGTGAACAGTAACATTCACACAAGTGCCAAGCAATGACCATCTCCAACAAGAGAGAATCTAGCCATCGTCCCTTGATATTCAATGGCATTACTATCATTGAATCCTCCATTATCAACATCCTGTGGCTTACCACTGGCCAGAAACCGAATTGGACCAGCCATATAAAGACTGTGACTACAAGAGCAGGTCACAGGCTGGGAACTGAAGCAAATAACTCATCTCCTAACTTTCCAAAGCCTGTCTACCTTCTACAAGGCACAAGTCAGGAGTGTGATGGAATAATCTCCACTTGCCTGAATGAGTGCAGCTGAAACAACACTCAAGAAGCTTGACATCATCCAGGACAATGTAGCCACTCGATTAGCAACCCATCCACCAACTTACACATTCACTCCCTCCAACACTAATGCACAATGGCAGCAGTGTATTTTGTACAAAATACACTGCAGCAGCTCACCTAGGCTCCTTCAACATCACCTTCCAAACCCACAACCTTTACCACCTAGAAGGACAAGGGCAGCAGACACAATGGAAAACCACAGCTTGCAAATTCCTCTCCAAGTCTCTCACTATCCTGACTTGAACTATATCACTGTTCACTCACTGTCGTGAGATCAAAATTCAGGAATTCTCTTCCCAACAGCAACAAGGTGTATCTGAACCAGGTGGACTGCAGCAGTTCAAGGTGGCTCACTAACACCTTCTCGAGGGCCACTGGGGGCAAGAAACAAATTCTGGCCTTACCAGTAAAACCCACAACCCATGAAAAAATAAAAGTCAGTCTCATTGCAAGTTCTGCATTATAAGACTTTGAGGTTTAATTTACTGGAAAAGAGGTAATGGAACCTTCATCACTTTGTGTCGATCATTTCACTTCTAGATGATGTAGCAGCACAAGGCAGAACTAAGTCACCAGGAAGATCCCTAGCTACATCATTTGGAGATGGGTATGTGTAGGCATATCATCTGAAAAAAAACAATCATCAAGCTTACTTGTTAACCAAAAAACCAAAATAGGCAGGGAATCACACAGTATAGTACTGAGGCATACAGAGCTATGGGTCCATATTCTGTGCTAAAGTTAGCTAAACTGCCATTTGCAGCATTACAACTGACCTCAAAACTCATGGGCTAGGAAGGGGGAAATTTTTTAAGAGATTAACTAGGGCTCCTGCTCACTCGCTAACACACCTTTTCCCGAGGTGTATTGTGTGTAGACACACAGTGATCATGGGCTCTGACTCTGCCTCAAGGCCCTCACATTGGAATAGTTTGTCACTCTAATGTTTAAAAGTTAAATAAAGGCAGTCTCTCCAGAGAGGTGCCAAGTATCAAGGACTTGTGTGTGCACTGCACATGGGAATAAGCACCTGATTGAAAGAATTAATCCTGCACCTCTTATTCTGTTTAATTAGTTACATAAATGCAAATCACTGCAATTCAATGGTTTACCTGACTCATACACACACTTACACTTTCAGGAGGATGGAGAAAACAGGCAAAAATTCCAATGTCTCAAAAGACACCAATGCTGCTTCATGTACTTTAGTGTTCCAGTATAAAAAGGACCACAAAGAAACATGTTCTGTGCATCCCAAAGACTTTAAAAAAGTAATATTTTATTTTAATAAACATTACAGCAATTAAAATAGCATCTATTTTAATAAAAAAAATATTATGTATGGCTCAAAACATTTAAATAGCAGCACTAATTAACCTAGTGTCAAAGACATTTGCATTGTGAGATCATTAATGGCTCTGTATTCTGTCAAGTGTTACTGCCACAAACATTAACAGGTGCAAAAATACTGCCCTTACAGCATACTCCTGTTAAGTGTCATACTTATCAGGAGACATGTAAACATGCTGTAATACAAAAGACTTATTAGCCTGTAAATATAAAGTGGCATACTTCCAACTGGAAAAATGTTTTGCACCATTTTAAAAACTGAACATTTACGTTGGCTGGTCTCTAGCCAGAGAGCAACAGCTAACAGTTCAGCCTTTGCAACTACAAGATCATAGGCATTACTGAAAACTATACAGATCACAATTACCCTCTGTTGTGTCTATTTAATAGGGAAGGAGTAAGCACTTACCAAAATGTTCTAGACATTTTATAAACCTACAATTGCATATCAGAGATAATGGCTGTCACTTTTTGGCTATTGACAAGTCAAGTGGCTGATGTGTTCAAGGCCACTTATATATATCCACATAGTAGCGTTTCTGCTACAGATGTATAGATTTCCACAGTCATTGGCAAAGGTAGCAGTACTCAAGTAACAGTTGAAAAATGTTACTATATAAACATGTTCAATTTATGTCCCGTTAAGCTGCAGGATTGTCTCTGAATGCAAGAGTGTCATTATAGGAAAGCTTCTACTTTCAGATCTCTGCGCTTCTCCAATTTTATTCTCTTGCGCATCACTTCACCATCACTTCCACCAATTTCACCAACTGACAGAGCATAGCAAAACAGTACAGATTTATTCAGAAACAGTAAAAATTTGCAGTCAATCCTATCCAGGCATATTTTGGACATTATGTTTTAAAGTAGCAGGAGATCATTGTTATTCATTTTTTGGAAGTAGTTTACTGCTATTTATTACTATTATTTATCTTTGGTTTTCCCAAAGTAGCAGTTTGATACAACCAAGTGGTTTGCTAGGCCACTTCAGAGGACAACCATGTTCGTGTGAGAATGGGAACATAGGACAGGAAGTATGCCATTCAGTCCTTCAAGCTTGTTCCACCATTCAATAATACAAAAGCAATCAGTCATGATCTAATAACTCCATTACTTGCCTGGAGGCACAAAAAGGCCAGATCCACAGATCCAGATCCTTTAACATAACCCTGCAATTTTTCTATTTTAAGTATTTATCCAATTCCCTTTTGAAAGTTACTATTGAATCTGCCCCCATCGCCCTCTCAGGTAGTGCATTCAAGATTACCCAAAGCAACAACACATTCAACTAGAATTAAGGATATTTTAGGCCTAAATGCATCCATCATTTGTTTTGTGAATCCTCCCCCTTTGTTTCTGTTGTTGGTTGGAGTAGCTAGAACTAACTGCTCTGGCCTAGTTTAACTTACAGTTGTGTTGATAACTTGTCTTGTAATGGGGTGCGCAAAACTTGAGGGGAAAATTTCTCCTATACAAACATTTCACCAAACCCACTACACAATGTTTTACTGGGAATTCTTGAGTATAAAAGTCAGCTAAAACTGGGGTTTGACTCTGGCTTCTAATTTAGGAGCCTGCAGTTTGATAGAATTGCTAATGGATTATGGTAGACACTGCTGTTTGAGGCTGGTGAAGCTCAGAGTCCAGGTAAACTATACTATATCTGTTGAACCCAAAGCTTGAACTCCTTTGACTATAGGCCATGGCACAGTTGGTAGCATTCTTGCCTGAATCCAAGTCCCACTCTTGGACTTGAGCACAAAAATCTAGGCTGACATTCTAGTGCAGCGCTGAGGTGGTGCTGCATTGTCAGAAATGCCACCTGCCCTCTCGGTAAAAGTAAAAGATTTTGAAGAGCAGGGGAATTCTGGTCAATGTTTATCCCTCAACCAATATCATTAAAAACAGATTATCCTTGTCATTATTACATTTGCTGTCAGTGAGAGCTAGCTATGTGCAAATTAGCCATGTTTCCTACATGTGACTATATTTTTAAAATATTTTATTCACTATAAAGGGGTTTGGAACAGAGATTGTAAAAAGCGTCATGTAAAATGTGGTCTTTGCATCGTTCTGACCTGATTACCTGGAGATTAGCAAGTTAATTTATACTAGGTTCTGACAGTACCACCACGATACGGAGCAGCTTCTGAATTGACAATCGATTGATCAACAGGGATAAGTATCGGATAAGGAAGGAGAGGTTGACAAGAGCATGATTTCTGTACTGCTTGTGCTTCAGGAGCAGTGGTACAATGCTGCTTCACTCTTGCAATCTTACCTGATATCAGCAGCAATATCTTCAAGAGGGGTGAAACTGTCATCAGCGATTGTCAGGTGTGCAATGTTGTAAGCATAACGCATGTTAGATGGCCATGAAATATACTGTATTTCTCAAATCCTTCACTGAAAATGTTCATTCTGTTTGAGAACTTCTGGATAGACATCATTGCACGTTTCCTCTAAAGAATGCAGTTGCCTGAATTGCTGCTTATTCATATTGATCACTTTTATTCTTTATTATTTTTGGTTTGGGGAGCTGATTAGAACCCTCTGCAAAAGATGATAATCCACATTCTATTTTTTTTCTCCTCTTGCATCACTTTTCTTCCCCAATCACCCCATACATTCCTGGCAAAGCAACCCAACAACGAAGGTCCTAGGAAGAGGCTGGATAGTCTCTTTCCAAGTTTTGAACAATTAAGTTTGTGTTCCTCAGTAATGCTTGTAAATCTAATATTGTATCTCCAAGGTGCATGTTTGTTACTGTTAAGGAATTTTTGTAACCAAAGATTAACAAAACACAAAGCATTTAATGCCTCACTTTGAAAATGCCATGTTCATTCCTCTGTATCCCAAGAAGGGTACATACAAGGCCCCAGAGATTGACTTGATCTGTTGGTTTAGGCAAGCTTGGGCGAAATTATTTTGTGCAGTTAGCAATAATTGAGTTTCTCCAGGAACAGATAGAATTTAATGACCAAGAAACGACTGCATCATCATAACACATCCAATTCGCTAACATCCTTAAGGGAAAGAAATCTGCTTTTTTTTTTATATTCATTCATGGGATGTGGGCATCACTGGCTAGGCCAACGTTTATTGCCCATCTCTAATTGCCCTTGAGGTGGTGGTGAGCTGCATTCTTGAACCGATGCAGGCCATGTGGTGTAGGTACACCCACAGTGCTGTTAGGGACGAAGTTCCTAGATTTTGACCCTGTGACGGTGAAGGAATAGCGATATATTTCCAAGTAAGGATGCTGTGTGGCTTGGAGGGGAACTTCCAGGTGGTGGTGTTCCCATGTGTCTGCTGCCCTTGTCCTTCTATGTGGTAACAGTTGTATACCTAAGGAACTTGGTGAGTTCCTGCAGTGGATCTTGTAGATAGTAATCACACTGCTGCCACTGTACGTTGGTGGTGGAGGGAGTGAATATGTGGATGGGGTGCCAATCAAGCAGGTTGCTTATCCCTGGATGATGTCAAGCTTCCTGAGCGTTGTTGGAAGTGCATTCATCCAGGCAAGTGGGAAGTATTCGATCACACTCCTGAATTGTGCCTTGTAGATGGTGGACGGCTTTGGGGAGTCAGGTGGTGAGTTTCTCGCCGCAAGATTCCGGACCTCTGACCTGCACTTGTAGCCACAGTATTTATATAGCTAGTTCAGTTCCGTTTCTCATCAATGATAATCCCCATGATGTTGATTGTGGATGTTCAAAAATGATAATGCCATTGAATGTCAAGGGTCGATGGTTAGGTTCTCTCTTGTTGGAGATGGTTATTGCCTGGCACTTGTGTGGCACAAATGTTACTTGCCAGCTGTCAGTCCAAGCTTGAATTTTGTCCAGATCTTGCTGCGTAAGGACACAGACTGCTTCAGTATCTAAATCGTCACAAATGGTGCTGAACATTATGAAATCATCAGCAAACATCCCCACTTCTGACCTTACAATGGAGGGAAGATCATTGATGAAGCAGCTGAAGGTGTTTGTGCCTAGGACACTACCCTGAGGAACTCCTGCAGTATGTAGAAGGGGTATACATTCAGAGTGTTCAAATTTCCTCCTGTCAACCCTTGGACGTTTTTCTTCTAATTAAAGGCCATTCCTTTAGACAGAACATGCTTCTTATCAGTTCTAAGAGCATTGAAATACCTGATGTTCTGCTGACAACATGCATTTATATAGTGACATTAACAGTGACCAAGGTGCTTCCCAGAAGCATCATCAGGCTGAGTTTGACACCAAGCCACATAAGGAGATAGTAGGAGAGGTGATCAAAAGTTTGGTCAAGGAGTAGATTTTAAGGTGCATCTTAATTAGGAGAGAGGTAGAAGGACAGGGGATTAAGAGGCAGAGTGTTTTAGGGAGGGAGTTCCAGAATTTGGGGCCTTGGTAGTTAGAGGTATGGCCATCAACAATGGAGCAATGAAAATAGAGGATGTGTAAAAAACTAGAATTGCGAAATTGCAAAAATCTCAGAGGGTGGTAGGACTTGAGGAAGTTATAGAGATATGGAGGGACAAGGCAATAGAGGAATTTGAAATCAAGGATAAGAAGTTAAAAATTAATGTGTTGCTGAACTGATAGCAACATAGGTCAGCAAGCACAGGGCTAATGAACGAATGAGACTTTGTGCGATTTAGTATACAAGCACAGTTTTGGATAAGTTTGTGTGTAGTGTTGAAGCCAGGAGAGCACTGGCATAGTCAAGTCCAGAGGTAACAAAAGCATGGATGAGGGCCTCAGCAGGTAGCCAGTTCCACAGGAAGAGCTAGTCAGTTCCACAAGTGAAAAGCCATTTAGTCAGGCTTGCATTTCTAAATCTTCATTCAGATATTACAACAAATAACAGCAGAGATATTTATAGACTATAACTGATGCTTGGAATTCCTGTTTTATAGAGTTTTTGTTTGCAAAACTGATTTTTCTTTTCATCTTTACTTGTTAGATTAATGAAAGTAAATCATAATTCTATTTGAACCATATTGTGAAATTCCTCTTTGGAAAAAGTTTCTCAGTCTGGAAAGCACCTATTCAAACCACAACTAGGAAAAGAAAATTCTGCCCATGCAACTGCTACCCCCAATAGCCCTGATCCATGGGCCACAAGTAGTCTGCATATGCCAGCAATCTGGCTTAAAGTCCAAGCACTTCACCAAATATCAGTAAAATCTGTTGTTTGGAGGTGAGGCCTGTGTAACTCTTTCGAGTACAAACACGTTTCCATCTGTTTCAGATGAAGTTACATTGTTTCATAGTTTGCCATTGTGAGATTTGAACTCTTGATCTTGGGGTTACAAATCCAGTACCATAACCACTTGGCTATTTAGGCCAAGCCGGTGAGGCCTGTGTACATTCTGTGGGTTTGAGGTGAGTAGAATTGTTTTTAGTGCTGTTGCCCCATTGCTAGGTAAACCCGATATTGTAATGTTAAGAGCCATTGGTGCTGTGTGCTTTCATTCCCGTGGCACTGGTGTGACCAGCCCAACAGTTGTCCTTATGAGCTTTGGGCAAGATAAAGTGTTATAGATTAACATGCAGCAATGCTGAAACTATCTAAACACACATTTGACATAAAGTCCTTACAACTAAACGGGTACAGATGTTTTCCCACTACACAGGGTTACCTTTGAACTAAGTTATCCGATGAAAGGACAGTGGGTTAATCTATTATGATGTCCTATCAGTAAACAGATTTACATTCTCTGCTGACTGTAGGGTAGATGTTTACTTTTCCCTGTCAATTTAAGGACATTCTGCTGTAGGAGCTGTCTGAAATGCTGGTTGTTACCTGGAAACTATGCTGAAACACATTGCTGGTTAGCACAGATACATGATCTGCCCCCTTTTGAAAGTTGCTATTGAATCTGCTTCCATCACCTTTTCAGGCAATGCACTCCAGATTGCAACAACTCATTACGTAAAAACATGTTCTCATCTTCCCTCTGGTTCTTTTGACAACTACTTTAAATCTGAATCCTTTGGTTTACAACACACTCTGCACTACAAACAGTATCTCCTTACTCTATCAAAAGTCTCCTTGGTCCCTTACTCTATCAATTCTGAACACCTCATCCCTTCAACCTTCTCTACGCTAAAGAGAACTCCAGCTTCTCTAATCTCTCCATATAACTGAAGTCCCTCAACCCTTGTCATTAAAATAGAAGGGATAAGTATAAGAGGCTAGCAAATATAATATCCTTCCTCTCCCCACTTAGATTCTGCATCATTTGCATAACAATGACAGATTACGGGAGTAATCATTTTGAGAAGTTTTCATTCACAAGCTTGCGCTTGCTTATATTTCCTCAAATAGTTCCGCTTTACATCTTTGTTTCTGTACCCAAATGTGACATTGGATTCTAAAACTTAACCCAATGAGTGAACTCACTGCAATCTCTTCTATTTGTGCTTTGAATTTTGACAACAATGGCCCCAAGGAACCTTCCAGTAACGTGCCTCCGAAACTGTCAGAAATTATACTATTGTGAAGAACCAGCTGGCTGTTCCCTCTGGGCTGATGAGACGGGACTTGGCAACCTTGACATGCAACAATTCATTTCACTCACTTATGGCTAACAGACTGGATATTCAAGGAAGTTGTGATGGGACAATGTGCATAATTGCAAGCGTTAATTATGTGGAGGGAACATGGGGGTTGGCAGCTGGCTACAACCAGTCTATTGAGGGTGAGAGTTTTAGGTGACATCCTGAACCACCAGAGCCAAACTGAAACAGTTGTTCTTCTAAATTCAGATATTGAATTTCGGATCATAATCCTCAGACATACAGTGGAATTTTTATAGCCATCTAATTCTTTTGAAATCACAAGTCAATGATATGGTGCAGAATACCAGGCTGTGATGTGACATAACACAGAACACTGCATTGCTTGGAATGGTAAATTTCCTGTCATGTATGGTCTTGCACTTGTGAAAATATAAAGTATTAAAGTATACAATTTCTTTGCCTCCTTCTCGATTAACAAAACAGGCTTCAATGGAAATTAAAGTGAAGGTTATTTCAGGAGTACATTACATCCAGAGAACCTGCCCATTGGAACAGCCTTCTCTTTTCATGCCACAGTCCTTTGTAGAATATGGTAGTGGTTACGTTCTACGGATGGACAAACTTAAGGTTATTGGCAAAAGCAGCTATGGAGACACGAGGAAAAAAATTATTTCACGCAGCGAGCGGTTGGGATCTGGAATGCACTGCCTGGGAATGTGATGAAGGCAGGTTCAATCAAGGAATTTAAGATGGAACTGGATCATCTGAAAGGAATGAATATGCAGGGCTAAAGGGAGAAGGCAGGGGAATGGCACCAGGTAAATTGCTCCTTCGGAGACCAAGCACAGACACAATGAGCGAAATGGCCTCCTTCTGTGCTGTAACTGCTCTGTGGTTTTATGTTCCAGGATGAACAATTCAGAGACCTTGGCTAATAAACCAAGGGAAAGTCTAGGGACAACACTCATGGTAACTTGTACAGTGCTGCTGAACTTAATTAAAAGGTTAACAACACTCTTTTGTCTGCTCTCATGCCCATCCTTGGCCTGCTGCAATGTTCCAGTGAAGCTCAAAGCAAACTGGAGGAACAGCACCTCATCTTCCGATTAGGCACTTTATAGCCTTCCAGACTTAACACTGAGTTCAACAATTTCAGCTCATGAACTCTCTCCTCCATCCCCACCCCCTTTTCTTTCCCCCATTTTTCTAATAATGCATATTTTTTTTTAAGTATATTTTCTTTTCCCACCAATTTCTATTGTTATTTTTAAATTTATTTCCATCCATCGTTTTATCTCCACCTTTTAGCCTATTTCGATCCCTTCCCCCTCCACCCCACTTGGGCCCTCTGTCACTTGCTTGTCCTGCTTTCTACCCTTAATGTCACCATCCTTTAGCTAATATCACCACTGCCAACACCCCTTTGTCCTTCTGTCTATGATATGTTTGGCAATCTCGTCTTTGCCTCCACCTATCACTGCTCATCAATCCAGCTCTACCTGTCCCACCCCCCTCAAACAGCTTATATTTCACCTCATTTCTATTTTTCTTTAGTTCTGAAGAGTAATATGGACTTGCAACATTAATTGTATTCCTCTCAGTAGATGCTGTCAGACCTGCTGAGTTTTTCCAGCTATTTTTGTTTTTGTTTCCTCTTTTGTCTTCCTCATTTGCATGTGTTGCACAGATAAGAAAATATGCTGGTCTTTACAAGCACATGCCAGAGTCAAATGATCAGACATATGCAGACACACAAACCCAATTTCTGAGGGACAGAAATGGATAACATCACAAGTATAAACTGACTTGAACCAGAGCAAGGCCAGTAAATGAATAGGCAAGTTCATAATTCCCATTTTAAAACAGTTATAGAAAATCCCACCAATAGCAGTTTAAACATAACAAATGACCCAAGTTGCTCCATGGTAGCACTGCAGAACAAAAAAAATGACACCAAGCCACATAGGAGAGGTCAGATAACCAGAAGCTTGGTCAAACAGATAGGCTTTTAGGAGTGCATTAAAGGAGGAAAGTGGGATGTAGTTTGGGAATTCCAGCACCTAGGGCCTAAGCAATTGAACGGGTGGTGGGGGGGGAGAGATTGGAGCAGGGGTGACAGGTGAATGGAACTTGTTTCAACTTAGGGCAAGGGCAGCATGGTTTTAGATGGCCACAAGTTTGAGGAGGATAGAATGTGAGACACCATGCACTGAATTGGTCAAGTCCAAAGGTAACAAAAGTACAAATGAGGGCTTCAGATGAACTGAAACAGGGTGAAATCGGGCAATGTTATGGATGATGGAAATAAGCAGTCTTCGTGATGGTGCAAATATGTGGTCAATGTCAAATATGACAAAGTTGCAAACAGCCTGGTTTAGTTTCCAACAGTTGCCAAGGAAAGAGGGTGTCGGTAACTAAGGAATGAAATTTGGAGCGGGGACCAAAAACAATGGCTTCAGTCTTTCCAATATTTAATTGGCAGAAACAAGACTGATTACACTGAACTTGGGAATGCTGTTCAACTGTGTGCTATCAGAGTAAAGCTGCACTGTGCATAATCTATTGCATTAGCTCAAGGACAATAGAATAGAAAACTACTTATTTATAATGGATGTAAGACAGTTTCCAGCATCAAAACAGACAAACTTTCAAACCAGTAGTCTGACTCATGTCATATATTTACTGTCGCATATAGTAACCACAGCTCTTCGTCTGATATTCAAGCAAGTGAAATCATTTCAAACATTCTCGGATGCTACTGTTGACAGCTAAGTTAAAATGTTGTGGGTGCCAGTTCTGGACTTCACTGCAGCTCAGTGGTAGTGCTGCATTGTCAGGTCTTTTGAATGAGACCACCTGACAAATCTTTAATCCTCAACTAAAGCCTCCAAAACAGATCAGCTAGACATTCATCTTGTTTTTAATGGAATCTTGCTGTGCATAAATTCACTGCACTGTATATGAACAGAGATTGCACTTCAAAATAATTTAGTTGGCTGCAAAGTGCTTTCAGACACCCCTTGGACTTAAAAAGGGCTTGTAAAGGTTGTTGTTGATACACAGTCAAACAAAGAATGTTGGGCAGAGCAAGGCCCTGCAACCCTTTAATCTGGTTTGGTGATGTTGCTGAGAGATCCGTGGTGAACAAGACACCAGAAGAATATTGCTTTTCTTCAAATAATGTTATGGAATCGTATATTAAAAAAACATTAAAATACCCAAATGTGCTTTAGCACTTAATAGTATTAGCCATAGAATCGAGTACAACTAATGTGCACTTTCTTGGGGTTGTAGGAAAAATATGGATAGATGCTGACTACAAATGAATATATGACAATATTCATTAGCATTTTCTAAAGCTGTCCCAGATGTAACTATGAAGCATGTAAAAATGTTACACTTCAATTACAGGATGATGTGGCACATTCATTTGGCATACAGTTATAAATTTTAAGCCAATTAGATTTCATACATCTAGATATTATAGTTTCCATGCTGCTTCATCGCTATTTTCTAAACAATTCTTTCTATAGCAATTTCTTCATTTAATTTTTTCAACCTTACGAATTATATGAAAATACTATCAACACAGCAATGAATTGCAAATAAAGCAATGGATTAAAGCTTAGGAAAAATTGATTTTAAAAAAGTGTTGCTCAGACACATTACTCAAGAACTTCATCTCTGAAGTCTCTAAAGCAATGTAACAAGAATAGACTAAACTAACGTGAACAAATTCTGTAGATTTTATAGTATTAAAGCATCACACTGATAAAACATTACTTGTATAATGAATGTGATGTGCTAATCAGGTTGTAACAAAATTTTACCTAGATTGCCTAGTGGGGATTTTGGTTTAAATTTATAATAATGAAAGTTAAATGTAATTCACAGTTAACTCACAGCAACAGACATGTTTATCCAGAATGAGTTGAAAAAGAAACGGTAAACAAAATAACTTACTCTCAGATACAAGATCAGGAGATGACAATAGCAAATCATCTAGCGCTTAGCAAGATTTGCACCTGTAATATCAGAATGTTTCTTTAAGCATATTTGGTTTAAGGGATTATGTAGTCACATAGCTTCCACATACCATTTGGTGGGGGGGGGTGGATGGTTGTTGGAAGGCAGGGGTGGCAGTGAGCAATTTCTCATTCAATACAATAACTTTGATTAACAGCTCAGTAACCAGTCATTGACAGGGGCCAAAGGGAAAAGCTAACCTTGTCTGTGTTGCCTGTCTGTTTCAAAAAAAAAGACAGTCAAGTTAGGTTATGAATTCTAAGCCAGTCAGAATGAGCCATGGAGGCCTAACTTCCTAAAGGTTAGTGCATATTAAATTGTCCTTCAAAAAAACTATTGGTAACCCAACCAAATCTTTGAAGGTTCTCTAGTTCTCTATTAGGTCCCTGGAGGTGTACATGATGCATGGCTCAAACCAGCAAAAACATCATGCAACAGATGTATGTCAGATACAAAGTTTGGCATTGACAGTTTACTTACTAACCTGCAGTTTTGTAAAACTTTACATGCTGAAATGTTTCTCTCCCAATAATATCTTTGAAGCACAAAGGGCTATTTCTGGATACTTTCTTTCCTTCCTACAAAATCCTAAGAAAATCTGGAATAAAACCTGACTTTTACAGTCCAGAGTCTTGAGCTAGCTGAAGCACTGGTTCTGTAATCCTTGTATTTCACAACAGATCGAAGGAAAGTTTAATTTTTCAACGATGTCTGGCAGTGTAACTGAAAATATTTTTACAGTGAATCATACAAAGTGCTTGTTTACAATTTCTTCAGAATTAGCTCTTCATACATTACAAAAAAAATACAACTTGAAACTTTGTTTCTCTGATCTAAACATTAGATGTTCCAGTACATGAATGACAGACTACAAAACTAATCAGTATTTTTTCCAAAGATAAATTTGTTTTTTGATTGACATTTTTGTTCAGACCTCATTAAAGGCTCCAACTTTGAACAGATCTTCTCCTGGATGAAAGAATGTACAGTGCTTAACCCTTACATTGCTGCCTCCTTTAGAGCTTAATTTAATAACTCAAAGTGCTCATCTTTTTGACCCATCTCAGGTTCAGTGATAGTTTCCTGTAAAGACAGAATCAGTCACCTAACTACTGGACTTGGTGCATAGGTAACAATACACTATGGAAAAAGTGCCCACAACAAATATGCTGCTTGCAAATTCTCTTAATTTCTATCTCAAATTCTTTCCGCCACCTCCAGTATTTCACTCTAGTGCTAAATACAGTAAACTGTTATCCTGCACTCTTACCACCAGAACTCTCTACTAACTGGAATTTCTGACAATTCATCACTTTACCAACCAAAAACAATTACAAAGTTATCCAGACCCTTTAAGTATAAAATAGTAAAGTATGTGGGTAAAGTACTGCTGAAGTTTAGGAATTTAAAAATACTGTTCTTTACTTCAAGTACTTGCTCATGCTACAAATATTGCACTGAATTCCATTGGTAAATAGAACTTGCCATTACCCAGCATTTTTAATTAACCATCACTGCCCATCCCACACGCATGCCAGATAATAAAGATTTTATTGTAGCAAAAAGGATCTCTCCAGCAACCACCTACTTTTGGAAATACAAAATCTTTAATTACACTGCTGGTCAAATATTGAAAATTTCACACTCATTAAATGCCAGTCCAGTGATAAGAATGTTTTCTGCTTATAAACAAATAAATCAATTTTAAAAAATCCTTTACTTGATGCCCCAAAAATTTAGAGGAAACGAACTGCAACTTCACGAAAGCGGAGGGGCACGCCTTTTAGGGAGAGTATAGAGTCGTCAAAGTGGCAAACACCTAATGATAATTATAGACACATTGCTAATGAAAAAACAACCTTAGCTGCTTAAGTTTTATCTTACATCAACAAAACCTCAAAACGATTTATAAAAGATAATCCATTATCAGCTTGGCTCAGGGTCAGTGACCTAAGATTCCATCGAGTAATAACTGATACAGAAATGAATTAATTACCTTTCAGCTGATCAGCCACCACACTCTGGGTGCCAACCCTCTCCATCACTTTCCCATCCTCCTTCTGGTACCGTTCATCCAAGTACTTGGCCGTAACTTCGGAAAGGTGGACTTTTCCGGCCACCCCGAGTTGTTCCATCAAATTGGCCAAGTTCACATCGTTGGACCAAACGTCAAACTTGAAGCGTTTCATTCCCAAAATGCCGCATAGAACAGTACCCGTGTGTACCCCCACCCTCATGTTAACCATTTCTTTTTTCTCCTGGCAGAACTGTTCGATGGCCTGGATCATTCCCAGTCCCATCTCAATACAACAGTACGCGTGATCGGAGCGGGGCTCGGGGCAGCCGGCCACACAGTAGTAGCAGTCACCCAAGGTGCTGATCTTCTCGCATCCGGTACCTTCACAGAGACGGTCGAAGCGTCCGAAAAGGTCGTTGAGGAGGCCGACCAGCAGGTGGGCGGATTTGTTGGCGCTCATCTTGGTGAAGCCCACGATGTCCGCGAACAGGATACTGACAGGCTCCATGCGCTGCATGGTGAAGGGTCTGAAGATGATGTGCGCTCTCTGGATGGAAGTTTTCTTCTTCTTGCTCTTGGGACTGGAGGTGGAGTAGCGCTTGAAGGAGTTCTCGCTCTCATCGTCCCCTTGCTTCATCAGCTCGTCCGCCACCATCCTGGGCATGACCGAGTGGATCATGCGCTCCTTCAGAGCTTTCTCCACTTCTAGGTCCTTGCCGTGCATGATAGACTGGCCCACCTTCAGGAAAGTGGTGCGGGAGCGTACCTGCGACATGGTGAAGAGGTGGATGCCCACGGCATGGACACAGACGTGTAGGAAAAGCTTGGCCAGAGCCTCCAGTAGCAGATGCTGGCCGGAGTCCGACGGCTGGGGCCACTCGGCGCTGCCCAGGTGATAGCCCAACACTTCGAAGAGCAGCGAATAAGAGACGCCGAAGAGAAAGCATAGGTAGAGGGGCAGCGGCATGACGGTGTACAGCAGCAGCAGCACCTCCACGCAAATGGAGAAACTCCCGACCGGCGACAAGTAATTCCAGCAGAGAGAACCGCCGTGGCTGTCGTTCCCGCTACAGCCCAGGCTGCTGCTTCTGCCGGCCTGGAAGCGGGTGGCCAGCGAAAGGGCGAAGACCAGCAGCGTGAAGAGCAGGGAGATTCGGACGTAGTGGTGGGAGTAGAGTCCGCTGAAGGTGACCGCCAAGAGGCCAGCACAGCACAGCATGAAAAGCAGGGTGGGCGCCAGGAAAGCGACCCCCAGAGCCTGGTCCACCTCCCTCACGCTGCAGCCGAAGTAAATGGCCCAGAGCAGCGCGGCCACCATGAGGTAGAGCAGCGCGTACCTGAAGCGGCGCTGGGTCTGCGGGAAGCAGCGTTCCAGGCACGCGTCCTCCAGGTTCCGCGAGTCGAAGGCGGGGTCCCACCACTTACCCGACGCCCGCTCGAAGAGCTGAGGGAACTTGCGGCGGCGACGCCGCGGACTGCGGGCCGCTCGCTTGACAGATTCCCCCGAGCTGCAGCTGGACGAGATGCTGTACTTGGTGGGCCCGGGGCCTTGATGCTGGGGCTGAGGAGCCGCCGCCGCCGCCTCCTCCTCCTGCTGCTGGTTGTTGTGGCTCTTGATCTTGACAGCGACATGGTTGCAGTCCCCGCTGGCGTCGCAGTAAACCTCAGTGCCGCGCAGCTGCTGGGCCGCCATGTAGAGTGTCCGCGACCCGCTGGGGAGTGTGGTGGGAGCCGGAATCGGCGCCCCGCCGCTAACGCTGTCGCCGCGTTGTGCTGTGTAGTGTACGGCCGCTCACTCGCTCCATCCACCATTTCCGCCGCGGCCGGGACTGAGGGGAAAAGGGGAGGGGGCTCTCATCCGGGAACATGCCACCGGAAACCGCGTTCATGCGCAAGCGCGCACTGTCTCGCTCCTTCAATCAAATCAAATTCCAACCGCCATCGGTGGTGGTCACGTGACCTGCTCGCGCTTGCAGCCTCCACTGCGCAAGCGCTAGTATAGGGAGGCGGGAAGGCGGCGATCGTTAAGAGAGCAAGGTGGGTGGAACAGTGGTTCAGTGACAGAATGCGCCACCAGAAAGGTAAAATAAGTTCACCATTTCGTACAGCACTAATGGTTCAATGGGATAAGTCCATCATTCGAAAACATATTGGAGTCCACAGCTATCTCGACTACAGCTCCTCACACCCCGCTTCCTGTAAGGACTCCATCCCATTCTCTCAGTTCCTTCGCCTCCGTCGCATCTGTTCCGATGATGCTACATTCAAAAACAGTTCCTCTGACATGTCCTCCTGCTTCCTTAACCGAGGTTTTCCACCCACGGTCGTTGACAAGGCCCTCAACCGTGTCCGGCCCATCTCCCGCGCATCCGCCCTCACGCCTTCTCCTCCCTCCCAGAAACATGATAGGGTCCCCCTTGTCCTCACTTATCACCCCACCAGCCTCCGCATTCAAAGGATCATCCTCCGCCATTTCCGCCAACTCCAGCATGATGCCACCACCAAACACATCTTCCCTTCACCCCCCTTATCAGCATTCCGTAGGGATCGCTCCCTCCGGGACACCCTGGTCCACTCCTCCATCACCCCCTACTCCTCAACCCCCTCCTATGGCACCACCCCATGCCCACGCAAAAGATGCAACACCTGCCCCTTCACTTCCTCTCTCCTCACCGTCCAAGGACCCAAACATTCCTTTCAAGTGAAGCAGCATTTCACTTGCATTTCCCCCAACTTATTCTACTGCATTCGTTGCTCCCAATGTGGTCTCCTCTACATTGGAGAGACCAAACGTAAACTGGGCGACCGCTTTGCAGAACACCTGCGGTCTGTCCGCAAGAATGACCCAAACTTCCCTGTCGCTTGCCATTTTAACACTCCACCCTGCTCTCTTGCCCACATGTCTGTCCTTGGCTTGCTGCATTTTTCCAGTGAAGCCCAACGCAAACTGGAGGAACAACACCTCATCTTCCGACTAGGGACTTTACAGCCATCCGGACTGAATATTGAATTCAACAACTTTCGGTCGTGAGCTCCCTCCCCCATCCCCACCCCCTTTCTGTTTCCCCCTTCCCTTTTTTTTTTCCAATAAATTATAAAGATTTTCCTTTTCCCACCTATTTCCATTATTTAAAAAAAAAACCCCACTAGAGCTATACCTTGAGTGCCCTACCATCCATTCTTAATTAGCACATTTGTTTAGATAATATCACCAACTTTAACTTTAACACCTATGTGTTCTATTGTACTATTGTCGTTGACATCTTTTGATGATCTGCTTCTATCACTGCTTGTTTGTCCCTACAACCCCCCCCCCCACCACCACCACCACCACCTCTCTGTCTCTCTATCTCTCCGCCCCCCACAAACACACCTTAAACCAGCTTATATTTCAATTCTTTCTTGGACTCGAACTCAAGTTCTGTCGAAGGGTCATGAGGACTCGAAACGTCAACTCTTTTCTTCTCCGCCGATGCTGCCAGACCTGCTGAGTTTTTCCAGGTAATTCTGTTTTTGTTTTGGAGTTTTAGTTACGTGGAGAGAGTGGGATGCTTATCCTTTGAGCAGAGAAGGTTAAGAGGGAATAAGATAGATGTGGTCAAAATGATGAATGATTTTAATTGGAAGGAGGTTAGGAACCACCAGAGGATACGTAAGGGACAGAATAACTAGTCATTTGCTAATACAGAACTTGAGAATTGCTGAAAGAAGAGACATAGCAAAGCTCTTCGTCATGCACTCATCAGGACACACAAGAACATGTCTTTTTTTCAGCAATTTCTAACAAGAGAGAATCGAACAATCTCACCTTGACATTCACAACACTACCATTGCTGATTTCCCACCATCAACATCCTGGGGATGTTGCAGTTGACCAGCCATGTCAATGCAGTGGCTACAAAAGCAGTCAGAGGCTGGGAATTCAGTGGCAAGTAACACACCACCTGACTCCCCAAAGTCTGTTCACCAATACAAGGCACAAGTCAGGAATGTGATGGAATACTCTCGACTTGACTGGATGAGTGCAGCTCCCACAACACTTAAGAAGCTCAACACCATTCAAGACAATGCAATCTACTTGATCAACCCACCACTCACCATCTTAAACATCCATTCCCTCCATGTACAAGATGCACAGCAGCAACTAACCAAGGCTCCTTCAGCAGCAAGTTACAAATCCATAATCTCTATCATCTAGAAGAACAAGGGCAGCAGACATGGCAACACCACCACCTTCTTGACCTACTGTAGTCCATGTGGTGGATGTACACTCACAGTGCTGTTAGGGAGGGAGTTCCAGTTTTTTCACCCAGCTACAGTGAAAGAACAGTAATTATAGTTCCACGTTGGGATGGTGTGTGACTTGGAGGATCTTGAAGGTGCCAAATCCCTGTTTGTTGCCACTTACCTTAAAGTGGACATATTCCACTAAATTTATCCATTATCCCTTCTGAGCTATTCTTCACAACCCAACCCCCATCACTCTCCTCCATCAAGAGAACTTCCTCAGCCACAATCAATATGGTCTGGGAGCTAAATAGGTGGGAATTGAGTTTAATGTTTGATCTTCACTATGTCCGTTGATCTGACAATATGATTTTAATGGCAATGAATCTTGGACAGTCTTTATAATGGGTATCCGATCAATTCCAGTTTTATATGAAGGCAGCAAACTGAAAATTTACTCACCGCCTCTCTGAGCTAAACATTAACAGTTTAAGATGTAAAAATATTTGAAAATATTCTGCAGCTTGTTTCACAAATAATTTGAGAAAACTCAGAGAAAAGTTCAAAAACCCTCCTGCACCATGAGAATATCTGGGCAATGATAGCATCCAACTTTTGAACATGCTCAGACTGCATCATTCACCTGAATCTAAGAGTGAGCAGTCAGGAACAATGTGTCAACTTTAAGTTCAGAAATTCGCAACAAGCCAAGGCTTTCTGGTAAAACCTCAATGAAGCTTCTGAAACAAGTGAGGCAACTTCACTAGTTATCTAATTTTTCTGCAATATATAAATTTTAATTTTTTGTTATGCTAGTTTATTGTGAATCCTGTGTTGGGGAGGGGGAGGAACAACAGCTGAAAGGGATTTTACAAGGTGCCTTGATGATTTGCTTTCTCCTTGATAATTTTTTTAATTATAATTGATTATAATTTATTATAACAGATTGTAATTGATTTTCAATAACAATTTAAAAATGCATATCTGCCAAACAATTTACTTGTTCTTTGCTCTAATTATGCACTTATAAATACAAGTTAGTGTTGGAAAGATTTGTCTAATATTTCACTTAAATTTGCTGATGGTTCAGTGTGACAGAAAATTGTGATGCCTACAAGTGTGATGCACAGAAAGTTACATTAGTTTTTGATATACTACTAGCACATCTCCTGTGGCACTGTTCGTTAGTTGGAAGACAAACTAGTTTATATAATATGAGGTTTTGTGCCATGTACCATGATTTACTGTTTGAAAACAGATCAAATTCTGGTTTTATAACTTGGGGAAATCTTTGATTTTTACTGGCATTTTGGAGATAAAGTTCAGTGACTGTCCAAGTTTCTTATTAAAATTGTAATTCAGTGATTCTGTGTTTGTCAGCTTTGGTTCAGTGGTAGCACTCTTGCTTCTGAGTCAGAAGGTTATGGGTTCAAGTCTCAATTCAGAGACTTAAGCACATAATCCTGGTTGAAGCTGGAAGTGCCATCTTTCGGATGAGACGTTGATCCAAGGCATCATTGGGCACTCGGGTAAACATAAAAGATCTCTTTGCACTATTTTGAAGATGAACAGGCGAGTTCTAGGAGGTTCTCTGCCTAATATTTATCCTTTAACCAATGATACTAAAACAAATATTTGGTTATTTATTTCATTACTATTTGTGGCAGCTTAGTGTACAAATTGGCTGCTGCATTTCCCATGTAATTGTAACTACAAATCAAAAGTAATTTGGCTTTGGGATGTCCTGACACCAAGACATAATATAAGCACTAGTTCCTTTTTTTGCCTATATAATTTTTATTGGTTATCGTTTATTAAAGCTCACAATACATGAGAAGATTGTAGGCAAGTGTAAAAAGTAATTAAGTTGACTTTAGCAATAGTGAGAATGACACTTGTGGGTTTTTCAGCAGTTATGGAAAAGCTGTACTCTGGTAATGTTGTGAGGTGGGTCTGTGATGTGGAACTATGGCAGAGAGTGACCCTGAGGTTTGGCAGCACTGTGGAAGTGAATTTGGGATCTTGCTCAGTGATTTCTGCAGCATGAGGAGGGCACAATATTATGGATAATTAGTATTTTAATAATACTCTTCCTGTTTTACTTGAAGTCACGTGGAAGGGAGGGGGAAATTCATTTTGGTGTTCACTTCGCCAACAGCCCCGTAAGGCTGAGGAACCAGCCAAGTCAAATCATTGTACAAAATTAACTGGCTTAACTTCAAGTCCGAATTAACTACAATAACTTCCAATTACTGAGTTTTCAATGTGACAGGTACCGCAGCCTGTCTCTCAGGCTGTGTCAGTTGGTTTTCTTCATCCAGGTTCCTTAATGTCATAAGTTTTGTCAGAGCTAGGCAACATCTTTTTCAATCTGGCGTTTCCTTACCGTTTTATCTAATGCCACTGACTGTTTGCCAGGGATGAACTTTGCGTGTACCAGCCCTTCACCAGCCACTTGTATCAGCGTGACCCAGTTTATAGTACTCTCACCTCTGAGTCAGAGGTTGTGGGTTCAAATCCAACTCCAGGACTTGACACGGCAGTAGACACTGAGGGAATGCTGCACTATTGGGTGCTGTCTTTTCGATGAAACGTTAAACTGAGGCAGTGTCTGCTCTTTCAGATAGATATAAAAGATTCCACAGCATTACTTTGAAGAAGAATGAGAATTCCTCCCAGTGCCCTCGCCAATATATCTCTCTCAATCAACATCACAAAAACAAATTATCTGGTCATTCTCACATTGCTGCATGTGGGAGCTTGCTGTGTACAAATTGTAACTACACTTAAAAAGTCTTTCATTGGCTGTAAAATGTTTGAAATGTCTGAGATATTGAATGATGCTATATAAATGCAAGTTTTTTTCTTTTACAAGCTGGCAGACTACTTCAGCAATGGGGACATCACCATTGAATTCAGTCCTTTCTTCATCCAACATCTGTAAGCAGGCATTTTCACGCAGCATAACAATCAAGAATTGGAATCTGGCTGAACATTTCTCTTCTGTAATCCAGGCATGCTGGAACCAGTTCAAGCAACCTAATTACTGAGATATACGGACTCAGCGCAGACCAGGAATAGAAGCTGGGGCCTTCTGGTCTGTATGGCTCAATGTCACATCACATGATGCACTTATTCACTAAGCCATTGATGGGACTTGCTTGAAGATTAAAACCGGTTGCAATTTTGATCTCACTGGCACCTATTACCAGAAATGTGTGATACCTAAAAGGGTGACAGAAGGAAACTTCACACTTGCATTCCCCTTTTTGATAAATACTAGCAAACCTGCAGTGACATTGCTCACAGGCTGAGGTAAGAACCTGTTAAGGAGGAGATAGACGAACACAGTACTCCATCATCCTACAACCTTACACTGTATGTTAGAGAACCAATTAGTTGAGTAGCAAATTACTTGAGAGTCTGGTCACAAACTACTGCTAAGCTCAACTCTTGGCAGCACTTTGTCTAATAGATTGTACTTCAAGTTGAACTATGTATTATAGACTAATTGATTTTACTCCATTTATGTTTCTCTTTCAGTTATAGCAAGAGATTAACTGATTAAGGTAAATATTTAAAGTTTCAATAATTATTCACTTGAATGTATGTCAGCAATGACACATGCAAACTCCACACAACTTGAGCTTGTTGGAACTGTTGAAGTCAACAGTGAGTGAACATACAATCTAACAGCAGGAGCTGAGCAAATAACACACTTCAAATTAAATTGCTTCAGGCAAACATAGCATCACACACAGAATAAATCCCAGTAAATTGTCTGTATGTAGAACAAAATATACAGTATGTAAATAAAGTCAGGCTTCAATCCAGGAAATTATTCAAGATGAATGTTCTAGCTGAAACACATCCCAAGAAATTTCAGCTGGGGGCAAAAGTCGCCTTACGTCATTCAGAATATTCGGAAGCAGAATGCAAGACTGATAGCATGTTATAAAGTGCAACAGTATGCTGTCCCATTATAGCTAAAATAATAAGAAAAATCCTAATTAGTTATTCTTAGTAACAAATAACCTGCTCAACAATGGAATTGTTCTCTTAATATTAAAGGATCAAACTAACCAATCTTATTTTGTAATAAGTTTACAAAATGAAACTTTAGCAAGCTGTACAGTATATTTTCCATTGTCTCGCCCTGCTTCTGGAACTATTACCAGTGGATCAGCTGGGTTTTGAGAATGCAGAAAGATCAGATGGGAAGGAATGCATCTAGTAATTGAGTTATTTTTCATTTTTCCATCCATTTAAATTAATGGACAGAAAACATTTGGGCTCCTCTAGACTTAGCTTAAGCATTGGAGCACTTGATCCCACAATCCTCTGACTCAGAGACACTCCAACACACTCACACTTGCATATTCTTTCATGAGTTCCATCTTTTGCTTTGAAAACTGCAGCATCCTCTTTTAAAATTCTAACCTCCATGACCCTAACCAACACCGTATCTCTTCCAGTTATCGGGATCCCTTAGGCCAATTATTGATGAGCAAGTAGACTGGAGAGTGAAAATACATTTTAAACTGATTACACAGAAGTGGGCAACATTACAAGAGAGGGGCCTTAGTGATAAAATAAATAGCCCAGGGTTGAACGGGACCTCAAACTGTACCCTGGCAGATTCAGCCTGGGCAAGCCTGGAAAGAGAAAGGTATCAGATGGTGACAGTCCATTTTCAGACAGGAACTGAACAGAACTGTGTCAGTCTAGATATGGCTCAAGGACGTTGTGGCTCTTCCATAGTTCAATGGGGGATGAGTGCTCAAACAGCAAAATAGTAATCATAGAATGGAGGGTGGCATTGGAAGGGTACAGTTGAGTGTTGTAGAAGCTGCCTTAAGACACTTTGATGCTTACTAAGGGTCCTATAATGCCCCTCCTGTTGCTCAATGCCTGTTTCCTCCTTTCTGTTTCTGTGAAGTTTCTCTGCTATGTTAAGGAGTGCAAAGTGTTGTTTTAAAGAAGCTGTTCTGCTATGTTAAGGATGTCATTGTTGGAGCAGAGACTGGAGTAATGCGAGCAGCAATATTCTTCTGTTATTAGTGTTTTCCTTCATGTTTTCCTTTTGTTGGTGGTCACTATCATTTTTCCACAACATTTATGCTGTGAGGACACCAAGGCCACAGGACCTGGCCCCATACCCAGCAGAACAGTGTGTTCCTTTTTTTTCTTTATTCTTTCATGGGATGTGGGTGTCACCGCCAAGGCCAGCATTTATTGCCGATCCTAATTGCCCTTGAACTGAGAGGCTTGCTAGGCCATTTAAGAATCAACCACAGTGCTTTGGGTCTGGAATCACATGTAGGCCAGACCAGATAAGGGCAGCAGATTTCCTTCCCGAAAGGGCATTAGTGAACCAGATGAGTTTTTAAATAATTGATGGTAGTTGTCATGATCATCATCACTGAGACTAGCTTTATTTTCCAGGTTTATTAATTGAATTCAAGTTCCATCAGCTGTCACTGTGAGATTTAAACCCATGTTCCCAGAGCATTTGCCTGGGCCTCTGGATTAATAGTCCAGTGACATTACCACTAAGCCACCTTGTTTGTAACTACTCAGATCAGGAGATCTGCTGTCATGGTACGTTACACTTGTCTGTCTTGCGCCATTTTCACACATCCATTTGTCTGCAACCACCCTGTGACATTCATTATCCAACTGTGCCTAGATGGACCCTTCTTTCTACTGCCCTTCACTTTGCCCTCTAGAGCTCTCTGTAGCTTTTCAGTTCTGATCAATTGCTCGAAATAATGACATTTCCTTCTCTGGATGTCACTTTTAGAGTTCTATTTGCTTTTGCAATTTCAAGCACCTCTTCATTTGTCTTATGGTCCGTAAATGTAATTTAAGCATACATCTTAGCATCCACATTACAAAGACCTCTATTTTCTTCCACAGATTTTTATTTATTGTCCAGGTTTCTGATGCATACAGGAAAGTGGGTAGATTGTAGCATCTTATGAATTTATTTCTTGTTACAAGCTTGTATTTTCTTGTTAACACATCCTCAATTTTCACAAAATTGCTTCTGGCTCTCTCTGTCCTTCTTCTGACTTTGGCATCACATCTACCTTCTTTTGTTATAATTTATTCTAAATAGACAAACTTATCTACTTGTTCCGGTGTGAAACCATCCTCTTCAATCTTCACTCTATTTTCTTCTAATGTATTCCTTCTAGTTACCACTGCTTTTGTCTTATTGGTGTTCATATTCAATCCATATTCTAAACTTCTAGATTTTACTTGATCTACAATATTTTGTAGGACATATTCTGATTTTGCAAGTAGCATTATGTCATCAGTGTACCAAAAGTTTGTTATGTTCTTGCTTCCAGTTTTTACAGTGGAAGTACACCTGACTCTAAATATTTGTTCTCTGTACAGACTGAATAATTTTGGTGAAAGTACACAGCCTTGTCACACTCTTCACTGGAAATGTACCTGATTGTCAATCATCTAGCCTGACGCTCACTGTTTGGCCTCAGTATAGGCTCTGGATAAATCTCACATCTTTACTCTCAGAAAGCCATATTTCAGCAACACGTCTATTAGCTTTTGGCAATAACACAGTTGAGCGTTTTTTATAGTCTGTGAAGCCTATGTAAATGTTCTTGTTTACTTCCAGATATTTATCAAAGATTGTTCTTATGTTAAATATTCGTTTTCTTGTTCCTACTCCAGATCTAAATCCATACAGCATTTCACCAATTTCTGTTTCAAAGGTGTTACGGTATTTCTTTCAATTAAGATTTTCAAGATCATTTTAATGAGATGATTCATTAAACTTATTCTAGAATGATTGCACTCCATTGCTTTAGGTCTCTTAGGTATCTTAACAAATAATGCATGTCTCAAGTTACTTTGGTATATATTTGATCACAAATTTCTGTTATCACTTCTATTTCTATTTCTCCAAGTGTTTTTAGATGTTCTGTTAATTCATCTGTGCCTGGAACTTTTCCTGTACTCATCAATTTCAAAGCATTCTTTACCTCTGATATCATAATGTTTGGTCAATCATTTAGGTCTATATCTTGAGGGATCCCATAATTTGGATCATCATATAATTAATTTATATATCCTATCCATTGTTTTGCTAATGCTTCTCTTTCAAACAATATTTTATCATCTTCGTCTTTTATGCACCAACTATCTGTTGAAATCCCTTTCTTTCTATCTGTCAAAGATTTCACCTTCTGGTTTCATATTTCTCATTTTGTGATTTCTTTCCAGTTCCAATACTTCATCACACATCTCATTATACCATCTCATTAAATGAGAGTAAAGTATTGCATAAAAAGAAAAGTTGAAGTTGATTATGCCTGTGTCAGTACAGATATAAGATAGCCGCCTTTAGATAAACAACTAATCTCATGATTAATTTTGCCTAATGCTGCTCAGGTCGAACGTTTTTAGCCAGCACTGGTATGAATTGAGTTTTGGCCATTGTCCAACACATGGAACAATGTGGTGCCAGTTACTGTATAACTTACGGTTTGTTGTTTGGTCTCCTAGCGCAACCTGCTGATTACTTGGCGTAAGTGCATGAGATTCCAAACGGCAAAGCTGGTAGCTAGAGCTGGTACCATTGAAAAAAGTGAAATAAATACAAAGTAGTTGTTCAGTCCCTAAATGGATCGTTAGCCTTTAAAGCCATCTGTAATCAAGATCTATCCTCAGCACTGAACCGAAGTGTCTAACTTTGCAGGATCACATGCAGTGTGTTTCAGTGATCACTTGCTCCCATCTCTATAGAGAAAGATTTAAAGGTTCATGGGGGAGATTCCTCCTTTCTACAGTGTTTATTTTTATTTAGCAAATGCAAATTCCTGAAGCTAAGCAATAGCTTTCTCATTTGCCGAGTTTAAAATGACTAGTATGCCACTTGGTCCTTAGGGGGACACTGCTCAGTAATGTGCAGCATTGTTTGTGCCTTGCCACAACTGCATTCAATGGAGTGTTTGATGACAAGACAGCTGGTAGTTCCTCAGCATTAAGTTGTAAGATTCAGAGAGCATGCCCTATTGCCATAAAGCCAGAGGGCTGCTTAATGTTGAGACTGGCAGTTCTGGGGGGACTGGGATTCTGCAAGGGGGCTCTTTTGGAGTCCTTTAATTTTCTCTTGGAATTCAGTCTTGAGTATTGACGAAAAAGCACCTACACAATTTCCAGCATTATACATGTTCGTTTTTAAGTTAAGAGATAATCCTGAAAAGGTATTTTTCTATTTCAATTAGAAACATCCAGAAAGTAAACAGATGTCCTGTCATCTCTCTCCTCTCCCTCTCTGAGAAGCCTTTTCTTTTGTCCCCCACTTTAGCCTGATAACACTTGGTACACACTGTTTTTCAAAAATGTATGTCAAAATTAGATTATAGGTACTGTTGTTTAAAGTAGATTTATTTCAATGAGAGGACAGAACCAATCTCATGAAGGCTGGAGTGTGCTGGTACAACAAAAGAAAGTCTCATCAACTCAAATTTAGTCTGAAAATAGAATTCTCCTTATTTCTGACATTCTTCCCCACTTCTTCAACAACAACTTTGTTTATTTAGCACCTTTAAATTAGTAAACATGTACCAAGGCATTTCACCAAAGCATTGCCTAACAAATTTTGGCATCAACCCACCTTAAGATCAAAGAGGTAGGTTTTAAGGAGCATCTTAAAGGAAGAAAGAGAGGTGCAGATATGGAGAAGTTTGGCGACATAATTCAAGAGCTTGGGGTCTTGGCAGCTGGAGGCATGGCTGCCAATGGTAGAGCAATGAAAATCAGGGATATGTAAGAGGCCTGAATTGGGCAAGTGAGGGGGTCTTGGAGGGTTGTAGGACTGGAGGGGGTTACAGAGACGGGGAAAGGCAAGGCTATGGAGGGACTTGAAAACGTGGATAAGAATTTTAAAATTGAGGCATTGGTTAACTGGGAGCCAATGTAAGTCAGTAGGGAACTTGGGGTGATAAAAGGCAAAATACTGTGGAAGCTGGAGATATAAAATAAAATCAGAAAGTGCTGTACAAACTCAGCAGGTCTGGCAGCATCTTTGGAGAGAAAAACAATTAACGTTTCGATATGACTCTTGTTCGGAACTGAAGAGAGGTAGAAATGTGATGAATTTTATGCTGTTGTAAAAGGGGGGAGTGCCAGGTAGAACAAAAGTGAAGATCAGGAATAGGTTAGAAGGCTGGGGAGATTAAATATCAAAGAGATTGTGGAACAAAGGGCAAAGGGAATGGTAATGGTTATAGTAAAGAAACTAAACATTGGTCCAGAGTAGGTGTTAATAGCAGAATTACAGTCAGCTCTATCTGAAAGCAAAAACATGAAAACAAGATACAAACTGGCACTTTTGAGGGAAAAAATCAAAATGGAGAACAGGGTTCATGGTCTGAAATTATTGAACTCAATGTTAAGTACAGAAGACTCTAAAGTGCCTAATCAGAAGGTGAGGAGCTGTTCCTCCAGCTTATGATGGGCTTCATTGGAACATTACAGCAGGCTGATGTCAGAAATGTAAATATGAGAGCAAGGTGATGAATTGAAATGACAAGCAACCAGAAGTTTCGGGTATGTTTGTGGACTGAGTGGAGGTGTTCCACAAAGAGGTCACCCAGTTTGATCTCCCTAATGTAGAGGAGACTGCAATGTGAGCAGTGAAACTGTAGAATCATAGAATTGTTACAACTTTGAAGAAGACCATTTGGCCCATCATGTCTGTACTGGCTCTCCTAAGGAGCAACTCACCCACCCTCTACCCACATCCCTGCAGATTCTTCCATTTCAGATATTTAGAAAAGTTTATGACACAGAAGGAGACCACTCTGCCCATCATGTCTGCGCCAACCAAACAAACAAGCCACTCTGCCTAATCCCATTTTCCTGTACTTGATCGATCACACTGGAGGTTATGGGACTTCAGATGTATATCCAGACACCTTTTAAATGAGTTGAGAGTTTCTGCCTCCACTACCCTATTAGGCATTGAGTTCCAGACCCCAACACCCTCTGGGTGAAATAAATTTTCCTAATTTCTCCTCTAACCCTTCTACCAAACACTTTAAATCTATGCCCCCTAGTCATTCATCTCTCTCTGCTAAGGGAAATAGGTCCTTCCCCTCCACTCTATCCAGGTCTCCCACAGCCTGTGATAGCTCAATCAAATCTCCCCTCAACTTCCTCTATTCCAAGGAAAACAACCCCGGCCTATCCAATCTTCACTCACAGCTGCAATTTTCCAGTCTTGGTATATCCTCATAAATCTCCTCTGTACCACCTCTGGTGCAGTTCCATCCTTTCTATTATGCAGTGACCAGAACTGCATACAGTACTCAGGTTGTGGCTAACTAGTGTTTTATATAGCTCCAGCATAACCTCCCTGCTCTTATATATTCTATGCCTCAGCTGATAAAGGAAAATATTCCATATGCCTTCTTAACCATCTTATCGATCTGTCCTGCTACTTTCAGGGATCTTTGGACATACCGTCCAAGGTCCTTCAATTCCTCTGCACCTTTCAGTAGCCTCCAATTTATTTTGTTCTTTGCCTGTTGACACCCCCTCAAATGCATTACCTCATACTTTTCTGGGTCGAATTCCATTTGCCACTTTTCTGCCCACTGGACCAGCCCATTGATGTCTTTCTGCAGCCTATAGCAATCCTCCACGCTATAAACCACGTGGCCAATTCTTGTGATATCTGAAAACTTCTTGATCATGACCACTACATTTAAGTCCAAATCATTTACATATCGCACAAAAAGCAGAGGACGTAGTACTTAGCCTTGTGGAACCCCACTGGAAACAGCCTTCCAATCGCAAAAGCCTCCGTCAACCAATACCTTTTGGTTCCTGCCACTGAGCCAATTTTATATCCAGCTTTCTACATGCACCTGGATTCCATGGGCATTTTATTTTTTAACCTGTCTACCATGTGGGATCTTATCAAAATTCTTGCTGAAATCCATGTAGCTCACATCGGCTGCACTACCCTCACCAATCCTCCTTGTTACCTCCACAAAAAATTCAATTAAGTTAATCAAACACAGTATTCTCTTAACAAATCATGCTAATTGTCCTTGATTACTTCATGCCTTTCTACGTGACAGTTTATCCTGTCTGTCAGAATTGATTCCAATAATTTGCCCACTACCGAGGTAAGACTGACTAGTTTAATTATTCAGTCTGTCTCTTGCTCCATTTTTAAACACAGGTACATTAACCTCTAATCCTCTGGCACCACACCTGCCATCCAGTGAGGATTAGAAAATGATGGTCAGAGCATCTGCTATTTCCATCCTGGCTTCTTTTAACAGGCTGAGATACATTTCATTCAGCCCTGGTGATTTATCCACTTTCAAGGATGCTAATTCCCTTAATACTTCCTCTCTCTCTCTCACTTTATCACATCCAATATTTCACACTCCTCGTTAACTACAACATCTACATCATCCCCCTCTTTTGTGAAGGCGGATGCAAAGTATTCATTAAGAAACATACCCACATCTTCTGCCACTACATACAGGTTACCTTTTTGGTATTTTATGGGCCCTATTCTTTAGTAGACTAAATTGAAAGAAGTATAAGTAAATTGCTGCTTCACCTGGAAGGTGTGTTTGGACATGAGGAGGGAGGAGATAAAGGGGCAGGTGTTACCTCCTGTGATTGCATGAGAAGGTGCCATGGGAAGGGGATGAGGTGTTGGGAGTGAAAAAGGAATGGACCAGGGTGTTGTGGAGTGAACGATCCCTTCAGAATGCTGACAGGGGAGGGGAAGATGTGCTTGATGGTGGCATCATGCTGAAGGAGGCAGAAATGGCAGAGAATGACCCTTTGAATACAGAGGCTGATGTGGTGGAAAGTGAGAACAAAGGGAACCCTATTGTGGTTCTGGGAGGGAGGGGACAGGAAATGAAGCAGACATGTTTGAGGACCTGTCAAATGCAGTGGTGGGGTATCCTCAGTTCAGGAAAAAGGAAGACATGTCAGAAGTGCCATTGTGGAAGGTAGCATCATTGGAAGAGATGTGACAGAGAAACTGGGAAAATGGAACGGACTCTTACAGGAAGCATGGTGTGAGGAAGTGTAGTCAAGGTAGCAGTGAGTCAATGGGCTAAAATGAATATTGGTAGATGTTTACACTCAGCAATGGAGACGGAGCAGTCAAGGAAGGGAAGGGAAATGTTGGTGATGGACCATGTGAAGGTAAGAGAAGGGTGGAAGTTGGAAGCAAAAGTGATTAATTTTTCCAGTTCTGGACGAGAGCAGAAAGCAGCCCCAATATAGTCACCAATGTCCTGGAGAAAGACTTATGAGAGGGGGCCTGAGTAGGACTGGAACAAGAAATGTTCCACATACCCCACAAAAAGACTGGCATAACTAAGACCCGCACAGTTACCTATAGCCACTGAAGGAAGTGAGATGTTAAAGGAGATATTGTTCAATGAAAGAACAAGTTCAGCCAAGCAGAGGAAGGTGGCGGTGCATGGGAACTGTTCGGGGCTGTTCAAGAAGCATAGAGCCCTCAGGCCGTTCTGGTGGAGGATGGGGGTGTAGAGGGATTGGATGTCCATAGTGAGGAGAAGGCGTTTAAAGCCAGTAAGCTGGAAATTATTGAAATAACGTAGGGCGTCAGAAGAATCACAAATGTAGGCGAGAAGAGACTGGACAAGGGGAAGAAAAATAGAGTTAAGATAGGAAGAAGTAAGCTGAATGAGACAAGAACAGGCTGAAACGATGGGTCTACCAGGACAGTTCTGTTTGTGGATTTTGGGAAGGAGGTAAGAGGTGGGCTGTTCAAGGTTGGGAGACTGTAAGATGGAAAGCAGTGGAGGGAAGATCTCCAGAGGGATGAGGTAAGTATTGGTCCTGGAAACAATGGCTTGATTTTCGATGGTGGGGTCATGGTCCAGGGAGAAGTAGGAAGAAGTGTCTGAGAGTTGGTGCTCAGCCTCTGCAAGGTAGCAGTCAGTACGTCAGACAACAGCACCGCCCTTGTCATCAGGTTTGATAACAAAATCAGGGTTAGACCTGAGAGAACAAAGTGCAGCAAGATCAGAAGGAGACAGAGATAAAAACAAAAACAAAATTTCGCCATATGAACACGCTCGACCTCTCCCTCCAGCAGCACCGCCGTACCCTTTTTCAAAGCTGCGTGTGCCCCCAGTTTCATTTTATTCTTCGGCTCATCCGACGCCTCAACAAGAAACTTTTTCTCTTTCTCTCAAGTGCTAAGGAACGCAAGCTCCAACAACTCATCGACACCAACACCCATCTAGGACCATCCACCCCTGCCTGTCCCTCCATCCCCACCCCATCTTCCAATCCCAGTCCCAGTCGTGTATTCACTATACCCCCTGACCTTCCACTCTCCGATGCTGAACGTTCAGTGCTCAGCAAAGGACTTAGTTTCATACCCCTACGCCCTCACCTTAATGAATTTCGGGCTCGGCACGATGCTGAACTCTTCTTCCGCCATCTTCGTCTCCGGGCTCACTTCTTTGGGCAGAAGTCCTCTCCCCGTTCAACGGATCCTTTCACCCACCTCCAATATTCTCCCTCCACCTGGACCCCTCCCTCTGGATTCTTACCTTCTCTTGATCTTTTCATTGAGAACTGTCGGTGCGACATTAGTCGTCTCAATTTCTCTGCTCCTCTCACCCATTCTAATTTCTCTCTCACTGAACTTACTGCACTCCATTCTCTCAGATCCAACCCTGACATCGTTATCAAACCCGCTGACAAGGGTCGTACTGTTGTCGTCTGGCGCACTGACCTCTACCTCACGGAGGCTGAGCATCAACTCACAGACACTTCCTCCTACCTCTCCCTGGACCATGACCCCACCACTGAACATCAAACCATTGTTTCCAGGACTGTCACTGACCTCATCTCCTCTGGGGATCTTCCTTCCACAGCTTCCAACCTGATAGTCGCCCAACCTCGGATGGCCCGCTTCTAACTCCTACCCAAAATCCACAAACAGAACTGTCCCGGTAGACCGGTCTTGTCAGCTTGCTCCTGCCCCACAGAACTCATCTCTCGTTATCTTGACTCCCTTCTCTCTCCCCTTGTCCAGTCCCTTCCCACCTACATCCGTGATTCCTTTGACACCTTACGTCACATCAACAATTTCCAGTTCCCTGGCCCCAACCGCTTCCTCTTCACCATGGACGTCCAATCCCTCTACACCTCCATCCCCCACCAGGATGGTCTGAGGGCCCTTAGCTTCTTCCTCGAACAGAGGCCCGAACAATCCCCGTCCACTACTACTCTCCTCCGTCTGGCTGAACTTGTTCTCACGCTGAACAATTTCTCCTTCAACTCCTCTCACTTCTTCCAAATAAAAGGTGTGGCTATGGGTACCCGCATGGGCCCCAGCTATGCCTGTCTCTTTATAGGGTATGTGGAACATTCCTTGTTCCAGTCCTGCTCCGGCCCCCGGCCACAACTTTTTCTCCGATACATCGATGATTACTTTGGTGCTGCTTCGTGCTCTCGTCGGGACTTGGAAAAATTTATTAATTTTGCTTCCAATCTCCACCCCTCCATCATTTTCACATGGTCCATCTCTGACACTTCCCTTCCCTTCCTTGACCTCTCTGTCTCAATCTCTGGTGATAGCCTGTCCACCAATATCCATTACAAGCCTACCGACTCCCACAGCTACCTCGACTACAGCTCCTCACACCCCACTTCCTGTAAGGACTCCATCCCATTCTCTCAGTTCCTTTGCCTCTGTCGCATCTGTTCCGATGATGCTACCTTCAAAAACAGTTCCTCTGACATGTCCTCCTTCTTCCTTAACCAAGGTTTTCCACCCACGGTCGTTGACAGGGCCCTCAACCGTGTCCGGCCCATCTCCCGCGCATCCATCCTCACGCCTTCTCCTCCCTCCCAGAAACATGATAGGGTCCCCCTTGTCCTCACTTATCACCCCACCAGTCTCCGCATTCAAAGGATCATCCTCCGCCATTTCTGCCAACTCCAGCATGATGCCACTGCCAAACACATCTTCCCTTCACCCCCACTGTCGGCATTCCGTAGGGATCGTTCCCTCCGGGACATCCTGGTCCACTCCTCCATCACCCCCTACTCCCCAACCCCCACCTATGGCACCACCCCATGCCCACACAAAAGATGTAACACCTGCCCCTTCACTTTCTCTCTCCCCACCGTCCAAGGGCCCAAATACTCCTTTCAAGTGAAGCAACATTTCACTTGCATTTCCCCCAACTTAGTCTACTGCATTCGTTGCTCCCAATGCGGTCTCCTCTACATTGGAGAAACCAAACGTAAGCTGGGCGACCGCTTTGCAGAACACCTGCGGTCTGTCCACAAGAATGACCCAAACCTCCCTGTCGCTTGCCATTTCAACACTCCACCCTGCTCTCTTGCCCACATGTCTGTCCTTGGCCTGCTGCATTGTTCCAGTGAAGCCCAACGCAAACTGGAGGAACAACACCTCATCTTCTGACTAGGCACTTTACAGCCTTCCGGACTGAATATTGAATTCAACAACTTTAGGTCTTGACCTCCCTCCTCCATCCCCACCCCCCTTCTGTTTCTTACCCCTTCCTTTTGTTTTTTTTTCCAATAAATTATATAGATTTTTCTTTTTCCCTCCTATTTCCATTATTTTTAAATATTTTTAAAACTTTTATGCTCCCTCCGCCCCAACTAGAGCTATACATTGGGTGCCCTACCATCCATTCTTAATTAGCACATTTGTTTAGATAATATCACCAACTTCGACACCTATGTGTTCTTTTGTTCTGCCGTCTGTGACATCTTTTGATGATCTGCTTCTATCCCTGCTTTTGCCTACAACCACACCACCCCTCTCCACTTCTCTCCCTCCGCGCCCCCCCCCCCCCCCCCCCCCCCCCCCCCCCACCCTTTCCCTTAAACCAGCTTATATTTCAACCCTTCCTGGGATTCACCTAGTTCTGTCGAAGGGTCATGATTCGAAACGTCAACTCTTTTCTTCTCCGCCAATGCTGCCAGACCTGCTGAGTTTTTCCAGGTAATTTTGTTTTTGTTTCAGAAGGAGACAGGTTAGAGTGCCTGAAGGGAGCAGAGAAATTAAGAAGGCCGATGTGTCTATGAAAAGATCAAGAGTGAATATGGGGCCTGATGGAGGGGTCCAGGTGGAGGGAAAGTATTAGAGATGGGTAAAAGGGTCCATTGAGCAAGGGGAGGACACCTGCCCACAAAGAAGTGAGCATGGAGGTGAAGGCAACGGAAGAAGAATTCAATGTCATGCAAAGCTGAAATTCATTGAGGTAGTGCCCCAGACCCAACCATCCTTGCCTGTTCATCAATGACCTTCCTTCCATAATAGGGTCAGAAGTGGGGATGTTCACTAATGACTGCACCATGTTCAGCACCATTCATGACTCCTCAGATACTGAAGCAGTCCATGTCCAAATGCAACAAGACTGGACAATATCCATGCATGAGGTGAAAAGTGGCAAATAACATTCACACTACACAAATGTCAGGCAATGACCTTCTCCAACAAGAGAGAATCTAACCATTGCCCCTTGATATGCAATGGCATTACCATTGCTGAATCCCCCACTATCAACATTCTTAGGATTACCATTGACCAAAAGCTAAACTGGACTAGCCAGATAAATACTGTGGCTACAAGAGTAGGTCAGAGGCTAGGAATCCTGTGGCGAGTAACTCACCACCTGACTCCCCAAAGCCTGTCCACCATCTACAAGGCACAAGTCAACAGTGTGATGGAATATTCTCCACTTGCCTGGATGAGTGTAGTTCCAGCAACACTCAAGAAGCTTGACACCACCCAGGACAAAGCAGCCAGCCAGGTTGGCACCACACCCACAAACATTCACTCCCTCCACCACCAACTCACAGGGCTGAATCTTCGGCTCGGTGAGCAGGGACGGGGCCCGACGTCACAGCACGTCATTTCAGATTGGCAGGTGCACACCCAAGTTGGCTGCGCGCCTGCCAAACTGTCAAAGGCCTAGTAAGGCCACTTAACTCATAACTTAAATAATTAACACAGCTTCTCATCCAACCTTAAGGTTGGCGGGCAGGCGCAGAGCCCAGATGGCCTTTGCATTTTTCATGGAACCTCATCCACGGGCGGGATGAGGTTTCATGAATGATTTTAAATTTTGACAAAAAATTTTCTTGAAATTGACGCACATACTCCAGCTCATGTGACAGTTTCATATGAGGGGATATGTCATAAAAATTTTCTCGCTACTTTATTAAACTTTTTGGACTTAAAAATAATAGAGGTGCCTCAGGGAGATTTCTGTGCTCATTCGTGCACATGCGTGAAAGAGCACACTCCCGACTCAGGCCTGCTCTCACAGGGAGTGTACAGCGCTTCTGGGTGCGTGTCACGCTGGATGGGCATTAATTGGCCCGCCCATGTAAAATGGTGGCGCGGGCCCGATCGGGGGCACCGATCAGGTCCGCGCCTGCCCTTTCCCGCTCTGCCCACCCGACAGGCTGAAAATTCTGCCTACAGTGGAAGCAATGTGTATCATTTACAAGATGCACCGCAGGATCTTACCGAGGCTCCTTAGACAGTACCCTCCAAACCCATGATTGCTATCATCTAGAAAGCACATGGGAACACCACCACCTGGAAGTTCCCCTCCAGGCCACACACCATCCTGACTTCGAAATATATCGCAGTTCCTTCATGATTGCTGGGTCAAAATCCTGGAATTCCCTCCCAAACAGCACTTTGGCTGTACCTTACCACATGGACTGCAGTGGTTCAAAAAGACAGCTCATTACCACCTTCCCAAAGGCTATCAGTGATGGGTAACAAATGCTGGCCTAGCCAACAATGCCCACATAAAAATGAATTTTAAAAAAAGGGGAAAAAACTGAGTGCTGAGCACAGATTGTTTAGCATCAGAGTGGAGAATGTCAGTGTACAGCAAGAGATGGAATCAGAAGAGTGATAGGGTCAAAGGGAAGGGGAAGAAGGAACCGGAGAGGCACCAGTATCCACAAGTTGGTGTGAGTTAGAACAGAGGCAATAGAGTTTTAGATGGCCTGAAGTTTGTGGGGAGTGCGAAATAGGACGCTAACAAGGAGTGCATTGGAATAGTCAGGTCTAGAGGTAACAACAACATGGATGAGTGTTTCAGCAGCAGTCTCCACACACCTTTGTTAACCTATGCCAATGGCTACTATCAGGTGCATTAGTGCAGCCCAAGTATGCCCAGCCTTTTTCCACCTATGTGAAAGCCCCTTGGCATTTCCCAGTGATGACGCATGTGAAATATGTAGATATTAAAACAATATACACATTATTATATATAATATACATTAATTATTAAATATATTATTCAATAGATATATTCAAGTAATATCTATTTAAGGACAACACTTATTTAAGGACAAACATATGTATTATTAGAATTGTGTATGGCATGTTGACAAACTTCACTTTATGAATCATTTTGTATGTCAATATTTAACGTTTGTCATGAACACTGAACTTTACAAGACAACTATGTTTTGAAATTTTAACTCAAAATAAAACAGAATTGCAGATAAATACTTCAGCTTGGAGACATGCCCATGTGATTCGGTTGCCATGGGCAGAGAAACTCAAACAGAAACCCATTGAAGTATCGGGTACCAGTTTTAACACCTCTTCACGGTATATTACAGAAAAAAAGGACAGCTGTTGTTTGAGATGCAGAGACAAAGAAGCTA
This sequence comes from Carcharodon carcharias, assembly GCF_017639515.1. Lineage (NCBI taxonomy): Eukaryota > Metazoa > Chordata > Chondrichthyes > Lamniformes > Lamnidae > Carcharodon > Carcharodon carcharias. The sequence goes on along the minus strand of NC_054481.1, from coordinate 28,560,737 downwards.
CTGCTATAGAGAAGCAAGTGAAGCGTTTTGTGTTAACAACTAAGCAGGATGCTTGTGAAAGTTCGGTTTCTGTTGAAAATAAAGGGAACAGACAGGGCTCTTGAAGATTTAGGGAACAGAGAGTCACTGAGGTGTGCCTTGCTGTTGATAATTGGATCCAAAAAGCTCAAATATGCATTACATCCACCATGCCAGGTCAAAACTTCCAGTGTGCTTTGACCTTTCGAGGCAGAGAAAAGTGTACCTGCTGGAGAGCTGGGAGTGACTACGAGACAGCTCCTATAATGCTACATATTTGCCAGAAGTGAGGAGCGCAGTAAAAGGGTTTCATAAGATGTATTTCAGTTGCATTGGTTAAATAATGCAAACGTACTTTTTCTTTAGTTTGACGTTTTTGTGACCTGTTAACTAAAGTTTGATCTTGTTGATTTTGGTTTGTTACAGTAAAAGTCTTAAAACATGAAATCATGTCCTTGCAGTTCTTTCTGTCAGTCACTGGGAGGAAAGCTTAATCTTTTTTAAAATTATCAGTGAGGGTTATAACACTTCGAAACTGTCTTGTCAACTACAATGGCAGAAGCCTACTTAACACATCGATATTTCTCTATCCCAGGGTAAGAGGGAACAAAACCTGCCCCTGCCCTATTTTCAACACTACTAGGGTTTTCACCTGAGCAAGAGGAGGAACATCACTCTAGCATCTTGCTGGTAAGCTTAGCTGTACTGTCTGAAGTTTTTCAGAAAATATTAAAACTGTCATTTCAAATTTGGTCTTTTCTCATCTGGGGTTTTCTCGTTCTTCGAATACAATTTCTGTGGTGATCTCCCATACTGCCGGTGTAAATTAAGCAGAAAATGGGTGGAAACCTGTTTCTCCAGGGCTTGCGGTAATCTCGTGCCAGAGTTATGTTGGAAGAAACGCTATGAAAATCCCTGGCACTCATGTTTAAAATATTGTTCTGTCTGTATTTTTTTCTCTCATGCAGACGCTGATTGTGGCTGAGGTGTAGGTTCACATGTAACAGGCTCCCTCTAGCACCTCTTCCAAAATGGCAGTTCTTGTGTGAGCTTTGTTGTACTGGGGTTATCAAGAACATGAATCCTCCCCTAATTTGCCTCTTGTCAGCCCAAATAAATTGTAAATACCACCCCAACTGAGATCAGCAATATCCAATATGAATTGAACCTTGTTCAACACTGAGTTCCATGAAGGCCATGTGGTTCCAGACCTCATAGCAGCCATGTTCCAAACATGGATGGAAGAACTGAATTAAAGATGTGAGGTGAGAATGTCTGCCCTTGACATCAAGGCAGTATTTTACGAAGTCTGGCCTCAAGGAGTCCTAAAAAATTTAAGTCATTGGAAATCAGGGAGGCAGAGTGGGGTGAGGTAGTAAATTTTCCATTGTTTGGAGTTATAGCTAACACACAGGAAGATGGTTGTGGTTTTTGGAGACCAATCATTTATTACCGGGACATTGTTGCAGGAGATCCTCAGGGTAATATCTCAGGCCCAACTGTCTCTTGCTGCCTTCATCAATTGCCTTCCCTTCCCCCATCAGGTAAGAAATGGGGATATCTACTGATGATTGCAGAGTGTTCAGTGCCATTTGCAACTCTTTAGACACTGAAGCAATCAGTGTCCACATGCAGGAAGACCCGGACAACATTCAAGGTTGGGCTGATGTGGCAAATATCATTCACATCACACAAATGCCAAGCAATGACCATGTCCAACAAGAGATCCAATCTAGCAATCTCCTCTTGACATTCAACGGCATTACCATCACTAAATACCCCACCCTCAACAACCTACAGGTCACCATTGACATGGACTGCAGCAGTTTAAGAAGGCAGCTCACCACCACCTTTTCAAGAGCAATTAGGGATGGGTCATAAATGCTGGCTTTGCCAGTGACACTCACATTCCATGAATGAATTTAAAAACTCATGGTGCATTTACTAACTGAGAATTTAAGAATTTCAAGAATTTTAGATTTAGTTCTTAATGGTTGTTAGTGGATCTCCTCAGAGTTGTGCATTGATTCATAAGGATTACATTTTTCATAAGGATTGAACGGAAAAACATTCCTCAGATACTTTACAAAGCATAAACAAAAACAGAAATACCTGGAAAAACTCAGCAGGTCTGGCAGCATCGGCGGAGAAGAGCACAGTTGACATTTCGAGTCCTCATGACCCTTCAACAGAACTAAGTAAAAATAGGAAAGGGGTGAGATATAAGATAGTTTAAGTGGGGGGTTGTTGGGACAAGAAGCCAGTAATAGGTGGAGATACCCAAAAGATGTCACAGACAAAGGACAAGAAGGTGTTGAAGGTAGTGATCTTATCTAAAGGAATGTGCTAATTAAGGGTAGAAAGCAGAAAGGAGTGTTTGAGCCCTTGGACGGTGAGGAGAGAGGAAGTGAAGGAGGAGTTGTTGCATCTTCTGCGTTTGCATGGGAAGGTGCCATGGGAGGGGGTTGAGGAGTAGGGGGTGATGGAGGAGTGGACCAGGGTGTCACGGAGGGAATGATCCCTACGGAATGCCGCCAGGGGGTGTGAAGGGAAGATGTGTTTGGTGGTAGCATCATGCTGGAGTTGGCAGAAATGGCGGAGGATGATCCTTTGAATGCGGAGGCTGGTGGGGTGATGACAAGGGGTCCCTATCATGTTACTGGGAGGGAGGAGAAGGCATAAGATGGGCCGGACACGGTTGAGGGCCCTGTCAACGATCGTGGGTGGAAAACCTTGGTTAAGGAAGAAGGAGGACATGTCAGAGGAACTGTTTTTGAAAATGGCATCATCAGAACAGATGTGACGGAGGCGAAGGAACTGAGAGTTTGCTTCCAATTTCCACCCCTCCATCATTTTCACATGGTCCATTTCTGACACTTCCCTTCCTTGACCTCTCTGTCTCAATTTCTGGTGATTGTCCACCAATATCCATTACAAGCCTACCGACTCCCACAGCTACCTCAACTACAGCTCCTCACACCCCGCTTCCTGTAAGGATTCCATCCCATTCTCTCAGTCCCTTCGCCTCCGTCGCATCTATTCTGATGATGCCGCTCTCAAAAACAGTTCCTCTGACATGTCCTCCTTCTTCCTTACCCGAGGTTTTCCACCCACGGTGGTTGATAGGGCCCTCAACCGTGTCTGGCCCATCTCCCGCGCATCCGCCCTCACGTCTTCTCCTCCCAGAAAGATGATAAGGTCCCCCTTTTCCTCACTTATCACCCCACCAGCCTCCGCATTCAAAGGATCATCCTCCGCCATTTCTGCCAACTCCAGCATGATGCTACCACCAAACACATCTTCCCTTCACACCCCCTGGCGGCATTCCGTAGGGATCATTCCCTCCGTGACACCCTGGTCCACTCCTCCATCACCCCCTACTCCTCAACCCCCTCCCACGGCACCTTCCCATGCAACCGCAGAAGATGCAATACCTGCCCCTTCACTTCGTCCAAGGGCCCAAACACTCCTTTCAAGTGAAGCAGCATTTCACTTGCACTTCCCTCAACTTAGTCTACTGCATTCGTTGCTCCCAATGCAGTTTCCTCTACACTGGAGAGACCAAACGCAGACTGGGTGACCGCTTTGCAGAACACCTTCAGTCTGTCCGCAAGCATTACCCAGACCTCCCTGTCACTTGCCATTTCAACACTCCATCCTGCTCTCACGCCCATGTGTCTGTCCTTGGCTTGCTACGTTGTTCCAGTGAAGCTCAACGCAAACTGGAGGAACAGCACCTAATCTTCCGACTTTACAGCCTTCCGGACTGAATATTGAGTTCAACAATTTTAGATCATGAACTCTCTCCTTCATCCCCACCCCCTTTCTGTTTCTTCCCCCTCCTTTTTGTTTTCTCCAATAATTTATATAGATTTTTCTTTTCCCAATTATTTCCATTATTTTAAATGTATTTCCACCCATTGTTTTATCTCTACATTTTAGCCTATTTTGATCCCTTCCCCCCCACCCCATCCCCACTAGGGCTATCTGTACCTTGTTTGTCCTGCTTTCTACCCTTAATTAGCACATTCCTTTAGATAATATCACCACCTTCAACACCTCTTTGTCTTTTTGTCGTGACATCTTTTAGTTATCTCCACCTATTACTGGCTTCTTGTCCCAAAAACAACTGTCCCCCCCCCCCCACCCCCACCCAAACCATCTTATATTTCACCCCTTTCCTATTTTTACTTAGTTCTGTTGAAGGGTCATGAGGACTCAAAATGTCAACTGTGCTCTTCACCGATGCTGCCAGACCTGCTGTGTTTTTCCAGGTATTTCTGTTTCTGTTTTTGTTTTGGATTTCCAGCATCCGCAGTTCTTCGATTTTAACTTTACAAAGCAAGTAGGATTTCCAGAAGATTCACAGGAAATGACATGTGAGACCAAGAAGTTGGTGTACACAGAAAGATTCATTTTATTCTAAAGATTTGTTAGTAAGCCTGCTACCTTTAGGACTTAAAGGAAACTAATTGATGCAATAAAATACATTTTATTTTGTGCAAATTCAAGAGAAAGTGCAACTCAGGACAACTAAAACTTCTAAGGACAAAGTGTGGTGTTTGAAAATGAGCTTTATTAGAAGGGTCTGCATTATCTACAAACTGACGTACTGTAAACTTGTCTTTGATTCATTTTGTAGCTAATCCCTAAAATTGGCAGTAAGAGCCTGATTTTAGGACACTTCTAGGCCTTCTGATTTCAGGCTTTAACCTGTTGCAACCAAGCAACCCTAAAAGATGAATTCCAAAACTCAAGTTCAACCTGTTCAAGCCAAATTAAACCTTTAAGTAAGAAGGCACCGCCAACTGGCCATAAATGTTTACAGTGACATGTGATCCACCCCTTTGCTATCAGCAGACTCCCCTTATGGATTCAGGTTGTCTGCCTACTGTCTTGTGAAGCCTGACGTTTTCTGATTCCAAACAGTTTGTTTCATTTTTGAGTCAAAAAGTACGGATTTTCTCACCACCAATTTAATCCAAATTTGACAGGAATTCGGGGAGAGAGGAAAAAAAGACTGAGAATTAGAAGGCCTAGATGTAAGGGCCAGTTTTACAAACATTTGTTCCTAACAATTTTGCATCCATTAAAATTATGCCAATCCCCAGCCACAATGCCCCAATATGTTTCCAGTGGGCAAGGTTCCTTATCAGACACTGCACTCTTACAATCAACGCTGTAGAGAATTTATTGTCTGGGTTTCTTGCAGGGAGTTGGGTTTTCTCTGAACACAGAGGAACCCACAACATACAAGAAATGCAGAGTCTCCTGGAAAAATGCAATCGCAAAACAACAGACCTTTCACAGGTTAAAGACAGACAATTTTTTCTCTGATATACCCAAATGATCCTAATGCTACAGTCACACATCTAACCCTAGATGGCCAACATTGTTGTCCTCCCACCAATATCCAAAATTCACAGATCATGGACACCAGTGCTCAAAGGTTCTCGCTTTTCATCCGTGGAAGATGCTGTGGAGTTTGTAGGATAGTACATGGCTAGCTACTGTCAACAGCTAAGAGGTCCCAAGACCACTAGCTACCCTCTGCCACTGTGTAAATTCAATAGTGATTGTTCTGGGATAATATAGAGATAAAAGTTTGAGCATTAGGAAATACATGTAGACTGATAACAGGATACACCACTAGGGCCTCCCAAAGTAATCATCTTCAGCTATTTAGTTCTCCACTTCTTAGCATTTGGACCAGTAATTCACATGGACAATTAATGAACAAGGATTATGTTGCAGAGCATGTTTGGACAATGTCTAAGACACTCCACCACCTCAATATTAACTACTCCACTTTTCCTGTTGAATATCACATTAGTTCCTTTCTGATCTTTATTTTCCAGGGAACTAGCATTACTATACCCTTCTGTGCTGCCCATTCCCACTTCTGGGTACCCAACTGTCATGTTGATGAGAATTGGGGAAAATGCAAGACTAAACCTTGCACAAAAATTAGTTTGTCATCGATTCAATCTGATCAGCAATGGCAGTGTACTGTTACTCCTCCCAAAAAAAGTCGCTCACATACTGTAGTCCTTGGTAAGTGAACCACTCAAATTTGTTTGATCACTGAGTGGTCAGCTACTAACCTGTGTTTTGTGGCCTTTATACAAGTGTTTCATAGTTTATTAATTCAATTTTATCATGATATTCTTTACAAATCTCCAACGCCTATGTTGATTCACTTTTACATAAGTTGCCTCACTAACTCTTCTCTCTTCTACTTACACTCAACACTTTTCTTTGTCCATGAAGGAAAATTCCTTTATCTTCCCGAATGGAATCAGGGCATTAATTGCTTTCAGTATCCTGTTAGTGATGTATTTAATGGAGGTGATGAGATTTCCAAGTTGAAGTACCTTCTCAAATGTCCTAACAGTAGGACAGAGGGAAGCCGTGATGAGGATTAGTTAGCTGTCAGTTCTCAGATGGACAACTATAGAAATGGAGGGGCAAAGTATAAAGGGATGCATTTAAAAGAAAGAGAATGAAGAACAAGCTGAAGCAACAAACCATTCTATTATATCAAAGTAAACTTCATCTTAGCTGTACTGTGGAGTAGGTCCACAACATTTATGCATGCATTTTACTTTTAAATTGGCTCGCATACAATCAAAAGCTTTATATGGCCATCCTTTAACCTGAATAACCATAAGATTACAGTGTCAAAGCTCCTTAATGCATTGTAGAGATATCAGTGCACAGTGCTTGTATCATGCCAATGAAGGACAGTAAAGTGTTTCTGGGAAAACTCAACACAGAGTGCATAAGTTGCTGTCAGAGGCCTGAGGCACTCAGTGTATCCACTGACCAGATCAAAGATAATTGAAAGAAAAATGAGTGGAAGAGAAATGGAGAAAAGGCAACTAGCTGAATGACCGATAAGTTTGCTACAACCTGTAATTCTAACTGGGACATACATTTAAAGTTGTACAGATTGTCAAAGTGTGTTTTAAGTGTGTTGTAATCATAGTTCTCTCCTAACCTGTAATGATTTAAAGCACCACTGCCCTCATCTATTTTTTGCTGTACTCTATCTACATTTGCTACTTCATAGCACAGACAGCTGAGAAAATTTGTATGGTTCAGTGTGGAACCAGCTATATTGGTCAGTAAGTTTCCAGGTGGCCTGTAATTGAATGTTTTAAAGCATGCATGCCCTCTTGCAGGGTTTGTGTATAATTTGTCATACATATTAATGATGATCCAAAGCAAGGGGGCAAAGCTAGGTTATTTAGTTCAAGAATGGGTTATTTAGTTCAAGAATGTGGAAACTTAGTGTTTTAGACACAGCAAGCAGATCATTGTGACCAGGAATAACTAATGAGGGGAGGAGGAAAATGAGATAAAAAGGTACAAGAACAAAATGTTAACAGCAGCAAGAGTTGAGTCGTCATGCTCCAAACGGGGCAGAAGTGCTATCAAAGCTCTATTCTAAACATGCATTGAGACATTAACCACTTGCTACACTGCAAATTAACCCTCTGAGCCCTTTATAAACCTTTCTAAACGGAGTCAAAAATGACCAGGTTGGTACATCTTTGTTTCTAGAATGCTATTCATTAAAAAATGTATTGCGCTTCGTATTTTTACATATTCGTGGTACAGATTCGATAAAAGTTTTTTTTAATGTCCTTTAAAGTATACAACAGGTGTCTCGATGCTGAAAGCTCAGTTCTCAAAGGGTTAATGAACCATGGCTTCTTGGACAGATAAGACATAAGCTATTTCACCCATAAATAATGTACAAGCTCCTTGTTCAGGGCTTTCTATATCGGTTCTTTGGCGTTTCTCCACATCCGGTGATGTCACAGGATGAAAGAGATGGGTTTTTCCCAGCAGCGATGGTTCCCAACAAAGCAGGAAGCTCATGGGCGATGATACGCTCGATTTTCTCCAGCAGACATCCTCCCATGTATGAGCATTGTGCTGATAGCAACTTGAAAGTGTTAATAGAATTAATGCCAAAGAAATCTTTATAGACATTAGGATTGGGCAGGTCAAACTTGCTGACGTTGGTCTTAGCCAAGATGGATTTAAAGATGTAGAATTTATCTGGTTCATCCAATATTTCATTGAAGACCAGCTCAGGATCACTGAAGAAGGTCATTTTGTCTTTAAAAGTTTGCAAGTATCTGTCCACAAGAAGGGCGTGAATGCGGACGCGTATGGCATGCTGGCGGATGAAGGCAATTTTGTTCTCCAGCCTATTCTCAATGACTTGGTTGAGATCCTCCAGTAGGGAGACCTCCTCTTTCAGGAATAGGTTTTGGTTTGTATCAGGTTGATACTCATACGGCCAAAAGGAACTAACGTAGACCCGCGGTGGTTCTGTGACATTGATTAATGGTGCCAGGCTCCAGAAGAGAGCTCCATAGACTCGCATTAGTTCCTGAGTGGCCACATTGTCGGCTTTGTTCAGAATTATTCTGATTTGAGATTCGCGACCCTTCAGTTGACGGAAGAGCATCTCCAATTCCAATCCGACATCCAGTTTGGTGGGATCAAACACGACAAATATGAGGTCGGCTCGGTCAATAAACCACTGGCAAACATCATTGAAGGGATAACCTATGAAAGATAGAAAAATAGAAATTTGCTGTTTTATTCCATGTAGAAATAATCAAATTACTAGGTCTCTAGAATTGAATGAAGGGGGCGGATGGATGGAAATCCCTCGGATCTATTTTACGGAATTGAATGAAAATCCTCTTCCCTCTTAATATCATTTTCAAAACCCCTCCATGCCATTGTCTTACCCAACCTCTGATCATGTCCTATCTTAGGTTCCATCTCAAGCTTCTTATTCCTCCAACTGTGATCTACTGTGCTTCCCCCACTCTCCGTTCCATCGCCTCTGCCCTACTTCCTGGTTCCACCTTTAAACGCCTCCTCAAACACTTGTTGGGCCGAGCCCAAGGTCACCTCTGAACTCCAGCACTTAATCACTGTTGTTTTTCATTGAATTTTTCCCCCAACACAAGGACATTACATTGATGCCACACTGTTGCTGAAGTACTTGACCTGTTTATTAAATAAGAACTTTGGTAAATACCCAAGGTAGACTTTTTACCTAAGCTCACAAAACATCTGAATGATATTCTTGCAGTTTTACATTTCAATTCCTCCACGTGTTTTTGCCTCGTATGTAACTCTTTCGAGTACAAACATGTTTCCATCTGTTCCTATTCAGATGAAGTTACATTGTTTCGTAGTTTGCCATTGTGAGATTTGAACTCTTGATCTTGGGGTTACAAACCCAGTACCATAACCACTTGGCTATTTAGGCCAAGCTTGCCTCGTATCTACTGTGACCATTGTTGTCATGTGTGCAATGAGCAGTAATCAGGATCCTTCCCTCCAAATCACAGGCTCACCTCCTGAAAACACATTGGGACATTGGGGTCCCCATGAGTTCCCAACTTGCACTTCATTTTCATTTTGAGTGCCAGTCCTCATTGAAATTCCCCGATTGTTAAAATAACACAGGATAGCCACGTGTGGAAAAGGATCATTGAATGGCTGATCATTGTATTGCTGCATGATTTCTTGCTGCCATCTCCCCAACTTAACCTGCATCGTCACGGTTCACGGCTAATTCATAGCTGTCCATTCAGTAACATTATTACTTTTAAAGACAATCCCTCTCTCCAGCCCCCGCCCCGGTAATACTTCCCCGACTATATCGTACCTTACCCAAATGAGTCAAAAGAACTGGTATTAGCAGACTTCATGTTATTTACCTCTTTCTTGCTGTTTACGATTTTCGATGATACCAGGTGTATCTACAACAGTCACTCGTTCCAGCAGCTTGTGTGGGAGCTCAATGCCAACCAGTTTCTCCAGAAAGTTCTGTCCGAACTTTTCCAGAGGGGAGAATGACCGAGCGCTGTCAGCAGCCATGACAATTCCTTCTACTGTGCGTATCTTAGACCCGTGCATCAACACGGTAAATTCCGATGTCGTGGGCTCCGCACCTTATGGGCGAAATGGAGAATATAGGAAAATTAGAAACATGAGTAGACTATTCGGCATTTCAAGCCTGCTCTGCCCTTCATTCTGATCTGCACCTCCGCTCCATTTGGTTGAGTTTGCTCCCTTCTCTTATCCTCTTACCCGACAAAAAATCTATCTACTAAAGCAAATTACTGCGGATACTGGAAACCTGAAATAAAAACAGGAAACACCTGAAATATTCGGGAAACCAGATAGCATTTGTGGAGAGAAACAGCTAACAGTCGATGACCTTTCATCAAAACAGAAAATCTATTTCGGCGGTGAAAACCGCAAGTGACCCAACATCCAAAGCCTTTTCGGGGGTGGGGGGCGGGTAGTTCCAGATTTCTACTAGGCAAGAAAGGCTGTTAACGGTGAGATCTGCAAGAAATACGCCCTAGAGCAGTAGTTCAAGGGATAATGTGTTCGGTTTAGACTACACCAGCAGGAAACTTTTGCCTGGTGTTCATGAACACCAAGCAGCGTCCGCCCATTTTTTATGATCATTGAATGCATTTCCCTGTACAAGTGCATTCAAAAGATCACCCCCATAGATTTTTCAACAGTGACAATTTTATTTTGTTTGAACTATTAAGTCACATTTTCCACAGCGAAATCATAGATTTCTGACATGTGATGAGTAACAAACATTTTTTATAGGGGGCACCACTAAAAACAATTGGCTGAACTAATGATATTTAAAGAAGCATTAAAATATGTTCTTGTACTTTTTACGCAACTGATTTATTAAGATCTGGAATGCACTGCCTGAAAGGATAGTGAAAACAGATTCAATATTAACTTATCAAAGGACGTTGAATATGAGTATAACTTGAAAAGGAGAGATATGCAGAGCTATAAGAAAGAGCAGAGAAGTGGAACTAAATGGATGGGCTATGGCCCCTTCTGTGTTGTATGATTCTGTGACGAGTGCTTGTGAAATAAGTCCTCAGTTAATTAAGAAAGCTTCAGAAAGCAATACTTTAAACACCGTTTGAGTTTAGAAATTCTCTCACCACTCTGGTTCTGCAGGCCCCAACATCTCACAGCAACTGACTAACTGATACCAAGGTTTCTGAGCTCTGAGATCTAGTGATCGGATTCTTGAATTAGAAAAAATCCTGGTGTGTTAATTCAGTTAGTCTGGAGGTTTCTATCCTTCGGCTGACCAGTTTGGTGGCAAATGTAACTATGTACTCTGCCTTATTGAATGCGATGATCGATTTATGAATGATTTAAAATGAATCATGAATAATATTGGACTCATGCCAACACAGATGGGAGTCTTTGAACCAATTGTTCTGTCCATTCTGGCTTTCTCTGATTATGAACTCAAGTTAAAGTAATCTCTGTTGGAGTTGAGTGCCATTGTCCTGCAGTGAATTAAAACTCAAATGGAACAGGTGGAGGAGTATACCATTTGGCTCTTCGAACCGCTCCACCATTAAGATCTTAACTGATCTTCCACATCCACGTTCCCACACTATCCCCATATCCCTTGATTCTTTTAGTACCCAAAAACTGTTGACCTCTCGAATATACTCAACAACTGAGTATCCACATCTGGAGTAGGGAATTCCAAAGATTTACAACCTTATGATTAAAGAAATTTCTCTCATCTGAGCCCTAAATGTCTTACCCCTTATTCTGTGACTGTGATCCTTAGTCTAGAACCCCCAGCCAGAGAAACATCTTTCTAGTGGGACCTATCAGAGATGAAGATGGAAATTTGTGTGTAGATGCAGAGGCTATGGGAAGGGTTTAAAATGAATATTTTGTCTCGGTGTTTACAAAGGATTGGCCAAATAGTGGATAGTGTAGAGGATAGCCATAATCTCCAAAACGATATAGATGGGTTGGTGGAGTGGGCGGTAAAGTGGCAGATGAATTTTAACATAGAAAAGTGTGGAGGTCATAATTTAGGGAGGTCAAACAGTTACAGGGATTACACAATAAATGGGAATATACTAAGAGGGATAGATGAAATGAAAAATCTTGGCGTACAAGTACACAGGTCCCTGAAGGCAGCAGTTTAAGTAGACAAGGTTGTAAAGAAGGCATATCGAATGCTCTCCTTCATTGGCAGTGGTATAGAATATAAATGTAAGGATATAATGTTGGAATTGTATAAAACACTGGTGAGGCCACACTGGTATTGTGTGCAGTTCTGTTCACCACATTACAGGAAGGAGGTAATAGCTCTGGAGAGGGTGCAGAGGAGGTTTACAAGAATGTTGCCAGGGTTAGAAAAGTGTTGCTACGAGGAGAGATTGGATAGGTTGGGGTTATTTTCCTTAGAACAAAGAAGGCTGAGAGGTGACTTGATTGAGGTGTACAAAATTATGAGGGGAATAGATAGAGTGGACAGAATAAAATTGTTTCCCTTGGTGGAGAATTCTAGAACCAGGGGACATAGATTCAAGATAAGTGGCAGACGGTGTAGGGGGGACATGAGGACAAACTTTTTTACGCAGAGGGTAGTGGGTGTCTGGAATTCACTGCCCAAGTTGGTGGTAGAGGCAGAAATTCTAAACTCTTCTTAAAAGTATCTGGATCTGCACCTTAAGTACTGTAAGTTGCAGGGCTATGGGCTGGGTGCAGGAAGGTGGGATTAGAAAGGGCACCTAGGTGTCCTCAGGCTGGCATGGACAAGATAGGCCAAATGGCCTCCTTCTGTGCTGTAACTTTTCTATGGTTCTAGTACATATCCCATCAAAACTCTAAATACATTTTATATATTTAATTAAGTAACTTATCATTCTTCAAAATTATCGGCCTATACTCCTCAATCTCCTTTTCAGATTGCCTATCTCAGTACCTGTATAAAGCTGGTAGATAGTCTCATCCAGTCCCAGGAGATAGTTGACCATGGTGGACTTTCCAACACTCCACGGCCCCAAGAACAGCACCATTGGTTTTGATACAATTTCTCCATCTGGAAGTAGAGCAGTTTTCATAGACAATAACAGAAAAACAATTAATTGTAACATGGCAGAATCGTAGTGGCTAACTGGTCAGAGCCTGTAAAGCTAAAAGAAATTCCTCCCAAGAGATGATAACGTAGAAGGGTCTTATAAGCAGGTAGAAATGCTTAGTTCCTCCCTGCATTCACACTGGAGACTAATGGGTGTCAGCCTTGGCTCACTAATCGTACCGAGTTGCCGAATCAGAAGGTTGTGGGTTCAAGTCCCATTTCAGAAACTTGAGCACAAAATAGTGCTGATGCTCCAGTGCAGAAGTGCTATCTTTCAGATGAGCCTTTAAAATGAGACCCCATCTGTCCTCTGAAGTGGAAATAAAAGACCCTATGTCACTCTTTTGAAGAGGAGCAATGTCCTAGCCAATACCTATCCCACAACCAACCTCATCACATTGCTATTTACGGGACCTTGCTGTGTGTTAACTGCCGTATTTCCCTACATTGTAAGAAACACTATAGATTAAAAAATACTTAATTAGCTGTGAAACTTATTGGAATCCCCCGAATATTAGCGACTATCATCACTAGAGGGATGTGAAATGATCAAGCTACGGATACAGATCTCATCTGACCCATTCATTTAAGAGGTTGAGCATTTGGATCATCTGTTATGGAAATCTCATTCGTGTTGTTGGGAATTGCCTGATAAACTGTTAACCAGGGAAGATAATAACTCTTATTCACTTGCTTAAGTTAACTGGGTTCTATTAATTCCAACTCATGACTACTGGATATAGGGAAAGCGTTTGAAGTATACGGAAGTGAAGGCTGGTATGGAGGATCACGTTGTCAATCTACTGTATGTGAAAAAAGCTTTGTACTTCCTTTTGAGTCATTTTGTTAACCAAGAAGTCCCAAGGAAAGGATGACGGATCCCAGGAAAGGTACAGAAATCTTAAAGAAATAGTATTGAAATAAAACAAATTAAAACATCGTGAAACTAACGGAACAAGAGAGGAGAGATTGAAACCCAGGGAACAAAAGATGTTGAAACAGAACGAGACGAAACAGACATTAAAGCAAGGAACAAAATAAAGCAAAACAGACTGAAAAAGAAACAAAGGTTGAACTAGGGGAAGGAGCGGTTGAAACAGAAACACTGAGACAAATTCAAATAGCGTCTGAATCAGTACACCCAATCCTGATGGATGAGGTGTGAGGGATGTCAGGGATCTAAGTGAAAGTTACCAACTGTGAAGTTATTTCTACCTATGTTTAGTCCATTTACGAAACCTCATTAGAGGGAAAAGAAACTTGCATTAATATCGCGCCTTTCATGACTTTGGGAAGCCCCTAAATCCTACGCGTCAATGAAGTATTTTTGAGGAGTTGTAATAATGATGAATAAGCAGCTCCCCGTTCAATCTACTGTTTCAAGATTGAACAATCTTTCCATTTGAAGAAGGGGGGTGGTGAGGGGGTAGCTGAGAGAATTCCAGAAGATAGATTTTCCAGTTCCTCTCCCAGGACAAATTCCTCATTCTGCTGCAGTCCATTGAAATCATAGACACGGGGCCGCAATTTTCAAATGTGCTCTCACAATGGAAGAGGATTTCGAGTTTATAAGGAAGTTGGAGTTTCTTTATTTGGAAGCTAGGAAAGGTAGCCGATGATGAAATGAATGGCCACCTCCTATGCCATTATGAGTCTGTGACTTTAACTACAGTTTTCAAGACTTATGAAGGGAATTTACAAAAATGATCGAGTTTTTTTTTATTACCGTGACAGTTTAAATATCAGGTGGAAAGTGTGTAATAAAGTTTTGGGGCTACTTCCGCCGGGGAAGCTTATTGGAGCTGGGTTCAAGAAATTGAGGTAGCTCTGTAGAGAGAGGATTGAACGCTCCTATTTTTTTACGTTTTTAAACTCGCGCTTCCCCAGCACAAGGCATCGTGAACGTTTTTAATGAGCGGGGGATCCACCTGCGTCTGGTTGGGTCTCGCCAAAGGGTAAGGTGGGGTACAGCATTGAAATAAAAACAGAAAATGCTGGAAAAATTCAGCAGGTTTGGCAGCATCTGTGGAGAGAGAAACAGAGTTAACCGTTTCGAATCTGTATGACTCTTCATCAGAGCTAAAAACAAAAAAACTGCGGATGCTGGAAATCCAAAACAAAAACAGAATTACCTGGAAAAACTCAGCAGGTCTGGCAGCATCGGCGGAGAAGAAAAGAGTTGACGTTTCGAGTCCTCATGACCCTTCGACAGAACTTGAGTTCGAGTCCAGGAAAGAGCTGAAATATAAGCTGGTTTAAGGTGTGTGTGTGGGGGGCGGAGAGATAGAGAGACAGAGAGGTGGAGGGGGTTGGTGTGGTTGTAGCGACAAACAAGCAGTGATAGAAGCAGATCATCAAAAGATGTCAACAACAATAGTACAATAGAACACATAGGTGTTAAAGTTAAAGTTGGTGATATTATCTAAACGAATGTGCTAATTAAGAATGGATGGTAGGGCACTCAAGGTATAGCTCTAGTGGGTTTTTTTTTTATATAATGGAAATAGGTGGGAAAAGGAAAATCTTTATAATTTATTGGGAAAAAAAAGAAGGGGGAAACAGAAAGGGGGTGGGGATGGGGGAGGGGACTCACGACCTAAAGTTGTTGAATTCAATATTCAGTCCGGAAGGCTGTAAAGTCCCTAGTCGGAAGATGAGGTGTTGTTCCTCCAGTTTGCGTTGGGCTTCACTGGAACAATGCAGCAAGCCAAGGACAGACATGTGGGCAAGAGAGCAGGGTGGAGTGTTAAAATGGCAAGCGACAGGGAGGTTTGGGTCATTCTTGCGGACAGACCGCAGGTGTTCTGCAAAGCGGTCGCCCAGTTTACGTTTGGTCTCTCCAATGTAGAGGAGACCACATTGGGAGCAACGAATGCAGTAGACTAAGTTGGGGGAAATGCAAGTGAAATGCTGCTTCACTTGAAAGGAGTGTTTGGGTCCTTGGACGGTGAGGAGAGAGGAAGTGAAGGGGCAGGTGTTGCATCTTTTGCGTGGGCAAGGGGTTGTGCCATAGGAGGGGGTTGAGGAGTAGGGGGTGATGGAGGAGTGGACCAGGGTGTCCCGGAGGGAGCGATCCCTACGGAATGCCGATAAGGGGGGTGAAGGGAAGATGTGTTTGGTAGTGGCATCATGCTGGAGTTGGCGGAAATGGCGGAGGATGATCCTTTGAATGCGGAGGCTGGTGGGGTGATAAGTGAGGACAAGGGGGACCCTATCATGTTTCTGGGAGGGAGGAGAAGGAGTGAGGGCGGATGCGCGGGAGATGGGCCGGACACGGTTGAGGGCCCTGTCAACGACCGTGGGTGGAAAACCTCGGTTAAGGAAGAAGGAGGACATGTCAGAGGAACTGTTTTTGAATGTAGCATCATCGGAACAGATGCGACGGAGGCGAAGGAACTGAGAGAATGGGATGGAGTCCTTACAGGAAGTGGGGTGTGAGGAGCTGTAGTCGAGATAGCTCCACCCCTCCGTCATTTTCACGTGGTCCATCTCTGACACTTCCCTTCCCTTCCTTGACCTCTCTGTCTCAATCTCTGGTGATAGACTGTCCACCAATATCCATTACAAACCCACCGACACCCACAGCTATCTCGACTACAGCTCCTCACACCCCACTTCCTGTAAGGACTCCATCCCATTCTCTCAGTTCCTTCGCCTCCGTCGCATCTGTTCCGATGATGCTACATTCAAAAACAGTTCCTCTGACATGTCCTCCTTCTTCCTTAACCGAGGTTTTCCACCCACGGTCGTTGACAGGGCCCTCAACCGTGTCCGGCCCATCTCCCGCGCATCCGCCCTCACTCCTTCTCCTCCCTCCCAGAAACATGATAGGGTCCCCCTTGTCCTCACTTATCACCCCACCAGCCTCCGCATTCAAAGGATCATCCTCCGCCATTTCCGCCAACTCCAGCATGATGCCACTACCAAACACATCTTCCCTTCACCCCCCTTATCGGCATTCCGTAGGGATCGCTCCCTCCGGGACACCCTGGTCCACTCCTCCATCACCCCCTACTCCTCAACCCCCTCCTATGGCACAACCCCTTGCCCACGCAAAAGATGCAACACCTGCCCCTTCACTTCCTCTCTCCTCACCGTCCAAGGACCCAAACACTCCTTTCAAGTGAAGCAGCATTTCACTTGCATTTCCCCCAACTTAGTCTACTGCATTCGTTGCTCCCAATGTGGTCTCCTCTACATTGGAGAGACCAAACGTAAACTGGGCGACCGCTTTGCAGAACACCTGCGGTCTGTCCGCAAGAATGACCCAAACCTCCCTGTCGCTTGCCATTTTAACACTCCACCCTGCTCTCTTGCCCACATGTCTGTCCTTGGCTTGCTGCATTGTTCCAGTGAAGCCCAACGCAAACTGGAGGAACAACACCTCATCTTCCGACTAGGGACTTTACAGCCTTCCGGACTGAATATTGAATTCAACAACTTTAGGTCGTGAGTCCCCTCCCCCATCCCCACCCCCTTTCTGTTTCCCCCTTCTTTTTTTTCCCAATAAATTATAAAGATTTTCCTTTTCCCACCTATTTCCATTATATAAAATAAAAAAAAACCCACTAGAGCTATACCTTGAGTGCCCTACCATCCATTCTTAATTAGCACATTCGTTTAGATAATATCACCAACTTTAACTTTAACACCTATGTGTTCTATTGTACTATTGTTGTTGACATCTTTTGATGATCTGCTTCTATCACTGCTTGTTTGTCGCTACAACCACACCAACCCCCTCCACCTCTCTGTCTCTCTATCTCTCCGCCCCCCACACACACACCTTAAACCAGCTTAAATTTCAGCTCTTTCCTGGACTCGAACTCAAGTTCTGTCGAAGGGTCATGAGGACTCGAAACGTCAACTCTTTTCTTCTCCGCCGATGCTGCCAGACCTGCTGAGTTTTTCCAGGTAATTCTGTTTTTGTCTTCATCAGAGCTCTGTTTCTCTCTCCACAGATGCTGCCAGACGTGCTGACCTTTTCCAGCATTTTCTGTTTTTATTTCAGATTTCCAGCATTCGCAGTATTTTGCTTTCACCTGGGGTACAGAATTATCCAGGTAGAAAGTGGAGGCGGACATCGTGCCGCTGTGATTCACCCTCACACCTCATATGATTCAATAGGAAGCTGGACAGACTTTACAAGCAATCTAAGAGCATGTTTTTTTGAACATTGAGACTGCCCTGGTGATCTGTTGAGTTGCAAATGAATGTCTCATTCGTCTAGCATACCGCTCCAGTGAATTATGTAAATTTTGTACAGTTTTTCATATATAGGGGCAAATTTCGGAATTGTGCTTCTAGCAGGAACCCTTTTGCTGCTCCGGAAGCTGGATCCAAACGCACGTCGAGGGAAACTTAAGCCGGGCCTTTTATTTCGAGATATCTTGGGAATTTCCTGCATTATCTATGTTTATCATGACAATAACATCAGAAATCATATATATACTGTTAGTATTTTCAGACATGGAAGATTACCAGCTGACCGCCAATTGTTTCAGGGTCATCGGGGCAACCTAAAGAGCAGCATGCTCCAACTTTTCAAATTTTAAAAGTAAACCCCGCGGAGGATTTTTCTGGATCTGCGCCGGTTTCACTAGATCGGCTGAGTAAAACAAGTGGGAAATTGGGCGTTTTTCTTTCCAGGTATGCACTGAGACCCACTCCTTTTTTCGTTCTTTGCCGCGGCGAAGCAATCCAGCATATTTTGGGTGCAGAGCTAGGTAAATCTTCCCTAATATAAAAACAAAAAAACTGCGGATGCTGGAAATCCAAAACAAAAACAGAATTACCTGGAAAAACTCAGCAGGTCTGGCAGCATCGGCGGAGAAGAAAAGAGTTGACGTTTCGAGTCCTCATGACCCTTCGACAGAACTTGCGTTCGAGTCCAAGAAAGAGTTGAAATATAATTTCAACTCTTTCTTGGACTCGAACGCAAGTTCTGTCGAAGGGTCATGAGGACTCGAAACGTCAACTCTTTTCTTCTCTGCCGATGCTGCCAAATCTTCCCTAACATGCTTTAATACAGATACTACAGTATACATTCCCCCACTGAGGATCCTTGCCGATGGCCGCACCTATTGCCAAACGTGTCGACTAGTTTCTTGCTGATGTACATGTCCGATGTCAGTCCATTCGTTCGATGCGTGCAAATTGCCCCATCCACAGAGACAAGAACTGAGACAGAGTGACAGGGCACTGACACACAAACTTCAAGGGGAAAGGTTGAGTAAAAGGTAACATGCACGGTCCTGTAGCCTGTCAGCTGCTGATCAGTAAGCATTAGTAAACACTGCATCAAATCCATATCACACCTTTAGAATATGGATTTAACACTGAGCTTTCTCCATCGTGTTTGGTGTCTCATGCTTCTAAACTCAGCGAAGGGTAGTTAAAAGGGGCAGAGCATTTATTCATGGGGCTGCTGCCCCTTCCTCACATTCTTGATATTTTGCTATAGCTGAAATTCAACTTCTAAAGCATTTTTTCTCTCTCTGAGTCGGTAATAATGTAATTTGTTCCACTTTTTGTAACCTAGTGTCAGCGTCAAACTCTCTCAGGGCAGGTACACATAGATTAGATACAGAGTAAAACTCCCTCGACGCTGTCCAATCAACCACTGCCAGGATAGCATGGGCCCCCTGCACTTCCTGACAATATGCCCTATCCTGAAACTCACTGGACTAGTGTGGCAATTCTGTTTCCCATCATAGCCACCCTTATGGAACCCCAGTGAGCTTCCTAGCCTCAGCCAGATAGTGGGTCAATTACTTAGTATCCCCAGCTACCTTTAGGTGGGAGAGGGGGCAGATCAGTGTACACCAGTTACTTTTTCGTGCAGGTTCCAGTTAGTTCTACAGTTCCAATTTGTAGTTCCAAACCCCATAATATCCACGATCCTCCGCCTATCCGAGCAACATGCGTGAATCCCGTGGCGAAGTTGCTGTCGATTGGGTTTTGCTCTAATAATTGATGTTTTGTTACTGGGAACAGGGAATTGTCAATTTATTGCAAAAACTTGTTTCTTGGGCCATTATAAAATGACTGCTTATATTTACATAATAATGCCGAGACTGGGGAGGTTGGGGAGGAGATAAAAGCAAGTCCTCCTAGATTGATAGTCAAACTTTATTCATGGCTGTCTGTGTGTGTGGACTTGCTCAGTATTCTGAGATTTCAAACCAATTCTTCCATGTTATTCAAGTTTTGGCCACAACATCAAAGTAAGTACTAAGCCCCTGCGTACTTTTAGATTGGTAGGGACCCTGAGCATGAGCGTCATGGGACTGACAGACCAGAAACACTGAGTAGCCTGGAAATGTGATAGATGGAGCCTGATTTAAGCAGAAGCTGTTGGCCGCCGGAGGTTTAACTGTCACTTTCCAATGGCATTTCTCCAACCAAGTAGCACGCTTGCTCAGTTATGTTACTGCCTTTTGCCCTCTAATAGTTAAAATGTTGGGCTTGAGCATGCAAGAGGCAGATAATGTTACCAACCTTGGAATGAGTTCATGGAACGTCCTGGGTAGGCTGTTAGATGGGAGGGGAAGAAAAAGGCAGAGTGAGTGGAGTCAAGCAAAAGGAAAGAAATGAAATCAGTGAAGAAAGAGAAAGAGAAGAAAGAAGCAGAAATGGTGACAACAAAATGTTAAACAAATACATGGAAGTTGGAAACTGAGACATTTAAACATGTTATTCCTTTCTATGTGCAAGATTTATGTGTTTATCACAACTTCTAAAATTTGAGTAGTTTTTCTCAAATGAGCTATTATGAACCAGTGTTGGAGCAACCAGTTGAAACATTCAAGTGAAACATAAGTCCTGATTTTAACTGGGGACCAGGAGTCGTGCGGGTAGCCGAGTGGAGGAGGAGTGGGGTGGTGTTGGGGCAGGTGGATGGGGACCAAGGTGGGAGTCAAACTGTCCGTTTCTTGGCATTGTGCGGTTTAGGAGATTTTAACTTCCAGGCGTCATCGACAAAGTCTCAGTGAGAACCCCCACCCCCCTTCCAATCCCACTCGCGGCGGAAATTGGCTGGGAGGCGGGTGTGCAGCGCCATGCAGCAGAAGCTACCACTGGGGACCAAAGGAAGGGCACCGCGGTAAGATGCAAGAGGAAATTTCAAGACGGCCTTGCGATTGGGGTAGTTGGAGAGGAGTTGGGGGAGGGTACCTAGGGTAGGGGGAGGCCTGAGCTGACGTGGCTTAGAGGAAGAATCCTGCTTCTCAAGGATCCCCAAGGAATTTTTAAGTAAAAAAACTTGGCCTTTCGATCTTGACTCAACTTCGCATTTAGCTGTCCTGGTGTAAAACCACAACCGCAGGCCTCTAGTTAACGTAGCAGTCCGTGCCCCAATGATCGGATCCCAAGCTGCATCTTTAAAGGAAAACCTTGCAGGTTTCCAGCGGTTGTCCCTCTCGCATGCTCAGAAGGCCAGGTTAAAACTGGAACCAGAGGAACTGGTGTATGACAGCAGTAGGTGAGTGAGTCACTTATGGCAATTTTAACTGCCTGGCCCGTTTCCGTCGATCAGGCAGGGGTAAAATCGGCCAGGTAGCATCTGAGATTTCCATGGACAGTTAAAAGGTCAATAATATAACCCAGGCGCCCCCGAGTCCTTCTCTGTGCCCGAGGCCATGAACATAGGGCAATGCAGGCGGAAAATGCCTGAGACACAAAAGTAATCAAAGCCCACTGGCACTGAACATATGTTAAAATAATATTCTTGAGCATCTCTGACCTTCTACAAGAGCATGTCGCTTGTAACTGGGCTGTTTAACCTCATAAGGTTCAGTTTTCTCACATGTCATTCTCATTGCTGCCCAAAATGGCCAACCGCTATTTAGCCTAGCCAGCCTGACAGTCTCAACGTTGGGAGGTATATCTACATATTCAAGCGAGCTGCCATTGCGTTCTCATGAAAAGTTGGCTCATCTGAATGTAAGTGGAGCCAGAGCTTGTTTCACAGACCCTGCGCATGGTCCACATTATTGGTCCTTACGTGTTGTAGAATATTTAACTGTGGAAAGCGTCACGTTGTCAAGACCCATGCAGTTCTCTCCTCGCACTTTCTAGAAACAGTCACTGGAGTCATCAGCAGCAGGAACATTGGCTGATGTTTCTCTGCTTCCCACAACCCGCCCACCCCACTGTCGCCCCCAAATCCCTGATGTTCCATCCTACGGAAATAATTCAAAATGCTCAAATTCGTCAGCTCATTTTTAAAATTGTGTGTACCAACACACTTCATGTTCTCGAAGTGTTTCGTACGCTCTTATGTTAAGATATATAACGTCAAAGTGGTGTCCAGTGATTTCTGTCACAATGTTGTTACAGGTTCTAGCGATCTGAGCACAAATTTCTCTCGCTGAAGCAACTCCAACTGCTATTCTGTTTATCTCGGGTGCATAAAACTTAATTTTCAGGTATTTCATCCGATAAACGAAGCACCCACACTTGCCTACTGCGTCTCAAATTAGCTGAATGATTTTTCGGGATCATTATGCCATCAAGAAGCACCCATGATGCTATCAATAATGTAAATAAATGACATTAGAACTCAGCAGGATCTAAAATGTCATTTCCATTTTTGACACAATCACTTGCATAATCGAAGTCCTAATGTCTTACTGAGAATGTAGATTTTACAATCCCTGTACATCCCTGTTAGAAATCAATAGTATTTTATGACTATAATTTTTTAAATTTTTGCGGTCTTTTTCTGTCCTTTTGAGACGGTCACAGTCCAGATTTCCATCCAACGTCCACACTTATACATTTTCCAACATGAGCCGTCGTAAAACAGTAAAGGACAGAACCGCACACTAATTCCCACCTTCCTTCCCTAGCCTAAATATACTGAAACAATTTTAGTTCCCATGTTGTTACCTTGACTGACATTGGCTAAGTCAGCAGCAGCCGAGTTCCTGACAGTGCTACCTCACCCAGTGCATTCACCTACACAAGTCATTACCTGCGTCATTTCTAATCTTCACTTTAATTTTGAAAATCATTCGGATCTATAGCTGAGCAGTTAGTTCAACAATTTCAGTTCTGAAAACTAATTTATTATGAAGAGACCAGGGAATTGCTCACAGAATCAACAGTAAGAATGAACTAGGGAATGTAGGGAGAATGTGTGCGTCATGGGTTGAGGCAAACATTTGTGTGTTTCAGCACTACATCCCTAAATCATCATTTCTGGAGTGCTGCTTTATAATCAAATAACTATGATTATAAAAACAGAAGTCATTTGACTGCAAACATTGAGTCAGATTATTCTTGGATCTGCTCCCATATCAAAACTGAAAATAAACAGGTTCACTGATAATACTTTCATCTGTGAAAACCAGATCAAACTGTTATGGTTGGAACTAGTATTTCTCAGAATAAAACCTAATACTGTTTACTGGCGCAAACTCAATTCAACATCAATGGCAAATAGCACAGATTTACAGAGATTAACAAAATAAGCAACAGTTGGAAATCTGGATTTAAAAAGAGTGCAACAGGAGAAAGAGTAAAGGACAAATTAATGTCCCGTGGAGACCCTTCATCAGATCTGGAAACTGGGAGATAAATTAACTGCTTTATAGGATTGAGCGAAAGAAGGGGAAGGATGTCAAGGCAGGGGTGCTGCTCCCCTGTCATAACAGCTGTGGGCTCAGTCGGTAGCGCTCATGCCTCGAAGTCAGAAGGTTGTGGGCTCAAGTTCCATTCCAGACACGAACGCATAATCAGTCGGAACGACAGTCCAGTGCAGTATTGAGAAAGTGCTGCATAGGAGTGGACGAATTGTCTTACTCTCCACTTTAACAATGAGCACTTACTTAACATTCTGACACATGAGCCGCATTTTAGAAATTATTTCATAATTTCTCAATATCGCATAATATGAACAAATTGGCAAAGAAATGAGGATGCATTATCTGCAATCCTTCGGCCACAAGAACCAGATGTGTTTGAATAGCTACAGGTCGCCCTTTTTGATGAGATGTTTTGCCAGTCACATGCCACGGGTTCTGGACTTCGCTGGTATCCATCCACATATTTTCCCTGTTAACCTACATTGTTGCTCCTTCACGCTTCAGAGCTACACCACAGCTAGCATCAGTAACAAAAGCTGCTTGGGCACAGAAATGCACCCAATGTTGAATAAGACTATGCTTTTGATCTCAAATATATTTAACAAAGGGGGGCTCTAGGGAGTTATATCCCAAATAAGCTCATTTGAGGTTCATTTGTAGCTGGCAACAGCTTCCTTCTAGTAGGCTGCAACATCCTCTAAACCCCTTGATCAGCCAATGCCTTAGAATCAATCAATAATGCAGAAGCCAGGCTTAAGAGATGGGCAGTCAGGGGCTCTGTTGCTAATCTTGGCTAGACCTGGTTTTCATCAAATATGCATTCCTGTCAAAATGTTGATAGACAGGTCAAGTGATTAAACCATAGATATTGTGAAATTATCATAAACAGTACATCTCACTCAATATGGCAGCAATCTTGCTTGACTGTTAAGACCTGTTATTCACTGTCTGTCACTTTACTGGACTTTAGCTTCATGGAATGTGCACTAGTAATAACTAACACAACAGTGTATGACTTCAACAATTTTCACATTTAACTGCTTTTCCTTTTCAGTGACATTGACTTCAGGTGTTAACATTTCTGGGATACAAGGGACAGGACTAATAGCAAATTATACGAATTAAATATTAATTATGTGGCTACCACTTTAAGTGGGTGATAAAGCTTCATTTTTGACACCGTCATATCATTGAAACTCTGATTTCCTTACTTAGAAAGTAGATTTTACAATGTTTGCCACCCCTATACTGTTTGAAAGTCAACAGTATAGTATGACTAACTCTTTTAATTTTGTCACATTTTTGGGTCCTGTTATAGTCCACATCTTCATTCAACATCCATACAAATGCATTTTCCTCCAGTCCTACCTGTGATTTCATGTTGTCTGAGCTCATTGTACTTATATGCTTGCTCCAGGGGTCTAATGGCAGTGTGGTATATCTTCCGTAACCGCTGTAGCACACCTAGTGAGGGGGTGGGATGGGGAACACAATAAAATGCATATGGAGGACAAGAAAAAACAGAGAGAAATATTTGACAAGTCCACCAATAACACTGCCTTTCAGACATACATTCAACATGCCTTCCAATGGACTCCACCCCACTGCTCTGTATAAATGCTCTCTGATTCTCAAAGATATAAAGCAAACCTACAGAAATTGCCTGACACCCCCAAAATATTCCTAACCCCCACATCTCCAGAAGATTCTTCACCCACACCACCGCTAATCAGGCTCGTGGCTAACTGCATCATACATGCCAACATGGAAAACTAACCAGAACCAAAAAACAGCTGCAGAAAAGCTGACGACTCAAATGTAGCCTTGAACGTTGGTCTGTGACATGTAGTTGCACTGAAAAGCCTTGCTTATCACACCTAAGATACTGGTTTACCCAACATTCAGCATTTTGCATGGGAGTAATGGTGGATCTAGATATTCTGAAAACGATGCTAGCAGCTAATGATGGATTTATTCACTACTTTCTGAGAAAATGGAGTTCGGGAATGTTCTTGAAAATAAGATTTTCTATACATCTTCAGTAACAGGCTGGATCTTTGTTTTCTGTCTCTCATAACAGGTTGTATCTCTCTGATTTCCCCAAAAAACAGGTTTTGGGCTGAAAACAGTACTGAAACAGAAGAGGAGGATTCGGCTCCATTTCACCCTGCTGATGATGAGTCCCCCACATCCCAATAATAGGAAAGCACCCAAGGAAATTTGGGGCTTATCTACTGTTGCTTGGGGAAGTTGTTTAAAAATATTTATATTTAAAAAATTCAATTGGCAAATAATGAGTGAATTCCAAGAAAACTGAGCAAAGGCTCAGTTTTACATTTTTACATTTAAATAAAATGTAATAGTAATAATATTCATTGTAGATTCCAAAATACTGAAAAATGCACCAAACAAATGTCAAAAATCAAACTTCTTTGGAGTGGTTGTGGCCTAGACACCTGTAGAAAATAATTCTTGTGACCTAAATACTCGCATTTCTGCTTGAAACTTCCAATTTAAGTGGAGGAATGTTATGTGTAACTG
Source organism: Carcharodon carcharias (assembly GCF_017639515.1). Lineage (NCBI taxonomy): Eukaryota > Metazoa > Chordata > Chondrichthyes > Lamniformes > Lamnidae > Carcharodon > Carcharodon carcharias. Next base: position 28,534,604 of record NC_054481.1, on the reverse strand, counting down.
CAACTTAAGTAAAATTTCATTTCCACTGCACTTTCAGAGTAATTATTTATTTCTGAGTTGTCCGCCTTTTTGAATCTTTATTTAGGTTGCAGGTTTTTCATATTATGCATTTGTGAAAGTTCCAGAAACTATTCTAATACATGTGCAGAGCCAGAGTCCTTCCCCACCCCGGCAGTTGACTTACCAGTGTAATCATCAGATGGAGTCTTTTCATTCAGTCGAAGAGTTTTGTCAATGTGAGATCGATCTCTGTAAGGTAGCAGTAGCTGAGGCTGCTCCTCCACCTCCACCTCCGTCTCATCTCCTTCATCTGCAGACAAAGAGAAAGGAAAATATCAGAAATGAACAGCACTTCTTGATTTTAATTGCTCTGAATCACCACTCCAAACATTTGTTAGAACAGCATTCACTCTGTGTCAGCCTTGGATCAATGATAACATTCTCAGCTCTTCTCCCATTCCAGAGGCTTGAGCGCAAAATCCAGTCTCACACTCCCAACACAGTACTGAGGTAGTGCTGCACTGTCAGAGGTGCCATCTTTCAGATGAGACGTTAAACTGAGGCCTTGTCTGCCCTACCAGGTAGATGTAAAAGATCCCATGTCACTATTTCAAAGGAGAGCAGAGGAATTCTTCCTGGTGTCCTAGCCAATGTTAGTCTTCAACCAATGATGTCAAAAACAGATTATCTGGTCATTCATCTCATTGCTGTTTGTGGAATGTTTCTTTGTGCAAATTGGCTTCTGCATTTTGCTGTATTACAACAGTGACTGTACTTAAAAAAAAAATTCAGTGAAATGCTCTTAGACATCCCATGGATGTGAAAAGCACCATGAAAATGCAAGTTATTTCCATTCTCTGCACAGTGGAGGTAAAATGGCATTCTGGGTGTTGTTTATATCTAACTAGATATCATAATACTGCAACATTGATTTTTTTTTCCCCAACTTCCTTCCCTCCTGAAGACACTGATTCCTTGTAGGAATCATGGGTATCAGCCATTACTGTATTGTTGTTGACAGGCTGTTCCATACTAGGGAGAACTCCATGTGCCCATAAATTTAAAAAACAAAATCTAAAACTTTCCTTATTTTTAAAACTTTAAAAAAAACACATAAGGGGCTGAATTTTGCCCTTGATGGTCGGGCGGGCCCAACCGACTTGGCGGCGGGCGGGCAGCTGAATGCCGCCACCAAAATGGGCCGCACTGCCATTTTGTACAGGCAGGCCAATGAAGGCCTGCCCAGCGGGTTTGCAACTCCCGTGTACAGCGGGAAAATCGAATCGGCGGTGGGCGTATTCAGACCACCGGTTCCAATGGGGAACCGACAGTCTGTATAAAGAGTGGCCAGGCAGCCTCCTTGGGGCAGTTCACCATGGCCACTTACAGAGAAGGACATGCTGGTTTGAGGGCAGAGGAGGGGGCAGGCTGCAGGGTAGGCCAGCGGGAGGCTACTGTGCCCCTCGGTTCTCAGATGCCTGCCTTGCTGTCCTCCTCCAAGAGGTGTCCAACCATCAGGATTTTTGTATCCAGAGGATGGGAGGAGGAGGGCCGCCCACGTCACCAGGCAGGCATGGCAGGAGGTGGCGGTGGCTGTAAGCACCCATGACGATGTGCGGCGCACTGGGACACAGTGCCGCAAACGATTCAACAATATGTTGCGCTCTGGAAGGGTGAGTACCATGTCAGCCTTGGCCATTTGACCCAGCAGGTAGCCTTAGCCTTTAAGCGCCCCCCCCACCCCACCCCGACTCCGCAATGTCTTAGCGTTGTTACTGCATTGGGCATTTGGCGCACGCTGGGTGGGCAAACTGATACTGACCATGCTTACATCAGCCTTAGTGGTTGAGAAGATGGGTTCTCCCTGCAGCATATGTTGGTGTTTGTCACATTTGAGTAGTCTGGGGGCAACCTGCAGGTGATGCAGCTAGACACATGTCTTACTGATGGTGATGAGATGGTGGAAGGGGAGCCTCAAGGTGTCATGGCCAAGTTCCATCTGCTGGCCTTGGCGCCACACCTAATCGCGCCTCCTTGCCATGGGCGCTAAGACCCATGTGTTATTCAAAGTGATGGACGCCGAATGTGTCCAAGGTGGCCGTTGTGGGAGGGGGTTGCGACCAGCCCATACTATCTTCTGGGGACTGATCAATAGTAGTGTGGACAGGAGCTGCTGGAGGCCTCAGATGGACCACTGTGGTTGGGGTGCGGCGTGCACATGCATAGTACATGAGCGATCAGCCCCAATAAATCCTCTTCTCTGTTCTGCAGGCAAAAACAGAGCACAATCTGAGGGAGCGCCAGCAGACTGGTGGTGGACACACTGTGCTGCAGCGCCTCACCATCTATGAGGAGCAGGCCATGGAGCTGGGGAGGAGGCAGGCAGCCAGGGTGGCAGGTGTCAGCAAGGCTGGGATGCAGCAGCCAGGTATTTGAGGTTCACAGTCCCATCCACTCCATCTCCCCACCATCCAATGCACTGATGGTTGTTGCAATTGTTAATGCTGCAACACTGCTCATTCACAGACTGATACAGTCAGATGTGTGGATCATACACAAAGGTCCCTCGGCCCCTTGAGGAAGTGCATCTCTAGCACCTTCCAAAGTCGCCTTATCCCATTTGTGACCACTATCCCCATGGCCTAATATGCCATGGTATCACTGCTGCACATCCAAAGACATTTTGCATCTTAGGAGGGTTCGTTCCTCCACCACCCTTTCAGCCAGTGCGTCCCACATTACTCTGTCCAAAAGGTGATCAGCACCTCACCTGTCAACCTCATGGCACTCAACTTAAATAAATGCCACCACGTTAATCATCCCTGTGCCAAGGGGAAATGTTGCCTTATGCCCCTCATAACGGTATGAAGGTCAACAGTGTGACCTGTCAATCTCCAGTGCTCCACGGCAAATGTCGCAATTGTTTGCAATGTTTCTTCATCACTGCAGGCCAGCATGCATCCAGGTCAGGTACCTCTGCACTCTCCCCACTCCAATGCCATCCCTCCCATGAAGCGCAGGTCACAACTGAACGCAGAAGTGCAGATATGGCCGTGACAATATTTTCTACACTTGCAACATAACCTCTCTTTTCCTACATTCTATTCCTCATCTAATGAAGGCACGTCTGGCTTCGACCTTGTTAAAGGCTTATGTTCCTGTTCTGCTACTTTAACGGGTCTGCCCAGCAAGGTCCCTGTAATCGTCATGATTTCCCACGGTCCTACCATTACTCATGTATTCCCGTACCTTGCTTGTCTTGCCCAAGTGCTTACCAAACATTATCCACATAACACTCCATGTGGCATTCCTTAGGCCATCTGACTAGCCTGTCTGTATGTGCGTGTAATGTTTGGGCCTCCTCTTGACTATTTACCACTCCACCAATGTTCATCTTCTTAGATTCTTGAAGGGTGAGCGACTTATGAGGCTGGGGGGGAAAGGGATGAAAGGTGTTACTAACTGAACGCTAACTGATGCACTGTCCTTGTTAATTTCAGCATCACCATCGCATGGCCGCCCCCAACACATCCAGAGACCCCCCTCCACACCTGAGGGCCAAGACTTGCAACTTGTGGCACATCATTTCAACAAGCCAGGCACCAGTGCAGCGACAAACACTTCAGTTTGTCACTAACGTCGGCTAGTGTCCCGGGGCACAATGGAGAGGGCACTTCACAATCGCTGGAGGAGATGGCACGGACAGAGAGTGCCGATGGCACCAGCAGCTGGAGGACTGCAGGGGACCAGGCACATGCTGAGCCCGGCAGTGATGATGTGCCTCCGGAGATGTCACCAATGCAGCAACTGCAGGACAAGCAGCAGGATGCGCCAGAGCATCTGGCAGGGTTGCATAAGGGTGTGCTTCAGTTGGTCTCTGTGGTGGAGGAGTCCAGGCAGAGTGTCAATGAAGGCATGAACCTCAGGACAGAGCTTCAGGCTTCCTCCACTGAGAGATTGGCAACTCTCATGGAGAGGAGCTTCGATCAGATTGAGACTCTTTTGATTGGGTTACGCTCTGACCTACAAGCCCTCACAGCAGTAATGGCCACAGGTGGTCATTCCCAATGTGAGAGATGTTCTGGGCACCAAGTGTCACCACTCGGTGCCCATGCATCTGCGGTGAGCAGGGAGGTCCAATGTGACCTCACGACGGCGCAGCAGCTGCCTGTCGTTTCTGCAGGCTCCTCTCAGGGCGCTCTGGATGAGGGCAGCAGCTCCTCCGCCCCTCTGCCAGTGACCATTGCATCTGTTGAGGCTGCAACCAGCAGGGAGGTGCCAGTTCTGGAACTGGCCAGTCCCTCCCAGGTGAGGCCATCACAGGCTCCACAGGCCAGAGGACGCGCACCAAGGTCAACGACAACAGGACAGCAAAGTCAGCAGGCTGTCTCACAAGCCACTCCAAGCGATGGGGCGGCACCTAGATATAGCAGCCGCAAACGAAAGCATAAGGCACGTTAGACACTCCACGGGTATGTCACTGGTGATTTTGTGTTGGCCCTAGATTAGAAAAAAAGTAGTTATGTATGTCAAAGCGACATTTGTGTTTTATGTTGGACTGAATAAAGTACACTTTTCTGACCATGGCAGAGGGTGTTTCCTTTGTGCTGCAATTGTTTGTTTCACAGACATCTCATGAGCGTTTGAGTGGACATTGATGTTTCTGTCCTAAGCTCTTAGGTGCTACATTTTCCACCTCATCAGCTGTAACTAAGTGCCACATGTGGAAGCGCTAGGCAATGCTGTTCCTGCTGATCGATGTGTGTGGAGCTAGCTGAAGGTTCATTGGATTAAATTGTCCCGGGTGTCCCTGCCTCCTTGGTGTAGTAGCGGGTCGGCGTGCTGCACCTTATCATCGCTCTATGCTTCCTCGTCCTCTGAGCCACTGCTGGATTCATCATGTGCAGCCTCATCCAGTGCGTCAAGGTCTTCATCATGAACTGCATCCCCCCTTTCCAGCGCAAGATTGCACTCTGCAGCATGCTATCACTATCACAGAGATGCGATCTGGGGCGTACTGGAGTGGTCCAGGCAATGGAAGCGCATCTTGAGAAGACCGATGGCTCTTTCCACCACAGCTCTTGTGGTGCCGTGGCTCCGATTGTAGTGCTCCTCAGCTTCTGTTCTTGGACGGCGGAGAGGTGTCATGAGCCACCTTCTGAGAGGATAGCCCTTGTCACCCACCTGCCAACCATCCAGCCGAGCCGGAGCACTGAAGAGCCCCGGCACCTGGGAGTGTCTGAGGATGTGGGCGTCGTGGAGCTGCCTGGGTACCTTGCACAAACTTGCAGAATCAGCATCCTGTGATCACACACTATCCGCACATTCATGGAGTGGAAGCCCTTCCTGTTGATGAAGGTACTGGGCTCACCTGCTGTCACCTTGATGTGCAGACTATTGCACCCTGGACGTGGGGGAAGCCAGCAATGGCCATGAAGCCTCTGGCTCGCTGTGCCTAACTTGCCTGGTTGTAGCAGAAGTAGATGAAGGTCAATGCCCATCTGAACAGAGTGTCTGTAACCTGCCTGACACAAGTGTGTACAGCTGATTGGGAAACACCGCAAAGATCACCCACCGAGCCCTGGAAGGAGCCAGGTGCATGGAAGTAGAGAGCAACTGTGACCTTGAGAGCCGCTGGCATGGGGTGTCCACCCACACAGTTAGGGGAGATCTCAGGGCCAATCATCTGACAGATATAGTTGACTATTTCCCTTGACAGACGGAGTCTCCTTTGACACTGCACCTCAGTCATATTAAGATAGCTGCTTCGCCGCCTGTATACCCTAGCAGCAGGATAGTGGCCTTTTCTACCTTGGACAACTTCTTGCGCCCCTTGTGCCTGCGCCTGGCCTCCCAAAGGTGGCTTCCCCTGGAGGCTGATTGTCCACTCCTGGCCTCCTCCTTATTCTATCCCTCCCTTCCTCCTCAGAGGAGCTGCCTCCAGTAGAGATGTCAGAACCCATACCCAGGCTAAATGGAGGCCTCCGGAAAGCTGCAGGCCCGATAAAGATTACTGTCTGCAGACTGCTGAGCTGAAGCTTCAAAGTACACAAAAAGCTCTTGGAAATCGATGTGAACTGCTAACAATCACACAGGCAAGTTTAAAACAACTTTCTGCATTAAATACTTCAGAAAAAACACGAACAACCCCTCTGAGCCCACATATCCCGCCCGTGGATGAGTTTTGTTAAAAAAATCACTTAACCGCCTGCCCGTTGGGCCCGTGCGCCGAGCTGAAGTTCACACAGGCCCCTCAAAATTGGTGTCAATTGCTGAGTTAAAGGCCTTAACAAGGCTTTTAATTAATGGCAGTCACACGTTGCGCTTCATAGCTCGCCTGCCCACCTAAATATCGCAATGCCACACGCTGACGTCGGGACGCTTGCATGACGTCAGCGTGCAACATTTTAAGTGCTGACATGTGGGCTCCGCCACCCACACGTCAGCCATAAAATTCTGCCCAAGGGATGTGAAGTCAATGTGACATTTCCCTGATCATTCTAGGGCTCCTGGCACATGACATAGAAGCAGTAGGCCCCTTGAACCTGCTCCACCATCCCATTACAAATCATCCATGATCTACTTCAATCCCATTTACCTGCCTTGAATCAAATATCCCTTGATACCCTTACCCAACAAAAATCAACCTTGAAAATTTCAATTGACCCACAGCATCCATAACTTTTCGGGAGAGACAAATCCAGATTTCCACTGCTCTTTGTGTGAGGAAATGCTTCCTGATTTAACTTCTGAATTGCCTGGTTTGCATTTTAAGATTATGCCTTCTTGTTTTGTGTTTTTCCCTTCCTGCTGGTTCAATTTCCATTGCTCAGTTGGAACCATTTTGAAGGTAGAGGCTGGAGGACAAGTGGAGCAAGGCTGAGACATAGAGATGATTCTTGGAAGTTTTGCTTCCTCAACAACAAGGAACATTCTCGGCTTTCCCTGATGGCCTAGCTGAGATTGTGAACTTGACTGAGGAAAAGCAAAAACAAGGGCTTTTTTGCTTAGATTTATTTTTAAGAGAAAATGAAATTCACACTTATGCAATGTTTGTGAATAGTATGACATAAATAATTTACAGTACAGAAGAAAGCCACTTCACACAGCACACTGCTGATAATTTTTACATGTTGCAGCAATTTGCTTGATTATTGCACCCAATGCCTGGGCTGTCTCTTACATCCAGTCCTCCATTCTTAAGTTTTTCCACTGAAGATTGTGACTCCCTGGTAAGGTTCACTCCATTCCACTAGCAATGATGCCATTCTTTCTGTGTGGACCTAAATACACTGTTTTTCCATGTCTTGGCCAACATTTCTCCCTCAACTAGCATTTGCTGTTTGTCTGACTTTGCCATGAATAAATTTGTTGCTACACTTGCCTTCACAACAATATTGACTACAATTTAATTATTTATTTGCTTTAGGACTCTTGAGGAAAATATAAGGCACTGATGTGGGGCATTGAGGATAGTCAAGTCAGCTAAAATTAGCTAAATCACCATGGACCAGGAATCAAACTGGGATCAGATGGGTTTACAACAACAAGTTGAATTTGTGCAGTGCTTTTAATGTGAGGAATGTCCCAGAGTGTTTCCAGGTGAACAATGAAAGTGTACATCAAACTAGCAAGAGAGAACTTAGATAGTAGGCTCGAGTTACTCATGTAGAGAAAATTTTGTATCAGTTTTAAGTTTCATTTTTTACATCTCTGTCCTTTGCTTAAAATATTCTCTATTTCAGGCTCTGATATTGATGCAGTGTGTCCAGACAGGAGTACAGCCAATGACAAAGCAGTCTATATCCAAATGCAGCAAGACCTGGACAATATCCAGGCATACGAACATGTGAAATGGGAACAGAAGTAGACCATTCAGCCTGTCGAGCCTGCTCCACCATTCAATAAGATGGCTGATCTGTTTGTATTACTAATTCCACATTCACATCTACCCCAGATAACCTTTGATTCCCTTGCCTAACAAGAATAGATACACCTCTGTCTTAAAGATATTCAATGACTCCACCTCCACCACCCTCTAAGGCAGAGAATTCCAAAGTTGCACAAGCCTCTGAGAGAAAAGATTTCTCCTCACCTGTCCTAAAAGGGTGCTGCCTAATTTTAAAACAGTGCCCCCTAGTTCTGGACTTGCCCACGAGAGGAAACATCATTTCCGCATCCACCTTGTCAAGACCATTCAGTATCTTATATACTTCAATCAAGGCTTAGGCTGACAAGTGGCAAGTAACATTCATGCCACACAAGTGCAATGCAATGACCATCTCCAACAAGAGAGAATATAACCATCGCCCCTTGACATTCAATGGCATTACAGCACTGAATCCCCCACAATCAACATTCATTGGGGTTACCATTGACCAGAAACTGAACTGGATTAGCCACATAAATACAACAAGAGCAGGTCAGTGGCTAGGAATTCTGTGGTGAGTAACCCATCTCCTGACTCCCCAAAGTTTGTCCACCATCTACAAGGCACAAGTCAGGAGTGTGATGGAATACTCCCCACTTGCCTAGATGCGTGCAGCTCCAGCAACACTCAAGAAGCTTGACACCATCCAGGACAAAGCAGCCCACTTGATTGGCACTCCATTCACAAACATTCACTTCCTCCACCACCGACACACAGTGTCAGCAGTGTGTACCATCTACAAGGTGCACTGCAGGATCTCACCAAGGCTCCTTAGACAGCACCTTCCAAACCCATGACTGCTACCATCTGGAAGGACAAGGGCAGCAGACACATGGGAACACCACCACCTGGAAGTTCCCCTCCAGGCCAGTCACCATCCTGACTTGGAAATATATCACCGTTCCTTCAATGTCGCTGGGTCAAAATCCTGGAACTCCCTCCCTAACAGCACTGTGAGTATACCTACACCACATGGACTACAGCGGTTCAAGAAGGCAGCTCACCAACACCTTCTCAAGGGCAATCAGGATGGGCAATAAATGCTGGCCTAACCAGCGATGCTTACATCCCACGAATGAATTAAAAAAAAAGGCAGCTCACCCCGCCCTTGTCTTTGTTTGGCCAAGCCCCTCAGTAAAAGTCCCAAACCATAGGGAACCAACTGCATCCAACAAGAATCTAAGTCAGTTAACCAGCTGTTGGTTTAGACTTCGGGTGAAGGCAAAATCAATGTGCAGAACCAGTCCCCCGTGCTCACAGTCCCCTCCATCTGATGGTATAAAAAGGAAAATGAGCTGTGTTTGCAGGCTGTTGTCAGGGGACAGTATCTCTTAACAGGGATTGGCCTGGTTCAGTATTTATGACTCCCCTCACAGTGATGAGCCTGGGTCTGTGCCTGTGATTCCCCACAGTGATGGGTTGTGCAGTACATTCAACCACCAATTCATGGAGTCAGATCATCCCTAATGATTCACTGTTCCTTAATTTTATGTCATTCACATGTATAATCTTTACAACCATAGGTCCAAAGTCACCTGTTATTCTCAAGCATGCTACATGTCATGCCTCAACCAAAATATTATTTTCTGAAAGAAATCTATGCCTTTGAATGAATCAGTATTATTGGCTTCCACCATCTCCCTTGGAAGTCTACTCCATAGATTGGCTACTCACTGATTCGGTGAAATATTTTCACAGATTAATTTTTAATTTATTCTCCTTCAAGCATAGACCATTTTCTCTGGTTCTATTGTTCTGGACATGGGCTACAGTATCTCCAACCCCCAAAGCAGCAATCCTATCACTTCTCAATATTCTCTTTTCAAATTACATAATCTGCCATTACTTCTATATAATTCTGGGTATCTCTGCTGTTTTCTCTCCTTTTCTTGTATAAAAGGAAAGACAAAGGAAGACATTCTTAACCCAACAGAGCAAGCAGAAGGCTGGATTAAAGTAGGACTACAGTTCGTAGACTGACCTGTCCCCACATGGCCACCACCCACAACAGCATGGCTAAATGAAGAGCTCAGAGATTGGAGACCTATGTTCCAACATTCTGTAGGACAGTGTCCCTTAGAAGGCCCCTGAAGCAATTCACTTCCTGTAATTCTTGACCTAGAGTAACACTGGTCCTTTGAGAACTTCTGCACACTACATTCAATCAAGCCTTTTAGACATGTACCAATACACAATGGTAAACTACTGTATCATACTTTTGCTGGTATATTTTCATAATGCACTGTTCCCTTAAGAACACTGAACAAGCCTTTGAGCTATGATGTTTTCCAATTTCTCAACTGGTGGAAACACTGACAAATAAACATTGTTATCCAATGTAAAAGAATAAATCTACAAGTAACTGTGAGTGTAAATCAAACAAAACAGTTCAGTTATCTGAGATGCAGGGAGTTAGAACCCTTTTCTGGTTTTGAATCTGGCACATGGAAGGTGTGTTCCTACTTGTCTGTAAGGGTCTGATATGGAATCCATTCTCCCAGTCTCACCCCAGTTCCTAGGGGTATAAAACTAACTTGACACTATTTTGGCACCTTCCTCCATGCAGCACAGATAATGTGGTAAATAAACATGTTATTCTGGCATGGTATAGAATGGTCTTTTGAGGATGCAATTAAGAAAGTTTCTTTGAGCACAGTAAAGACACATTTACTTACATGCAGTGTAGAGGCAGCTTTGCTCTGTATCTAACCCATGCTGTACCTGCCCTGGGGATGTTTGATGGGGCAATGTAGAGGGGGCTTTATGGTGTATATAACCTGTGCTGTACCTGCCCTGGATATTTTTGGGACAATGTAAAAGAGAAGCTTTATCTCATGTAAATTTTGGGGTTTGCTTGATGCAGAATTGGCTTTAATCTTTTAAGTATTATCTGAGGGTAAGACATCACACTGATAGTACAGGGAGGCATCTCCTGAAGCAAGTTTCTGTTCACAAGTATTAGAGGTAAAGGAGGTGAACCCACACAGAAACCATGAAGTCATGCATCATGGGAAATATATATGTTGTTATGAATGAATCATTCTAGGCATTAATATTGAAATTAGTGACATCACAAGCAGAAAATCCCCAAACTCCATTGGTCAGTCTCACTCGTACAGCTGATGTGTTAAATTAAGTTGATGTGGGAAGCCAAAAGAATAAAATGAAATTCCACAGCTGAACATGTCAGTGCAGTGTTAAGATGAGTCCTCGCTGACTCACCGTCTCTCTTCTGCTCCTTCATTTCAGGAGAAAGCCTTGTGTTATCAATGATGCCATCGGGCATACTTCCTTCAGAATCAGCAGCTTCTTCCTTTCCTGCGTTCTCAGATCCTGGGAATGCAGCAGCTTCATCAGAAATAAAGCCTGGCTCAATAATTCCCTCCTCAGCAACTTTGACTCCTTCAGTTTTTTGATCCGATACTTGCGCTTCCTTTGCAAATGCCTCTTTATTATCTCCACCTTCCTCAGATCCTTTGCCATTGTCACTTGTTGCAAACTGTAGAGTTTCCTGACTATCAGAATCTTCCGAATCCATCAAATTTTCTTCAGTTTCATTTTCATCCCATTTATTGTCAGTTTCCTTGTCATTTTGCTCCTGCCCCTCAGGTTCACTTTTCCTCATATTAGCTTCTTGCTCAGAACCTGCTGCTTCAGTATTCTCTTCCTGAATATCCAATGCTTCCTCTTCCAGATGTTCTGTTTTGTCTTCTTGGCTTGAAGTCTCTTCTGTTTCCTCTGAAGAACCTTCCTTAATATCCGACTCACCATCGGAATCATCCTGCTCAGGCCAATGCTGACCTCTGTTGTTGCTGTTTAGCTCAGTTTCTTCTTCGGAATCTCTGGCATGTTCTTGGGCCCCATTTTGTGTTGGTTCTCTTAGTTCTGATTCTTCATCCCTTTGGGATTCATTGATGGTATTTCCTGCAGTTTCATTTGATTCGCTTTCCACTGTTGATGTAGCTTCTGTGCTGTTGAGATCTAGCTCTTGAAAATTGCCATCCTCCTTATCAGCAAGAACACTATCTTCGTCCTCAGTAGTGCCAGACTCCAGGTTTTCATTTCTTTTATCATTTACAGTCAACTCCTCAGTGTCGTTTTTAGAATTGGCTTCATTGCTTTGAAAGTCTTGATCTTCTAAACCTCTTTTAACCACGTTATCATGTCCAGTAGCACATCTTGAACATACTGCTGCACAGCTATCAAAGTGTGACTGACCTTTTTCTTCCTTTTCACTGGAATCCACCATGGAACTGCGTGATCCCAAGTCTGAATTACCATCAGGTGAGTCTGTGTACAGTGGGGGACTGTCTTTCTCTGCTTGCTGCTTACCATTCATAAGCTTCTCATCATGCACATCAGCACCTGGATCTGCAGCCAAGGCTCGGTTCCCTGCAAGAATGACAACATCTTCACTGTTGAGTTTGCTGAAGTCTTCAGCCTGGCTCTAAATGATCAGAACATTATCAGTCAGCTTGAGGCCAATTTCTGTCTCGATGTGTTTTCGCTCAATATAATTCAGAGGGAAAATAAATATTCAAAGCAATGCTATTACAGGCCCAGAACAGTATCAAGAGCAGGGGTTACTATTTGTAGAAAGGGGACAGATGGAGCAATATAGGCCTGTGTCACCTAAAGGTGAATTATTGATTATGTGGACACTCCATAATTAAAAGTAATGATAAATCTGTGTGACCCTTATTAAACTGGATTTAATTGTGATTTTCCATTAATGGAGGACATGTCATGAGCCAGAAGCAGGGTAATTGAACTATGATTAGCCCCTCAAGTGAAGCTATTTGTCATGGAATGCCGTAGTTTGTAGTGAATTATAACATTTAACTGCATGTTTCCAATCCTCCCTGGACAATGAAAATCAAAGTTAAGTTCAGGGACTTTTTGATGTCAGTCCTTACAAGTATTGGGAAACAGTTATGGAAGCTGCCTGTGTAGTTCATTTGCTAAGTATCCTGCTCAGTGTGTAACTGAGCCATACAGACCTCGTCTCACCCAGGGTGGCAGTAGGTGTGCTATAATTGGGCTAGGGAGAGGTAAAATCACCAAGGCTGTTGTTCATAGCTTCTGGCTTGCACCATTTGAATCAAATGTTGAGGGAATGGCACTGAGAATTGCCGCAAAGCCACAGGCCAGATCAATCGGACTTTTTGCCTGATGACAAGCAACTAGTTGAGGGAAATGAGTGCAGTGAAGATAACCCTGTGTGAATATGTCCATGTTGTTGAATTACAATGGTCAATACTATGCTGTTAAGAACATGTTTGTAAATACATGCATTACCTCCTGTGGCATTGGACATGGGAAGTCAAAACCAAATTTAGTCTTCATGTGGAGGGAAGGTTGGAAGATGAGGGATAATTCTCTGAGGGCACATAGGCAGAACTCAGTCCTCATTTTTAACTCATACATTGTTCATATAACATTTCTTAGCTTAACACACACCAGCTGTCAACTTTTTCCAACATAAATTACTTTGGCCACCTTTGCAATGGAAACACCCTATATAAACTTGTCACACTGTAATTAGATGTTCTGTCCAGTGGAGAGGATGACATCCTAATTTATACAGTGCATCAAATCTCATAATTTAGACCATATAACATTGGGGGAAGAACTCACTGAAACAACTTATTAATTCCACATTATAACCAAGTCCCTAGAAAACATTCTCACCCTCAGGACCTCTAGGCAAATCTACACTGTTCATGGGTTTGAAATGTGAAAGGACTGTGTTTAATTAGAGATGTTTTCAACATGAATACTTTCTGGGCTGGTGCTTTGAGTCATAGCACCAGATTTTTATGAAGTCAAGAAGACTCTGCGGACCTTTAAAAATGCTAGGCAGGGCATGGGTGATGAAGTCCTTAAGTGCTGAGTTCAAACAGACCCCATTTTGGCTGGTCCAAGGATCTTAACGTGCAGTATTGCAGTCATAGATTGATGGAATAGACGTAAACATTCTTGAAGGGTGGATAAGATCTATATAACTGTCATGATCTGAAGTTTTTTAAAAGCATCACCCTGTAAAATTTAAAAAAGGCCACCGCTGTCAGTGAGAGTTAAAAACAACCATAGTTGGAAAAAAGTAGCATCTGGTGGTGTAGTTTCAATAGAGTTCTTTGTTGACCTTTCATCATGGGCTATCATGATGCCATAATGAATGCTTGACTAAGTTTCAAGTACTACAATTATCTCAGCAGGGGTTCTGAGTTCACAGTTTGATTGACAATTTAAAGGGGCTATTAAAGGATTATCTATCTTTTATATGGGGTCTGAATAGAAGTATGTTTGCTTTTATAAGAGATTAACTACTTGAGGAGATTTAACAATATTGAATGGATTTTATGAATGGGAGTTTTTTTCACTATTAAGAATGTAGCAGTGAGAGCTGTATTAGATTGTTAGAAGTTTATATTTTCGCCTCTATATGATTCCTGAGGTGTGTCCATAGTGGATACTGAGTGAATAGCTATAGACATGGCATGCAGGGTATGAAAGGCCAGGGGGATGGGGGCATGAATTGACATTGAGTTGGCATGGGGATTGGGGTGTGTGAGGGGTGAAGGCTAGGGAGCATAACAACACTTAAAACAACTGGGACAAAGTCCCAGAGATCTGAGGCAGGCCTTCTAACCAGCCTGACTTGGCATTCACATGACCCCATGGTTGTCTACGCTCTACTTTTGGGGAAGGCAAGCCTGACTCTATCCCAAACCCCCTCCCCCCACCGAAGTGAAATTTCACATTGCAGGGTACATTTTACCAGGTGGGTCTGGCAAGTTGGGAAAGAATCTGGCCCATAGAGCCATTTATGGCATAGAAAGAGGCCATTCGGCCCATCAAGTCCATATCACTTCCCTGCAGGTCAGTCCAGCTTCCCTGCTCAGTCTTCATAGCCCTGCAAGTTTATTTCCTTCATGTCCCCATCCAATTTCCTTTTGAAATTCCTGATTGTTTCCGATTCTACCACTCTTGTGGGCAGCAATTCAGGTCATTACCACTTGTTGCAGAAAAAAGTTCTTCCTCACGTTCCCACTGCAACTCTTGCACAAAATCTTAAATCTGTGTCCCAAAACTAACTCTGTCCCACACTCTCCCAAAATGCTGTATTGCTTTTTATTTCAATTATTTTTCTAATTTTCCCTTAGAAGATGTAATAGTCTTTGCCTCAACTACAATAAATATTTGTCAACTTTGAAGAGATCTAGCTACAAGACAACCTGGTATTGGAGCACATAGAGTCTCATTCACTGAGTCATAGTGTAGACATCATACCTTAGTCTGTTGGGAAGAGGCCATCATTGCTGGTTCAGGTGCCAATAACATCTCTCTAACCACTGCCAAATTTTTGTATCCAATCCCAGTTTTCTATCATCTATACATGCTATTTTATGGCAATCTTAAAATCTTCTCAGTCAACATCATTTGCAAAAGCTCCATAGCTAGAAAGAAAGCCTTGTTCAAAAAGAACAATTGTATGGCTTGCAAAGTTTAGAAATCCACTTTGCAAACAATTCTAACCAGTTTCCATCAAAGAAGGCTTCTAACTTTTTTTCAAACAGGGAAAATAAAGTGGTCACAGAAGCAGGTAAAATTAATTAACAACCCAATCCCAATAGAGGCTGTACAGGTTAAACCTTGCAAATGGAGGCCAGGTGTTTCTCTACAGGGAGAAGAGAGAGTGATGCAAGTCACCCTCACACAACTCTATATAGTTGGATCGTTACAGAGGGATACTGGTGGGAGGCTGGATGTTCGCACAATTCTATACAGTTGGATCATTACAGAGGGATACTGGTGGGAGGCTGGATGTTCACCTCATCCTCTTTGCCAGGCATTGAATGGTATCACCAGACTCCAGCCAAGGCCTGCCATGGCATACAATACCTGTGCTGCCCTTTCTCATTCCAGGAAGAAGAATGTTTTCCCACTGGAGAATGAGAAACAGTTTCAAAAAGCTTGCAGAACAACACTAATCTTCTGGAACTTGTCAATTCCATGCATCTACTTTCAACAGTTAGAACCATTTTATCAGGCAAGCTGAGCATTGACATTGAACATTGTGAGACATGGGATCAGCAGCATTGAAGTCCTCTAGATCCATCCAGGATGAAATGGCACTTTGAATTTTCATGAGGGCTCTCCCAGTTTTACACTGTAGCTTTCGCAGAAGGATGGCAGAAGAGAAATGGCTGAAAGCAGCTGCTAACACTACTAGTCCTGGGTTTCTACTAAAATTATGGAGAAATTCTCCTCTTGGGTTTTTAAGGGAATGGCTCCATGGGGTCAAACTGGCCTTGATTAGTAGTGTGAAATGCACTCGTGGTGAATTGTTAGACCAGTATACACCACAACAGAGTTTATTTTTCATTCAGGTCAATTGGACCCCAGCCTGTAACTTACTCCCAGGAATCTGTTATTCTGTATATAAACCATGGGAACCCCTTGATTAGATTCCAGCCTGTAACTTGCTCCCAAGTAGCTGCTATTCTATCTAACAACACCTGCAACCCCGCCCCCCGCCCACAACCACCAAATGCCTCGATTAGATTTGAGCCTATAACACACACTGTTATTCTGTATATAAACTCACTGAACCCCTTCCATTAAACCAGCCTGTGACTCAATCCAGGGTACTCGTTATTCTATATATAGACCACTCGAACCTCTCAATTAGTTTCACTCCTGAATATCCGTTATTCTATATATAAACAACTCAAACCCCTCTATTAGATTCTGTAACCTAGTTCAGCGTTCTATATATAAAGAGACCTTTAGAGAGTATGGTTTTATATGTTGGTATTGCTGTTGCAATGCACTGAGCTCGCTGTCTATTTGAAGAACCATGGAAGCTATGTTGGAAATCCCTGAACATTCTAGCAGAGGCATGAACATGAGGTAGAATGTTCAGATAGATTAGCAGTCAAAATGACATGTTCAGAGGATGTTCCTTGCTGTTTTACTGGAGCTGTTAACCTGTTTCTTTTTCACCTGGAGGAATGTTCTACAAATGTTAGCATCATGAGCAGTGATTTCCAAACTTTGTTTGTAAAGGGATGATATGTCATTACGCAGTGACATATCCTGCTCTTGGCTTTTCATTCCCTATCTGATATTTCCTCTGTCATTTTTCCTACATTCAGGAATTCACTGATTGTGGTACAGTTGCAGCTCCAAGGCACCTCATCCAAGTAAGCCATTCTTCACCTGTGCATCAAAATTGTGAGTCGGTGAGCTATTCAATCATAGAGTTATTGCGGGTGTTACCCATCCTGTCACATCGAATGTTTACACATAAGCTCCTTGTGATCAGATGGGACTATCTCACGGATTCAGTTTTCATCCTTCAATCCCCCTCAAGGAGATGAGCAGTTAATTTAGCAGAAATTTCAGTACGGTATTGAAGAGTGCTGTACTGCCAGAGGTTCTGTCTTTCAAATGAGATGTCAGGTAAGTGTTAAATATCCAATGGCACTATCTCAAAGATGAGCAAAGGAGTTCACTCAATATCCTGGGCAATGGGCAATATTAGTCCCACAACTAACACTGCCAAAAATAGACTCATTTGTCATTCTTCTTATTGCTGTATGGGATCTTGCTGTGTACACATTGGCTGCTGCACTTTCCTGTAAAATATCAGTGACTACAGTGCAGAAGTAATTCATTGACAATTAAGCACTTTGGGATGTCCTGAGGACCTGAACTGGTGCAAGTTCCTTTTTTTCTTGAATGACTGGAGATTTTTCCTATGAACATTGAGGCCCAGCAAGTTATATGACTTTGAAACCCAAAGCTGGTACATCTCATAAAACACGACACTCAGACTCATTTTACCTTGTCAGTGGGGATGTCTCAGTCAGTACATGACTCAATTGTCACTATTTGGCTGTGATTCTTGTGTTAACCACTTCACTCATGCTCAGATTCTCACAGTTACCTTTCTGAAATGCCTTTACTCTCTATGACAGCAGTTTGTGTTTCTGTTTGCACATTTTTCTCATGTGGCTGAATTTGCTGGTAATAGCATGACTAATCTACTTTTCTATGGTGGTCACAACCAGCAGTTTGTGCTTCGCACTGTAGTGCTGTCAAGTCTGTTGTGACTATATTATCATAACTAGTCTCACTCTTTTGCTGCTTATATTGCCGTGTACCTGCACCAGAGGGGTTATTTTATGAGTTGGCACTGTCAATAAGAAGAAATTTCTTCACTCAAAGTGCAGAATTTTACAGTGCCCTACCACAGGTGGGGTTCCCATAAGTTCCTTGGGTGGCCTTCCCGCCACTTGCCCCTTGCCTGTCCACAATTTTATGTAGGGTGTGCGAGGCCTAAGTCAGCTTGCCTGCCTGCCCTCACCCCAATTGAGGCTCTTAAGTGGCCTCTTAAGGGCTGCATCCTGTCCAGCCTCAATTTTGAGGCTTGTGGGAGGAATTCAGGGCCTTGGGTGGGAAAGGGAAGGGGTGGGAGGCACCTCCCTCAAGGGCTTCCTTTCCATATCGGGCAACCCATTTCCCTCCCCACCAAGGTATGCCCCTCACAGGTACTCCCTCTCCCTGGTCTCTCCATCAAGGCTTCCACCACCCTCTCCCCACCATCCTACGAGCCTCATCTTCCCACATCGCAATGAGATTCCAGCATTCACCTGGTCCTGGACTCTGGGAATTAGAATGTGGAGTTTGCTTGTAGTTCCAGTCCTGGCCACTTCTGCACTGTGCAGCTGGGACTACAGAGCTGCTGGCCAATCAGATTGGCTGGCAGCTCTCTGAGGCAGGATTTTTGTCTGAGTGAGGGACAGTAGACCCATCTCTAGCCAATTAATGCTCCTCCAAGTGTTCAGTCATTGAGTATATTCAAGGCTGGTATCCATAGATTTTTGGACTCCAGGGGAATCAATGAATATGGGAAGTAGGTGGGAAAATGGATTTGAGGTAAAAGGTTGGCCATGATTTTATTGATTAATTGAATAGGCTCAAAGATACACCTGGCCTACACATGCTCCTATTTCTTATGTTCTTGTTTTCTTATTGTGTTAGGGGCAAATTAAAAAGAAAAGTGCTTGATTTGATGTCACACCCCAAAGGAGTTAATTCCCAATTTTAGTCTGATCAGAAGCCTGTTGCTTACTATACAACATCAAGGCCAGAATGAGCCTAATTTTCCAACACAAGTGAAACTAAAGCCATCCCATTTGTTTTAGTTCCTGTAGAACCTTCAAGTGTCCAGTACTATTTCCATCAGCCCTTCCTGACTGCCATCTCAGTCTGGATCAAGTGATGTGCGGTCTGACCTCAAGCTAGCCTTAAATATACAATTCTATATCTGCATTTTGAACATAGGAATTTCTAGATGAGAATAGACCAATCTTAGTTCACCTTCTACCATCATGGTAAACATGATACAATAACAATGGAGTTGTTGACAGATCAATGCAATTGTCTACAGCATACTCAGACTCGATGCAACGTCGATCCAGTGATGGGAAAGCTTTGGAACCCAAAGGTCCAAAATCTCCTGTTCCTCTCAAACACACTACACTTATCCTATGCCATTGGATGTTTATGCTCCCACCTCTCTCTCTGTCACTGAAATCCTAATTTATGTCTTCAGTCCATCAAAATTTGACTTTTCAATGTCTCCACACTGCCCACCCCTCCTTCATAAACTCCAATTACTCCAAAATTCTGCGGCCTAGATTCCTTTCAAACACTGGAAAATGCACTCCTGGCAGTCCTTTTCTTAACAAATTCCACTGGTTCCCCGTTTCCCTCTAATCTTCCCTACCTGTGTAATCTTCCAGCCCCAGTGACCCTGACTTGCTGCTTGTTCCTCACTTTCTCAATCATAGTGCCCCTAAACTCCCCACTAAATCACTCTGCATCACCACTTCTCTCACTTCTTTCAAAAGCCTCTTAAAAATCTGATTGCTCTGACTTTGCTTTTAGTTTCCCCCATTTCTCACAGCACTGAGTGTCCTTTCCTCTTTGTCAAATACCTGAGATGTCTTCCTTCATGTAAGGTATGTGGATATATGTAGTTCTGGAATAAAACTGTCTGTTACTACACACTAGCTTTGATTGCAATCAAATTTGTTACATAAATCTTGGTTTGTATTCACTTAAGTTTAGAAGATTAAGGCGTGATCTGATCGAGGTATTTAAAATGTTAAAAGGATTCAATATAGTAGATACAGTGACACTATTTTCTATGGTGGGGGAATCCAGGAGAGGAAACATAATCCTAAAAATTGAGCTAGGCTATTTAGGAGGGAAATTAGGAAGCTCATTTTTCACTCAAAGGGAATGGAAATCTGGGACTGTCTTCAAAAGGCTGTTGAGATTGAAGGAATTTTCGAAACTGAGATTGATAGTTTTTTTTTGTTCAATAATGTTATCAAGGGGTTATGGAGCTAGAGCAGATAAATAGAGTTGAGGTGCAGGTCAGCCATAACCTAATTGTAAATCAGCCATGGTAGCACTCTCACCTTTGGATCACAAAGTTGTGGGCCCAAGTCTCCCACCAGGATTTAAGTATCAAAATTAAGGCTGAGACTCTAGTGCAGTACTGAGGGAGTGTTGCACTGTCGGAGGTAGCATCTTTCAGATGTGACATTAAACCAAGGCCCAGTTTATTCTCTCAGGTAGACATAAAAGAACCAATTGCACTATTTTGAAAAAGAGCAGGGGAGTTATCTCCAGTGTTATGACCTTTATTTATCCCCCAACCAACATTACAAAAATAGAAGAACTGGTCATTATCACATTGCTGTTTGTGGGAGCTTGCTGTGCACAAATCAGCTGCTGTGTTTCCTTCATCACTAGAGTGACCACACTTCAAAAGCTCTTTATTCTCTGTAAAAAGCACTTTGAGACTTATGTTAATTGTGAAAGGTGCTCTATAAATGTAAGTTTTTTTTTTCTTTTTAATTGAATGGAGGAACAAGTTCAAGGAGCTCAGTAATCTTATGTTCCATTAAGCCAAAAACCTCACTTCAGGAAATGGGAGGTGTCAATTGTCTACTGAGGTAAGAATAGTTATCATCTTACACTCACCCTTTTTATAATTAGTTAGTAACACATGCTGAAGCTTTTGTGTTGTGACTATGAGTCATTAATGGGTGAGTATGGTACAGACCAGCCAAGGGTGGGAAGAGGGTAACAAGGTCACTTCAGACTGCAGGACCAAGATCACTGACTGTGACAGTGAAATAAGACATGGTCAATGCAGAGCAACACACTGCAACAACAGGAAAAGCAGAGAGATGCATCAGAAGAGACCTTCATTTGCTAAAGCAATGGGTACTTTTGTCAGAATTAAGAGCATGCGGAAAGGGCATTGGCCTGATAACCATATTCTGCAGAGGGCTTTTGCAATTTGTACTGTCAGTGATGGCCCCACTTTTCAGATGGAGGTGACTAAACCATGGGTGAAACTTCTAGTGACAGAAATGACAGTTTTCCACTGATGTAACTCAGTGAAAACTGGGAGACCTCATTCTAAGTTTACGAACCACATTGCTCAGCTCTGATGGCTTACATTCCACGTATAGCACTGGCGGTAATCCTGGTAGTGTTCAGTCATAGTATTCATTGGGAGTATTCAATAAATTCAAGGCCAGTACATGTCCCTATAACCTTCAAATTCATGCTTTCAAAGTGGAGTGGCTCGTGCACCAAGATTGTCCCGACTCTTTTGTTTCTGTGAGTCATCATCTATCCATGCATAATGTTTCAGCTGTGGCTCAGTGGGTAGGACACTTGCCTCTAAGTCAGATAGGTTCAAGTCTCACTTCAGACTATAGCACAAACTCCAGGCACCAAAGGGAGTGTTGCACTGTTAGAGGTGCCATTTTTCTGATGAGACACTAAACTGAGGCCCTACCTGGCCTCTCAGGTAGATGTAAAATATCCCTTGACACTAGCCAAAGTAAAACAGACTAGTTCCCCTTGGTATCCTGCCAATATTCATCCCTTAACCAACATCACTAAAATAGAGTATCTGGTCATTATCACACTTGCTTTTGGGACCCTGCTGTGCACAAATTAGCTGAAGTGTTTCCTAACTACAACAGTGACTACACTTCAAAAGTAATTAATTAACCATGAAGCACTTTAAGGATGTCCTGAGGATGTGAAAGGGGCTCCATTAATGCAAATTCTTTCTTAATTCTTTAGATCAATTGAAGTGCCTGTATTTCAAGCTGGAAATATTAGCAAATCTTGGTGTTCTGATTTGTGAAATAACTGATCAGAACAGCCCATTCCAATCATGCAAAATTCAAACAAGAGAAAGCAGTAAACACCAACTTTACAACAGTGACAATGTTTTTGAGCTACAAATCTAGGCCGATACTTCAACACAGTACAGAGGGTGTTACCATCCTTTGGATGAGACTTTGAACCGAGGCCCCATCAGCCCTCTTAGGTGGACATAAAAAATTCAATGGCATTATTTCAGAGAAGAACAAGGGAGTTCTCCCCAGTGTACTAGGCCAATATTTATCCTTCAACCAACACCTAAAACAGATTATCATGTTGCTGTTTGTGGGCACTTATGCTGTGTGCAAATTGGCTGCAGTGTTTCCTACATTGCAACAGTGACTACACTTTGAAAGTACTTCATTGGCTGTAAAGTGCTCTGGTGGCTTGACGTTATGAATGTGCTATAGAAATGCAAGTCTTTCTTTCTTATGTAGGACTGGGCTCCCTGGAGTTTGGCAGCTGGTTTTCCAAGGCTGCAAATGGCCTCTGGGTTGTAATTTTCTTAACCTATTCAGTGATCCTCTAGAAATGAGAGCATAGGCAGGCCATTCAGCCCATCTGAACTAGCCCTTCAACTGAAGCTCCCAACTTTAAATCTAATTTTCCTGTATTTTCTCCAAAATTGTTTACATACTTTGTAGGGAATCTTCTACACATACTGTCATGGGGCTGAATAAAACGGGGGTTGGTGGGTGGGTGTGGGGCAGACAGCACCTCCCCCAAAAAACAATATCGACGTGGAGCCGACATGCTCCACGCCAACCTGCCCAGCAGCCATGAAGCACTGCACACTGCAGGGCGGACTAACAAGAGCCAAGTGGGACTTCTGCCCCTCATTGGGGAGGAAGTCCTGCCCTCTGGAGCTGCCGGCCAATTGGATTGGCTCGCAGTTCCATCAGACCCAGCACCAGTGGCCGCTGCCAGCATCAGAAGAAAAAGACGACGAAGGCCCATGGATCCCGGGAGCAAGTAAGTCCAGGGCCTTGGCCCAAGGGAGTTTGGGTAGGTTAGGGAGAGGAGTGGGGGAGATGGTGCGGCTTTAAGAGAGGGAGCAGGTAGAAAGAAAGGAGAGGGTTTGAACTAGGGGTCCTGCCCCACAATCAGCAAAGGGAAGCCCCCGAAGAATGACCACCCCCCTTCCTTCCCACACTTTTAGCATTGGAGTGAAAAAAATCAGTCTTCCTGCTCCCACCTGGCTGCCCACGCCAAACGTTTCATGGTGTGTGCAGCGTATTATCAGGGTCAATGGCTTACTATTATCATAATTATTAATATTATGGTGGTGAGCTCAGGGATGGGCGGGAAGATGGTGGGATGGCTGCCCGACTTATTTTACATGCCCCCACCCAGTGGGAAATACGCCCACGGGGGCACGATAGATTCAACCCACAATCCTGCGACCCTCTACAAATATCAACACAATCTTGGGATCGCCAATAAATATTGGCACACTTCTGGGGACCCCCTAGAAATAATGGCACACCTCTGGGGACCCCCTAGAAATAATGGCATACTTCTGGGGATCCCATACAAACATTGACACATTCCTGGAGAACCATTCAAATATTGGCACCCTCTTTTATTATTATTAATATCAATATTGGCATACTCCTGGGGACTCCCAATCAATATTGGCATGCTTCTAGAGACTTCCTATTAATATTGACACATTCCCATTCAAGTATTGGCAACCTCTTGGGAATCCCATACCTACATTGGCACATTTCTGGGCACACCTGTTCTAACCTCTAAAAGATAGTGTAAGCTGTTGAAAAGAAAACTTCCACAGAGGACACAGGGCTGGGAACATTCTGAACACATGCAAATAAAGGAATTACATCATTTGACATTTTCTTATTCCTTGTACCCTAGCAATGCTGGGTGCTGAAAACACAAGTGCATTCCTGATATCTAGAATTGATGAAGCTAGGGTAGTGGGCTGCTTTTAAAAGTTTTAAAGGCTGCTGCATTTTATGCAATTGATGGTGGGACAGTTGAATACACGGATGTGGGTTAGGGGTTGGTAAAGATATTGTGCTATGTTTTCAGGACTTTTCTAATCTAATATGATTATTTTGGCTTTTGTCTGACCGAAGTGGGCATGTAAACACTCCTGTGATTTTTAATAACTAGCTATCAAATGTCACCAAAAAAGTTAGGAGAAATTGTCTTATGCAACAGATTGTTAGTTTGGAATACTTTGCTAAAGAGAATGGCTGGAATTTTTAACAACAACAATTTGTCTTGATATAGCATCTTTAACATAAGAAAACACCCCAAAGCACTTTACAGGAGCATTATAAAACAAAGTATGACACTAAGCCACATATGGAGAGATTACATGAGATGACCAAAAGCTTGGTCAAAGATGTAGATTTTAAGGAGCGTCTTAAAGGAGGAAAACAAGGTAGAAAGGCAGAGAAGTGTAGGGAGGGTTTCCAGAGCAGTGGGCCTGTGCAACCGAAAGCGCGGCCACCAATTGTAGAGCAATTAAAATCGGATGCTCAAGAGGCCAGAATTAGAAGTTTGCCGTTATCTCAGAGGGCTGAGGTGCTGAAAAAGGTTACAGAAGTGAAGGGGGGGGGGACAGTGAGGCCATGGAGAGATTTGAAAACAAGGATGAGAATTTTAAAATCAGGATATAGCGTAACCAAGAGCAAATGTAGGTCAGTGAGCACAGAGTTGATAGGTGAACAGGACTTGGTATGAGTTAGGACATGGGCAGCAGAGTTTTGGATGACCTCAAATTTATGGAGAGTGGAATGTGGGAGACCAGCCAGGAGTGTATTGGAATAGTCAAGTTCTCGAAGTTAACGAAGGCATGAATGAGGGTTTCAGCAGCTGATCAGCTGGGACAGGGGCAAAGTCTGGCAATGTTCCTAAAATAAGCAGTCCTAATGATGTCATAAATATGATGTCAGAAGCTAATCTCAGGGTCAACGTGACACCAAGGTTGTGAACAGACGGGCATAATCTCAGATATTGCCAGGGAGAGGGGTGAAATCTGTAATGGGGAATGAATTGCAGCAGGGACTGAAAATGATGAAAATGCAGCAGGGACTGGATATCCGATGAGCAGTCTGATAGTTTAGTAACAGTGGAGGAGTTGCTAGAGGTGATGGTGAGGTAGAGCTGGGTGTCATCAATGTACATGAGAAAACTAACACTGTGGGGAGAATTTTCTCCCTGTCGGGCGGATCGGTCAGGAGTGGGCGTGGTTGGGGATGGAGCCGATCGCCGCCTGCGATCAGTTGTGCGCCACCATTTTATGTGGGTGGACCAATTAGGGCCTGCCCAGCATGATGCACACCTGGAAACGCTCAGTGCTACTTGTGCAGGCGGGAGGAGGAGGGAGAGTCGGGGCCTGTGCTCTTTCACCATGCATGCGAAAGAGCGCAGAAATCTCCCTGAGGCATGGAGCTGCCTCAGGGAGATTAATTTCATTATGAAAAATTGGAAAAAAAAATTTTTTAAATTATTCAGACATGTCCCCTCATGTGACAGTGTCACATGAGCTGGGACATGTTTATGAATTATGATTTTTTAAAAATTATTTCATTAATAAATCATTCATGATTTATTGAATAGTAGTCCCCACCCAGCGGGATGCCCGTGGATCAGGTTTCATGAAAAATGTGAAGGCTGCCTGTGCTCTCAGCCTGCCCGCCAACCTTAAGGTTGGACGGGCAGCCCTGACAACTACTTCAATTATTTCATTAATGGTCTTAACAGGCCTTTGACAGTTCGGCCAGTGGGGCAGCTGAGTCCGTTGCGCGCCTGCTGAACCGAAGGTTGTAATGATGCGTGGTGACATCGGGACACATGTCCAACCGTGCATCATTTTACACGTCGGCGTGCGGGGCCCACCCCCACATGCCAAACAGAAGATTCTGCCCTGTGTTTTCACATGATGTCGTCAAGGGGCAGCATGTAGATGAGAAATAGGAGGAGGCCAAGGATAGATCCTTAGGGGACACCAGAGACAAAGGTGCGAGAGGGGAAAGAGAAGCCATTGCAAGTGATATTCTGGTTATGGTTACATAGATAAAAATGGAACCAGGCAATAGTAGTCGCCACCCAGCTGGATGGCAGTGGAACAATGTTGGAGGAGGAATGTGATCAACCATGTCAAAAATTACAAACAGGTCAAGAAGGACAAGGAGGGAACGTTTCCCTTTGTCACAGTCACATAGGATGTTGTTTGTGATTTGCTAAGAGTTGTTTCGGTACTGTGGCAGGGGCAGAAACTTGACTGGAGGAATTCAAACATGGAGTTCCAGGAAAGATGGGAATGGATTTGGTAGGCGACAACACATTCAAGCACTTTGGAAGAAAGGGAGCTGGAGACGGGTGGTAGTTTGCAGGGACAGTCGGTTCAATGGTAGGTTTTCTGAGGAATGGGATGATGACAGCAGATTTAAAGAAGAGAGGGTCAACACCTGAAAAGAGAGAACCATTTACAATATCAGCTAATGGGCACCAGGATGGGAAGTTGAGTGTTTAGTGGGAATGGGATCAAGGGAGTGAGAGGTGGGTCTTCTGGACAAGATGAGTTCAGAGAGGACATGAGGGGAGATAAGATAGTTCAGGACTAGGTGAGAGGGGAGCATCATAGGAAGTGTGGCTAGAACCAGTGGAAGGGAGGAATGCGGCAGAGACAGCTGATCGGATGGTCCATGTATTCCTTGCACTTTTTGTTGGAGGTGAGGGTGGAGGGGACAGGGGAGAAAGAGAGGTTTAATAAGATATTTTGCAGTAGAAAAAAAGGTGTCAGGGGTTATCTTGGCTTTCCAGGAAGATTCTGAAGAGAAAATTCAATAAATATTTGAAACAAAAGATGATAAAGGACAATGGGGAGAGACCAGGACAGTAGTTTTGGATTCACTCTAGCAAAGTGCCAGCACACGTCGGACAGGCCAAATGGCCTCTTCCTGTGAAGTAACTTTCTGTATGTCAGGAGTGCTCACAAGGGCTCCTGGAATGGAAATCCCAGTTTCAATGTTTAGGTTCATTATAAAAATAGCCATTTTCTTGAGGTACCATTGGGTCATTGGCAGCCAAAGTATCAGCATGATTCCTGCAACAGGAAGGAAAGGTTGGAAAAATTCTTTAAAATTGTTGGAAATGGTAAAGGGTTGGTCATACCAACACCCAACTTCCCTCTGCCCCACTCCTGTCCTTTGGATTTTAACTCTCCAACAAGAGAGCATCTTAACTATTTCCCCTGGACATTCAATGGCATTACCATTGCTGAATCCCCCACTATCAACATCCTGGGGGTTACCATTGACCAGAAACTGAACTGGACTAGCCATATAAATACTGTGGCTACAAGAGCAAGTCAGAGGCTAGGAATCGTGTGGCAAGTGATTCATCTCCTGACTCCCTGAAATCTGTCTACCATCTGCAAGGATCAAGTCAGGAGTGAGATGGAATGATTTCCATTTACCTGGGTGAGTGTGGCTCCAACAACACCCAAGAAGTTCAACACCATCCAGTAAAAACATTCTGCTGGATTGGCACCCCATTCACCACCTTAAACATTCACTCCCTTCACCATCGACGCACAGTAGCAGCAGTGTGTACCATCTACAAGATGCATTGCAGCAACTCACCAAGGCTCCTTCAACAGCACCCTCCAAACCCAGAACTTCTACCACTTAGAAGGACAAGGGCAGCAAATACATGGGATCAGTACTGCCTGGAAGTTCCCCTCCAAACCACACATTATCCTGACTTGAAGATATATCACTATTCCTTCACTGTCATTGGGTCAAAATCCCTTCCTAACAGCACTGAGGGTGTACCTACACCCACATGGACTGCAGTGGTTCAAATAGGCGGCTCACCACCACCTTCTCAAGGGCAATTAGGTGGGCGATAAATGCTGGCCTAGCTAGTGCAGTCCACATTCCGTGAATGAATAAATTAAAAAACTCATTCAACCACCAACTCCTACAAATCTTTCATGGTTCTTGATTAACATCCAGTGTGCACATATTCAACCTGAACCCAATTGCATCTCTCCATCATTGCAAGCATAACTTAACAAGCATTTCTGGCCGTAGCTTGTAACTGCAGCTCAAACAGGAATGCACTGAACGTGAGTAAAGTAATCTACTGACCATATGTTTCTCCAGCCCCTGCAGGTTCAATAACACTAGATCAGGTAAGGACAGTAGATTGCCTTCCATATGAACCAGATTATTTTTTAATGACAATTGATGTTGGTTTCATGGTCACCATTACCAGCTTTCAATTGCAGATTTTATTAAATGAATTTAAATTCCACCTATTGCTGTGGTGGAATTTGATCCTATATCTCCAGAGCATTAGCCTGGTTCTCTAAACACTAATCCAACGACATTACCACTACACCACCATCATACTGTACACAGTAAGAAGCTCAAGTCAGGATCTGTCCAGCACACAGAAGCTGAGTGACTAGTAAACTGATGTCCTTAAAAACCAAGGTTTTGAGTGCTGTGTTCTTGTAACTGAATATCGTCTTGTGGTCATTCCTTTACTGATCTAGGTTGTTGTGCTTATTCAAGCTCCTCACGCTGCTAGCTGTTTCCTAATTTTTTTGTAACTACACACCAAAAACCAAGGACCCAACTACATTGTGCACAGTTCTGGTCTAGTTGGATGACATGTAGAAGACTCTGAACGACAGTCTGTATACAACAAAAAGGATGTAGAGGCACTGATAAAGTTGCAAAACATATTTACAAGGATGTAACCAGGACTGAGGGTTGCAAGTGTTGGGGGAAGACTGAACAGTTTGGGGTTCTTTTCTCTAGTAAGTAGAAGGCTAAGGGGTTTGATGGTATCAATATGGAGAAGAAGTTTCCATTTGTGGGGAGGGGTCCAAAACTAGAGGTCATAAATATAAGATAATAATCCAATAAGGATTTCAGCAGAAACCGCTTTACCCATTGAGTGGTGAGAATGTGGAATGCATTACCACATAGTTTAGTTGTGGGTATTAGCATTTTACAAGGAAGCTAGAAAAGGGAGAAGGGACTGGTAGGGTATGTTGGTAAAGTTAGATGAACTAGGTTAGAAGGAGGCCCATGTGCAGTACAAACACTGACATGAACCAGTGGGGCTTAATGGCCTGTTTCTGTGGTATGCTTTCTATGCATATAAAAAAATCTCCAATATTGGACACAGCTAATCAAGCACATCCACCTGTTACTCAGAATTCTGAGGAATGCAATTAAATATAAATAGCGATTCACACCAGCTGCATATAGCACCAGCTCCTGAAAGACTAAGACACTTGACCAAAATATCCTGAGATTGTTAGTCTTCAGTAACACATAGCAGATTGTAGAAATGTTTTTTTTAATTATATCATTTCATTTACAAATAACCATCTTCCTTCTACATTTTATCATTCTGATTCCTTCCTATCCCTTCTCTTCAAAACGTTGACTTGTCTCTGGGATTGGGATGCCCATCCAGAAATTTGCCCCTGGGCTATCTCATCACTTGTGTAACTCACCCTTCTGTACTGCAACCCTCAATTACCTCATCTCCGGGATATATGATTCATCTAGTACTTTACCCAAGTGTCTTGCCCTTCAATCACCTCATCTGTCCAGTAACTCATCCCTCAGGCATCTTGTCTCTCTAGTCCCTCACCCCTTCAATTCTTGTTCCTGACCTCTTCTCTCTACCCCTCTACTCTCAACACTCTGGTTCTTCACCACCCTCAGTCTCACACTTCCCTTCAGTTCCTCATCCCTCTACTCTCTTGTCCCTCCAGTTTCTTGCTGTTCCAGTACTTGCCCAAGAGGTCACTCTTCATGAGTGAACCTACAAAGAAAATCTTCACAGGAATTCAAACTTAGAGGCATCACAACTGAACCTCATTCTGTCCTAATATCCACACAGACATATACGCATTGTACAGACCCACACACCTAAAAGTTTTAAAACAATTTCTACACAGCACTAATAAGAGTAAGGCAAGATCTCTAAAAAAACATTTATAACTTGAGGGCCTGAGCTGTAAATAATCGGGTTCACTAGTGTCAAATTATTGTCGGACTGTAACATCAGGTTACAAAATGGCAATAAGAAGAAGTTGACCTTTGACCCTGCAATGACATAACCATGCTTATGTTACATATAATATGAAGTGATGATCTGGGGATGTTGGAATGTGTTAATTCATTGCAGCATGGACTAGGCTCCAGTTTTCAACGCTGTTCTCAGTGATGTCCCAAGATGGCATATTGCCAATGTGCAATTGGAATTAGAAGCAAACAGGGAGCAACAGAAGTGCTTTCTGTGGTCACACTTGATCAGTTTTTATTATAGTTCCCTAACATTCCAGCCACAATGCAAACCCTCAGTGAACACAAAAAGTCAACAAAACAAATAGCCCATCTCTTGACCACTCAACTCTCCAATATTTACCAGGCAGGAACTTGATAAAATACTGGATGAGTACAGCCACAGAAACGATCAAGAAGCTCAACACTGTCCAGAACAGAACAGATCACTTGATGGGCACCCCTACCCCTGACTTAATATCCACTCCCTCCATCACCAGCACACTGTAGCTGCCAGATATAGGATCTACAGAATGCATTGCAGCAACTCACCCAAGTCACTTCAACAACACCACCTCTTCTGCAACTTCAACCACTGAGAAGGGTAAGAGCAGCAATGTCATGTGGGTACCATTCCCCTCCAGGGTATACACTATCCTGACTTGGAAATATATCACATTCCTTCATCGTCTTGGGTCAATATTGTAGAATCCCCAATCTAATAGTACCTTCAGCACACAGACTGCAGCAGTTCAAAGAGCAAACCCAGAACTACCCCTCAACTAGAGATGGGCAATGAGGGGGACTTGCTCAGATTGTGCACATTCAGATAACAAGAGGGACCCATGCAACAGTGAACACGCTTCCCTAATTCTGGTTGCAGTCTGGACATTTGAGCATTTTGCAAACTAAGCCCAGACCTCCCCCTGCTGGCTGCACATCAGCAAGACATGGATCTCAGTGGGCAAAAGTGGATTTCAGTTTTAAATCAATTTAACTTTAGGAAATCTCAGGAAAGCCCACTCAAAATCAGACTGTCCGTCCCTGAACCAGGCCGTGATAACTTCAAACCTAAAGACAAAATTTATATAAATCAGGGAACATTTAAGACTGAATCTGACTAATATCTGGTCTCAGTAAAGCATTTTTGCTGACAGTTGATTTTATCTTCACCTTCTTGTTAAATGTATTTGCTCTACCTGTTTTGTGGTCTCTTTCCTACTTACAGGAATTATTTCAGCTGCTTGTTGTTTCTCTTTGTATCAACAATCATTGAATTTCAGAGTATTTCTTTGTGTGAAGCAGTCCAAAATGTTTTGATGTGATGATAGAATTAATAAATTTGGATGCTTTATATTTTATTAACTAGTTCCTTAAACCACTTCTTAAGTCAAGGATTAGCTACAAATCAAAGGCTCCCTTCTGTGCTGTAAATTCTATATAACAAAAAACATTTCATCACAGTCCTTTCCATTTACCAATGATAAAGGTCAAGCTTGAGGTGGCAACAAATCATCAGCTCAGTCTCCGGTTCAAGATGGTGGACTTGGTAACTTTGGATGGATTATAATAAAAAGTGGGGGAGGGACTGAATAATGCAGAGAGTTACCACAGGCTTTTCAACTTTCTCACCTGGGCTCAAATTCATCCTAGACCATCTGTTTTCTGACTTTAAATGTGTGCATGTGGAATGAGTTTGGCATTCTGGCCCAGTTCTGAGTGGGCATAGGCATATGGAACATAACTATCCTAGATACAATACACATCTCACTCAGACATACCTAAGAATGGTCAGTATGCCAAATGGACAAAGCAAATGTCACAATGGCACAATAGAAGCTTCTGTTTGAAGAACACTATGCAGCCTATAATTGAACATGAAACTTAGGTGACTTGTATCCTTGTAACACCAGCGTACGATTATAGTAAAACCATGCTTCTTTAAATGTGGGGGGGAAAGGTCAACAAAATTTCTGGTTCATGAAATTTAAGTGAAGTTTTGAATACAGCATTTTCACCATTAAAGAGTAACCATATCAGTTTAAGTATGAGTTCTCCCTCCCCCCCCCCCCATCATTGCTTGAAACCAAATATAGTCATAAATATATGTTTTACATCATGCGGCACACTGTTTTTTAAAAATGGGAAGACAAGCTGATAAAATGGGTTTAAAAAAAAGCCAATTGAATCCTTGATTTTATCATTAGGGAAATGGAGCAACAAACCAAAGAGACTATGCTAAGGCTGTACAAATCATTGATTAGGCCATGAGTAGAATTATTGTGTTTGGTTTCAGGTGCCTTACTTTTGGAGGAATGTCAAAATCATGGAATGTGCACAGAAAAGATTCATTAACATAATAACAGAAATGAAAGGTTTTGATTATTAGGAGACACCAGAGAAACTGGGCTCTTGACAAGAGGAGATTTGACAGAAGTGCTTAAAATTACGAAAGGAATTTGATAAAGTAAATTGGGAATAACTATTTTCATTGGTCAGTTAGTCACTCACTGGAAGCTTCATTAAAAGACCAAATGGAGAGGTGTGAAGAGTTTTCTTTACATTGAGAGGTACTTCATGCTCAACCAGAAATTGTGAGAAGCAAATCTATCATAAATTTTAATAGGGAAGTAAATAAATCTTTGAAAAGTAAAATTCAAGAGTATGTGGAAAAATTTCACTGGAATGTGACCAAGCTGATAACTTCAGAGAGCTGGCATAGGTTCAATGGGCTGAACAGCCTCCTTCTGTACTGTAGGATTTTAGGATTCAGTTGGCCTTCTTGTGAGATTGAACTTGACTCCATTTTGATTTTCCCCTCCCCACTGGTTGCAGACTGCTGTCTGGTATAGTTCAATCAAACATATATGCAAGAGTAGGCCATTCAGTCCCTCAAGCCTTTCCAATGGCTGCAAGGCACACAACCCATTCATAACAAAACCCCAGCTATCTCAATGACAGATGATTCATGAATTTGACCGCCAAAGGTTGCTGGAGGTTGCAGATATCCCCTCAGGCTAATGCACAACATTTCACGCTCCCATCAAGGAGCCATGTTCACTGAGTTCAGGAAGGGATAAGACCACAACATTCAAACCCAATTCTTTGACCTGTGCTTCCAGCAAGCATGGCTCTTCACTGGGAGAACAAGATCATGAAATCGCTCCCCAGAATTCCAGGCAATGACACGATCTGAGGCGAGAAGGTCCGCAGGCAGGGAGAAGTTATATGGCAAGCTCTGCCTATGATAATTTGGATTTGATTATTCAGTGGCCAACTTGAAAGGAGCAAATATGTTGATGTTGAAATTGTGCTGCAATAGAGAACAAGCTTTAAGTTGGTAATTAAGAGCAGCTGTCCCCAATTGGGGAAGGAGGCAAGATTCATTGCAAGAGTATAAAAACCAGTTCACACGGGGTGGGGAACTGGAAGAATTTGTGTCCCTACTTTGTAGTCTTGGAACTAATTCTGTCTTAAGGTAAAGACTGGCTTCAGATTCATTCCTTCCTTAATATATATGATCAGTGGAATTAACAAATAATGGTGTCCAGACAGGTTATGTGTTGGAGATAAACAATACCCTTGATTCCCCAGGCTGACCTTGCCAGTTCTTAAAAGGCTAGCTGGCAGCCTCTAGAACTGTGGCATCCTTTGTTGTTTAAAAATTGTCTTGCAAGAAGAAAAGGCTCATTTCACAGATGTAAGACTAAGGTGTATGATGTCCAGCAATGAAAAAGTAGGGCTATATGGTAGAGAGGGTTATCCAACAATGTAGGCCAGCCATTTTATTCATAGGCTCTTTGAAGTGTCTGTTTTAAATTGCAGCTGCAGGTGAATTGCTGGGATTTCCCCCCATTAATGAGTCTAGTGCATAAGGCATGAAGGCACCAACAACATTTGGGATCTCACTAGGGTCTTCTGGGCACTAAGGAGACCTCAGGCCTCAAAACCTCACAATACAATGCAACAAATACACTTTTAGTACAAAAGTTGTTTTTTTTTCTGTTGATTCATTTAGAAACGTTTGTTGCATTTACCTCAACCATTTGGTTCCCAATTTGTTGGTTATCTGCACAAATGGTAATCCAAGCCACCAATCTTACATCAAAGACCTGAGCACAAAATCCATTTCCAGTGCAGTACTGAGGGAGTGCTGCACGTCAGAGGGTCAGTACTGGTGGAGCATCGTACTGTCCAGATAATCAGTACTGATGGAGTGCTGTACTGTTGGAGGGTCAGTACTGAGGGAGCACCACATTGCCAGAGGGTCAAAACTGAGGAACACAACACTCCCAGAGGGTCCATACTGAGGGAGCACAGACCTGTTTGGGGGGGTGGGGGTGCGATATTGAGGAAACACTACACTGTTCAAGGGGCAGTACTGAAGGAGCGCTGCCCTGTCAGAGGAGCAGTACTGAGGGAATGCTACACTGTTGGCGATGCTGTCTTTTGACATTAAACCAAGGCCCTGTTTGCCCTCTCAAGTGGACATAAAAGATCGCATCTCACTGTTTTGAACCGGAGGAGAGGAGTTCTCCCCAGAGTCCTGGTCAATATTTGCCCATCTCTAAGACAGATTATCTGCTCATTATCATATTGCTGTTTGTGGGAGCTTGCTGTGTACAAATTGGTTGCAGTATTTCCTACATTAGAACAGCCAGTAGTTTATTGGCTGTAAACAGTTTTGGAATGTCCTGAGATCATGAAAGGTGCTATAGAAATGCAAATTCTTTTTTCTTTCTTACAAGCTGAACATGTTGCATGATAGTCAGTCTGTGGTGTCATCTGGTGGAAGCAGGCAATTGAATGAAGCAGGTGTTAGGGATTTGGGAATTTCAACACCAAACCCAATCCAGCAACTGCCAAGATACTTTCATAGAGATGGAAAAAGGGGAATAACTAAAAGCTGGAATTCCTAAAAGGAGAGAGCCCCCACTCACCTAGGCTGGTGAAGATGGCTGTATCTCAACTGGTCGAGTGGGGCACACTGGATTCTGTTGTTCAAAACATTTCAATTCTTTTGAAAAATAAAAGATGTCCTTAAATGGTCAGGAAGAAGGGATAAATCTGTGTGACAGCACATGGAGCCAACAACTGCTGTTGGCGGAGCAAGGCACTCGACCAGGGCTGGTGTCCTGTTACAAAGCCATTTCCATACTTAGTTCCTTTACAGTAACCCAGAATACTTGGACATGAGCAACAGCAGAATTGCTAGATCAAATTAACCCAAGGGCGCACAAGGGTAACTCAAACAAACCCCTCCCCTCCTCACAAAAAAATTACTTTTATATTTACTGCAGGATAGTAGAAAAAACTGCCCTTTTTAAGTTCCACTGAATATGTTCAAGAATTACAGTCAACTCAATCTATTCAATTTCTAATCTCACAAGCTCTCTCGTCACGCTTTTGCAGCCTGGCACCATTTGTTTAAGCAGAGGGGTTGGACACAAAAAAATCTTTTAATTCCCAAACCCTCGAGCTCAGGCTGCAATATCAAGCTAAGCTTTAAAGACTTCAGCACCCGTCCTAGATGTGTTATAACAGAACCCGTTGCTTGCTGGCTAATACTTCCAGCTGCTGCTCTTCACTCTGCTGGTCACCCTCTGGATCCAGACTCTTCATTGAAGTAAATTTTTAAGTTGCCAGTTTGCAGATACTATGACATTGAGCCACAATGCAAAAAAATGAAAGAAGCAAGCTCGGCTAATGCTGTCAATCTACCAACGAGTTAAAAAGAGGGACTTACCTGCCATCACAAAGACAAGCAGAGAGAGAAAGATACTGAATGAGACCAGTCCCTTCATTTTGACTGTCAGGAGCAACCTGTCAGCGAGCAGTAATATATAGGGGAGAAGGTCGGAGGTCAGAGGGTGACCTTAAAAGGAGGAATCAAAGGTCAAGCGTCCATGATGACAATTGCCAGTGTGAAATCTGCGAACAGCATTGACCAACATCAGTTGTTGTTTAAGTTCTTTGAACTGTGCACAAGCAGCACTGGGAGGTTTGATTGTGAAAGTTCAATATTAAAGCTACCCTATATGTTCTTGAGCTTCAATTATTAGAACTCTGAAATGATTCTTCCATCAATCTGAGCATGCAACATGGTCCGTCTTTGAGTTTAAGAGATGTTATTTTAAATACCTTTAAAACAATGAACAAGGGAACTTCTGAAGAATGAGCAACACATTTGTGCAGGATCACAGTTTCCATATAATTTTGCTTGTATGAAATATTTTAATACATTGTAAGATAAGCACAGTCCAAATCTGATTGCTCTCTGCTACACTGGGGTCAATGTCAGCTCCTCTCTTTCTCTCCTTTTGTCTTTCTTTCTCAGTATTGTTTTTCTCACTCTATATCTTGCACTGCTATTTTTTTCTCTCACTAACTCCATATCTCTTTCTATCGCTATCGAAGATTCAATGTGGTTTATATATGGGATAAAGGTTACCCAGGAGTGAGTTACAGGCTAGAATCTAATTGAGAGGTTTGGAGTGGTGGGGGGTACTGGGGTTTATATGTAGACACCCAGAATTAAATAAAATAAATTATCAAAGCACTGTGATGGCTCAGTAGGAAAAATAGTGCCTTAGTGTAGAGGTGAGTAATAAAGAGAAGGATTGTGTCTGGTTAGATTGTTGGTCTGTGCTGAGTTACCCAACCATAGCCAGGGTAGCAATTGATAGAATTCATGACCCCTGCACCATGGACAGGACAGGAAAAGGAATCAGCCAGGATTGCCACTCAATGACCATCAGTGAGGATTGGATGGGATTTGTGTGTGATACCACCTACAGCGGAAGAGCCCATTAACAATTGCTGTTGAGACTGAAAGATAAAGAAAGAATTAACATCCAGCATCCATCGCCCAGCAGGAGTCAGGAAGGGGGAAAAGTTGGAAAGAAGACTTGTAATAAATTTTGCAACATCTCAGTGCATTGTCATACGCCCTCATGCCAGGACTGTCCCCAAAGGCTGGGGGTACAAAGTGCAGGAAAGTACAATTGGGACGGGAGACAAGGAAAAACCTGCCTATCTGTTTTGTTTTCAAAT
The DNA here is from genome assembly GCF_017639515.1 of Carcharodon carcharias. Lineage (NCBI taxonomy): Eukaryota > Metazoa > Chordata > Chondrichthyes > Lamniformes > Lamnidae > Carcharodon > Carcharodon carcharias. Next base: position 28,497,278 of record NC_054481.1, on the reverse strand, counting down.
GCATTTCCGTGAATTTTCCAGTTATTAGTATTTGGGTACTGTGGAAGCTTGATGACCTTTGATCCAGTGTTACTGAGCATAAGTGTCACAGTATAAGCTTCCTGCTCTCCTTTGACACCTTGCCCCTACCCCAACTACTGGGTTTGACTGTATGTGCTCCACAACTGGCCAGGGAATGGGGGTGCCTGGGCTCCTGGTACACACATGGCCCAGACATTCTTGTACAACCTCAGGGGATTAATTTTCCTCTGCTGTTGCTGACATGCAGGGAAGAGACTGTCTTTCCATCGAACAGGGACACCTGCTGCTGCTGCTGGAAACGGCAGATGTATTTGCAAAGAGCAGTGCCAGAGGGGATTAGCACCACATAAATAGCAGCGGATGCCATTATTCATCATACCCATGACACAGGATTGCCATTTTTAAAATCTAGCCCTCTCTAGTGCCGTCTGACCAATCATATGTTGCCACAAGCCAAGGAAAGGAGCCATGTGACCTGTTGCCTGCCCTGCCCCCCACACCAAAAAGAGGAGACTGTGCCGATTCTGTTGACTGACAAAAGGGCTAAATGGTTAATTCCATGCATTTACTCTGTTCTTCAGATTTCTTTAGATTTTATTTTCTCTTCATTCCTCTGCTCTCAACCCAACACCTCAAACTTAAAATTTGCATTCTCCGGTTCAATTGGTCTCATCCACCTCCATCTCTAAGCTCCTCCAGCTGTACAACCCTCCAGGATTTCTGCTTTCTTCCAATTGTAAGCTCTTTTCCAATCCCAATTTCCGTCAATGCATTATTCGTGCCTGTTTCTTCAGCTGAACTAGGCTCCATGTTCTGGGATTCCCTCCCTAAAGCTCTCTAACCCCTCCTCTTTAACTCGCCTTTTAAAATCTATTTCTTGGTCACCTGTCTTAATATCTCATTATGTGGCTCAGTGTCAAAATTTTATCTGCTGATGCTCATAGTAAGCACCATGCAACATAGTACCACATTAAAAGCACTACATAAATGCAGTTTGTTGTTTGTATGCTGAGTGGGAGGCAGTTTCCCATGTATTTGGATAACTGAAATCCCTGCCAGTTGAGTGTGGGCAGGCTTTTTACTCACAGGTGGCATCACACCCAAAACCTCAATCCTGTCCACATAGTGCAACTTGTGGCAGGAGTTGGGCAATGATTCAGGAGCAGGAACGCTGGCTCTAATGTAAGTAACAATGGGGAGAGATGCAAAACTGGTGGCCAATGAATTATTTTCCTATTTACACTACAGCAAAAAACCTAAAAACTACCCTATTTTCCTGAATTTGAGTGGTCTTCTGATCAATACTAATCTGACATGTATCTGCACATATATGCTTAACACCTACCCGTAGAAAACGCATACAGACAAAAAAAAACAAATTGTTTAAAAAAAACAAAGTACAAACTTTATTTCTTTCTTTGCAAGGCAGATGCCTTTTTTCCCACTTTCTTAACAAAATATAATAGTTTTTCCATGAACACAAACCTCATCTCAACTTAAAACTTGAATACAAATACAGGGAGAAATGGAAGGAACTAACAAACTAACTACATGAAAAAACATTGCTTAAAAAAATCACCTACATCAGTACGAGGGGCAGGGGTTGGGGGGGGCAATTACAGAAGTGGGGTCCGCAGTTCACACTGGGTTGGGGGGGGGGGGGGGGGGGGGGGGGGGGGGGGTGGTGGAGGAAGTGCCCCACTGGACTGAACAAATTGGTAAGTGCTTGAAACTCCTGGCCCTCCCCAAAACGTAAAAAAATAAAAGAATGCTAAAATGTCCTTCAGCAACACTTCAGCTACAAATTCCAAGGTAGTCATGAGCGCAAGAAAGGATTTTACGATCCCTTCTGGTGTGGTCCAGATTTTTGATAGCCTCTCTCATTCCAGGCTGAGACTGTTTACAGTATTGGGAAGGTCAAAAAGAGACCTCAACTTTTTCTTTCCTTTTCCGAAAAAAAAAACATTGGGAACGATGTTTGGGTCAATCCCGGCCTGGCGCAGCTGTAGTGTCATGGGAGAACTCTCTCTGCAGGCTCCTTCTCCTCGCCTGGCACCATAGTTTCCGTCTCTTCATTCGCCTCCCTGTCTGATTCAGTGCCGGACCAAACACGGGTAGGCTGGACAATGACCACTCGTCGCTGCTCCTCTTCCTGCTTCTCTTGCGTTCCTTCAATGTGATGGATTGCCTGTGATTTAAAAAAAAAACTCAGTGGTAGTCAACCTGTGGCAGGTGTAGGGGTGGAGGGAGGGGCACAAGGATGATTACTTCATATAGAAAGAAAGGCTAGTAAAGCTCCCCACGTGGGCCTAGGTGGTAAATTGCTATCAAGAGCCTCTTTGACCCAAGGTTCAAATTGCAGCTGTATCATGTTAACTAGTCTCTTACTTGCCACTGTTGGCATCAGTGCCCCTGGGCTTGGAGAGATCAACAATCATGCAGGAACCCCACTTGTAATGAAAACAGAAAATGCTGGAAATACTCTGCAGGTCTGGCAGCATAAGTAGAGAGAGAAACAGAGTTAACATTTCAAGTTGTAGACCTTTCATCAAAACTGGGAAAATATAAGAACATAAGATAGGAACTGTAGTAGACCATTCGGCCCCTCGAGCCTCCTCCGCCATTCAATAAAATCATGGCTGATCTTCTTGTGTTTCAATTTCCACATTCCCATCTAACCCTGATAACTTTTGATTCTCTTGCCTAACAAGAATCTATCTACCTCTGCCTTAAAAATATTCAATGACCCCTCCTCCACCTCCTTGAGGCAGAGTTCCAAAGTCGCAGACCCCTCAAAAAAAAATTTCTCCTCATCTGTCCTAAGACCCCTAATTTTAAAACAGTGCCCCCTAGTTCGGGACTCACCCACAAGAGGAAACATCCTTTCGATGTCCACCTTATCAAGGCCATTCAGGATCTTGTATACTTCAATCAAATCACCCCTCACTCTTCTAAACTCCAGTGGAAACAAGCCCAGTCTGTCCAACCTTTCCTTATAAGACAAAGCACTCATTCCAGGTATCAATCCAGTAAACCTCCATTGAACTGCCTCCAATGCATTTACATCCTTCCTTAAATGAGACCAAAACTGAACACAGTATTCAAGGTGCGGTCTCACCAATGCCCTACTGAAGCATAACATCCCTACTTTTATGTTCAATTCCTCTTATAATAAAGGATAGCATTCCATTAGCCTTCTTAATTACTTGCTGTACCTGCATACTAACTTTTTGTGACTTATACTAGAACACCTAGATCCCCCTGTACCTCAGGATTACGCAGCCGTTCTCCATTAAGTAATATGCCTTTTTGTTCTTCCTGCCAAAGTGAACAACTTCACATTTTCCCACAATAATCTCCATTTGCCAGATCTTTGCCTGCTCACTAAACCTATATATATCCATCTGCAACCTCATATCCTCTTCACAACAAACTTTCCTATCTTTCTTTGTGTCATCTGCAAATTTAGCCACCATATCTTCACCCCCCTCATCTAAGTCATTGATGTAAATCAGAAAAAGTTGAGGCCCCGGTACAGACCTCTGTGGGGCCCCAAACATCACATCCTGCCAATCAGAAAAAGATCAATTTATGCATACTCTCTGGTGTACAGTAATCTTTGTGATATTCAGCACACTACCAACTGGAATTTTCTACTAAACAGAATTTCTGATATTCCCCTAATACGAATCATCACTTTACCAACCAGAAGCAATTACAAAGTTATCTATAACCCATAGCTGTATTTTTGTATTATTTTGTTTTAATTTATGTTTTGATGTACTGTTGAAGATTAGAAGTTAAAAGTATACTGTTCTCTACTTCCTGAGTACTTGAATATTAGTTCATGCTGCAAGGATTGTGCTGTATTCCATTGGGAAATGGAACTCTCCATTAACCGGCATTTTTGATTAACCAGCACCACTCATGCCGGATAATAAAGATTTTACTGTAATAGATTTTAAGCTAGAGAAAGGTGGGAGGGTGGGAAAAGAACAAAAAGAAAGGTCTATGATGGGTGGAAGGCGGGAGAGATTAAATGACAAAACAATTCGTGGTGCAGAACAAAAGGGAATAATAATGGGATAAACAAAAGATGTGTCTGGAGCGGGTGTAAATGGCAGAATGATCAACAACTGCCATTTGAAAAAAATTTTAAAAAACCAAAACCAGGCAAGAAAAAGGAAACAAAATGGTGACAGAGATTACGATTTGAAATTGTTGAACTCAATGTCGAGTCCAGAAGGCTATAAAGTACCTAAACAAAAGATGAGGTGCTGTTCCTCGAGCTTGCATTGAGTTTCATTGGAACACTGCAGGAGGCCGAGGACAGAGAGGTCAGCGTGGGAACAAGGTGGGGGTAAATGGCAAGCCACTGGCAGCTTGGGGTTATCCTTGTGGACTGAATGGAGGTGTTCCACAAAGTGGTCACCCAATCTGCATTTGGTCTCCCTATTATAGGGCTGACTGCATTGTGAACTGCAAATACAGTAGGCTAAATTGCAAGTGATATATATATAAATAAATAAATAAATGATTGTTTCACCTGCAAGGACTGTTTGGGGCCTTGCATGGTGAGAAGAGGAGGTAAATGGGCAGGTGTTACATCAACTCTGCTCACATAAGGTGCTGTGGGAAGGGAAGGAAGTGACTGAGGAGCAGACTCTTCAGAATGCTGAAAGGGGAGGTGAAGGTGTGTTTGGTGGCAATGCTGATGCTGGAGGTGGCAGAAATGACAGAGAATGATCTGTTGAATATGGATGTGGGATGGGTGCGTGATGAGGACAAGGGGAACCCTATTGTGATTATGGGAAGAAAGGGAAGGAGAGAAGTCTGGGAAATGGAGCAGACATGGTCAAGGATCCTGTCAACTATGCTGGCAGGGTGGGGAAATCCTTAATTAAGGAAAAAGGACACATCAGAAGAGCTAGAATGGGAGATTATATCATCAGAATAGATGTAACAGAGATGGAGAAACTGGGAGAATAGAAGAGTCCTTACAAGAAACAGGTTGTGAGGAAATGTACTCAAGGTAGCTGTGGGAGTCAGTGGCCTTATAATGAATATTGATTGATAGCCAATCCCCAGAAACAGAGACAGAGAAGTTGGGGAAGGGTTATGTCAGACATGGACCATGTGAAGGCAAGAGAAGGTTGGAAGTTGGAGGCAAAGTTGGTACATTTTCCACTTGTAACGGTTATTCAGAGACACCCCCATACCTGATCCAAAGAGTTGGCTACTTTCAGCCAATGGAGACATAACAGTCTCAAATTCCTGGCCTGCAGGAGAGAAAGCCAGCCAGGGCTCCCTCTCTACACAAAGTTAGGAGGTACAGGAAGTTGTGTAGCTGGGAGCAGGATGTTACAGAGGGGAACAGATAGAATAAATAAATGGCTAAACAATGGCATATGCAGTTCAATGTAGGGAAGTGTGAGGTAATTCACTTTGGATCTATGAAAGATAAGTGAGAATATTTCTTATGGTGAGAGACAAGAAACTGTGGAAGAAGAAAGTCTGTCCCAGTACACAAATTACCAAAAGCTAGTCCACAGATACACAAATTAATCAAAATGGCTAATGCAATTTTGGCCTTTATCTCAAGGAGATTGGAATACAAAGGGGAGGAAGTGATGCTTCAGTTGTAAAGTCTTGTTAGACCCCATCTAGAGTGACTGCATTCAGTCTGGGCACCACACCTGAGGAGGAATGTCTTTTTGTTCGTCCTTTGAGGTGGTGACCATGTTCATCGTCTGGGGTTTTTGGTAGGATTCCTGAGAGTACATAGGTGGCTGCTAAGGCTGACCTGTGCCTGCAATGTTCTGCTGATAATAGGACAGATACCATAGATGACTGAATTATGGACGAGTGTCTGTCTCAGCATTTCCTCTCCTTGCGTTTCCTCTCTGCCTCTAAATGCTTTTGAAGAAGGCCACAACATTTTGCACTTGCGATCCTGGGCAAGCTTCTCCAAGGACTTGAAGTTGATATCAAAACTCCTAAATGAAGCCTTCAGAGTGTCCTTGTAGTGGTTCCTTTGACTGCAATGAGAACACACTCTAGACTCAAGCTGTCTATTGAATGTTCGCTTTGGTAAGCAAGTGTCAGGCATTCTGGCTACATGACCAGCCCAGCTCAGTAGTGACAATCTCAATATGATGTGGATGCTTGGGATGCCAGCTTGGGTAAGCACCTCAGTGTTTGATAATTTGTCCTGCCATCTGCTCTTCAGAAGCATCCGAAGGTAGCTCAAGTGAAAGTGATTGAGCTTCTTGGCCTGACACTGGTACACAATCCAAATCTCTCATGCGTAGAGCAGTGGGCAGGACTATTGCTATATAGACTTTCAGTTTGGTAGGCAGACTACGCCTCTCTGTTCCCAGAGTGATGTTCGAAGTCTGCCAAAGGATACACTTGCTTTGGCAATTCTTACATGTATCTCGTTGTCAATATAGACAGATTGAGAGAGTGTGCTGCCGAGATAAGTTAACATCCACTGCTGACAAGTTCTGTCAAGGACTGAAACTTTGGGTTCGAGATAGGGATTTCCTGGAATAGGCAGGTATATTATTTCAGTTTTCTTTATGCTGATAATAAAGGCCACATGCATCGGAGAACAAGTCCAGCTCTGGACCAGCAGCTAGTACACAATCATGGGCAAACAGGAAATCGTGAAGTATGTCCTTGGGGACTTTGGTCTTTGCCTGGGGTCATCTCAGATTGAGCAGCTTCCCATCCGTGCAATTTCAAATTACAATGCCAGGAACACCATCATGGAAGGGATTGGAGAGCATGGTGCAGAAAAACATGCTGAAGAGTGTTGGCACTAGCACACAACCCAGTTTAACTCTATTAGTGACTGGGAATGGGTCAGAAGACTCAGCATCATCCAAGACACATATGAGCATGTCGTCATGGAATTGTTGAATCATTGTGATGAATTTCCCAGGGCAGCAGAATTTCTCTATTACCTTTCAAAGGCCCTTATGGCTGACTGTGTCAAAGGCCTTGGTCAAAGATGCTGTAGAGGTCCATGTTCTGTTCTTGGCTTTTTCTCCTGGAGTTGTCTGGTTGCAAACACTATATCATTGGTTCCTTGACTTTTTCCTGAAAATATACTGACTGTCTGGCAGCAGATCCTGGCTGAGAGGTTGTACAAAGTCGTTCAGAAGGATTCTGGCAGATTTTGCTAGCAATGGAGAGGAGTGAGATTCCTCTAAGATTGTTAAGTTCCTTTCTGCATGTATAGGTGGACAATGGAGGCATCTTTGTATTCTTGCTCCCACAAAGACTGAAAGAGTTCAGTAAACTTCTTGACCAGGCATTGACCTCCTGCCTTGGTGGACCTCAACTGGGATAGCATTAGTTCCTGGAGCTTTGCCACTAGACAGGAGTTCGAATGCATTTGTTGTTTCTAACACTGTGGGAGGGTCATCAGGAGAGCAGTTGATGGCAACCTGTGGCAGCCTGTTAATTGCTTCTTCGTTGGTGGGTGAAGGCCAAATAAGGATGTGGTTAAAGTGATCTGCCCAGCTTTACCAGAATTTGAGCTTTATCTGTGAGCCATGTTGTCCCATTGGCACCGAGAATTGTTGATATACCAGTAGACAGGGGCCTGTAGACAGATTTCAGAGCATCATAGAGTCTTTTCCATTCCTTGTTGCCTGCAAATGACTGAAGTTCATCTGCTTTCTGATTCAGCCAAGTGTTTTGCATCTCTCTGAGCTTGCTTTGGACAATCCTGTGGATGTTTCAGTAGGCATCGTGCTTGGGTAGTGATGACTTGTCATTGAGGTAAACCCTGTAGAAGCAATACTATAACCATGAAGGTCATTCAGTCATTCTTAATGCAGTGAATGCTCACAGGCGACTAGCGAGTTCCTCTGGGAGCGATTCCTTCATGACTGCCTGTTTGAGCCTTGAGACACTTCTAGACCTTCAGGTCTTGAGGGGGGCAGGGGGTGGCGGAGTAGCTGTCTAGAGGGATAGATCTTGATGTTTAAGGAGAGAAATATTGGTCTTTAAGGAGGTGCATTGCAGATCCACCAGAATGACATTGAAACTTAGAGGGTTAAATTACAGGACAAGTTGCATAAACCTGACCTGTAATCCCTTGAGTTTAAAAGGTTGAGAGGTGATCTGATTAAAGTGTTTAAAATGATAAAGGGATTTGTTAAGCTAATTAAGGCAAAAATGTTTCCTCTGGCGGGGGGAGCCGGAACAAGAGGCATAATCTTAAAATTCGAGCCGTTGTTCAGGAATGAAATCGGGAAGGACATTTTCACAGAGAGTACTGGAAATCTAGAACTCACTCACTCTTCTCCAAAAGGTTGTGCATGTTCAGGGTCAATTGGAGATTTCAAGACCAAGACTGATAAATTTTTGGTGGATAAAGGGATATGCATCAGAGGTGGTTGAATGGTGTTAAGCTACAGATCGTCCATGATCTAACTGAATGGCAGAACAGACCTGACAGGGTGAATGGTCCCTTCCCATTCCTAAGTTCCTAAGATACTAGTGAGCTGCTGGAAGCCCAGGGAAGTGGTGGCCATCAGGGCAGTAGCCTTACCTGCACAATGGTGTCTAGGTTCTGTCTTGATGTAGTGGAGGGGCTGTTGATGACAGAGGATGGTCCCATTGTCACCACAGTGACTTGGTGTGAAGCTGGTGGGGGTGGGGTCTGCACTATGACAGTGGGATGGTGGGTTGACACTGGGAAGACGTGCGCCGGCAGGAGCTAAAAGATAACCAGAGAGGGGCAAAAAGAAGAACAGTCATTATAACAAGTTAACCTAGTGTTCCTCACTAACCTCTTGCAAGAGCTCACAGTTGACAGTGGCTGAAGATTCACACTTAGGCAGTGTTAATAGAGTCAGAACACAATGGACTCTATAAGAGAGGCATCACCATTATGTGATAATTCATTGATGTTACTGAGCATGCAGTTTGAGCACTGGGATGCAAGTGCTGACCTGTGTCATAAGATGGGACTCAGGCTCCCGCTGCTCCTCCTGTTGAAGGATCTTGGACTGCTCCTGGTGCCGTTGCTGCAGCTGTACTTGTTGCGCAATGGCCTTTAGTTTTTCAGGATACATGTGAGCGTCCAGTGAGCGAACCTGCCAACAGATGCACCTCATCAGTGTCTGAGGGACAGTGGAGACCTTTCCAGAGAAATTAAAATAGGCTCTGGAAGAAGCTTGGCTTCCTATCCATTGGGTTCCTGCTTCACGTGATGCTGGAAGTCTGGCAGAAAGTTCCTGCTGCACCACTAACCGCACCCCCCGGCCTCACCCCCACCAATCCCTTACACTACTCCGAACACAGCTCCATAGGTGCCAGCTACCCTACCATACTTTGCCCAAGTGACAACTGTGTGCCCAGTCAGTGTCTGTGTGCCATTTAGGAGTACAGTAGTGTGATTATTTTGCTGGACTCGTAATCCAGAGGGCTAGACTAACGATCTGGCGACACGAATTAAAATCCCACCAAGGCAACTGGGGAATTTATATTCAGTTAATTAAATAAATCTGGAATATAAAGCTAGTATTAGTAGCAGTGACCATGAAACTATTAATTGTCATAAAAACCCACCTGGTTCACTAATGTCCCTTTTGGAGGAAGAAATCTATCATCCTTACCTGTCCTACAAGTAACTCCAGACCCACAGCAATGAGGTTGATTCTTAACTGTCCTATGAAATGGCCCAGCAAATCACTCAGTTCTATTCAAGAAGGCAGTTTGCCATCACCTTCTTGAGAGTAACAAACCCTGGCCCTGCCACCAGTGCCCAACCTCGTGAATGAAGAGAGTAAAAGGGCTACAGGAGGAACCACAACCAAACTCCCCACCCAACATCCACATGCAGACAGATTCCAGCATAGCACCCCAGATAGCGATCAAGCATGGGGATCATCTTTCCCTCTCTCCCTAATCCAGGCGCTAAAGCTAAATGTGGTCAGATGACTCAGCCCCCAAGATCAAATCCAGGACCTTCTGTGTGCATGCCTTAGTACTGCACCTGGTGCTACTTCCATCTGTGATCAAGCACCAAGGCAAAAGCCACTAACCTGTTCCTCCAACATCATCCTGACCGAACGCTCCTTGTCCAACTGCTGCCGCAGTTCAATCATTTCCCGTTTCAGGTCCTCCAGCTTCTCATCCTCCCAGACATCTGGGGAGCCAATCCCTTCATCCTTATCCTCTGCACGTCTCCGCTTGGGGGAGGAACCACTGTACTCCTGAAAGACAAAGCTCTGTTAAACTCGATGACAGCTAATCCAGGTGTAATTACAATGGGAGTGCTACACTATTGAAGGTGCTGTCTTGCACGTGAGACGTTAGGGGAGCTCTCCCCTGTGGCTTGGCCAATATTGATCCCTCAATCAACATCACTAAAACAGGTTATCTGGTCATGTATCTCACTGTTTGTGAGAGTTTGCTGTGTTTAAATTGGCTACTATGTCTCTTCATACTCAGTCCTTATACACAATCATTGTTTAAAACCCACATGGAAGGTAACTTGCTCATCACATGCACCTGCCAACATCCCATTCAAGACCAAAATCAAGAGATGTTTATTGCACAAGACTATCAAGGGGACATGGAGCCAAGACTGAAAAATTGAGTTGAGGAACAGATCAACCCCGATCTAATTGAATGGCGGAATGGGCTCAAGGGTTGAATGGCCTCCTCCTGTTCAAGGATTGTTCAACATTCACACAGGGACACACAATGAGTATTCATTAAAGTTATGGTCAACTATAATCATTGTATCTGCCAATGTCACAGGACTATTGATGCAGCAGCCATTCATGCAGTCCTGTATTGACGGGGCACACTTGCGTCTTGCAAATGGCAATGGGTTGTCCTACCCACTGCTTTCTAGGCTGTTGCTCCTCTGCCCACCATTTCTGGTCCAAAGGGGGCATGTGTCCTCCATGAAGAGGCTTTTTTGCAAAGTGCAGTATGCAGATCACCACCACCAGCACCATGATCTACAAGACCCTAACCAAACTGTACCGCTTCCACTTCGACCTAGACACTCTGAACATTGAATCTGTCGAGGTTGTGCCCAGCTGCATCCCAGGAAAACAGGCAGCTGCTACCAGCCATCACCTGCACCATCCCTTGCCCCACCAATTCCAGGCGCCCACCTGAATAAAACGCTTCAGCTGTGAGTTCTGTTGAAGTAGTCGGGTTTTCTCTTGCTCGAGTGAAAAGATATATTCTGCCGTTTGCTGCAAAATGGCTGCCTGTGGGGAAGAGAAATAACAGGAGCATGAATTGGGCCTCCCCAACAGCTCGGTACTTCATCACCGAAGCCAAATTATCTCGTTCCATTGGATAAAAATGCTTCATGAGGAAAGCTGATGGTTGGGACTTTCTCCAATGATGCATTTGTTAAACAATTAACAGCAGGACCCCATCATTGGCAGCACTGAAAGGCTTTCTCCATCATCCACTTGGACTGATTTGATCTCTAACTGCTAAAACCCACTGATTGTCCAGTTAAACATGATCAACACATTGATGTCATGGAAAAGGAGAATATATTTAAAACAAACCCCGTGCCCCCACTCCTCCAATTCCAAGTGTTGTAACCCCCTCTCTGATTCTAAGTGGTTTGTCTAAGCACCTCTGTCCCCTCCCAACTGACCCCTGCTGGAAACTGCGCATAAGTGGATGGCAGGTGAGGACCAGTTCGTGCCTGACCTTGCTGAGTTTCTCGCCATCTGTGTGTGGTATCAGTGTTTTCAGGGACTGGAACCCAGCATTGATGCTTTGCATTCGGCGCCGCTCATTGCTGTTGGCAATCTCTCTCCGTATCCTCCTCTCCTGGTCTCTCTGAGACTCCTGGGTTAGTGGGATATTAGCCAAGCTGGGAAAAAAAAAAATCAAGAAATTCATAACTTTAAACCCACTCACTTTCTGACAATTTCTCCTGTAGCACCTCAACTGAGTGACCATTATTCACATGTAAAGACATTTTAGTGGGCTATATGACTATATAGAGCATTGCAGTCTTGTCCAATCCCTCTCTGACCTGGTATCCATGTACACGACAGCTACTGGCAGGAGTCACTAGTCTGTCACAGACCTTCCACTCCACAACACAGAGACACTAAGTCCAATTGGAGTGACACAAGCTGCTGCACCAGGGAGCCTGCTAGTCTGAACCCCTGCAAGCAACTAACACAGGTTCCCACTTCTGTTCACTCTCCAGCAGTCCCCTGTTAGAAAGTCAACATTGATTAAGGACAAAAATTGGTGATGTTCCCCATGGATGAATCACTTGCCCACACCGAATGACTAGTCAAAAGTTGATCCATCAGCTCTCATCCTACCACACAAATGCCTGCAAAAGCAATAATGATCCAGTAATCAAAATGGAATCATACTGCTGAGTAAGATCCAGAGGTCTGGAATAGTTAGAGAGGCAGAACTTAGCCCTCATTTTTGTATCTCCATTATTTTCTATGTCTACATTGATAATAAAAGCTGCCTTTATGAACTGGTCAGGTTGTAATTACTACTTCCTGCCAATAGTGTTGTGGCACAAGAGAGTGCAATTAGTGAGATACATTTTTCCACTAGAAATGTAAAAGAGGAATTTACAAAGGAAACTGTCAACAGGAAGTGCACACAGATGCAAAATCTCAATTATATTAAATTGATTTTTTTTTTGAATGCAAAAAAAATGTTTAAAAAAAGCCACATTGTTTATGCTGCCTGCTTCAGAATTTCAGTCATAAATTAACAAGTACTATTCAACTGCAGAATTTCCTGACTTAATAATGATTAAACACTCTCTCACTCCAATTCATTTCCTTAACCTTTCCAATGTGTGGCTAGGAAGTTGAATGAGTGACAGGAAACAAAGAGTAGTAGTGAATGGTTGTTTTACAGACTGGAGGAAGATATATAGTGGGATTCTCCAGGGGTCGACATTAGGACCACTGCTTTTCTTGATCTATTTTAATGACCTGGACATGGGTATGCAGGGCACAATTTCAAAATGATGACACAAAACTTGGAAGTGTTGTGAACTGGAGGAGAATAGTCATAGACTTCAAGAAAACATAGACAGGCTGGTGGAACAGGCGAGCATGTGACAGATTAAATTTAATGTAGAGAAGTGTGAGGTGATTTTGGAAGGGAGATTGAGGAGAGAGATTAAAAAATAAAGGGTACAATTCTCCTCCTTGCCCTGCCCCTGAGAGTGGAAGGCAAAGCACCACTAACTAAAACTGTCAAGAAAATGGCTCAGGATGAAGCAACAGCAAACAATGAGCCAAGGGACCTGCCTTTGGTTGAGCACACATCACTCACTCATTAACATTACCACTATGATATCAACCCCTTCAGTTGCAAGAATAGATTGGAGAAGCAGGGACTGTTCTTTTAGAGGAAAGGGTTTAGATGAGATTTAATAGGGGTGTTTAAAGTTATAGGGTTCTGGACAGGTGAATGGGGAGAAACTGGTGAAGTGAGAGTGATTGCCCTTGACATCAAGACAGCATTTGACTGAGTGTGGCATCAAGGGGCCTGGAAAACTGACGCCTCAGTGTTGGAGTCATACCTAGCACAAAGGAAGATAGTTGTGGTTATTGGAAGTCAATTATCTCAGTCCTAGGACATCGCTACAGGAGTTCCTCAGGATAGTGTCCTAGGCCCAACCATCTTCAGCTGCTTCATCAATGAACTTCCTTTCATAAGGTCAGAAATAGGGATGTTCACTGATTGCACAATGTTCAGCACCATTAGTGACTCCTCAGATACTGAAGCAGTTGTATCCAAATGCAGCAAGACCTGGACAATATCCAGGCATGGGCTTATAAGTGGCAAACAACATACATGCCACACAAGTGCTGGGCAATGACCATCTCCAATAAGAAAGAATCTAACCATCTCCCTATGACATTCAATGGCATTATCATCACAGAATCGCCCACTATCAACATTGTGGGGGTCACCATTGACCAGAAACTAAACTGGACCAGCCATATAAATACATTGGCTACAAAAGCAGGTCAGAAGTTGGGAATTCTGCAGCAAGTAACTCACATCCTGACTCCACAAAGCCTGTCCACCATCTACAAGGCACAAGTCAGGAGTGTGATGGAATACTCCCCACTTGACTGGATGAGTGCAGCTCCAACAATACTCAAGAAGCTCAACACCATCAAGGACAAAGCAGCATGCTTAATTGGCACCCCATCCACCACCTTCAACATTTACTCCCTCCACCACTAATGCACAGTGGCAGCAGTGTGTACCATCTACAAGATGCACTGCTGCAACTCACCAAGACTCCTTTAACAGCATCTTCCAAACCCATGAACTTCAGCATCTCAAAGGTCAAGAGCAGCAGATGCATGGGAACACCAATACCTGCAAGTTCCTCACCAAGCCACATACCATCCTAACTTGGAACTGAATCGCTATTCCTTCACTGTCATGGGGTCAAAATCCTGGAACTCCCTTCCTAACAGCACTGTGGGTGTACCTACAGCACATGGACGGCAGCGGTTCAAGAAGGTGGCTAACCACCATCTCCTCAAGGGCAATTAGGTAACAAATGCTGGCCTAGCCAGTGACTCCCACATCCCGTGAAAAGAATGTAAACTGTTCCCATTGGCGGAAGGATAGAGAACCAGAGGACGCTGATTTAAGGTGATTGGCAAAACAGCATCAACAAAAAACATCTTTACACAGCAAATGGTTAGGATCTGGAATGCACTGCCTAAGACTCATAGACATCTACAGCACAGAAGGAGGCCATATGGCCCATCAGGTCCATGCCAGTCAACAAAAATGTGACTATACTAGTCCCATTTTCCAGGGCTTGGCCCATAGCCCTGGAGGCTATGGCAATGCAAGTGAATACCTAAATATTTCTTAAATGTTACAGGAGTTTCTGACTCAACCACCCTTTCAGGCAGAGTTCCAGGCTCCCACCACTCTCTGGATGAAAAAAATTCTCAACTCCCCTCTTAGTTCTACCTCTTACCTTAAATCTATGCCCCCTGGTTATTGACCCCTCTACTAATGGAAAAAATGCCTTCCTATCCATGCCCCTCATAATCTTATATATCTATCAGGTCCCCTCTCAACCTTCGTTGCTCCAAGGAAAACATCCTCAGCCTATCCAATCTTTCCTCATAGCTCAGACCCCCCCAGCCCAGGCAGCATCCTGGTAACTCTCCTCTGCACCCTCTCCTGTGAAATCACATTTTTCTTATAATGTGGTGACCAGAACTACACGCGGTACTCCAGTTATGGCCTAACCAGCATTTTATACAGTTCCAGCATAACCTCCCTGCTCTTGCATTCTATGCCTTGGCTAATAAAGGCAAGTATCCCATATGCCTTCTTAACCAACTTATCTACCTGCCCTGCTACCCTCAAGAATCTATGGATATACACACCAAGGTCCCTCTGATCTTCAGTATTTTCCAGGGTCCTACCATTCATAGTGCAATCTCTTGCCTTGTTAGCCCTCCCCAAGTGCATTACCTCACACTCTTCTGAGTTGAGTCTGGTGGAAGCACATTCAATGGTGGCTTTCAAAAGAGAATTGGATAATTATCTGAACAAATAAAATGTGCAGGGCTATGGAGAAAAGGCTGGGCAGTGGTCCTGGCCAAGTAGCTCTCATAGAGACACAATAGACCAAATGGCCTCCTTTTGCGCTGTAACTATCCTATGACTTTTAGGTAAATCTGTGTCCAAGCAGTGGGACTCATTCAAGAAGGAACAGGACCAACATATTCCAGTAAAGATAAAGGGTGGGACCAAATAATCCAGGGAACCTGGATGTCGAGGGATATAAAGGATTGGATAAAGAGAAAAAGGGAGGCTTATGGCAGACAACGAGGGCTCAAAACAGCGGATACCTAGAGGAGTATAGACTGTGTAGGGGGGAAACTTAAAAAGGAAATTAGGATAGCAAAAAGGGGGCATGAAAAAGCATTGGCAGGTAAAATAAAGGAAAATCCAAAGTTATTTTACAAGTACATTAAGAGTAAGAGGATAACTAGGGAAAGAGTAGGGCCCTTTAAGGACCATAGTGGTAATTTGTATGTGGAGCCGGAAGACATAGATAGGGTTCTAAATGAATACTTTGTGGCAGTGTTCATAAGTGAGAGGGACGACATGGGTATGGAAATCAGGCAGAAGGACTGTGATATAATTAAAGAAATTAGCTTGGAAGGGAGGAGTTTCTAAGTGGTCTGGCAGGCTTAAAAGTAGATAAATCTCAAGGCCTGGATGAAATGTATCCCAGGCTGTTGAGTGAGGCAAGGGAGGAGATAGCAGAGGCGCTGGCAATAATTTTCAATACCTCTCTGGCCACAGGAGAGGTGCCAGAGGACTGGAGGACAGCTAATGTGGTACCGTTATTCAAGAAGGGAGGAAGGAACTACAGGCCAGTCAGTCTAACCTCAGTGGTGGGAAACTATTGGAAGCAATTCTGAGGGACATAATTAATCTACACTTGGAGATGCAGGGATTAATCAAGGACAGTCAGCATGGTTTTGTTAAGGGGAGGTCATGTTTGACCAATTTGATTGAATTTTTCAAAGAGGTGATCAGGTGTGCAGATGAGGGCAATGCATTTGATGTAGTCTACTTGGACTTCAGCAAGGCTTTTATTAAGGTTCCGCATGGGAGGCTGATAACCAAGGTAAGAGCCCATGGGATCCAAGGCAATTTGGCAAATTGGATCCAGAATTGGCTGAGCGGCTGGAAGCAGAGGGTGATGGTCGAGGGGTGTTTTTGTGACTGGATGACTGTGTCCAGTGGGGGTCCACAGGGATTGGTGTTGGGTCCCTTGCTGTTTGTGGCATATACAAATGATTTAGACTTGAATGTAGGAGGGTTGATCAGTAAGTTCGCAGATGACACAAAGGTTGGTGCAGTGGTAAAGTGAGGAGGATAGCCTTAGATTACAGGAGGAAATAGACGGACTGGTCAGATGGGCTGATCAGTGGCAAATGGAATTTAATCCGGATAAGTATGAGGTGATGCACTTGGGCAGGACAAACAAGGCACCAGGATACATGATGAATGGTAGGACCCTGGGAAGTACCGAGGATCAGAGGAACCTTGGTGTGCATGTCCACCGGTCCCTTTAAAGTAGCGGACAGGTAGATAAGTTAGTTAAGAAGGCATATAGGATACTTGCCTTTATTAGCCGAGGCATAAAATATAAAAGCAGGGAAGTTATGCTGTATAAAATGGTTAAGCCACAGCTAGAGTATTGCTTGCAGTTCTGGAATCCACGTGATAGGAAGGATGTGATTGCACTAGAGAGAGTGCAGGGGATGTTGCCTGGACTGGAGAGTTTTAGTTATGACGAGAGATTGGATAGACTGGGGTTATTTTCCCTGGAGCAGAGGAGATTGAGGGGGGGGCCTTATTGAGGTGTATAAAATTATGAGGGGCACAGATAAGGTAGACAGGAAGCAACTTTTCCTGTTGGTGGAGGATCAATAACCAGGGGACATAGATTTAAGGTGAGGGGCAGGTGGTTTAGTGGGAATGTGAGAAAGATTTTTTCACCCAGAGAGTGGTGGGAATCTGGAACTCTGCCTGAAAGGGTGGTAGAGGCAGAAACCCTCATAACATTTAAGAAGTATTTGGATGTACACTTGCGTTGCCATGGCATACAAGGCCTAGTCCTGGAAAATGGGATTAAAATAGCTAGGTACTTGTTTGACTGACACAGACTCGATGGGCCGAAGGGCCTTTTTCTGTGCTGTAGACCTCTATGACAATATTCAGCAAACAACATGTGGGTGCCACCAAGCACTGTAAGAACATATCATCAAGAAACACAAGGGTGCCGCCATTAATATACAGACTGAAAATATATATAGAAAAAATTCTACATAAATAATTTTTATGGGGCTCAACGAGTAGTTCCCTCACACTGACTTCCAGGCAGTTACCACCCCAGTATATTCAATAATAAAAACAAAGTGCTGGAAATACATACATAGAATTTACATCACTGGAACAGACCGTTCGGCCCTGCAGGTCCGTGCTCCACACACAACTGATCTGGCAGCATCTGTGGAGACAGAAACAAGAGTTAACGTTTCAGGTCGGTGACTGGGTTCTGATGAACCTGAAACTAACTCTTGTTTCTCTCTCCTGGGATACCTGCCAGGTCAGCTGAGGATTTGCAGCATTGTCTGTTTTGATTTAAGATTTTCAGCATCCGCAGCATTTTGCTTTTGTCCCGATATTGTCAAACCTATTTTAAGAAAGGGCTCAATTTAAGTATAATTTGCATCCCTTTACATTGTCGTTTCGTGGAGAAGTCGGATGGGGCCCCGAGTGTGTTTGGCTGCTGGGGGGCAGGGGTCTTTCTGCCACGAAATACTACAACTCCCAAAGTTCCCAGCGGCTAGGATGGACTACAGCTCCCATGCTGCCCCGCGCCCGCTACCTCCAGCTGGGCTGCGGAGGAGCGGGCAGGCCCGAAGCGCCGCTCGGCCCCAAACCCCAGTCCCGAGGTGGATAGCAGGGGGAAGGAGAAGCTGATCAGCTCTTCGCATCGCACCTGAAGAGCCGGCAGGGGGATACTTTCGACGCTTTTTTTTTCTAAAATTCGGCCCTACCGCCCGCAAAATACACCGGGGAAAGTGACCACTGCACCCACGTGCGCCGCTGGGACGAGGAGGAGGGGAAGGGGGAAATTGTTTGGATTCCCGTGGAGAGGAGTGGGAGTGCGGATCGGGGACCGGGAAGTGGGTGCACCAACTGCCCGCCCCCTCCCCCTCCTTTACCCAGCTCGAGCAGCGTGGCTGCAGCGCTTCCCACGTGGGTGTGTTTGGAACCTCCGAATGTATCCATTCCGCTTTGGAACGTTGCCCTGGAACCGCCGCGTTCCAAACCCCCGAATCCACGTGGAACCCTTCCTGCAGCCCCGTCACTCAGCAAACAGCAGCAACACTGCATCCCCCCCTCCTCCTCCTCCTCTCTCTCTCCCCCTCCCTCTTGGGGTTCTGCAAGCTTCTCCATGCAGACAGCAGATGGAGCCTCGCTTGTTAGTAGCAAAATAAAAATTATATATATATATATACATATTTATAAATGGGGAGAGAAAAGTACACACCTACAGAGACCTCCTATCACTTCTTTCTCACTCTTCCTGAAATCCTGGAATGAAGGTACCTTTTGAGTCGGCACCACGAAATATTCCATGTCTTGCACCTGGAGAAAAGAATTGTCCAGAAATAATAACTGCGATAAATAAAAGACTGGCTGAGTGCAGGTTCTGTATGTGTGTTTCCAGCTGATCGCTCTATCAGATGGTTGTAAATGGCGGGAAACAGCTGGTGCTTTCGCAGCACCGCCGCCTCCTTCCGCCGGGACCGGGATTGCATGTAAACAAAGGACTATTCCCCGGTCCTCGGCGAGCCCCCGGACAGGGTGCAGCCAGGGGTCGGTTCGCTTTTCAAAAAGAGGGTTCGTCGCAAAGTGGGAAGAGGGGTACACGGGCTAAAATGGGAAAGGAGGAAATGGGCAATGATCACTTAGAGAAGGGGGTTGTTTCTGCATACGCCACTACGTGTGTGTGTGTGTGGGGTGAAGCGGCTCATCAGCTGACGGGCTGGCAAAGCTGAGAGGAAAAGCAACAGCTTCTGTGACATTGGAGCAGCTGAGAACACAGAGAGGCGCAAATACAACCCCACCCGCCCACTTACTCCGACTCTGCTTTAAAGAGACACATTCTTTTGCATATTTAAAGCAACATTCGCCATCCTATTTTAAATGCCGTAGCGTTTTGCAAAAAGTACCTCCGAGAAAGCGCCGATCGTGATAAGAGGGGAAGGAACTGCCGGGGATTTCCGTAAAGTGTAACAAGCTGGAGGATCTCAATGTTAACATACCATCTGGTTTATTTTTGTACCCATCCTAATGTAGCACCGCAGAAAACAATATTCTGAATGTCCCTTTTTCTCTGAAAAGGGTGTAATTTTGTTGTACCCACACTACCTGATAACAGAGCGTAGGGTGACGCTGCCCACCCACCACAGATAAAGAATTGCTAAAGGTATTTGGACACAGAATAATCTGCCTGCCAATTCAGATGGTCAGAAGTTCCATCCCATTGTTTCCTGTCACTCAGGCATTTCATCGTCGGAAGTCAGCTGGGATATTTTGCAGCTTTCAAGATCAAAGGAGTCCCCCTCCCCTTGCTCAGGCGTTGAAGCAAATTGATCAGATGTCCCCCCACCAACTACACGTCTGGGAGTGACCTGATAGAAATCACTGTGATTTAGATCAGACATGGCAATTTTCTGATAGGATTGCAGATCTATCTTTGTTACAACAATTTGCATTTATATAGTGTCTTTAATGTCCCAAGGTGCTTTGCAGGAATGTTATGAAACAAAATTTGACACCGAGCCACATAACGTGATATTAGGCCAGATGACCAAAATAATGCTCAGATAGCTTTTAAGGAGTATCTTAAAGGAGAAAAGAGAGAGAGGGAATTCCAGAGTTTGAGGCATCTTAGTGATGGTGCTGATGTGTGGTAAGAAGCTCATCTTGGAGTGGAATATAACACACATGTTGTGAACAGCCCAGCTTCAAACAATTGCCAGAGAAAGGGATTGAGTTGGTAGCTAGGGAACAGAGTTTGTGATGGGAACCAAAGACAATGACTTCTGTCTTTTCGTTCCTCCTGTCCTCCTGTTCTGGATGTCAGACAGGCAGTCAGACAATTCCGAAATAGAGGAGGGGTCAAGAGACATCTGGATATCGTCAGCATACATATGGAAACTGACACCATGATTTTGAATGATATCACCCAAGGACAGTAGGTAAATGAGAAAAAGGGGGTCAAGGCATTGATGAGAAGTGTACCTGGGGAACATTAGGGTGAGAAATAGTAATAGTTCTAGAGAAAGGGACAGGGCATCAAAGGTTGTGGAGTGAGTGTGATTTAATGAATCAGTAGCTGCCAAGATATCATGATTAATTAAAGGCCAAAGGCTAGATAGCTGGGAATTTGAGCAAACAAAAAGTTTGGGGGGGGGGGGGGGTGGATTTTCCCAGGGTCAGACACAGAAAGAAGTGGACTTGGGAGGGTACATGGGTAGAGCTGAAATTTTTCAAGGTATTCATCGCTATCCTTAATTATAGACCAGCAATTTCTCAATAACAGATGTTAGGCTAACTGGATGATAATTCCCTTGTTTCCCTCCTTCACCTTTCCCAAATAGCTGAGCAACATGACAATTTTCCAATCTAAAGGAACAATTCCCATGGTGGGAACACCACAACCTCCAAACCACATACCACCCTAACATGGAAATATATTCACTGTCACTAGGGCAATAATCTGGAACTGCCTCCCTAACAGCACTGTGGGTATACCTAACCAGATGGACTGTTGTAGTTCAGTTCAAGAAGGCAGCTCACGAACACTTTCTCAAGGGCAATTAGGAAGGGGCAACAAATGCTGACCTTACCAGTGATGCACACATCCCATGATCAAATAAAAGGGACAGAGAAGACAAAGGAAACATAATCATGGGAAGGGCTAAGGAGAAAAGTGGGGAAGGGAGAAAAGAAGGAAACAGTAGTGATGGCCTCATGTCCAGAGCAGTAGTCAAAATGTGCACAAAAGGTGAAAAAGTTACAAAATAGACCAGATAAATAAGATTGAAATACACACGGGAGTAGAGAGGAGTTAACACAGAAGTAAAAATAGCTCAATTTAAAGTCACCTTTTCTTGATTGCCCCTCTCCCCCCCAGGAAAAATGTTTCTGATTTCATAGGAATCATGGAATGGCTTCTGTTCAGTCACACTCCTCATTTAGTCCCATAGCAGCTTGTGGTTTCTTAACCCCTCTGTTAGGCAGGAGATAAAAACTGTTTTAATTAGTCTTCTAAATTCATCCAACATTAGTTCCTACGATAGGAGGCTGATATTTGAACAGATGGAAGAAGGTGGGGCCAAAGGCTGCAAATATGAGCTTGCTTGGATTATTGTCTCTAATTCATAAAGCTGTGGGTTTAAACTCCACTCCAGGGGCAGGATTTTGAGTTCAACATGTGGCCAACCCGCTTGAGTGTGAAGTAGCGCATGATGACATCAGGCAGGCATCCCAACATCATCGTCTATTTGCACGGTATGTCAAGCGGCAGGCACACGCAAGAGTCAGCAGTGTGCCCACCAACAATTAAGAGGCCTTTTAAGGTTATTAACGTAGTGAGCAATGGTGATTTTTCGTTGCCCATCCAACGTTAAGGTGGGTGGGCGGGCAAATCAGCCAGGCGGCCCTTGCCTTTTTGAAGAAACCTCATCCAATGGCGGCATGAGGTTTCCGATATTAATTTAAAAAAAGATAAAAATGTTTGAACAGAATTTACATCAACCATATGTTCAGATGACTAATCCTGATGTGTGGATATTTTTTTTAGCATTTGAAAATCTTTATTTATGACTTCTGAATTCTTCAGCTCCCTGAGGCAGCTCTCTGCCTTCAGGGAGCTTTCTGTGAGTGCTCCCCTGCGCTCACACTGACTTCAGCGCTCGCCCTCTTCCCGTACCACCACGCCAGCGGCGCTAAGCATTTCAGCGTGCCTTTCAAGCTAGCTAGCCGTTAACTGGCCAGCCAGCGTGAAATCAGGGGCGGGTCCGATTGCGGGCAGTGGCCTGTTTCCTGGCCACTTCCTGGCCCACGGACCATGCCCACATGCCAAACTCAAAATTCTGCCCAAAGTTTAACTGTAGAGAATGGGGCATCTGTTTGAAAGACTGATAAAACAAATCTGATGTAAAAGTAATTCAAACAAGACTGAGTTTATTGCACATAAAATGTAGCCTGTGTTTGTCTTGCTAGGTCAGAGCTGATAGTGAAAAACTTAAACAATAAATGATCATCTCTAAGCTTGTAATGGAGCCAAGGAATCTGGAGAGTGGGGAATTACATTCATTCAAAATATAAATTTTTCACAGAATCAAAGAGTTGTGTTTAAGGTAAAATAATTTGTTCGCAGTTCTGTTTGAATAATCCCAAAGCTTGTCATATTGCCATAGAGATAGCGATTCAGGGTGGAGCCTTTGTTAGAAGGTTCTTTTGTTTAATTTATTGCTGTGTATTCACTGTGTATTCAGAAACAGGCATTTCAGTTTGGGTTTCATGAGAGAAAAGAAGCTGGAAGATTTGCTCTAGCTTGCAGTTGATGGAGGAAACCTAATGTGATCCTCACAGAGCTTTGTGGCAGAAAGCAGTCAACTTCAATAGTTAGCTTGCAAAGAGCTGTACAGAAACTGTGGGGACAGACTGTGATAAAGCAGTCTATGTATGTCCAAAGTCAGGATAAGGAGCTGAAGGGTCCACAGCCAGGAGGTCTTTAAAGAATAGTGGAGGATCACTTAGCTAAAAGCTACTAGAAAGGTCCCCATTAAATTAGAATAGCTGGAATATTAAGGAGAATTAAAGTAAATGTCCAGGGGGCCGTGGCATTCCTTGGGGTTGGTCCCAAGAAAAGTGAATGAACCTTCAGGATTTCATAAAATAAGGGAACTCTTGGGGGGAGGTAAATTATAGAATTGAGTTTATAGCACAAGTCTTTATAAGCTATTGTGTTAATAGTGCTTACTTTGTTTAACTCTTTTTGATATACAATAAAATTTGTTTTTGTTTAAAAACATGAAACCTTGTGGCATAGTTCTGTCAGTTAATTGCAGGGTGTTCAGACTTCTTCTTTAAAAATTAATCGTCCCTAACAGGATCATAACAAAACTAATTAACTTTTTCTTCCCAATTTCCTCCAGCAGAATTTCATAGAATTTTAGAGCACAGGAGACCATTCAGCTCATTGTGTCTGCATCCCATTCCCTTTTAAATCTGCTTCTACCACCCTTTCGGACAGTGTATTCCAGATCATAACAATTTACTGCATACAAAACAATTCTCCTCATCTTTCCTCTAACTCTTTTGCCAATTATCTTATATCTCTGCCCTTGGGTTACCGACCCTCCTGCCAAGACAAACAGTTCTATCATGAACAACAACCTGCACTCAAATAGTAATTTTATGTAGAAAAATGTTCCATAGCACCTCACAGAGACATAAGGAAAAAATGAACAGCAAGTCAAAGGAAAGGTCAAGATTGGTGATGATAAGTTTGCTCAAAGAGAGGTGTTTTAAGGAAGGTCAAAGGAGGTGGAAAAACAAGGGAAGGGAATTCAAAGGATATGGCCTAAAAAGCTAAAACTTTACAGTACTTGATTATCATATCATTAATATTCATTCATAGGAATCCAAGGAGAAATGGCCATGTAAATCTACTGTGAGCACTCCTTCATCCATGATCTAACTGGAGAGACAGGTTTGAGGGACTGAATGATCACCTCCTGTTCATATGTTGCTTTACTTCTGATGCCTGTGTGTTAATACTTTGGTCCTAATTACTTACTGTTTCTTAATACACTTCTCACACTGTCAGTAAAATTTCTGGGTTAACACGCTAGACCAAAACATGGGACGGACTCCAAAACATTGGGAAATACACCAAATAAAATATTACAAAGGAACAGTTTCCGCAAAGGTCATATTCCCAAACCATTGTTGAAAATAAGTCTAAGGATTGCTTTATACCAATTGCCCATCTGATGTCTACTAGGCCCAGACAAGAATCTCCCACATGCTGGTTTTGGAGATGAATTGATGCATTGGCATTGTCATTATCATCAGAAGAAGTGTCATATATATCCACTATAAAGCTGGGCACAGGCTCAGCTTGTCTACTGGTCAGTAAGAGCAGGTCACATCGTGCTAATTAAGCCCTTTAAACCTTGAATTTGGATGATATGCTCTCTCTTAGACTGTCTCTTTCTCCCTCTGTCTCATTTTCACCTCCTGTCTCTCTCCTTCCCCCTCTGAGAGAGATGGGGAGAAAACTGTGAGGGAAAGGAGATGAAGGGAACATCCTAAAGATGCAGAGGTTTGGCTGGTGGGATCTTTGCTGGAAATAGTCACTTGGGACTGGCAACTGCGTGAGACCACACGAATCATGAATATTTTGTTGGTTCTCAAACAGCTAAAGAAGGAAGACAAGGTAAGGGGTGACTATAAGCTGCAGTTTTTGTTCCTGCCTCTTGGTTCACAACAGTATCCAACAGCTTAAACGGTGTGCCTAGCTCTCCACTTTGCCTCCCTCTCCTCCTTTAAAGCATTCCTCAAAACCTACTTCTTTGACCAAGCTTTTGATCACCTGTTCTAATATCTCTTCATGTGGCTGTGTGTCAAATTTTGTTTGAAAATACACCTGTGAAGTACCTAGTGATATTTGCTACATTAAAAATGCTACATAAATGCAAGTTGTTCCAGTATTAATGACCCAGTGAAGTGGGGGAGGCCGGTGGTTAGTTCAAATTCTGAGCCTGGAAATGACTGTGGGTTTCAGCATTATCAGAGCATGAGTCAGTGTTCACTGCACTAGATGGCGGTCTAATCCATGAGCCAACAGCTCTACGTGTGAAGAAACCATTCCTCAAAATTAGTCCTACTTCCTCTGTTTACACTTGTGTCATTCCAGCCCTTTATCCACATTTCACACAGAATGATGTCCCAAGGTCCACATTACTAAATCTCTATAGCTCTCAAATCCTGAATTGCATCCTCCCATTCAATATGCTTCCAGTGAGAATAAGTTGAAGCTTTGTCAGCGTCTCTTCACATCTCAATGATCTAACAGTTGAAATTATCATTGTTGCCTCTTTCTCTTAGTCCTTTTTGCTTTCTTTATAATATTTGGGTGGCCAATGTTAATGCAGGTATAGTTTAACTGTGCCCCCAGTCTGTTGATCTATTGTTATTGGCAGTCCTGAGTTTATGAGGGTAAACTTTCCAGTTGCTTGCTGCCTTTGTAGAACCTTGCCCACCAGAGCTGAGAGTGCAAAATTGGAAAAGTTGCCTCACTGGTGAGAGCAAAACTCTAATTAACTTACGCACTGCACCATCATAACCTCAATCTCTGCAGGAATGCCGTACAGTAAATCATTGAATCTTACAGCATTGAAGAATGCCATTTGACCCATCGTGTAGGCTCAGGTTCCATTCTTGTTCTGTGCTGAGGTCACAGCTGGGATAGCACTGGGGTGCTGCAATCAGTGCTCCTGGGTCAGAGAGAGGAAAAATTGTCAAAGTTCATGTATGCTGGATCCAGGTGATGATGGGATCCAGTGAGACTGTCTAGTCCCCCACAGTTGGTTAGGTTACTGATGTTCACCTGTGAGTGAGATACAAGAAGGCTGCCAGTGCCTTGTGACACTGTACCCCACCTTGAGCTGGGGGACAGGGGCAATTATTTTTCCTGCCCATTCATTAACTCTTAATTGCAGAATACAGGCTGGAATAAACTGACTCAGATGAAGTAAATCCAAGTGGAAATACAATGGCCAAATGCAATTGCTCCTTCTGCTACCTGTGGAACACTCTCCTGGATGAATTGATGAAGTACAGTATGGAATCCAATCTTTGTTCTTGGGATTGAGCATCTACTTGTTGACTGAGGAGCATGTTAGAGCTTGCACTAAATCAAACGCTCTAATTTGTCACTGACTGATAACCAGTACAAATCTCCATGGATTTCCATCTTCTGAACTACACGTCAGTTATTTTTGCAAGATGTCTTCCCTTGTTATAGGAAGCTGTCTATTTGGGATGTCATTCCATGTAATATATAAAAACAATTAAAAGACTTTGATGAATAATTAAATAGATCAATATAGATACACACATTAGTATTGACAACATTTGTTGGATGTATCCTTGAAGAGTTGATCATGTGTCATTTGATCATGTGGGCTCTGATCGTATGGTATTCCAGATCCCGAGAAGTTAAGGCCAACATTCACCTTTTTGATTACTGTGTACCCACTAGCTTTTAATGAGTTGTATGCTTGGATACCTAAATCCCCTTTCCTCCTGCAGTTCTTAGCCTGTCACCATTAATAAAATATTCCAATCTGTCTTTCTTGCATTCATTATTGATGACATACAAACATATAAATTAGGAGCAGGAGTAAACCATTCGGCCTCTTGAGCCTGCCCCACCATTCAATAAGATCCTGGCTGATCTAATTGTGGCCTCAACTCCACATTCCACCTACCCCCAATAACCTCTGACTCCTTGTTAGTCAAGAATCTATCTAACTCTGCCTTAAAAATATTCAATTACCTTGTGTCTACCACTGTCCGGGGAATAGAGTTGCAAAGACTCATGACCCTTTGAGGGAAAAAAATTCTTCTCATCTCCATCTTAAATGGGAGACCCTTTATTTTTAAGCTGTGTCCCCTAGTTCTAGTCTCTCCCACAAGAGGAAACATCCTTTCAGTATTCACCCTGTCAAGTCCCCTCAGGATCATATATGTTTCAATATGTCACCTCTTATTCTTCCAAACTCCAATGGATACAGCCCCAGCCTGTCCAACCTTTCCTCATAAGATAACCACCCCCCATCCCAACTATCAGCTAGGTGAACCTTCTCTGAACTTCTTCCAACACACTTATACCCTTTCTTAAATAAGGAGACCAAAGCTGTACACAGTACTCTAGTTGTGGTCTCACCAATGTCCTGTACAACTGTTGCAAAACATCCCTATTTTTATATTCCATTCCTCTTGCAATAGACAACAACATTTGATTTGCCTTCCTAATCACTTGCTGTACCTGCATACTAACTTTTTGTGAGTCATGTACCAGGACACCCAGACCCCTCAGTGCCTTGGAGTTCTGTAATCTCTCTCCATTTAAATAATATGCTGCTTTTTCTATTCTTCCTGCCAAAGTGGACAAGTTCACTTTTCCCACATTACACTCCATCTGCCAAATTTTTACCCACTCACTTAACCTAACCATGTCCCTTTGCAGACTCCTTATGACTTTTTCACAACTTACTTTCCCACATATCTTTGTGTCATCAGCAAATTTAGCAACCATACATTCAATCCCTTCACAAGAACACAAGAAATAGGAGCAGGAGTAGACCATATGGCTAAGCCTGCTCTGCCATTCAATACGATCATGGCTAATCTTGCGCTTCAACTCCATCTTTCTGCCTGCTCCCCTTATCCCTTAATTCTGTAAGAGACCAAAAATCTGTCTATCTCAGCCTTAAATATATTTAATGATGGAGCACCCACAATCCTCTGGGGTGGAGAATTCCGAAGATTCACAACCCTTTGAAGATTTTCTCCATCTCTGTCCTAAATAATTGGTCCCTTATCCTGAGACTGTGTCCCTGTGTTTTAGATTCCCCAACCGGCAGAAACAATCTCTCAGTGTCTATCCTATCAAGCCCCCTCAGAATTTTGTTGATTTCAGTGAGATTGCCTCTCATTCTTCTAAAGTCAACCACATTGCTTGTTACTTCCTCAAAGAACTCCAATAAATTAGTCAAACATGATTCCCCTTTCACAAAACCACATTGATTTTGCCTGATTGCACTGAGATTTTCTAAGTGTTCCACAATAACCTTCTTAATAATAGACTCCAGCAATTTCTCTACTGAAGGTGCAGAAAATTTGGATTTATTTTAAAGTGCCAGCCAGAACCAGCAGCTAGGGTGCCAAAGCATAAACAGACAATCACAGCCTTACATGAAAGCTAAAAACTTGCACAAAGGGCTCAGCTGTAAATTTGCAATTAGGAAATGGGGAAGGCCATTTCACACCGTCTGATGGCCTCGAACCACATCCAGTCAGCCCCCGTAAACTTTTTGTATAGAACAAACATACATTCTTTGCTGTCTCCAAAAGGACAATACCTAGTATCTGCACTGGAATTACTGTACAAGAACACAATTATCAGCCCACTGGGGGTCATTGTGCTATGGCTTTTGTCTAACTAATACCATTAAGTTGTAACTGATAGTATAAAATATATAAACTGTGCTCATTTGAACCTCAGTGGAGAAGCACCTGGATTGCCCAGCGTTTGCTCCCCACATGCATAATAAAGGAACCACTTGAATATTGCATCTGGACTCCGAGTGTTGAAATTTTGTACCAGAGTATTCCTTGGACCTTTCACTATGATAGAAGTTAAGCTAACTGACCCATAGTTTCTTGCTTTCTGTCTCCTTCCTTTATTGAATCAAGGAGTCACATTTCCTATTTTCCAATCTGATGGATTCCCTAGAATTTTGGAAAGTTAAAACTAGATCGAGTTTTTCGAGGAAGTGACAAAGAGGAGCGACTTGATAGAAGTTTACAAAATTATGAGTGGCATGGACAGAGTAGTTAGTCAGAAGCTTTTTCCCAGGGTGGAAGAGTCAGTTACTAGGGGACATAGATTTAAAGTGAGAGGAGAAAACTATAAAGGTGATGTGCGGGGCAAGTTTTTTACACAGAGGGTAGTGAGTGTCTGAAATTCGTTGCCAGAGGAGGTGGTGGAAGCAGGTACGATAGTGGTGTTTAAAAGGCAGCTTGACAAATACATGAATAGGTTGGGAATAGAGGGATACGGACCCCGGAAGTGTAAAATGTTTTAGTTGACGGGCAATATGATTGGCGCAGGCTTGGAGGGCTAAAGGGCCTGTTCCTGTGCTGTTCTTTTCTTTGTTCTTTGTTCTTTGTTCTAATGCATCTACCATCTCAGCAGCCACTTCTTTTAACACACTAGGATGAAGTCCATCAGGACCTGACGACTTGTCAACTTTTAGTTCTAATAATTTTCTTAGCACTCTTTCCCTGGTGATTGTAATTGTTTTAATTTTTTCCCTCCCCTTCACCCCCGATTCACAATTCTTACTGGGATGTTATTTGTATCCTGCATTTTGAAGTCAGATGCAAAATATCTGTGCAATTCATCTGCCATTTCTTTATTTTCCATTATTAATTCCCCAGACTCACTCTCTAGAGGACCAACACTCACTTTACCTAGTCTTTTCCTTTTTAAATACCTGTAGACACTCTTGCTATCTGTTTTTAATATTTCTAGCTCTCTTTCTCTTGGACTCTAATTTCTCCCTCCTTAATTATCTTTTAGTCATTCTTTGCTGTTCTTTATATTATGTCCAATCTTCTGACCTGCAAATCATCTTTGCAGAATTAAATGCTTTTTCTTTCAATTTGATACTATCTTTAACTGTCTTGGTTAGCCACCAATGGTGCATCGTTCCCTTAAAGTCTTTCTTTCTCACTGGAATGTATCTTTTCTGAGTATTCTGAAATATCTCCTTAAATGTCTGCTGCATCTCTACCGATGTGACCCTTAACCTAATTTCCCGGTTTATCTTTGCCAGCTCTGTCTTCATGCCATCATAATTGCATTTGTTTAAGTTAAAAATACTAGTCTTAGATCCACTCCTCTCTTCCTCAAACTGAATGTGAAATGCAATCATATTATGATCACTGCTACCTAGGCGTGCCTTCACAATGAGGTCATTAATTAATCCTGTCTCTTTGCACATTACCAGATCTAGTATAGCCTACTCTCTAATTGGTGCTAGAACGTGCTGTTCTAAGAAACTGTTCCAAAAACATTCTATGAACTCATCATCCAGGCTATTTTTACCAATCTTATTCATCCAATCAAAAGTAGATTAAAATCGCCCATGATTATTGCTGAACATTTCTCACAAGCCCCCAATATTTCTTCCTGTATACCCCTCCTACAGTGTGGTTACTGTTAGGGAACCTAGAAACCACTCCCACAAGTGATTTCTAACCTTTACTATTTTTCATCTCTACCCAAACTGATTCTACATCTTGATTTCCATGATTAAGGTCATCTCTCTGCATTGTACCAATGTCATCCTTAATTAACACAGCTACCCTTCCACCTTTCCCTAGCTTCCTGTCCTTCCTTAATGTCAAGTACTCTTGAATATTCAGGTCCCAGCCTTTGTCATCCTGCAGCCATATTTCTGTAATGGTATCAGATCATACACATTTATTTCTACTTCTGATGTCAGTGCATCTGTTTTGTTACAAAGGCTACATGCATTAGATACAGAGCTTTTAGTTCTATCTTTTTACTATTTTAGTAACCTCCATCCTTCTCTGCTGGTGCACTCTTAGGTTTGTATACTGTTCATTCCTGCCACGCTCTGATCATCATTTCCCTTATTCCTACATTGCTCTCTTGCTTGTCTTCTCTATTTAACTTATCATATCTCAAGCCTGATCCCATGCTCCCATTACTTAATTCAAAACCCTCACTACCGTCCTAGTTATATGACTCACCAGAACACTCATCCCAGCGCAGTTCAGGTAAAGACTGTCCCAATGGTACAGTTCCCTCTTTCCCCAATACTGGGGACCTCACACTTCCCCATTTTGAACTCCATCTGCCACAGTTTAGCCCACTCATTTAATCTGTTTATGCTCGTTGCTAACTTTCTGCTCCCATATTTACACAAAACCTGCAAACTTGGATATGCCACTCTCTATGCATTCATCCAAGTCATTAATAAAAATGGTGAAAATCTGAGAGTCAAGTACAGATCCCTGGGGAATACCATTTGTCCCATCCCCCAATGAGAGTACATACCCTTTTTCCATACTCTGTGTCTCCCACCTCCTAACCAATTACCGGATCACCTGCAACAAGAGATACATCTATAAATCCTGAAGACTGCAGTTCAATCCATCAGGTTTAGCAACCCTAGTTGAATTCCCTCCTCTGCTGAGGGCTGATCCCTCCTGGGTCTAGATCCATGGTGTTGTAGGGTGTTCGTTACAGTTCAGTTGATCTGAAGAAGTCTTTGTAGTCATACATAGGTTAACTGTAAGTATTTATTGACTCTTAGAAATATTTACAAATATACAGTAAAAGGTACAAGCTAGGAGCTGTCTCCATGCTTGCTGCTATGCACCGCTCTGTCCAACACTCAACGTGCAGGTCAGGTGCCTCTTACATCATTGTGCAGGCGGTACTGTACTCAGTCCCACATTAACCCCTATATATGCCAGACCCTTATACTGGAATTCATTGCCACAGAAGGCTGTGGAGGCCAGGTCATTGAGTGTATTTAAGATCGAGACAGATAGGTTCTTGATTGGTAAGGGGATCAAAGGTTACGGGGTGAAGGCAGGAGAATGGGGTTGAGAAACTTATCAGCCATGTTTGAATGGCGGAGCAGACTCGATGGGCCAAATGGCTTAATTTCTACTCCCATGTCTTATGGTCTTATGGTCTTACCTCTCTGAAGTCTTTATCCAATGTATTTTAAGTGATTATAAGGTACCTTATGTCTTACATTGTTATTACTATCATACATTTATTTTGTCAGTACTACATTATCACTGCTCCATCTCCCCACTTAAAGCCCTTGAATTCAAAGTTTCAGGCTATCTGGCGGCCTTATAACCCTCCATATCTTGTTTGTACTACCGCTGGAGGAGTGGTAGACTCTGTTGCTGCTGCTTCTTCCTGTGAGTTTAGAGGATGGTCTGGCATCTGAGCATGTTTGCATCCTTTTCTTCCATTCTTCTGTGTTAGACCATAAGACACAGGAGCAGAAATTAGGCCATTTGGCCCATCGAGTCTGCTCCACCATTCAATCATGGCTGATAAGTTTCTCAACCCCATTCTCCCACCTTCTCCCTGTAACCTCTGATCCCCTTACCAATCAAGAACCTATCTATCTCAGTCTTAAATACACTCAATGAACCTGCCTCCACAGCCTTCTGTGGCAATGAATTCCATAGATTCACCACTCTCTGACTAAAGAAGTTTCTCCTCATCCCTGTTCTAAAAAGGTCTTCCCTTTACTCTGAGGTTGTGCCCTCAGGTCCTAGTCTCTGCTACTAATGGAAACATCTTCCCCATGTCCACTCTATCCAGGCCTTTCAGTATTCTGTACATTTCAATCAGATCCCCCCCGCATCCTTCTAAACTCCATCAAGTATAGATCCAGAGTCCTCGAACATTCCTCATATTTTAAACATTTCATTCCTGGGATCGTTCTCATGAACCTTCTCTGGACCCTATCCAGGGCCAGAACATCCTTCCTGAGATACGGGGCCCAAAATTGCTCACAATATTCTAAACGTGGTCTGACCAGAGCCTTATAATGCCTCACAGCACATCCCTGCTTTTATATTTTAGTCCTCTCGAAATAAATGCCAACATTGAATTCGCCTTCCTAACTACCGACTCAACCTGCAAGTTAATTTTAAGAGAATCCTGGACTAGGACTCCCAAGTCCCTTTGCACTCCAGATTTCTGAATTCCCTCCCCATTTAGAAAATAGTCTATGCCTCTATTCTTCCTACCAAAGTGCATGACCTCACATTTCCCCAGGTTGTATCCATCTGCCACTTCTTTGCCCATTCTCCTAACCTGTCCAAATCCTTCTGCAGCCTCCCCGGCTCCTCAATACTACCTGTCCCTCCACCTATCTTTGTATCATCTGCAAGCTTAGCCAGGACGCCCTCAGTTCCTTCATCTGGAATATTAATGTATAAAGTGAAAAGTTGTGGTCCCAACACTGACCCCTGTGGAACTCCACTAGTCACTGGCTGCCATCCTGAGAAGGACCCCCTTATCCCCACTCTCTGCCTCCTGCCAGACAGCCAATCTTCTATCCATGCTAGTACTTTGCCTCTAACACCATGGGTTCTTATCTTACTGAGCAGCCTCCTGTGCAGCACCTTGCCAAAGTCCAAGTAGATAACATCCATTGGCTCTCCTTTGTCTAACCTACTCGTTGCCTCCTCAAAGAATTCTAACAGGTTTGTCAGGCATGATGTTCCCTTGATGAAACCGTGCTGACTTTGCCTGATTTTACCATGCACTTCCAAGTATTCTGCGCTGGTCGTGGTCGCTACCCCAACTCATTTTTGCAGGGTGGATGAACATTGTGCTTGTTGTTCCTTTCATTTCTTTCATCATCGTGTTGGTTGTGGCGAGGTCCTCTGTGGCAGAGGATGAGCATTCCCATGACTAGAATGAGGTTTAGTGGTACGCGCACCTCTGCATTTTGCTGTCGGCAATGGACGACTGCTATCAAGTTCCAGCATCTTTTGTGGCTTTGGCATGCTGGATGGAAGTTGCAGTATATGTTCAATGGTTGCAGTGTTGACCTGCTGTACTGTCGTCAGAGCTGGAGGTTGAGGCTCATCGGACTGCTGGTTGCTTAATTTAAATCCTCCGCTGGAGCCCTCGTGGTTTCCTCCTGGGTGGTTGGCTGGTCTGACCGTTGAAGGTTTGCCAACACCTGTAATGAGAATGGACAAACCAGCCCCACAAAGAGAGAAGGCAGTTCAGAGGAAGTCCCAGTCAGGATGCTCTTTTTGTTTGAGTACTAAAGAACATGCAGTTCCGAATGATTAACAACAATGGTTGTCTTGACATCCACCGTTTTGAGGAGGTCCAGAGCTACACAGGCATCTCTGCTCAAGAGAAAGAAACACTGGTTACGGATGGCATACATCAGCTCAAAGATTTATTTGCCACTATACCTTAGTGTTTCCAGAATCATGTTTTTTCCATCAGATTCCTCCAGGCCCATAGAGTGCTGTAGTCTGCTGTTCAAAGCCAGAGGCCTTTTAGCCACAGTGCTTTGCCTAACAGGGCTGTTATGCTGGCTCCTTTGTCTAATTTAAAATCTGTTAAATAGCCATTGACTGAAATGTCCACATCCCAAAATGAGAAATCGTGATCTTTGACCTCACCCGGGAAACATGGCGGAGTGTCTTCTGGGCTTGCAGTCTCAACTCGTGGATGATCCTTGGGCCTTCTGTGTATTTCAAAGATTTTGCCCTGCACAGTTTGCTATAGTGGCCAAACTGTTGCACTGAATGTGTTGGTCTGAAATTGCAGGACATTGATCTCGCCTTGGTTGTTCTGCTGGCTCGTTCAGGTATTTCTTTCCCTGGCCTGGATTGTCCCTGTGTCTTTGCTGCTTAACTAGCTGAACTGTGAGTTGGCCTCTGCACCATGGTTTATTTTCCCCCCTTAAAATGGTTCTGTGCAGCTTGCGGAGTTCCGACTGCCTAACTCTCTGGATTGCATTTTCCAGAGTTAGATCTTCCTTTGCTTGCATGAGGTCAGAGAGTGCATCATCTGCTAATCCTACAACTTTTCTGTCGCTGATGAGTTCAGATTTTAAGTCTCAATATTCGCAACATTCTGCCAACCTGTACAGATCATTGATGAATGAACCAACAGGTTCTCCTGGCCGCTGGACTCGCTTGTTAAATTTAGCTCTTTCGAGGATTGTATTGCTTCCTAGACTAAAATAAACATGGAATAATTTTAGTACTTCTTCAAATTTAGCGGATGATTCATTGATTCCCTGTCTTGCAATAATGTCATCCACGATCAGGCCTACTGAGTAAAGCAGTGTGTTAACCTGCTCTGCTTCTGACTTGTCTAAACCTGAAGCAATGCTGTATTTTAGGAATATTTTCCTCCAAAGTCCCCAATTATGTGACTGATATAGGCCTTGGTTTAGTCCAAATTGATTTGGAAGTGTGGAATTATGATCCATGGTTAAATTTTTATAAGTGTAGGCTTTGCTTTAAGACCTTTTTGAATTTCAAGATGGCGTCACTGCTCGTTTGGGGCCAAAAAGATTTCCTGTACTTGCCAGTTTTGACGGGCTCGGCTACAATGGCAATAGCGCTCGGTTTGAAAAAATAATTTCAAGAACGGCTGCCAGGATTGACTGCCTGCAGAGTTCTCTTGCTCAGCATTTTACTTTAAAGTCATGAATTTGTCAAATCCTGGCTTTTGCTTTCTCTCAGCTGAGTTTAGAAGCCATGATTCTCCCAGATTATTTAACTAATTAGTTTCTCTGTTTGGGAGTGACACCATGTTTGACACCATGTATTCAGATGCCAACTCAGAGATCAGGCTTTAATGACAGGTTTTTTCAAACTGCCCTTCTGACTCTGAATCATTTAAAGATTTCTCAGGACTTGATGTAGCCTGGAGTTTTAAAATATTTTGCTCACCCCTGCTAGATTTGCTGACTCTGCACTCCGGGATTAGAAGCTGGCCTTCCAAAGGAGGTTCAATGGAGTCTTCTGCTGCAGTAAGGACTTTCACATTTCTGGCCTCAGCTTCCAAGCCTTTCTTTGGAGCTTTATCCTGGCAATTTTTCCTCTGCGGCTCGGCTTCTGGAACTTCTTTTCAGGTCAGACTGCTTTGCTGAAATTTTTCTCATTTTCTCAGCATTTTATTTTTGTTCTACATTTTCTGCAAGGTCTTGGGTTTTTCCACCAGCTACCCGGGTGTTGGTTACAGTTTGGTAGGTCTGAAGAAGCCTTTGTAGTCATATATAAGTTAAATGTAAGTCTTTAATGACTCTTAGAACTATTTACAAATATACAGTAAAGGGTACAAGCTAGGAGCTGTCTCCATGCTTGCTGCTACGCACCGCTCTGTCCAACACTCAACTGACTCTGGGTGCGGGGTCACTTGCCTCTTACATCACTGTGTGGGCGGTACTGTATTCAGTCCCATATTAACCCTATATATGCCAGACCATTATACTACATATGGGTACCAGGAATCCTCCAGTACTGCACCTATGTAGCTAGCTTTTTCTTGTCCTCACATATGACATCCATTTTGTAGCAGCCAGGGCCTTTGGAACAGGGAAGAAAACTTTGGATTTTTTTGTTCCCCCCGCTTCACCCTCTGTAGCCTTGGCACAGTAAAGCTAAGTTCTGCTGGCCAAAACCAGCCAACTCAGCACAAGCTGCAAGGATTTTAACCTGGGGCCTTATGTGCTTCACTTGGATACAGGGCAGTGCATTCATCTACTGAATCAGACAGGGGCCCTCAGCCAGGCAACACATGTTTTAAGAAAATAAAATTTCTGCTGATAGTTTCCAACGTTAAAACAGACAGGCCATAATATTAGAGAAAGCAGCTCCCCAGGGGCCTTGATCCTGGTCTGCCTTAGAGTTCCTCTGTATCCCTGACAGGTTTGACTTGTTTCCAGCATTGTCATCAATCAAAATGCATCCTCTTAGTTTGCGAAAGGTGTTATTATGTTGGCGTTGAAATAAGTACAGCCAGTTAAGGTCTGTCTGTGAGGAATGCATTAAAGCCCTTTATTGCAGAATAGGGGATTGTGATTCTGTCACACCCAGGTACAGGGCTCATAAACATTTTACTAGAAGATCTCAGTCACTGCTTGTAACTTCTAAACCATTTCCTAATCATCTAACTGTGTTGCAGGTCTGGGTATGGCTGAAACTCATTATGAAGTTATTCTTTGCTGAGTTGCCATCATTTAGATCCTGTCTGCGACTACCCCCCACCATTCTTCACTACAGTACTTCCCTCAGTACTCTCCTCAGAACATGTTTGATATCACTTTTTCTCCTAGCTCTCCCACTGATGCTAAGAGCCTGTTTTCTCCTCAGTGAAACTTTGTGGGCTCTTTGCTGTGTTAAGCCATGACTCTGTAGGCAGCACTTTTGCCTCTTAGTCATAATATGGATCAAAGTCCCAAACTAGGGACTTGAGCGCAAAATCAAGGCCAGTAAGCCCAATGCGGTACTGAGGGATTGTTGTACTTTCAGAGATGCCATCATTGGGATGAGACATTAAACTGAGGCCCAGTCTGCCCTCTCAGGTGGATACAGAATATCCCATGGTACTCTTTGAAGAAGTTCTCCCCTGTTTTCTGGTTAATATTTATCCCTCATCCTACATCGCGAAAACAGATTTTCTGATCATTTATCTTGTTGCCATTTGTGGAAACTTGCTGTGCAAAAATTGGCTGCTGTATTTCCTAAATACCAATAGTGACTGTACTTCAAAAATACTTAATTGGCTGTAAAGTACTTTTGGATGTCCTGAAATCGTGAAAGGCGGAAGTTGCTTTTTCTTCCTTAAAGGTGCTTTATAAATACATGTTTGTCAGTAGTGTCTGGCATTTGTCTCATGGTGAAGAAGAATTTGGTTGCAGGGCATTGCCTATGGATGTGCAGTAATTTTATCACCACCTTTTTTCATGATTTTTTTGAACCAATTTTTAAACACCTCAAATGGTCATTTTTGACATGTGAGCTGAGCCAGTGATTGTCCAGGACTGGAAGTAGATAAAAAGTGTTATGCTCTGGGGTTCTAGACAAGATATTCTCTTTAGGTTCATTGTCATTAGTTATTCCCATAAGTGGACCTTATGTCTCCTAGGAACTTGATTGCACCTTTACTGCCCAAAATCTAAGTAAATATACTGAGGACTATAGAGAACCCTTCTCAGTGTGCTCCAACATTCTTTATGTCAAATTTCAGCATGCGGACATCACAACTAAGCCCTGCCTTGACTTTATGTGTTGCTGACAACACAAACTTTACAGTGGGGGTCACTGCATGTGACTAGGGTACAAGTTCCGACTGATTTGTTTTCTAGCCCAGCCACACTCAGGTCATATGTCATGCCTCTTTGCTGCTTATCTGTGATTGGCTAACTCAGCACAGACCATTAAGGACCCAGATCCTTACAGCCCTAGTTCCACACTGGGCAGCTTCTTTATCAAACAAGGCATTGAGTAAGCAACAGGATCTTCCTGCAACTTCAGCAAAACCGTGTCATTCATGCCTGTGTCCCAGAAGATATAATGTTTACGGCATGATCTTACTGCCATCAGCCATATGGTGGCATTGCAGTGGAGGATTTGAGGTGGATTGACCTTGGACTTCAGTTTGCTAGAAAACACACCCAAATAGGGTCGCCATCTCTGATTGGATACATTTTGGGAGGTTCCATCACATGACCTATAGACACCCTGCCTTCAACCCACCCGCCATTGGGGCCTCACCTTCCCACACCAATTGTAAAGCAAACAGATTCTTTGTTACCCAAATTGGGTGATTCTTCGCCGGCAGTTAAACATAACTTTTTTCTCCCCCAATTTCTCCAATGCTTTAGCAAAAAGTATAAAGAACTTAGATTTCAGAATTGCCTTTCAGAAACTCAGGATATTCAAAATGCTTTAGAGCCAAAGAAGTACATATTGAAGTGTAGTCTCATTTGTAATGTTGGAAATGTAGCAACCAATTTACACACAGCAAGATTCCAGAATCAGAAATGTGTTAGTGACCAGATAATCTGTTTTTCTGATGTTGGTTGAGGGATAAATATTGGCCAGGACACTGGTCTCATCCAAAAGACGGCACCTCAGACAGCACTCCCTTAGTACTGCACTGGGAATGTCAGCCTAGAAACACACGTAACTCTCTGGAGTGGGACTTGAACTCATAACCTTAGTTATGACTGATTGAAGAGTGTGCTACCCACTGAGTCAAGGCTGTCACTAATGTAGCTATTGGTTAATAAATAAAATGAATTATTTGTATCCATGAAAGGTGTTTGTTTAAAGCAAAATTGGTTCACCTTGTAGGAAAGAAAACCCAACTGAATGTGGCCTACACATAACCTGGTTTTCAGTGGTGTTTATCTTTTGGCGACACTGCAAAGGTTCATTTTGGGGACTCTATATTTTACTAGACAAAGATACGAAATAAAACCAGTGGAATCTGGCGTCAATTTTGCCCACGTACAATTCTAATCAGGTCTGTTTGCAACAAGTCGAATAAAAATAGTTGCCATACCATTGTTGGGGTGTCCTTTTATGTGGTGTGCTCGGGACCCTAACACAGGAACAGGAGGAGGCCATTCAGCCCCTCAAACCTGTTCTTCCATTCAATTATATCACGAATGATCTGTACTCTAATTTCATTTACCTGCCTTTGTTCCATATTCCTTGATGCCCTTTACTCAAC
This sequence comes from Carcharodon carcharias, assembly GCF_017639515.1. Lineage (NCBI taxonomy): Eukaryota > Metazoa > Chordata > Chondrichthyes > Lamniformes > Lamnidae > Carcharodon > Carcharodon carcharias. Next base: position 28,457,524 of record NC_054481.1, on the reverse strand, counting down.
AAAAATCCATAAAACTCTCAACTGTCCTTCAACAATATGACCTTTTGGGGGAGAGAGTTCCAGATTTCCACTGCTCTTTGTGTGAAATAGTGCCTCCACATTTCATTCTAAGTTGAAGATTATTTCCCCTATTCTGAATTCTCCCCACCAGAGGAAACAGTTTAAAATCTCTACCTCACTGAATCCCTTTATCATTTTGAACACCACAATTAGATCACCCCTCAGCCTTACAAACTCAAGGGAATACAAATTGTGTTTATGCAAGCTGTCCTCATTATTCAATCCTTTAAGCCCTGACTAGCTTGGGGCAATTGGACAGGTCGCACAGTACTAAACACCCTGCAGACCCTCATTTCAGAATTGACTTTTAATGACCCTGGGACTGTAACTTCTGCCAGTCACACTCAAGCCCCACATGCAAATACTAACAAAGTGCAGACAATTCCTTCCTCAAAGCCTCGAGTTCTAACGTAATCAGTCTGATTTCTATTTGACTGTTCAGATTCTTTTGCACTAAATAAATAAAACATTTGTGCTGGAGACTAAGAGCAAGCATCTGTGTGGAGCAAATATATCTTTCTGTTACGGGTGAGACACTGACCAAGGTACAAGCAATAGAACACACCTGGAAACTTAACCTGCCTTTGCTGGTTTCAGATCCTAACTGACCCAGGCATTTTCTGGGGAAGAATGCAGCTTTAAAAAAAATTGCTGCCAGCAGCTTCTTCAAGGGTTGCTTGGAATTTTAACTGTGCAACGTGAAATCGGGCGAACAATTTTCAACTTGGACTAAAAAGGGGGGAAATGTTAAGCTGACGACAGGATTTTTTTTTTAAAGCAAATTGTGGAGGAGGGTTTTGATGATAGTGGTGGTGTTAGATTGGGAGATGTTTGATGATGAGGGTGCGGTGCTGCTTTAACGGCTCTCCTGCTCTTTCAGGGGAGGTGCAGAGTTTGCTCCGGGCATGCGCTCATCGGCTGGGATGGAGTTCAGGGGAAAAGCGACGAGAAATCGGTGCAATTTCACCGAGGGAAATTGACAGCGGCTGAAAGCGGCGCTCAAACCCGAGCTGCTCCGCTTCGGCCGGGCCGAGAGTTCACCAGCGATCACTGTTCCCTCTCCCCCGATCCCCAAATCCGAGCTGGCAAACTGGGATCGTCATCCGCTTTGGGCTCAAAAGGATTCCAGATTGCAGGCGATCGGGAGGATCGGAATCTCACTGAATGACTGGCAGCGAGAGGCAGCCCCAGCGCAGGTAAGATTCCCACCGATTGCCAGCGTTACACAGTGATCCACTCCCAACATTGTGATTCACCCCTACAGTGATCCACCCACAACATTGTGGACACATCCCTAGTGATCCACTCCCACTATTGCTATCCGCCCCTACCGTGATCCACTCCCAACATTGCGATCGACCCCTACAGTGATCCACTCCCAACATTGCGATCCACCCCTACAGTGATTCACTCCTGACAATGCGACCCAACCCTACAGGAATCCACTTCCAACGTTGTGATCCATCCCTGCACTGCGATCCACTCCCTACACAGCGATCCACTGCCTGCACTGTGACCTATTCCCAACGTTACAATGTGACCCACTCCCTAGTGTAATCCACTCTCTACAAAGTGAGCCACGTTCAGCGTTCCATATGATCCAATCAATACACTGTGATCCATTCCCAGTGTTATTTTGTGATCCATTCCCTGCATTGTACTGATCAATTTTTAACCTTACACGGTGATCCACTCCCAGCATTATACTGTGATCAACTCAGTGACACAATGTGATCCACTCCCTACACTGTGATCCATTCCCTGCATTATACTGATCCAATCTCAACATTGCACTGTGATCCTCTCCCTACATGGTGATATATTCCCAGCATTATACTGATCCAGTCTCAGCATCACACTGTGATATACTCACAGTGTCACACTATGATCCGCTCCCAATGTCATACTGGGACCCACTCCCTGCACTGTGATCCACTTCCAGACTTACATGGTGATACACACTCCACACTATTATCCATTCCCTACACTCTGAACCACCCCAGCATTACACTGTGAACAACTCCTAGTGTTATACTACAATCCACTCCTAGTGTTACACTGTGAACCACTCCCAGTGCTACACTATGATCTACTCCTAGTGTTACACTGTGAGCCACTCCTAGTGCTACACTGTGATCTACTCCTAGTGTTACACTGTGACCCTCTCCCAGTGTTATACTGTGAATCACCCCCGCTGTTACACTGTGAACCACTCCCAGCATTACACTGTGATTAATTCCCGACACTGTGATCCATTCTCTGCATTATGCTGATCAATTCCCAGCATTGCATTGTGATCCACGTGCAGTATCACACTGTGATTTACTTTCAGCATCACACTGTAATTCATTCCCAACATCACACTGTGTTCTACATACAGTATCACAGTGATCTACTCCCAATATCACACTGCAATCCACTTCCAGCATTACACTGTAATCTACTTCCAATATCGCACTGTGATCCACTTCCAGCATTACACTGTGATCTACACAGTATGATCCACTTACAGTATTACACTGTAATCCATTCCCAGCATTACCTTGTGATAAACTCACAGCATTACAATGTGAGCCACTTTCAGCATTATACAGTATTCTACTCCCATTATTACACTATGATCCACTCCCAGCGTTAATCTTTTACCTTCTCCCAGCATTAAACTGTGACCCTCTCTCTGCATTACTCTGTAACCTTCTCTCAGAATAAAGCATATTTTTTTCATGCTGATAATTTCCTGGGATTGATTCATGGCATTTATATTACAGTTCAATTCTCTAGTATTAATGTGCTACACATTCTGTGGGTTTATTACTGGCTTGTCCTGTGGGGGTATATGATTTTACTTTAGTTAAGCATTTGAAAATGTGCATTATTCTGTACTTTTGTTGCCTGTTCTGATCTTCTGATCCACTAACCCACCATGCGTGTTATTTTAGTCTCCATCCAACTTCATCATCTCTCCTCCCCCTCCACTATGTGCAGTGCCATCATCTGACCAGATAACTGGATAGCAGTGAAGTTGGATTTGAGTGTGGTCTGTATGGAGAGTAGGAATGATGGGCACAGTCCATTATGGTTCACTGCCAGCTCTCTGGTATTGTACCTCCCCCTTGCTCATATGTCAGCTTAGCCATTGTCTGTCAACTGGAACACCATTTCTCACTCCACATCCAATTCCATCTTCATCCAACATTTGCACTTTCCCTGCAGGAGTTGCTGGAACATGGGTGAGAACAGAAATCCCAACTGATTGGATCCCCCCAACTCCTGTGTTCCCCTCCCTGCCTGAGCTCCACCCTCCCTCCTTCAGTTCCCCCTCCCTCCCTGAGATGACCTCCCCCAAGTACCCCCTTCCAGAGTTCTCCTCCCTCCATAACATCCCTCTCCGTCCCTGAGTTCCCCCATCCCGAGTACCCCCTTGCTGAATTCCCCCTATCCCTAAGTTTCCGCTCTCCCTGAGTTACTGCTCTCTCCTGTATTGAGGTCAGTTGCAACAGCCAGGCTGGGATTAGGTGGCTCAACACAGTCTAATGATTGAACCTGGAATTTGATGGCTTATTTGACTCAGTGTCACACCGAGCAGTGCATCAAGGATAACTTACTTAACAACCAAAAAACAAGTTGGGCAAGGCATTGGATGCAAGTTTTGTTCGCCCTCGCAAAGTTCTTCTAGCTTTTGGAAACTATATTACACATTTTTTAAATGATTTGAATGCCAGCTAACTGGAGAAGTTGTGATACAGAGTCTGTGAAAACTGGTGACACCCAATTGAGGCATCATGTAGGCAGAGAGCAGGGTTGTTGTGTATGGCTGAATAGGCTGGGGGTCTTTTCTCTAAAAAAAAGAGAGGGCTGAGGGGTGAACTGTTAGAAGCCTTCCAAATTATGAGAGGATTTGGCATGCTGGATGTAGGAAGGATGTTTCCACTTGTGGGGGAGACCAAAACCAGGGGCTCATCAATATAAGTAACAAATTCAATAAGGAATTCAGGAGAAATTTCTTTATCCAGAGAGTGGTGAGAATGTGAAACCCCGTGCCACATGGAGGGGTTGAGGTGAATTATATAGATGCTTTTAAGGAGAAGCTGGACAAATACATGCAAGAGAAAGGAATAGAAGGATATGTTGCTCAGGTGAAATGAAGAAGGTTGGGAGGAAGCTCTTGTGGATCATAAACACTGGCATAGGACAAGTTTTGTGCTGTAAATACTTTGTAATTTTATGGAGATCTGCAAGAAGTTGCTAGTGGGAGCATGTGAGTGAGGGCGAGTCCTGCAGACTTCATATTGAATATGACTCCCTCGGCCTGACCACAGCTGCCCTGCCTCTGCTTGGCTTGTGGTAAAGTAGCTTTCCACTGGCTGCTACTGCATTGCACTGAACACAAACCTCCCAGCCCCGTACCCAGCATCTGCTGATCTCAGCAGAGGAGATAATGAGGCACTGAACGTGGCCTCAGCAACTCTTGGTTTGGGGTTGTAGGGGGCAGGACAGGGAACTGTGAACCCAGAACTTTGCTTCACTTTGCTCTCCCTGCGGCAAAGTGCACGTGTATGAATAAGCCAGGCTTGACCATGATGCCTCCCTTGGTGAAATATCCCAGCACCGTTATTGACTCACTGTCAGTGATCACATGAGGAGCGACCACTTCTGTGGTGTCAAGGCAATGGAGAGGGTACAGAAGAGATTTACTAGAATGGTATCTGGCAGTTAAAGTACTTTAGGTTGGCCTGAGATCATGGACCCACTATAGAAATGCACATATTTCTTTAAATTTCCTAAATATTTTATAGCCAATGAAGTACTTTTAAGGCATTGTCTCTGTCATAGTGTAGGAAACACAGCAGCCAATCTGCATGCAGCAAGATCCTCCGAATAGCAGTATTTTAACATCAAGATGGTTTTAGGGATGCTGGATGATGGTTAAATGCTGCCCACGACACCTCTGCTCTTCTTGGAGAGACTCCTGTTCTGTGTTAGTGGAGACTCGGTTAAATCTTTGGGTTTCCTGAGGGGTTCGGGTGGGATGGTGTGGAGGTGGATGAGTTTCTCATATGTGGTTATGTTGTTGGTGTATGCGCTTATGTCAGGTATACAGTGACAAGCTCAGTGATCCAATAATTTAACAACGTAGTGCAGTAATAAAATGGTTAAATCACATCTTTTTAATGAAGAGCACTGGCAAATGTACAAAGCTGTTCTATCCAGGCAGCCGTAGTCTGGTGCATTCCTGGGGTAGGAGCCAGCAGGCCTGTGTCTACACACAGGAGCTGAAGTCAGTGTTAACTGTGTGCAGATTGCAACAATCCTGCAGCATGAATTAGAGAGAAAAAAACTTCAACTTTTTTTAAAAGCAAGATTATTGAGAAGACTGGTCGGGGTTACTGGTCCCGATTATCAGTCTGTTAACTGCTCCTTGAATGTGCCTGTAGGTGGATTTTGGATGAGTCCAGGATGAATTTTGTCTGTGATTCCTCTCTCAGCCAAATAGTCAGCTGACTAATTGTCTGGGTTGACATATGAAGAATGGTTCCTTAGTCAAGTGCAGCTGGCCTCTGGAGCCCTGGCATGTGGCGACACTGTCAGAAAGACTGGAGAGCTATCGTTATTTACCTATATGTTTAAGGATGTGCTCACAGCTGAGGTGATTGAATCAAGCCACCCCAACATCGAGGTGGGCTGTGTGAGTGGGAGTGGTTGGCATGGCTCAATGATCACAGATTACTTGCTTTTAGAAAATGAAATCTTCAAATTGAAATAGAATACTTTCCAAGCTATTGCTCACAGTGGTAGAAACTACATGGAAACATGCAGAGGAGGTTGCCATTTGGCCCCTTGAGTCTTTTCTGCTGTTGGCTGATCTGTGCCTAGACTCTATCTGCTTTTTCTCAATATCCTAGATTCCTTTATCTAAGAAAATCTGTCAAACACTGTCTTGAAAATTTTGGTTGACCTACAACCTTTTGGTGAGTGAGTTCCAGATTTACACCACCGTGTGTGTGGAAAAATTGCTTCCTGATTTAACCCCTGAATGACCTAGCTCTAATGTCAAAATTATACCTTCCTGTTCTGGACTATCCCACTAGAGGAAATTGTTTTTCTGTATCTTTCCTGTTGAATCCTTTCAACATTTCAAACACTTCAAGCAGATCACCCCTCAACCTTCTAAACTCAAGGGAGTCCAAACTAAGATTGTGCAACCTGTCCTCATAATTTAAGCTTTTAAACCTTGGACACAGTCTAGTGAATCTGCCCTGTATCCTGTCCAGGGCCAATAAATTACTTCTAAGTTGCTGTGCTCAGAACTGAATGCTGTCACTCCTAGGCTGATCAAGGAGCCCGCGTACTTGTGGGTCTGACCAAGGCTCTGTATTAACTAAAGCATCACTCCCTCAGTCTCCCCTTGATTATAAAATATATGGTATATATTTGAGAGTGAAGTGAGCAGATAATGGTGTTTCTTGATTGACTCCGTGGTTCAGTGAGGATTGTAGGAGAGCGTACCAGGAACATAGGACTTAGGCAAAAACAGAATTACCTGGAAAAACTCAGCAGGTCTGGCAGCATCAAATGATGCTGCCAGACCTGCTGAGTTTTTCCAGGTAATTCTGTTTTTGTTTTGGATTTCCAGCATCCGCAGTTTTTTTGTTTTTACATAGGACTTAGGAGCAGGAGTAGGCCATTCAACTCTCGAGCCTGCTCCACCATTCAATAAGATCATGGCTGACCTGACTGTAGCCTCAACTCCACTTTCCTGCCTGCCGCCTAAACCCTTGACTCTCTTGTCTATGAAAAATCTGTCTAACTCAACGATTCAGCATCCCTTGCTTTCTGGGGAAGAGAATTCCATAGACTAACAAACCCACTGAGAGAAAAATATTCTCCTAATCTCTGTCTTATTTTTAAATTATGTCCTCTAGTTCAAGTCTCCCCCACAAGAGGAAACATCTTCACAGTATCCACCCTATCAAGCCCCCTCAAGATCTTATATGTTTCAATAAGATCAACTGTTACCTTTCTAAGCTCCAAATGGGTAAAAGCCCAAGCTTTCTTCATAAGATAAACCCTTCATCCCAGGAACGAGTGAAGTTATTTATTTATTCTTCCAAGGGATGTGGGTGTCGATGGCTAGGCCAGCATTCGTTGCCCATCCCAAATTTCCCTTGAACTGAGTGGCTTGCTAGGCCATTTCAGAGGGTAGATAAGAGTCAACTACATTTCTGTGGATCTGGAGTCACATGTAGACAAGACCAGGTAAAGATGGCAGATTCCCTTCTCTGAAGGGACAGCAGTGAACCAGATGGGTTTTTATGACAATCCGTGATAGCTTCATGATCACCATATCACCATTGCTGGGACTAGCTTCCAATTCTAGATTTTATTTATTGAATTTAAATCCCACTAGCTGCCAAGGTGGGATCTGAGCCTGTGACCACAGAGCATTAGCCTGGGCCTCTGGATTACTAGTCCAGTGACATTACTACTACACCATCATCTCCTTGTGTTTTGAGTGAACCTTCTCTGAACTGCTTCTAATGCAATTATATTATTTTTCAAATAAAGAGAACAAAACTGTGCCCAGTACTCCAGATGTAGTCTCACCAAGGCCCTGTACAGCTGCAGTAAAACTTCTCTACTTTTATATTCCATTCCCCTTGTAATAAACACCAACATTCCATTTGCCTTCCTAATCACTTGCTGTACCTGCATACGTTCTGTTTGTGATTCATGCATCAGGACACCCAGATCCCTATGTAGCAGTACCAGACATACCTAAAAATGAGGTGCCATCCTAATGAAGCTACAACGTGGGACTAGTTGCAGGCTGAAGTGAGGAGGCAGCATGCTATATGCAGAACTAAGCAATCCCATAACCAACACAATCAGATCAAAGCCCTGCAGTTCTGCCACACACAATCATAAATAATGGTGGATAATTAAACAACTAACGAGAGGAGTAGGCTCCACAAACATCCCCATCCTTAATGATGGGGAGCCCAGCATGTCAATGAAAAAGATAAGGCTGAAGTATTGCAATCATCTTCAGCCAAAGTGCCGAGTGGATAATCCATCTTGGTCTCCTCCTGAAATCCCCACGATTACAGATGTCAGTCTTCAGCAAATTTGGTTCACTCCATGTGATATCAAGAAATTGCTGAATGTACTGGCTATGGGCCTTGACAACATCCCTACTGTAATATTGAAGACTTGTACTCCAGACCTGGCGCAACACTAGCCAAATTGTTCCAATACAACTACAACACTGGTATCTACCTAGCAATTTGGAAAATTGTTCAGGAATGTCCTCTGCACAAAAATCAGGACAAGTCCAATCTGGCCAATTACTGCCCGATCAATCAGTTCTTGATCTTCAGCAAAGTGATGGAAAGGGTCATTGACAGTGCTATCGAGCGGCACTTACTCAGCAACAACCTACTCACCGACACTCAGTTTGGGTTCCGCCAGGGCCACCTGGCTCCAGACTTCATTACAGCCTTGGCTCAAACATGGACAAAAGAGCTGAATTCAAAAGGTGAGGTGAGAGATGAGGTGAGTGACTGTCCTTGACATCAAGGCAGCATTTGACTGCATTTGGCATCGAGGAGCCTTAGCAAAGTTGAAGTCAATGGGAATCAGGGTGAAAGCTCTCCAGTCATTGGAGTCATACCTAAAACAAAGAAAGGTGGTTGTGGTTGTTGGAGGCCAATCACCTCAGTCCCAGGACATCACTGCAGGAGTTCCTCAGGGCCCAACCACCTTTAGCTGCTTCGTCAATGACCTTACCTTCACCATAAGGTCAGAAGTGGGGATGTTTGCTGATAGTTGTATAAGGTGCATTATCATTCACAACTTATCAGATATTGAAGCAGTCAGTGCTCACATGCAGCAAGACCTGGACAAATTCAGACTTGGGATGAAAACTGGGGAGTAACATTAATGCCATACAGGTGCCAGGTGATGACCATCTCTAACAAGAGGGAATCTAACCATCTCCCCTTGTCAGTCAATGGCATTACCATTGCTGAATCCCCATTATCAACATCCTGAGGTTACCATTGATCAGAAACAACTGGACCAGGCCCATAAATACTGTGGTTACATTAGCTGATTAGAGGCTGGGAATTCTGGGAAGAGTAACTCACCTCCTGGTTCTCCAGAACCTGTCATCCATCTACAAGGCATAAGTCAGGAGTGTGATGGAATAATCTCCACTTGCCTGGATGAGTGCAGCTTCAACAGCACTCAAAAAACTTGATATCATCCAGGACAAAGCAACCCTCTTAACTGGCACCCCAGCCACCATTTTAAACATTCACTCTCTCCATCACCAGGGCATATTAGCAGCAGTGTGTACCATCTACAAGATGTATTGCAGCAACTTTCCAGGCTTCCTTTGACAATACTTTCCATAACCCCTTACTACCTACAAGGACATGGGCTGCAGATGCATGGGAACATCCCCACCTCCAACTTTCCCTCCAAGCCACTCACCATCCTGACCTGAAACTATATCACAGTCTGTCACTATTGCTAGGTCAAGAACGTGGAACTCCTCCCCAACAGCATTGTGGGTGTGCCTACACCAGGCTGACTACAAACAATTCAAGAAGTCGGCCCACCATCACTTTCTCAAGGGCAGTTAGGGATGGGCAAGTGACACTCACATCCCAAGAATGAAAAAAACAGCTGCTTTGTATCATGTCATAGTATAAGGGTTAGATGTAGCTGTGGCCTTGTTTGTTTAACACTGCAAGACCTGATTATTGAGAATCGGAATGCTGAAGTCAGCTAGAGGTTATTTGCTGCTGGACCAGACTGGGGCAAGTCTGCAGAATGGGAACTGGTTGCAAACTTCTGATCTTGGTTCAGTTCAGTGTTGTCTGGTACATTAGCCATTAACCACATGTGGACTAATTGGGAATCCAGATGTGATGATTTGCATTTTTGATCAGTGAATAATGAATGGGTAACAGACACTATCATGGGGCCTGTAATCTCAACCTCCATTCACACAGCATATGCACCTGAACTTTAACCTCTCTGTGTGTTTGATGGTAAAATGGTGAGACAGAAAGCAGACAGTGAGAGTGTTTTTGATTGTTGTGGCCAGTTTACTTCCTTGGTCACTGACTGGTGGCAGATGTTTTCTGAGTAAATGTCCAGATGTGAGGAATCTTTATCTCTATTGTGTGTGAGGGGTTTTCTACTGAAATTAGTGCCTGTGGTTAAAATGGTGTGATCGCAGCATACCTGGAGCTAGTCAGTGATTCCTATTGGTTGACAAATGGTTACGTTTCATTTTTCTTTTTTTATACTTTTGATATTTTGAACTGTGACGTTGCAAAATTTTATACTCGCAGATACCCCATGATATTGCTTACAGTAATCAAATGTTGTGCTGGTTTATACTCACAGGAGCATAATATATTAATATGGAATGTATAATGTACTGTGTTGCTAAAGTGTTCACCTTTTAAGGCCACAAAGTACAAAAAAGCACTGTGTGAGGCCAGTGTTAAAGGAAGAAAGAATCTATATAGCATTTTATGCTTCACATCAGAGTAATTATTTTTTGAAAGGCATTCACTGTTGTTATGTGGTTAATGTCTACACAGCAAGATCCCACAAAAAAACCAAATGGAATAAATGGATAGAGCCATGGGATCTTTCACAGCCACCCGCTGTGGCTAGTTGATGGTTTAACTTCCAGCTGTGTTTGATGCTGTTCACACTTGGCAGTGCACTGGTTAACTGAGCTCCCAGGAGCAGGATTTTAAAAAAGCACAATAATGACCAACTTAATCTTTATTAGAGTGTGCGGGCAATCTATTCAAGTTTGTGGTCCCTTTAAATTTTTTTTTGTGAGGCTGCGCAAGCATGGTGCCTTAAAGGGGCCAACTTTTCCCTGGCCTGTGCAGGGACTTTCCCGCAGCCACAGAGTTTAGAGGGAACTTTGATAATGAGTCTTTTATTTTGAAGAAGAGCAGGCAAGCTTTTCCCCAATGTCCTGGGCAACATTTATCCCTCAGCAAACATGTGAAAACAGATTATCTGGTCATTATCAAATTGCTGTTTGTGGGAGCTTGCTGTGCGCAAATTGGCTGCCGCATTTCCTACATCACAGCAGAGACCTCGCTTCAAAAATACTTAATTAGCTGTAATGCACTTCGGGTCAACCTGAGGTTGTGAAAGCGCCATAGAAATGTTAAGTCTTTCTTTCGGGAAGCTGAGGCTGTCTTGTCAAAGTGAACTAGTCATCACTGTTGAAAACAGACTTGCAGCCAAGGCCTTGAACAGGTACCTACTTCAAACCAGCTGTGATCGAGACTCCTTTTCCGTGTGTGAGAGTTTTTTTTTTGTGAGTAGCCCAGCGTTGAACTGAGGCCCTTTTCCGCTCCTGTTAATTAAATCCTTTTGGATGTGGAAGGAGCTGTGTCCTGGAATGGGCCAATATGTCGTTGCCTTGGGGGAGATGAAAGGGACCCTCTGTTGGGAGGAGCCACCCTGCCCAGCTGAACACATAGCAGTGCAAACCTCAGTGTTTATTCTGTGCCTTTGCCACAGGGCTAGACAAACCCAGCAGCACACTCACATGTGCTGGTAAATTATCGTATGCACTCAGACTGGAGCAAGCGCCACATCTGAACCAAGGACTCTGCAAATAAAGGAATCCATTACACAGAAACAATGTTACTGGGCAGTGATAAAATGCAGAGCATGTTGGCTATTTAACAGTCCATTCACATTTGGTATATTTCAGGATTGTCTGCAGTAGGGTTAGAAAGCCTGTGTGTGTCTATGTATTGCAAACTGGAATTACCAGCCCTCCAATCCATGTGTGCTCCAGATTGTGCCACGCTGGCTCCATGCTATTAGGTTTTTTATCATCTTGTCTCATAACTGTTTACATAGGAACAGGAGCAGCTCATTCAGCCCCTCAAGCCTTTACATAGGAATAGGAGGAGGCCCTTCAATCCTTCAGATCTATTACATAGGAACAGGAGGAGGCCATTCAGCCCCTCAAGTGTATTGCATAGGAACAGAAGGAGGCCATTCAGCCCCTCAAGCCTGTTACCTATTTTCAGGAAGAGGTCATTCAGCTGCACAAGCCTATTACATAGGAACAATAGGAGGCTATTCAACCCCTCAGGCCTGTTACATAGGAACAGAAGGAGGCTATTCATGCCCTTGAGCCTGTTACATAGGATTATGAGGCCATTCAGCCCCTCAGACTTGTTCCCCATCGTTAGATCATTGTTGATCTGTATCTCAACTCCATCTATACTCCTTAGTTTTGAATCCCTTAATAACTTTATCTAACAAATATCAATCAATCTGAGGTTTGAATTTTTCAACTGACACACCCTTCCTGCCAAGCCTCAACAGCTCTTTGCAGGTGAGAGTTCCAGATTTCAGTTGGCATCTTTTTGTCAAGTCTAAACCTGGATAGTGGGCAGGGTAAGTGTGCACCAGGAAGTGGGATAACACTGCTGTCCTAGTGTGGGAAGGAACCATACAGAACAGGAATATCCCAGATGCAACCTTGTCCCCGGGTCAGCTTATCTTGGCTGGCTCAGAGTTTAGGGCTATACAGGTGACTTCAAATTTCCTTGACACAGGAGGGAATTAAAAAAAAAGTATTTATGTACTGACCCATATTGGAGAATCTGGACGCACATTACATGATGTCAGAGTCAACCTAAGCATTGGTAGTTCTCTAGAGAAGGAGATATGGCGTCTGGTGACCAAAGGCTTAGTCAAAGAGGCGGGTTTTAAGCAAACATCATGAAGGAGGGACATGGAGAAGCGGAGCAGATAGGGAGGGAATTCCAGAGTGTGGGGCTTAGGTCCTCTTACTGATTAAAAGGATGCTAACATTGTTTGCTATGCAATGGTTAACAATTGAAGTCCATCAAAAATGATTCCCAGAATGTTCCTCGACTGAACTCACTGACTCCTCATTGGAATTTGGTTCCGACTGTACCTTCAGGTACTTGATCCAATTCGCCAGTTTTCACCAGCATATCCTATAGGACATTTGACCAATGGTGGGGGAGGGGGATATTACAGTTGATTTCCACTCATGTACACACAGCAGGAAGGGTCAGTGGAAAGTGATCAGGAGCAAAACCCTGGCTATCAGTTTTCACTTCTCTCCTTGCCCAGTTTGGTGGCTGTATGACAGTTGCACCTCCTCCCAGTTCAAGGCTGAACTCTAAATTTGCTCCACTCTCCTCCCAACCCCAACACCCTCCATAGGGATCAAACCTTCCAGGTGATTATATTTGTAAAGAATTATACAATTATGCCCTTTTTAATGTAAAGCCTGCAAGAGTTTGAACTGAAAGTGTCTCTAAAGCCCTGGGCTGGTGAAATTCTGGTGGCTGTGACTCCCGCTGACACACTCTCCGGTCTGAATCTTGAGTCGGATTTTCATCGTGGAGGCGGGAATCAGGAGTCGGGAATTATCCCAACATCGTAATCCCACCTCTGTCCTGGCAGGTGAGATTTTAATCTCTCGGATGGCGGAAATCTTGGAACCAGGCCCGAGGCAGAGACAGAGGCAGAGACAGAGGCAGAGACGGAGACGGAGGCGGGCCTTTGCTGAAACAGCTAGGTTAAAAGATCTGCCTCCATTCCCAGATACATTGGCCCAGTTCTTCAGTTCTTAGTATAAAGCCCCCTACACCCTCACCCCTTAGCCCCCCCTCACCCCTTTATCTCCCTCAACCCTTTATCCCCCTTTACCCGCCTAAACCATTCACCCAGTATCTACTTCATAAACAGACCTCACAAGGCCTGTAATAATATATAGCATTAGTGGGAAAGCTCATTCAATCTGTCACAGTAAAAAAAAATCCTCTTGACTAGGCACTAAAAAACCATTATACTCTTCAGAAGCTCATAAATATGTAAAAATAACAAACATCACTTGAACGGGAATTTTAAAAACAATTATCTTATTCAAAAACTCATTAATTTGTCAAAGTCATCAAACTCACATTCCTCGGGACAGGCAGGTAAATGAATCCTGCAGTACAGAATCCATTAGCACTTTTGAAGGCAGCCAAGCCATCAACTCACATTCTCCAGACCAGCTGAATAAATAAACTCTGTACTACAAAATCTATTAGTGCTTTTGAAGGCAGCCAAAATTCATTCATCTGTCAAAGCTTTCAAACAGTCAAATATGTGGCTGACCTTTTCTAAAGAGAATGAATGAAAGCAATGGGGAGAGTTTAAATAATTAGTTCTGGATTTCACACTGGGCCACCTTTTCAATATTGTACAATGCAGAATAGCACTTTATCCAATGGATAATCTGTTCTAATGTGCCTGAAGACTTTTCCACTTTTACAAAGCTGTTCTTTCACTTGACAGCTTGCCAGTTGTCAGAAGTAACAACTTGGCAACCACATTATTTAATGGTCACTTACCTTCTCCAATCACAGCACTGTCATCATTCACTTTAGGAAACACAGATATAACTCGATTTCAGAAGCTCATGATGACCTGTATAGGAGGTTGTTGTGATATTGTATGTATGCCAGTGCAGACAATGACATGCACTTTTAAGAAGCCGCATAGTGACATCACTGTGACATCACAGTGTGTGAGGCTGGAGTATAAAAGTGTAACTTCCATGTTAGATGCTCACTATTGCCTGTGCTCTCCATTGCAGATGCTCCCTACTGCTTGTGGCCCGGTATTGGCAAGACTCTATGTACATCTTATGAGTCAGGTATATAGTCAAATAATCAGCCTATGTAACTGTTAGGACCCAGGTCAGATCAAGGCCTGTGCAAAGCAATATATAGTTGTTGCTACTAATAAACTTCAGATACTTGTATTCAACCAGATCCCTCATCAGCCCCAATATCTTACTTAGTATAGAGCATAGAGACAGATTCCTTGAGGTGTACATTGAGATCCTCCACATATACAGTGGCAGCAGACTGCAACATACCACGTCAGAGATAGCAACATTTTTACTCACCTTTTATACTCTTCCTGCCTCCAATCCATGGTTCACACTGCATTCCGTGGTGTGATTTATGTGATTTTTGAAGGTTTCCAGAATGTGGCTACTTTGATGAAAATTGCAGAAGCTCTGAAATGCCACTTCTAGAATGGTGCTGGTAACTTCTACATCACAGCGTGTGGGATGGGGAGGTGGGGGGGTTCCCAACCGAACCTCTTTTCTGTGCTGGTGAAAATGGCCGGTGCTAGAAATGGGGGCAGGACTTTTGGATCCACACTGCAGCTGCCACTTTATTTTCCCACCCAACCCCATTTAGTCCCAAGTTAGACCATGAAAATCTGGCCCCTTCTCTCTCAGGCTCAGCATTAACTTTTTGAAACTATTCTGGTGGAGAGTCCAGACTGCAAATATTTTTTATTTAATGATTATTAACGATTGAGAGAAGACAAAGTGTGCACTTTATTTACAAAAGAAACATAAACTTTGCATAGGGGCATCATACACACATACCTGAGTGTGTGTGTGTCTACCCCTGTACATGTGTTGGTGCCTGTGTCTGTCTCTCTCTTTATATGTGTGTTGGTATATTCATGTGTCTCTGTCCCTATATGTTTGTTGGTGTCTGCCCCTATACGTGCATGCCTTTTTGTGTGTGATTGAACATTTGTCAGTGTTTGTCCCTTTATATCTGCGTATATCATTGTACATGTGTGTGTCTACATGCCCATTAATTTGTGTGTGTGTAGTGTGTGTGTGTCCCTTATAATTTTAGAACAAATAGTGAGTACAAACATTGGTTGGAACAGGGGATCAAGATGGGATAGGGAAAAGCTGTGGGTCATCTGTGTGTTGGGGTTCAAAGAGTCTTTGGCTTCCTTGCCTCCCATATTCTGCTGATCAGCCCTCCTTACCTTAAAACCCACCCTCTTTGACCACTTCCCATAACTCCTTGTCCCAATCCTGTCATGGGACTTTTTCCACTCTAAAGCCGCTTTATTCGGTGCAGGTTGGAGCAAGATTCAAGTTTGAAAAGAGCGAGACGGATCCCAAATCTGTTTAAACACCTGGAGCCATGTTTATTTTTTGAGAGTGAGATATCTCAGAACTAGAGCATTTCTGAGTGAGCCTGATTGCTCTATGAGATGGGATATCGGGGTTGGTTCAGAGAGATTTCTGCTCACACTTGAAGCACAGCGTGAAGAGCTCTCCTGAAAGGGTTTACACCATCCAGCTGTAGTGGGAACTGCACGACCCTGTGCCCCAGTTCAAGCAAGAGGCCAGGTAGTTAGTGATTCAGCCGTTCATTGCTGCAAGGCACTGGCTGCTGAATTCCTGAGTGTCTGGACTGGTTGGATCAGTGCCATTTACAAGGTAAGCCGGAGAGATCTGCAGCCATTAGATTTTCTCCCCTGCTTTTTAGCTTCTACATGTCCCTTGAGGATGTGAGCTTAATTTCCAGTCACTTACTTTGTCGTTTATTTTTACAAATTTTTAATTAATTGCTTTCTTTCACCCCACCGCCCCCCCCAACCCCCGACCCCCCTCCCATCTTGTGGAAAATGTCTGTGCTTCTCTTGCACAATATTTCTCCGGGGAAGAGAGAGGTGGCGGGGGGAGCTTGGCTTTTGCTGAGTGAGGCTGGGCTCTGACTGTGTGGAAACAGAACTTCCTGTTTGCCAGCTCCCAGTTTAGAAACTGAAAGAATTCACCATTCATGGATTACTCTCCGGCCTCCCCTCTCAGCAGACAGGCTGCCTGCAATCCCAGAGCTCCTTTGTCTCTCACCATACTTGTAAAAGGCTTGTATTTATAATTTTTAATCCCACCCCCCACCCCTTCTGCCACTATCTGATGGGATTGCCAACTCTCCAGGATTATCCTGGAGTGTTCTGATGCTACAGAAAAAGAAGGAAGACTCACATTTATGTTTCATGACCACTAGACATCTCAAAGCTCTTTTACAGCCAATGAAATACTGTTTGTATAGTCACTGTTGTAATGCAGGAAACACAGCAGTCAATTTACACACAGCAAGCTCCCACAAGTAGCAATGTGATAATGTGACCTGTTTTTTGTGATGTTGATTGAGGCATAAATATTGGCCAGGACACCAGGTTAACTCCACTACTCTTCTTTGAAATGGTGCCATAATATCTTTTATAGCCACCTGAGCAGGCAGATGGGGCCTTGGTTTAACGTCTCATCCGAAAGACAACGGGTGGGGTTTTCCGCACCCGCCCGCTGCCGGGGGATATTCCGGTCCCGCCGCAAGTCCATGGACTTCTGGCTGGGGCACCGCCTCGTCCACAGCAGGTCCTACCCGCAAGGGGGCCAGAAAATCCCGGCCAACATCTCTGACAGTGCAGCGAGTGTCAGCATGAATTTTTGTGCTCAAGCACTGGACTCCCCAAAGAAAAATGATTGGGGCATGATAAATACTCCTTTTAAATTTTTGTTTATTAATTATAAAAGTATTGGAGATGGGAGGAAAGGCTCTTCACTGACAATAAAGAATCATTCAATTGAGTAAAGGAGTCTGTTCATTTTCCAATTGGTGGGGCAAGGCAGGGCACCATGAGGCTGGGGAACCATGAGGATGGCGGGAATGAGGCGTGGGGCTCCCCTAGGATGGCTGGCTCAGGTGTCCAATGAGCATGATGTCGGGGAGGAGGCTTTGAGAGGACGGGCTGCTCGGGTGACTGGTGGTGGGAATGTAGGGGTGGGCTTGGCTCTGCGAACACGGGCGTGTTGAATGCCCAGTGGTGGGAGTGTGGGGTGGGACTCTTTGAGGATGGGCAGTTTGGACAACTACTGGAGGGAGCATGGGGGTGGAGCCATTGTTACCAAGGTTACCAAGATAGGGAGGGGATGAGGCCATGGAGGAATTTGAAAACAAGGATGAGAATTTTAAAATTGAGGTTTGGCCGGACATAGATCGAAATAGGTCATTGATCACAGGAGTGATGAGTGAATGGGACTTAGTGTAAGTTACAACACAAGCAGGCAAGTTTTGGATGATCTCACATTTACAAGGGATGGAAAGTAGAAGGAATGCACTGGAATAGTCAAATCTGTAAGTAACAAAGGCTTGTGAGGTTTTACACAACAGAGGGGCTGAGGCAGGAGTGGAAACAGGCAATGGTACATAGATGGACATAGGTGGTCTTGATGATAGAGTAGATACGGGAGTCAGAAGGTCAGCTCTGGGCCACATAGGACTCGGAGATTGTGAACATTCTGGTTTAACCTGAGACAGTGACCAGTTTAGCTCAGATTGAAGAATGAACAGGTGACTAGTTGTTTGGTGTTACAGAGCTTGAGTATTGCTGAAAAAAGAAACATGTCGAAGCTTTTTGTCTTGCACTCATCAGGACACTTCGCAAGAATAGCAATATCAGGGGAAAACAACAATTTATACTGTATGAGAAGAGGGTGCTGATTGGTTGGCAAGTGGACTCTGATTGGTGGACAGTACTTGGCAGTTAACCATCAGTTACCATCACTGCTGCATTCTCCATGGCAACGCCCCTACCAATCAGAGTCTACTTGCCAACTAATTAGCGCTTTCTTCTTATACAATATAAATTGTTGTTTTCCCCTTATATTGGCATTCTTGTAAAGTGTCCTAATGAGTACAAAACAAAAAACTTCCACAGGTCTTTTTTTTTCAGCAATATTCAAATGAACACACGGTTGTTCTGGGGGTCTGTGCCTCAGCAACATATACTATGTGGTGTATTGGCCTAGGGGCACAATATTTCTGCTCTTCTTATATGTTTAAAAGAAATAAATTGGAAATTGTCACCAAGTCACTACAGCACAAAAGAAGGTCATTATGCCCATTGAGCCCATGCTGGCTCATGGACCCAGTTTGTATCTGGTGATTAGGAAATTTTACCTAAGGGATATTTAACCAAATTATCCATAATTTGACCCTCTCCCTGCCACAAATTCCAATGGCTCAGAACATCAATCCAATGAAGTGTTGAACCAAACAGACAGGGAGGGTTTCAGGTGCTGTCCCTGGTCTGTGCTGAAGTTATCAGATTCCTGCAGTTGGCATCAACTCCCTTAAGGTGGGGAGGAGAAAAAGCAACTTGGTCTCCTGCTCCCAATCACCAACCAGTGATCCCAGCCTGGAGTGAGTGCATATGTCAAGGTGGGATTGGAGTTTGGATATGAAGCCACCTGCAGTTGAATAACCTGTTGACACTCAGCCTTAAGGCTCACAAAGGAATAAAGCTCCTTAGGTGCCGGGGATACCAGGGAAGCTACATCTCTGTAGGGGAGAAAATTAGTGGTGAATAACTGTGATGGGTAGAGATTGACGGAGGAGGGGGAGGTTACAGTGAAAATATTCACATTAACATGAGCATGAAAAGGTTAATCCAACTTGATACCCCCATCTCCCCCAGCAAAAAGAAACTTTCCCTGGCCAGTGCAATTCTTGCCTTGTATTAGCTATTGTGCATCTCCATAGATTGTTTAAATTATGAACCTGGGCTTACACATTCCTGCAGGAAACTTATCTTTGAAAATTAAAAATATCTTTCCTCTTGTACTTTGCCTTCCCTCCAGCCTCACCTCCCTCTCCCTGCTCCCTTGCTGCCCCTATACCTTCACTGCCTCTACCCCACCTGCCCCTATCCACTCACCATCCCCCTCCCTTATCTCCCGCTCCCTTGTCTCCGCTGTCCCTCAGTTGTCTCATCCCCATCTCCCACCTCTCTTGCCTTTCCATCATTCTTGCCTCTCCCCTCCCTTATCCCCCCTCCTCATTTCCTCCGTCTCATCTCCCCAACTCTCTGCTTCTCCCTCCCTCATCTACCCTCCTTCATCTCCTCGCTTTGTCTCCTCCCATCCAGTCCCTCATCCCCTGCCTCCCCCTCCCTCATATCACCCGTCCCCATCTTCCCCCTTGTCTCATCCTTCATCTAGCTCCCCCACTTTGTCTCCTTCCACCCCAATCTCCTACTTCGCCCTCCCTTCCCCAGTCTCTCCACTCCCTCCAAGGTTCCTTTGGTCTCTCTCCTGAGGCTGCATGAAGAGACTCATGTTAATGTGAAATCAGTAATGGATAAATTGACAAACAAACACGATCAATTATATTTGAGTGGATTCAGTATCAGTTGGCATGTAGGTGTACATATCTAGATAAAACCTTTATCCTGTCAGTTCTAATCTTGCTGTTGAGCTTTTGAACAGCCAGCCTTTCAGTAGAATCTCCATGGTAACCAATTCTGAGGCCTAGCACAGAAGGCCCCAATACAGTAGCCTGGGTTTTGTGGTGAAAGATGTTTCTTAAGGAATTCAACCCCGGTTGAATGATGGGCATCCCAGCAGGGTGAAAGGTCAGGAAAGCTGGAGTATATGAGTTGAGTCCAGTAACATCCTTGTAATCAAGCGGAATCCACAAGGAATGCAGTTGAAGGCGTAGGAGTCTGGCTGTGCTCTCTGTACTTCTGGGCTTGTATGTGTATACAGCATTAAAATCAGTAGCCCATTTCCCAGTGAGTGTCTGAACATCTTTAGGGCTCTTTATACTCTACACTGCAAGGAGTCAACTGGACTCAATGCTCTCTTGGCCCCTCTCCAATCCTCACTATATTCTTGCTAACAAATTTCTGCACCCAATTCGATAAGTGCAGCTGGCTAGAACAGGGAGGTGAGCACAGGGGCATGTTAGCTGTGCTTTAGTGGAGAGACACTTAACATGTAGGATAAAGAAACTGCTCATGTGGAGGATAAATATCAACATGGACAGGTTGCGTTGAATGGCCTCACTGTTTCTGAATTGTAATTTTGTGTGTGTTTTTTGAGTGAATGAGTGAGTGTTAGTGTGATTGTTTCTGTGTTACTGCTGAGTTTCACGGTGCTTACCCTTCCCAAAGCTGCCAGATTTAAGTATCTCACACCCTTGACTGTTAATTCACTGGCACAAACTTCACAGGGATATTGGAATTCAACATCCAAAAATTGCATACCGGGCAAAACTCCAAGGATTGCATTCCTAGGGTTCAGGCAGCTGGGTACGAAGTCCCAGAGGCAGAAACTGGGCTCAGCTGCCACCCCTCACCATACCCCAGTATTTCCGCTCCCCCCACCCTGCCCCAGTTTCCAAAGCTTCCTTGTTTCAGACTCCACATAGACCCTCACTGTGAAGCTGGTGGAATGAGATTTTCCCCAAGGTCAAAAGAAAAATCAATCACTTTTCCCAGGTTTTTACAACATGATCTACTCAGATCTTCAGGGAATGTTCCTTTTGTGTGTTTGTTCTGACACTCCCTCTCCCCTTATAGCTCAATCTACCCTACAGTTGTATAGAATCCAACTTCTTGAAAGGGACTTTGAAGGTTGCTGGGGCATGTCACTGCAAGGGTGCGGCAGTATGTTGTGCATCAGACTAGAGCCAGTTCTTGAGACGTCCTGTCTCGAAGGGCAACCCACAGCTCCTTGGCAGAGCTGATCTGCGCGCCCACGGACTGTGGCTGTGCAGTGCCTCTATTCGGTGAGGGCCCACCTTTCCTTCAGGATTGCTCCAGTTTCTGGAAGTTTCCACCAGCCTTCTTTTTACCCATAGTGGTACCTATTGACCCGTATGTACTAGTGTAACACACACAACCAGACCACATTTGAGATCGCTGGATTGGAGGCAGGCAGCATACAAAGGCAAGTGAAACCTTTCAATAAATTTATCTTCATTCTACTCCAACTGACGCTGTCTTGCTATGGATCAGGTTCCCACAAGGGCCAGCAGTCCACACTTCCTTCACACATGTGGCCTTTCTGAATGTGTGAGCCTCAACAGCAAGCATCAACCATTCTGTGTTGCAGGGATGAGTCACAGATAGATCTGGCTCGACGTTGATAGGCGCACTTTCCAGCAGAGTACACACACTATAATGGCCTGGAGCAGAAATTCAACACATTTTACCTTTCTCTTGCCATCCCAGGGGTAACTGAGATGACTTAGCTCAATACAGGGGTTAAACCTGGAGCCTTAAGGTTGGTGTGGCTCAGTCCTTCATCTTTGGTTTAAGTTGGTGATACAGCTTGTGTTATTGGGAGACACTGAGCAGAAGCTCACAGAATCAGAGGATTGTTACAGCGCAGAAGGCGGCTGTTTGGCCCATTGTGTCTGTACCAGCTCTCCCAATAAGCAATTCGTTAGTGCCATTCTCCCACCTTCTCCCTGTAATCCTGCACATTCTTCCTTTTCAGATAGCAGTCCAATTTCCTTTTGAATGCTTTGATTGAACCTGCCTCCACCACACTCTCAGGCAGTGCGTTCCAAATCCTAACCACTCACTGTGTGAAAAAAATTTTTCTTACATCGCTTTTGCTCATTTTGCCAATTATTTTAAATCTGTCCCCTTTCATTCTCAGTCCTTTCATGGGAACAGTTTCTCCCTATCTATGCTGTCCAGACCCCTCAAGATTTTGAATATCTTTATCAAATTTCCTCTCAACCTTATTTTCTCTATGGTAAACAATCCTAACTTCTCCAATCTATCTTCATTACTGAAGTTCCTCATCCCTGGAACCATTCTTGTGAATCTGTTGTGCACCCTCTCCAATGCCTTCACATTCTTCCTAAAGTGTAGTGCCCAGAACTTGATGCAATACTGCCTTCTGCCTCCATGCATAAATCCCCTTTATGGTCCCTAATTGGCCCTACTCCTAGTTTTACTGCCATTTTACTATTTATATGCCTGTAGGAAACCTTGGGATTCCCTTTTATATTGGCTGCCAGTCTCTTCTCATACTCCCTCTTTGCTTATCTTGTTTGCTTTTTCACCTTGTCTCTGAACCTTAAATATTCAGCCTGGTTCTTAATTGTATTTTCTACCTGACATCTGCCATAAGCACACTTTTTCTTCTTTATCTTAATTTCTATCAATTTTGTCACCCAGGGAGCTCCCTTTCGAGGAAATATACCTTAACTGTGCCCAAACTCTGTCTTCTTTGAAGCTATCCCACTGTTCAGCTACTGTTTTTCCTGCCAACCTTTGACTCCAATTCATTCAGCCCAGACCCATTCTTACCCCATTGAAGTTGGCTTTCCCCCAGTTAATTATTCTTACTTTGCAAAATAAATTACAGTAATAAGGTTCTCTGCAGCGAGGCTCATCCTGGCTCCAAGTCCAATATTCCAAAGTCCTGGTGTCTAAAACTATTAAGTAGATTGGGTGGTTAGAAAGAAATTATTTCCTCTTTGCAGGGGTCTCCAGAACAAGGGGACAGAAGCTTAAAATTAGAACCAAGCTGTTCAGTGGTGATTTCAAGAAGGACTTTTTCACACAAACGTAATGTAAATCTGGAACTCTCTCCCTCAAGGCTGTGGATGCTGGGGCCCAATTGGAGATCAAAAGTTTGTGTTGGGTAAGGGTATAAAGGAATATGGAACAAAGGTGGATAAATGGGTAAATCTCTCTCTCCTCTTTCCTCTCTCTCCCTTGCTCCATCTATCTTTCTGTGGATATACTTTCTCTTGAAGTCCTGTGCAGACTCAGTGAGTCAGATTGACCCATTTGGTTGAGACTTCTCAACAGCTGCCAACCAATCCTTGCATCAACCAGAACATTCATTTCAGAAGCAGGGCCATGTCGCCCGGCCTGGAGAGAGTGAGAGAAGCTTCCAGAGAGAGAAGTTTCTGGAAAACAGAGGTAGCCTTTTTTAAGCTGTGTGTGCTTTAAAGTATTTACCAGAAGCTACTGGGCAGGTTGCTGTTTGTTTAGTGATGGAATGAGCAGACGATGGGGATGAAAGGGCTGGCGGAGTACTGGAGAGGCTGAGAAGATTATACTCTCTTATTGTTACTGCGAATCCCACTTTCAATTGTGATATTTGACCTTTTGTTTCTTTGACTGCTGCTGCCTGGGCCCTAAGCTCTGGAATTCCCTCCTTAAACCACTCCACTTCACTTTCCTTATTTAAGACATGCAAACCTACCTCTGAGCTTTTGGTCACCTGTCTCTAATATCTCCTTATGTGGCTCAGTGTCAAATTTTTTTGGTAACACTCCTGTGAAGTGCCTTGGAATGTTTTACTATGTAAAAGACAGTATATAAATACAAGTTGTTGTTGTATCTACTTCTGTTTCAGATACCTTGTCCCTTTTATCCTCTGTGCACCATCCAAAATGCCCACCTTCCCAGCTGAATGCAGGACGTCTAGTCAGTGATATCTCTGAGAACTCAACAGCAAAGATCCAGTTTCCTAACATAAGAACGTAGGAAATAGGAGCAGGATTGGGCCATTTGGCCCCTTGACCCCACTCTGCCAGCCAATAAGATCTTGGCTGATCTGATGTGTCCTTAACTCCACTTTCTTGCCTGTCCCCCATAATCCTTGACTCCCTTGTCAACCAAAAATCTGTCTAACTCAGCCTTGAATATATTCAATGACTCAGCCTCCACTGCTGTCTGAGGGAAAGTATTCCAAACACTAATGACCCTCTGAGAGAAGAAATTCCTCCTCATCTCCATCTTAAATGGGGGACTCCATATTTTTAAAGTGTCCCTAGTTCTAGATTCCCCCATAAGAGGAAACAGCCTCTCAACGTCTACGCTGTCAAGCCCCCTCAGAATCTTATGTGTTTCAGTAAGATCACCTCATTCTTCTAAACTCCAATGAGTATAGGCCCAACCTGCTCAGCACTTTTCCTCATAAGACAACCCCTTCGTCCCAAGAATCAGCCGAGGGAACCTTCTCTGAACTGCCCCCAGTGCAAAGATATGCCTCTGTACCACAGCATTCTGCAGTCTCTCTCCACTTAAATAACACTCTGCTTTACTATTCTCCCTTTCAAAGTGGACAACCCCACATTTTCCTATATTATACTTTTTGCCCACTTAATTAACCTATCTATATCCCTCTGCAGACTCTTTGTATCCTTCTCACAACTTGCTTTCTTACCTACCTTTGTTTAATCAGCAAATTTGACTACAATAGTGTTGGTCCCCTCATCCAACTCATTTATATTGATTGTAAATAGTTACGGTCCCAGCACTGATCCCTGTGGCACTCCACTGGTTATAGTTTGCCAATCTGAAAATGACCCATTTATCCTGACTTTCTGTCTCCTGTTAGTTTGCCAGTCCACTATCCATGCTAATATATCACCCCCAATACTATATGCTCTTATCTTGTGTAGTAATCTTTTATGTGGCACCTTATTGAATGCCTTTTGGAAATCCAAAAAGACTACATCCACCAGTTCCCCTTTATCCACCCCATTTGTTACATCCTTAAAGAACTCAATAAATTTGTCATACGTGATTTCCCTTTCACAAAACCATGTTGACTCTGCCTGATTGTATTATGATTTTTAAAATGTCATGCTATTACCTCTTTAATAATGGGTCCTAGCATTTTCCCAATGACAGATGTTAAGTTAACTGGCTTCCCGCTTTCTGGCTCCCTCCTTTTTTGAATAGAGGTGTTTATATTTGTGGTTATCCAATCCACTGGGACCAACCCAAAACCTGTTCAAAATGTCAGTCTCCAAACCACTATGCACACCAGACCCACTACATTGGAGTCATTGCACCCAGTCCTGTGCCGTGGTCCTGTGTGAAAGTCAGCACTATCATCTTTTGTGTTCCACTTAAACCTGGCTAATTTTATGTTCACCTGAGGGAACAGACAGGGCCTCAGTTTAATATCTCATCTAACCATGCAGCACTCACTAAGTACTGCACTGGAGTGTCAGGCTGGATTATATTTTGAAATCTCTGGAGGGGGCTTGAACACACAGCCTTCTGACTCAGAGGTGAGAGAGCTACCTACTGAGTACTGCACCCATGATGTATGTGCTCTGGGTTTGTTTGATTGCACAGTTTGTGGAGAGTTTAGAGTTCTTTGAGATGTCAGACATGTTAGGGGGCGATGTGCCGTCCAAGAGGAGGGAGGAATAGAGAGGGAATGGGTTGGAGACACCCCCTGCCCCTGAGTTCCCAGCTGCAAATAGGTCTGTAGATAAAAAATGTGGAAGCAGTGAAAACATCACAAAGACCAGAGAGAAGATAATTGTCCCCAGCTTCCCTTTCTCTTCACCAAAAACAACCCCTCTCACTGCACCAGTTTAAATCTCAGGCTGGCAATGTCACTTTAAATGAAATCTTATTGGGTTTGTTTGGAGAGGTTTCCATTGCCAGATGGGAGGTGTAACATTAGCTGACTGGGGAAACGTCTGGCTGTGTTTGCAGAGGCTCCCTCAATGTGATCATTCATTAGTGAGTGAGTCCAATGCGCATGGTCATTGCTGACCTTCACCATGTCCAATCAGCCTGGATCAGTGGCACCAGGAAATCGAGAGGGCAGGAATGTCTGAACGATCCACATTCAAATATAGCAGGGAAATGACAGGCTCAGAGTTTTAAGTCTCCGCTGTAAGAAGCCAGTAGGGTACAGTAGTGGTTACTTTGCTGGGCTGGTAAGCCAGAGGGCTAGGTTTATAAACTGGAGATGTGAGCTCAAATCTCACCATGGTAGCTGGGAAATTTAAATGTAATTAATTAAGTAAATCCCGGATAAAAAAAAGCATCATCAATATCAGTAATGGTGACCTTCAAACTACTGGATTGCCCTAAAAACCCACCTGGCTCACGAGTGTTCTGTAGAGAAGGAAATCTACCTGGTCTGACCTACACGTGACAACTTACCTTCAAAATGGCCTCCAACGTCTCTCAGTTATATTCAAGATCCATTATTTTCAAGTTTTATCTCTAATTTGCAATTAGAGGTAGCAACAACTTATAGCGCCTTTAACATAACAAGACATCCCAGGTGCTTCACAGGGGTATTATAAAATTAAATAAGAGATATTTGGTCCATTGATCAAAATCTGGTAAAAGAAGTAAGTTTTAAGGAGTTTTTTAAAGGAGGTAAAGGAGCTGGAGAGGTGTAGGGAGGGAATTCCAGAACTCAGGGTACAGGCAAGTGAAGCCACAATGGAGTGATTAAAATCAAGGACACTCATAGGGTGGCCATTTGTTTGGTTTTATACTGGACAGCTCGGTTTTCAGCTGGTTTGGCTCTTGTCTGGTATTGGATGCTTTTATGCCCACTATTTTTACTCTGAAACACCCATCCTCTAAGAACTACAATTGAACATGACCTCCGTGGAGTAGCTTTCTGCTTAACTTTCTATTCTCTGTATATTCCCCTCTCCTCCATCCATCTCATACCAAAACACACCACCATCCAAGGACGAGAGGGTTAGGCAAGGTTCACGGCCTGCCATTGACAGTCAATGTTAGAATAATAGATGTTGGTGTCTCGACTCTCACTCAAGGGAGGAGCCTGGTCTCCCAGCAGAGTAGAGACAAGTTTGGGAGTTCACTGCATGGCGAGGATGGTTATGGACACAGAAACACCTGCTCCCTCCCAGCAGCCAGGCAGGTTGATGGTTATTTTCCAGTACGTCACGTCAGTCAATGTGGAGAGGTGTTAGTGGCTGGGACCTGGTGATCACAGGACAGTGTATGGATTGTAAAATTACAGCTACATTTCTTAAATTATCGTCCAATGGACAGTTGATGTTCCTGCTGTGCTGATGGGGAAGCCTGTGAGCAGTTTCAAAGTGGAGACTGATGTTACGACTCTATAATGTGCCTGCTCTGACAGTGAGACTGACGTTATGGTGTCCAGTATTCTTGAGCTCCCATCAGTGGCTACCCTAAATGCTCAAAAGGCCAGAATTGGAGGAGGGTGGGTGTGGAGGAGATTACAGAGGTTGGGAGGGGCAAGGTCATAGAAGGAATTGAAAACAAGGATGCGAATTTTAAAATCAAACGTTGATTGACTGGGAGCCCATGTAAGTCAGCGAGCACATGGGTAATAGGGGAAAGGGATTTGCTGTGTGTTAGGACACGGGCAGCAGAGTTTCAGATGACTTCAAATTTATTAAGGGTAGAATGTGGGAGACCAGCCAGGAGTGCAATGGAATAGTTGCCTTTATAGATAACAAAGGCATGAAATGAGGGTTTCAGCAACAGATGAGCTGATGCAATTCACTGGCAATAAATGCTGGTCTTGCCAACAACTCCCATATCCCAAGAAGTCAACTGATGTATAAACCAAGCACAATATTCTCATAAACAAAGAACATCCACTATTGTAATACAATAATATAATAACTATAAATCTTCTCTTTCTCAATGTCCTGGCCATTATTTATCCCTGAACTAACATCACTGAAACAAAATGATCTGGATATTTATCTGACTGTTATTTGTGGGAGCTTGCTGTGTGCAAACTGGTTGCCACACTTCCTATGTGACAACAATGACCACTCTTCAGTGGTATTTTAGTTGAGAAACACTTTGCAATATTCTGTGATGGTGAAAGGTGCTATAAAAATGCAGATTATTTCTTATTTTATTGACTAGTGATGGTCAGAAGTCTTAGATGGAAATGTGCACACCATGTGGATAAGGATTGAATTGTCATAAGTAGCCTGTCAGCTTATTTTGTAGACCTCACGTGAAGATGGGGTCACTTGGGTGAGGTGTCAGAGAGCTGCTAGTGCATGGGACTGTACAATAGAATGAGGTAGAATTCTACAGCATAGGAGGAGGCCTTTCAGCCCATCGTTCTTGTTCTTTGTAAGAACTATCCAATTCGTCCCTTTCCTCCTGTTCTTTCACCATAGCCCTGATTACTGAGGGATGTAGAAGTAAGTGAAAAGATACAGATGCAGCTAATTTCAATGTTTTATTGTGGCCTCAGGTGAAAGGAGGTGAAAGAAACTTCAAAATTGTGGTTAATCTGTTGTCCAAATCTATATTTATGTAATTAGGGCAGGAATTCAGTTTCTGAGCCTGGCAATAAGGGAAGCACAAATGGTAATAATCCTGTGAGTGAGCCCATGATTTTATGCCTGATAGTGTGAGCTGGAGTTGTGCAATTGGCCAACTAGTGCTCCAGAGGCAGAATTGTAATTTTTACCCCCTTAGTCAACTCACATCTTCAGCAAGCTCAAGAAAATATGCCTTTTAATGGCAGATAGTGTTTTTTAAAAAAAACACTCCATTTAACAAAAGTTACCGAGAACTGTCTCATTGCGTCTTCTGCCCAATAAAGCAGTTTGAGTGTGATCACTGATCATCTTTCAGTGACAGCAGCAGACTCTGCTGTTTTCTCCAGCAGCACCGCTCAAACCTGTGCCCTCTGCCACTTAGAAAGGCAAGGCCAGCAGGTGTATGGCAACACCATCATCTGCAAGTTCCCCTCTAAGTCACACATCACCCTGACGTGGAACTATATCACTGTTCCTACACTACGACTGGATCAAAATCCTGGAGTTCCCTCCCTAACAGCACTGCGGGTGTACCTTCATCATGGACTGCAGCGGTTCAAGAAGGTGGCTCACCATCCCCTTCTCAAAGGGCAAATATTGATGGGCAGTAAATGCTGGCCTTGGCAGTGACCTTATCTTGAAAGTGAATATTTTGAATATTTTAAGGGTTAAAGAGTTTCTAAAGTTTTACTGTGGTGTGTTGCTCTTATGTTGTGAATAGCAGTGGATCATGGGAGGGGTCTCAGGAGGAGTGTTACCCCACAGAACCCCAGACAATGGTCAAGTGACACCCCCCCACCCCCTCCCCACACTCCAAATGGATCATTCCAAGGTCACAATTCACAGTAATCTCGTGGTGTTAGCTGTCGAGCTACGACCTGTTATAAATCTCATCTGTTCCCTTCACTGCAGTTCCCTCGGTGACTGGATTAGAGAAGGCCCAGAAAACCTTCTGGAATCTGGGTGTGCAGGGCTCTGTGCAACACAGGTCACAGCGGAGGAGTGCTGAGGTTGATTTCAGTGTGTGAGCAGAGTGAGGGGCCCCCTGCGGGGAGATTCAGAGCCCAGTTAATGAGGGCTAGGACAGAGCTGGCGGGGAGCGGCTTTCCAATGATGTGCAGTCCTGGTGGGAGGGGGAGTTCTGGCAGCACTTGTACAGCTGGTCATAGAGTTTGGTACATTAAAGGCCTCAGGTTCTATTCCTATTCATAGAGGTGTTGCTAGATAGGGCTAAGCTTGTAATCCCTCACAGCTGGTTTGTTTTATAACAGAGTTCAGATTCTCTCAGCCGCAAAACATGCAAGATAAAACATTTTCTCAACTGCCTTAAAACGGTCTGACATTTTTCAAATCCTTTCTGAATTTTCCTATCTTTTTGAAAAAAAAATTTGAATGAGGTTCCCTCACACTGTCACTCAGTAACCTATCCCCCCAGCGCCCTGCTTTACTGACGGCACCTCTGCTGATGCTAATCCAGCTCCCTCGGATTGTCACTCAATAATGGTGAGATCACCGAATCCAGGTTCCTGTTGTGGGGGCGTGATCTGGAATCAGTGATCGTGCCCCCCCACCCCTGCCCCCAGTGTGTTTTCTGTCTGTGAAGCTCTGTTCAGAACTGGAGAACACTCTGAGTCTGATAGTGAGGCAAGACAGAATGGACCTCATTGTTCTGGATCAGCGCTGTGAAAAGGATAGGAAAGAATTTGCATTTATGTGGCACCTTTCAGCCCAAACAGCTTCACAGCCAATGGAGTATTTTTCCTCTAGTGTGGTTAGCGTAGGGAGATATGTGTAAAGAGTCTGTGCCAGTCTGCTGAAATTCCTAATGGGCAAATGGTCTAAACTCCTGTGTATCTAACTGCACCCTGGGGGGGAGTTACAGGGTTAAAAGCCCTCTAATGACAAAAAGATGTGGAAGCAGAACCCCTACATGGAATTTAAAAGTTGCATGAAAGAGAAATAAAGCAGGGTATGGGGATGGAGCAGGAGAGTGAGATTGGACTGAGTGACCCATTGCAAGAAAAGCACTGGAGCCAACAAGTGCACAGCAAGATCCTACAAACTGCACTGAGATAATGGCTCTTTAATGGAGAGCGTTGAGGAATAAATATTAACTAGAACATTGACGTGAACTCTCCTGCTGTTCTTCCAATAGTGCCATGGGCTCTTTTATGACCAGCTAAGAGGGCAGACGAGACCTAGGTTTAATGTCTTTACAGACTGAACTTCCCTCTATTCTGCCCTGATGAGGTGGATCAATCTCTACTGCAGTAGCACTTAGATCTCCCTGAATAAGTTTTCCAATTTTTGTGCCAGTGCTGTGCGAGAATAAAGACATTTTAGTGCAGATATGGATCAGGCACTGGGTCACGGCTGCTCAAACTCATTTGCTGCGTTTATTTAAATAAACATACAGGTCTTGGGAATCCGATGAACTGAAGTGGGAGAGTGCGGATGTCTTTTGAGGCCCCTACTGACTGTGGAAGTGCCTCATTCTTGGCCTCTTCCCATGTTAAATGCAGACAGGATTCCTCTTGGTGTGGGGGTTACAGACTCCAGCTGTGTCAGTACCTTACCAAGACGCATTTGTTTGGAAACAGAAACCAGTTAATACCCTTACTCCAAAGTTGAATCATTGGAGTCGAAGTGCTAAGAATGGTGCAATGTTTCTGTGAAGCTTCAAACCCATAACAGGCCACAGAGGGAGGTAGGGGAAGGGGAGCTGGTTAGGCCTTTGCTGAATGAAGTGGCACAGATTGAATCAAATCTATTCCCTGCAGGAGTTCAGAGCTGATGAACACAGTGGGGGGTGGGGGTTGGGGGGTCATGGTGGTGGTGGGGAATGTGGCGCTCCCCCACAGGCTCCAGCATTCCACTGCTCACAAAGAGCACAGGCCCCCCAGCGCCTGCATGGGACCAGCACACAGACTTGGTCTAGAGGGACTCACTATGGTTCCTGGGGCAGAGGTGATCTGTACACACACAATAATTTATTGCTGGGCAGCTTAACCCTCTGAATGCTGGATTTCTTTGAAAAAAAAAAGAGATGTATTTTACAGTGCCTTTTACAGCCTCAGGACTTCCCAGAGCTCTTCACAGCCCATGAAGTTCTCTTTAAAGTGTAGCCACAGTTGGAACATAGGAAATACAGCAGCCAATTTCTGCACAGCAAGCTCCCACAAATAGCAATATGATAATGACCAAATTCAGTGGGCTGAATCTTCCAAGGAGTGATAATCATCATTGGATTGCCACTCCACTCCTATTTTTTTTACACAGTGCCAGAGCTCTGCATTTCTCACTCTGACTTCCAAACCGGGCCTCTTCAGAAATGCGGAGCATACCTGTTCTTGGAGTCCTTCTTTGTAGGGCAGAATCGTTGGGGAAGCCAAACCATGTCCCCTTTTTACAGCACTAGTAGCCGTATTTTGGCAAGTCTTCATTCACTAACGCAGTGAAAAGCTTTGAGACATTTAAATAGCTTTTCAGAGTGTTAGTGAATAAGTGTAAGTGTGTATGGTGGAAGGGCGGTAGGTAGGTAGGGCGCCAGCTGGGTAAGATGGCAATGTGGGTATGTGGCAGAGTGGGTGGGGTGGCAGGATGGTTTGGTAGGTAGGGTGGCAGCTGGGTAAAGTGCTAGGGAGGTGAGGTCAGGTCAGGGGGAGTCGGAGGGTCGGAGAGGGGTCGGAGGGTTGGGGGGAGTTGGTGGGTCGGGGGGGGATGTTGGAGGGCTTTGTGGGGGGTGTTGGAGGTCTGGAGGAATCAGAGGGTCGAGGTGGCTTTAGAGGGTTGTGGTGTTGGGGAGTGTTGAAGGTAGATGGGGTGGGAGGGTGGTCAGAGGCTTGGGGGGGAGTGAGGGGGTCCAGGGGGTTGGAGGATCAGTGGGGTTTTGGAGGGTAAAGGAAGAAGTCAGGGCGGTTGTCAGTTGCAGACTTTTTCGGAGGGTTCTGGACACAGGGGAATTGCCCATCAGAAGTTGAAACTTCCCAGGCAATTCCCGCATTAAGACTTCCGAGATGTTCCCCAGTGCATCTTCTGGGGAATGTCCAGTGTACAACCATCCGGAGACCAGAAAATCTGGGCAAATCTATTTTTGTCATGTTGGTTGAGGGACAAATATTGTCCAGAGCACCAGGGAGAACTCCACTGCTCTTCTTTAAAATAGTGCCATGGGATCTTTTGCACTCATCTCAGAGGTCTTGGGTTCAAATCCCACTCAAGAGGCCTGAGCACATGATCCACATTGACACTCCAGTGCAATACTGAGGGAGCGCTGCACTTCCAGAGGTGCCATCATTCCAATGAGACATTAAACTGAGGCCCTGTCTGCCTTCCTAGGAGGACGTAAAAGATCCCACTACATTACAATGAAGAAGAGCAGGGGAGTTTTCCCTGGTATCCTGGCCAATACTGATCCCTCAACATCATTAAAACAGATCACCTGGTTAGAATCCCTTTCCCAGTGATATACCACAGCCACATGCAGTGTAAAGCTCCTTCTATGCTGCTCCAATGATGGATCTTGGTCACAGCAGTACCCTCTTGTGTATCAATATGGCATTTGAACCATTGGGTTTTGGTATTATCAGCGATGAACACTCCTGATGAATGCTGAATTGGGGATAGTTCTGTGCTACAAAAGATGAAAAAAGGCAGGCTTGCATTTTGATCGAATCTTTCACAATCTCAGGACCTCCCAAAGCCAATGAAGTACTTTTGAAGTGCAGTCACTGTTCTAATGCGTGGAACATGATGGCAAAGGGCAATGTATTTTTGTGATGTTGATTGAGGAATAAATTAGTGGACAAGACACCAGGGAGAACTTCTCTGCATTTCTTCTGAAACAGTACCATGGGGCCTTTTACATCCACCTGAGAGGGCAGCTGAGGCCTTAGTTTGAGTTTAATGTCTCAACTGAGAGACAACAGAGAGACGCTGTGCAGCACTCCCTTAGTATTGCACTGTAGTCTGGATGTGCTTAAGTCCTGGAGTGGGACTTAAATCTACTACCTTCCCATTCAGTGGTAAGAGTGCTATTGACTGAGCCACAATTGACATGATTGACAAAACTGGACTGACTTCCCAATTCAGTCAGTGGACACTTCTGGCTCTACTCTTTTTGCTAGCCTCTAGGGGTGTGCTGTTTGTGTGGGGAAACTCTTACAGGCTCTCATTGTGTGATGCTGAGCCTGGTCAGGCAGTTGATTGAGAACCTTAGAGGGGGGGGTGGTCAAGTAGAGTGAAAGGTGACGCAGCAGTAGATTTTCATATCTACTTCCTGATCATTCTTTTAATCGGGATTCCAGCAGTCCAGGAGCCAGCTCATGTTGCTTATGATGGTAAATCTGGATTCCCTAGATTCAAATTTACCATCTGGAATTATATAGAGAGACAGGAGAAGCTAGGATTATTCACCTTAGAGCAGAGAAGGTTAAGGGAAAATTTAATAGAATTGTTCAAAATTATGAAGGATTTGACACAGCAAATAAGCAGAAACAGTTTTCACTGGCAAAAGGGTTGGTAACCAGAGGACATATTAAAAATAACTATTGAAAAAACCAGGAGATAGGAGACTTTTTATACACAGCGAGTTATGATGATCTGGGATGCGCTGTCTGGAAGAATGGTGGAAACAGATTCGGTTATAATTTTCAACAGAGAATTGGATAAATTATTGAAGGAGAAAGTTTTGCAGAGTTATGGGGAAAGAGCAGGGTAGTGGGACTAATTGGACTTCTCTTTCAATGAGCCAGTACATGATGGGCCAAATGGCCTCCTTCTAAGCTGTAAGATTCTCTGGTTCTGACCGGATTTAATGGCTCACTCCCAGCATCCCTGAAAGATAAAAAGATAATGGGTAATGTTCCTTGTAAATTGTGCAGCTATGCAGAAACCCGCAAGTCTCCACACAAACTGCACACCAGTTACCTCACATGCACAACTCCATAAAAAAAAAAAAAATTAAAGGGGCAGCATGCTTAAATAAATCAAAAAATATTAGAGGGAATGTTGATAATGAGCCCTTTATCTGGGATTCATTTTAAACCCCCATGCAGTTCACGTTTGGCCTCTACCTCCACTTGATTATAAATGTCCTGGCTCTACTCTTTTTGCTAGCCTCTAGGGGTGTGCTGTTTGTGTGGGGAAACTCTTACAGGCTCTCATTGTGTGATGCTGAGCCTGGTCAGGCAGTTGATTGAGAACCTTAGAGGGGGGGGGGGGGTGGTCAAGTAGAGTGAAAGGTGACGCAGCAGCTTCAAGGGGTGGGGCTGCTGGTGCCAGGATTTAAATCAGGCTACTGCCATCTCCAGGGAAAAGCTCCAAATCCCTTCAATCTCACAAACTGGGGAAGGTCATCTGCTTCCCATTTACAGCATTCCTTTGCAGGAACGCGTAGCCCACAGACAGGAGAAAAATTTACATGCATCATCCAGGTGTGGCGGCTTGAGAAAAGTGGGGCCTTTGCTGTTTCGTTCCCTCTCTAGGGCTGTTTGCTGGAGGGATTTGCTCAGGAAATTACCAGCAAAATACTGAGGCTGAAAGGATTCAATTCTGATCTCAGGTTGCATAGACTAAGCTTGTTTTCCCTTGAGTATAGAAGATAATGGATGATCTAATTGATACGTTTAAATGATTAAAGGAGTTGATAAGGTAAATAGAGAGGAACTTATTTTCTCTGTTGGGGGAGTTCAGAATAAGGGGCATAACTTTAAATTTAGAGCCCGGCTGAACAAGGTGATGTCAGGAAGCACTTCTTTACATGAAGGCGAGTGGAAATCTGAACATTTTTCCGCCTCCTGACACCAGAACAAAAGGAAATTGTTTTTAAAACAAATCCAGCTCTGCCTGGTTATAACCTTGACAGGTGTAGTTCAATCAGTAGCACCTTTATCTCTATGTTAGGAGATCCTAGGTTCAAGCTCCACTCCAGAGACTTGAGTATAAAGTCTAGGTTGAAACTTCAAGTGCAGTTTTGAGTCAGTGCTGCACTACCAGAAGTGCAATTTGCTTGGGATGTTAAAGTGATGCTCTTTCTTCCCCCTTGGGTGAACATTAAAGATCCCATGTGCTACTTTTAAGAAGAGCAGGGGAGTTCCCCTGGTGTTCTGACCAATATGACAACATCACAAAAACAAATAATCTCATTGCTGTTTGTGGGAGCTTGCTGTGCGCAAATCAGCTGACCACTTTCATACATTGCAACAGTGACTACACTTAAAGTACTTTACTGGTGGTAAAGTGTTTTGGAATGTCCTGGAGTCATAAAAGATACAAATCTGTCTTTCATCCTTCTTTCACCCTACTACCTTGTTCCCTTGACTATGATCATCCTCTATGGTCAAACAGGCTGTCACCAGGCACTTCTAGGGACACCTATGAAGCTGAAGTTACCTGTGGGTTTTCAGTGCAGAAGGAAGATTCCACCTGAGACAGTGGCTTCAGGGAAGGAAAGATAGACAAGGAAGTAGGGATTGTGGGAACGAAGAGAGACAAGGAGCAAAGAATATTGACACCTTTTACCATCCTGGTAGTCATATGATACAACAATGAAGCAGTTTTTGATGAATCACAGCAATCAATCTCTATCAATGAGTCTACAACAGACCCAGACATTAGGTGAGGAAAACTCCCAGTGATGGAAAGCTTTGGGAATCACAGGTTCAAACACTCCTGAGCATATTTGGGACAGGCTCAAGGACCTTGGACTATTTTCGTTGCAAGAGAGTAGAGCTTGAGTATTTATAATAGTAAAGCTCAGGGACACAGAATCACTGGTGACTGGCTGTACTGGCACTTCACAACTTGACGGAGGGAATGAGATTTAGCTGGAAGAATTGGCCAGAATTTTGGAAAGCTGACTTGACTTCAGAGGCTGTATAGTTGAGCTGCATATGTTGAAGCAATGACATTAGTTAAAAACAGGGTGGACCATGTGATGGTTGTCATCTCCAACCAGCCTTGAAGATCTCATTATCTTGTCCCAAGACTAAGAAGTGATGGAGCAATATTGCAAATGCTGGCATCTCCACCCAAACCCAACTAGGACCACACTCACTGCTTTCCACCTTAGCAACCAACTGGCTAACAGTGAACTTCGGGTCTCCTTTTACAGCAAACTGGTCAGGAATGAACCGCACTCCAAGTACTTGGAGCCACCCTGGATCACAGCCTCACGTTTTACAAACATATGAAAAGGGTCACAAAAAAGATCAAGACCAGAGTGAACATTATCTAGAAACTAGCAGGCATCAGCTGGGGAGCCGGTGCGAATACTCTTTGTACTGCTAGCCTTACTCTTGTATACTCTTCAGCAGAATACCCCTGTGTGTGCAGAGAGCAGCAACAGAAAATGCTTAGACACTGTCCTCAACACATCAGTGAGGATAATCACTGCCACAATGAATCACACGTGTCCAATGGCTCCCAGTCCTATCTAATATCCCACCCCACGATGTGTGCTGGAAGTCAAAAACACTGTAAGAGTTTGACTGCATTGAAGCCAACACAGAACTGCCAATCCATGAAGACCATCAGCACCTATGGAATATGCGACTTTCTGGAGCTCTGAGAACGCTATGAGCAATGCAAGTTTTAACATGAAGGAAAAATGGCGCAGCCTCTGGGCTGACACCAATATTGTCAACAAAGATCTGGTGAGTGATGTATCATAGAGCCTCCGGGGTTTGACATCTCTCAAAATCAGCGGTCTCCACTCAAAAGGATCCACACCATCCATGCAAGGACATCACACCCCTTTCACAAATGGAATTTCAAGGACAGTTCAGCACACGACTGTGGTCACCAGGATCAGACTGGTCACCACATTGAGACTGAATGTGACCTGCAAAACTTTGCCGCAGGTGTTATGATCCCTGTGGAAAGTGATAGCTTTTAAAAAGAGATGTGAATTTCCCAGTGATCCACAGGAACGATCGCACAACAAGATTTCATGTTTTACAACTTTTACTGTAACAAACAAACTAAAATCAACATAGATTAAATTTTCCTTAATAGGCAACTAGTAAATCAGACTACAGAAAAGGTAGCTCCCCACTAGCTAATTAACTCAACTGAAAATGCTTTATATCTTGTGCCATGCTCTCAGCAGATATTTAGCCTTGTGGATTAAGTCCCAAACTCCTGCTGGCTTTTCAGCAGGCTCCCTCCTCCCTGGCACACCAGGGCAAGTCTTCCAGTGTCCTTTGAAAGACCTTTCACTCAATCTTCTGAGTGTCTGCGAACTGACTTCCAACCCCAGAAACACTTTGGAGGCAAAGGTGGGACAGATTTAGGAGGTGGGCTTTTCGTAACCTGGCCCCTATATAAAGGGCCGCCCTGGGGAGTCAACTCACTGTGACAGGAAGGAGGTTGTGAAGGAGTCGCAAGGCTACATGGGAGGAGACTTCATTACGTTGTCAGATGAGTATAAGTTTTAAATGTTGTCCAAATGGCTATTGTTGCTGTAAGAGATAGCCCATAAAGAGCCTACCATAGGAAATGCTAGATGCTGAAATCTGCCCTTGTATATGTGTAAGGAGTGTCCACATAGCGGGACCCACCACATCCAGCCATGTAGATGTTAGCATCTTTGCATCTATAGCAGGTCACGGCATTGTACAGCAAGTGGAAGAGTATTGCATCTCAGGGGCCGGAATCAGGATCCCACATGTGGATCCCTAATGTCCTACCACATAACCTTTCACCTCTCACATTTTCCACTGTGGGCACCTCGCCCATTACCTTCACGTCAGCATGCTGTCCTCGCAGGCATATGTAACTCCAAGCGAGTATTCCAGCAGCTCCAGAACACACCTGGGGTGCTCACACACGAGGACAGTACACACAGCCTGCGAATGGACCTCCCCAACAACACACGTCTGTGCACCACTCGAGAAGAAGTTTCCAGTATGAAGTGGATATTGAGTAGAACGGCATAAAGAGAGAATTGTGACTCATCCGTGTGCTTTATTCATTGTCATGGCAGAATGTCCCAGAATGTTCCAGAGGAACAGCGTGTCTTGAGTCTTGCTGAAAAAAAGAGACATTTTTCGTCAAAGTTTTTTTGCATTCATCAGT
Source organism: Carcharodon carcharias (assembly GCF_017639515.1). NCBI lineage: Eukaryota > Metazoa > Chordata > Chondrichthyes > Lamniformes > Lamnidae > Carcharodon > Carcharodon carcharias. The sequence goes on along the minus strand of NC_054481.1, from coordinate 28,418,597 downwards.
TGCAAGAAAATGCCAAAGTTGGGGAAACAGTAAATCCTTACTGTATAAGAAGAGAGTGCTCCAACAAAAAATGTCTCTTTTTTCAGCAATACTCAAGTTCTGTACTACCAAAAGACTATATTTCAGTCTCATGGTGATCCTGGTGCAGGAGGTTGAAGGCTAGAGCGATATCCTGTATCCAGCAGGTAGAAGGAACCCTCTGGCTGTAATGAAGAGAGTGTGGCAGGCAATTGCTGCTTCAGTGCGTGCATCAGGCGAATGTGTCTGAACATGGATTCAGTGCTGCGTGTGGTTCCACCACCTGCTGCACTCAGGCAAGCTGAACTGTTCGACTGAAGCATACATTTGCCTCTGGTTTAGGTCTTAGATGACTGAGACATCAGATGGGAGATAATTTCCACGTATGCCCCATCAATAAGGATGACTGAATGGGCATGAAACTCTTGTATGTCAAAGCATAAATGGGGTGGCATCTGAATGCCCACTTTGACACACGCCACATGGACCATGCTTGTGATCGATACAGGATTAACGTCCCTAAGCTTGTCTTCATTGTTCACTTATGGGAAAAGGAAGTTCAAAATGCTAATGGCCCAGACAGGGGATGGCCATGCGAACCTCAGGCTGATTCGCCCACTGGAGGAGAGGGCCATGCAGATCATGTGTGTGTGCTCCCCCAGACCAGTGTAGGAGATGGTGAAAGACCCATAGCAGGTGCCCTAGGCAGTGTTATAGGCACCCTCAAGCATGGTTTCATTGGTGGGGGTGATGGTTATTCAGCATGAGGGAGGTGGATCAGTCACAGTGGGCAGTTGGTGCATGATGGAACATGAAGGAAGGATTCCAGGCCAAGGCTGCTGCTTGTATGTGGTTGAGAATGACGTGTAAGTGCACGTGCTCTTACACTGACTTGGGCTTACAATAACTGTGTCCTGTTGTGTCTCACACAGATCCCATCGCCGCATGGCCACCCTCCAGAGCTGGAATATCCCTCAGGCATAGAAGGAGGAGGAGGGGAAATGACAGAGGAAGCACCGTTCCATCTGACCAGCCCACAATCCACCATCACAGATATTAGCACTGCGGAGGGAAGCAGTGCACATTCAGAGTCGGTTGCACGAGGTGAAGGGCACAGCACCAGAGTGCAGGAGGAGGTGTCAGAGTCAAAGATATCTGTGCCCCTTGCGGGAGGGAGAGTAGTGACGATGATGCTCCAGCTGGCGTAGAGGTAGGGCCTGAGGAGTCACCTTATGGGGCACAGTGCTTGGATCAGCAGCAGCAGATCTGCAGACACTTGGCAGAGTTCCCCAAGGCAATGTGAGCTCATGCAAAGTGAGTGGAGGAGCCCCATTGTGGTGATGAGCTCGACCTTGTCTCTGGCGCTTGACCACATGAGTCTAATCATGAGATAATGGCCAATCTCATGGAGAGTCACATTCAGCATCACTCTGAGTGGATGCAAGAGCACCGTGAATTCCTGTGAAGGGAACGAGGCTCACTCAGTAGCCTGGAGCAGTCAGTTCAGAGTTTGAGTGCTCCCCACTATAGAATACATATGAGGAGCTGCACACCCATAACTGGATATTCTCACTGGTGGCACATCAGTTGTTGGAATGGACGCCTGCTCTGCCCCACCCCATCCAGCCCTCCAGAAAGCCAACCCAGGGCTGAGGAGGTTGCAGAGGAGCATGAGGCTGCTGTGAGTGGTTCTGTGCACTCATCTTCCACAGCTTCCCTGATCCCTCAGCCCTCATCTATGCTCCAGTGACCGTAGCTGCCCCTCCATTGCAGGCCCTGCAGTCTCAGGTAAGTCCCCAATGGGCACCTGTATGAAAAGGGCTGCCATGAAGATCCTCAATGCCTTACAGACAGACAGAGAGGTGGACAGACTGCCTCCACCTCTTCCGAGGCAACACAGGGGGCACCACGTAGGAGTGTTTGAGCTCGAAAGACACCATTAGGTTTTGATCACTGACGGGTTCACATGTGGTGTTATATCTCACATTGTTTTTCACCTTCTGTAAATATTTAATATAAATCAAAGGCTGGATGTCCTGGTCTATACTTGTTGAGTAGCGCTTACAATAACCCGGTAAACACACAACTGTGAATTACACAATTGTACAACACACAACATCTTAACAGAGTCACTGAAGGTTGCAGCCAGAAGTCCATCCCTTAGTCACCTGACAGTGTGAAGTCTTGCATGTCCATTAGAGTCAAGTCGGGTAGAGCACAAAGCGTGAGACATCCGCTGCTGATAGCAGTCAACCAATGTGGATATCACTGGCCAAGTCAGCATTTATTGCCCGTCCCTTATTTCCCTTGAGAAGGTGGTGGTGAGGTGCCATCTTGAAGCTTTGCACTCCATCTGGTGTAGGTACATCCATGATGCTGTTAATGAAGGAGTTCCAGGATTTTGATCCAGTGACAGTGGTAATGCCATTTAATGTCAAGGGCAGATGGTTAGATTCTCTTATGTTGGAGATGGTCATTGTCTGGCACTTTTGTGGCAATGAGGTTATTTTATGCTGCCCAGTCTAGAGTTATAGCATTTCTGTTGGTGCATCTGTCATACCTGCATATCCTGAGTCTCAACTGACACTACACAGGAGCACTCCTGACATAGGAGTCAGACCTCAGTTCATGACTAGGTGACTTCTTCACCATTTATTTGACGCTCTCCAAGAAACACTTTTAGATTTTGGGTCTTGTGGCAGAATGGATATCTCCTTGGAGATGTGAGGCAGCAATGGTATCAAAGGTACTCATCTAGTGATGTCTGAATAGCCATTTGCCTCCAAGGGGGCATCTACGTCCTCAAATGATGCTTAGGAGAAGCAGCTCTCTCTTAGGTCCTCCCTATTGACTATGGTGCATGAGCTGAGTTAGCTCTAGGTAGCTGGGCATGCCTTTCATCATTTCCCCCCTTGTCCCCCTCATCCTCGTGCTCATCTTCATCTGAGGCTGATAGCTCCACCTCCTCCTCCACCACCTCCTCCTCCGATGAGCAGTCTACTACACTGGACTCTGGATCTTGAATATGTACACCCCTTCACTGCACCACATTATGCAGCATGCAGCAGGTCACCTCTATCCTTGACAGCCTTGCAGGCGAGTATTGCAGTGCTCCTCCCGAGTGGTCAAAGCATCGGAAACACATTTTTAAAAGGCCAGTGGCCTGTTTGTTGGTTGCCCTGGTTTGAAGGTGACTGCTGTTACAGAGATGTCCTGGCACCATCTCCACTTGGTGCAATGGAGAAAGCAGCCACATCCTCAATGGGTAACCTTTGTTGCCCAATAAGTGGCCATAACCTGGGGTATAGGCTGGAAAAGGTGAGCCAGGTTTGGCTCCCTCAGGATGAAAGCGTCATGGCAGCTTCCAAGGATCGTGTGCAGAAGTGAAGGAGAGCCTTATTGTAGTCACACACAAGCTGCACATTGATGGAATGAAAAGCCGTTCTATTCATGTATCTGTGCCTCCGATGATGGTGATTTGGCGGCAATGTGTGTGCAATCGGTCAGAACTTGAACTTACAGAACCTTGACATGAACTCTATTGTACTTTGGCTCTGAGACTCCACATCTATTGGAAAATTAATGTGCTCCCCTACCTTAGTAAAAAGGGCTTTTGTTCTTTCACAGAGTGCTTACCCTTGTTCTGCTATTAACACATTCTGCTTTCTTACCTTTATGCCACCATCAGCACTTCCTTTAGCCCTTACCACTGCCATTAACACTCCCTTTGTCTTTTTGTCCATGACATCTTTGTCAATCTCTCCTTAGCCCCCTCCTATCGCTGGCCCTTCTATCCAGCTTCACCTGCTCCACCCCCTTAAACAGTATAAATTTCATCACATTTCTACTTCTCTTCAGCTCTCAAGAAGAGTCATTATGACTCAAAGCGTTGACTCTGTTTCTTTCGCCACAGATGCTGCCAGACCTGCTGAGCTTTTCCAGCATTTTCTGTTTTTATTAGCGAAAAGGGCATTGGTCACTGATGTCCTGCACCTGTGGTTGGCTGTTTGTGGATTGCTGCAGCAGATAGCAGCAGAACCCAGAAGGGTCTGGTTGCATAAAAGATCAGGGCCACAGTAACTTTCTCTGCAATTGGCAGGGCATGGGCACCTGTTGTTCGAGGCACGAGGTCTGCCTCCAACATGGGACCGATGTCTCTGACTATATCCTGAGACATTTGAAACCCTCACCAATATTGCCTTTCAGTCATGTTGAGGAAGCTGAACCTGTTCCGGTATACCCTTCACTCAGGGCAATATCTCAGCCTCTTCTTTCTTGCTGCTCTCTCTGGGGACTCTGCCACCTCATGCCCATGTACCCTGGCTCTAGCCACACGGTGCTGTTTCCTCTTTATGCCACATGTGGGAAGGCCCTGTGCCCATTTCTTCAACCTACCTTCCTTCATGGGCAGCACTCTGCACATTGGCAGTCTGTGATGATGCCCTCCTAGGCCACGGGGCGAGGAATGATGAAGGTGAGCCCGCACGAATGTGCCCTTGCTCTTTACCAGCCACCCCTTCCCTGAGGTCAGGCAGCAGCCTCTATCTCAGAGGGAAATTCAGCTTTAAATCTGATACCTCACACAGCTCTGTACAAGGCTTAGAGCTCTTCACCCCAGACCTTCAGGGTGGTTCACATCTCCAGTACCAAGTCATGGAACACACCATGGCGATTTTTGCACCTTTTGACAGTGAAAATGATGACTTCCTGATTCTCCTATCTCTTTAAATGGCCCAGCTGATTTGTAAATGCCATGAGTGTGCTTTATGCCCCGCCCCCTTTCACACAGTTGTCAATATCAGAAACACTGAGAGTGGGAGTGGGACTTCCTGATCTGGCTCCTGCTCACCATTTTGAACCCTCCAAGAAGTCTCCCCGATGCCATGAAAATCCAGCCCACAGTAATACAAGATACATATAGCACAAAACGACCAGTCTGGGCAAAATCAAACTTTGGTTCCCTTATTTTCCACGGTGGAAGTGTCTTTCTGGTTCACCATCTGTCGGTGAGACAGTGTAAACTTCTCCACCCCATGTTATTGCTCTTTGTGCAGTGGACAACCAGGACAACTCCCACTAAATTTCAGAGCCACACACTGTCCCACCCTTGAGATTTTGCATTTCCCTTCAGTATGACACTGGAGTGTCAGCTTTGATTGTACAACCAAAGTGGGTCTTTGTTGAGTGAAGAAGCAAAATATTCAGAATGAGTGGAGCCTGGTGGCTTGTCAGGCCAAGAACTGGAGCCACCGAATGTCACTGCAGTAAATAACTCACTGCAACTAGACCATTGCAAAGAGCTCAGAAGAACCATTGATTCACAATGGGCATCATAGGCAGGTTTTGCATCAGGTCATGGTTAGTGCTAAAGGCAGAGTCAGGAGCATTTGACAGGGATTATTGTTGCATCTGCAGGTCAGAATGACCTATACGCAGTGTAACTGGGATAGAAGTTAACTCTGCATTGGAAGTAGATCAATGAGCCATTTACTCTTGCGAGCGAGTTATGTGGAGAATAAGAGACCTATGGGAGTGAGTTACCAGTGCAGTTACTAGGCAGATATGTCATTGCAGTGCTAAAAGACGTGCTGCACCATTGGAGATGATTTCTTTCAGGTGAGATGTTAAACCAAAGCTTTTTCTACCTCTTTAGGTGACATAAAAAATCCTATGGCTCTCTTGGAAGAGCAGAGTTCTTTCTCTCAGTGTCTTGGCCAACAGCTATACCTCCACCAGCATAAAAGAACATCCATATTATTGCTGTTTTTGTGTAAAATAGCTGCTGTGTTTGCCATAAAACAAGACTCATTGGATTACAACTTTAGCTCCTTGCCTATAAAATGTTTTTGTGTGTGTTTGAACAAGATGCTAGAGTGATTATGCAACTGAAATTCTTCCATTTGCCAACCTAGATAATGAATTTGCTGTTTTGTTTTTCAGGATTTAACGCTTTGTTGAAGGGGTTTCCCAGTCTGGGCTCAGGGCACTGTGAGCACCGACCGCCGTTCCTCCTCAGTGCTGTTACTGTGAGGATGCATTCCCTGGATGAGCCCTTGGATCTGAAGCTCAGCATTTCCAAGCTTCGCATGATGAGGGGGAAGAAGCAGAAAGGCTTCGAGAGCATGGAGGAGAGCAGTGCCCGGAGAGAGCTGAAGATGACAGCTGATGGAACAGCTATCATCACTCCAGCATCTCCCCAGCCCGTTCAGTCTGGTGAGGGAACCTTCTCTTTTTGATTGACGAGCACCTGTGAAACTGGGGAACACTCTCCTTGATAGTAACAACTCATACTGGTGGGAAACTGAAGGTATTCTCCTCATTGTGCCCGGTGGATGTTAGTTCCTGCCACCGCTCCCCCCAGGTGCTAACAACTATTTACGTCAGCCTGTGGCCCAATGCAGTACTCTCGCCGCTGACTCAGGTTTGATGGGAAAAACAGAAACATCAAAAATAAGAAACTGAATGGGTAGGAGAAAAAGGGGATTCAGATGAATAAGTCATTAAAAGCAGTGCTGCAGGTCAACAGAGTAATTAAAAATGCTAAAAAAAATCACTGGGATTTATCTTGAGGGCTACTGAATTCAAATGTAGTGAAGTTATGTTAAACTTGTGTAAGATCCTGGTCAGGACACACTGCACATTTCTGGTCTTCATATTATAATATGGACAGGAAAACTGGAGAAAGTGCAGAGGAAAACATTATAAGGATGGTGCCAGAACTGAGAGGTGACAGCCATCGGGAAAGATTGAACAGGGCTGGGTGTTCTTTTTTAGAAAAGAGAGGACTTTGCGGAGAGCTGATAATGATTCTTAAAATTATGAATGGGTTTGACAGGGTAGGTGACAAGAGAATGTTCCCACTTATGGGTGAATCTAAAACGAGGCGCCATAAATACAAGGTAGCTACTAATAAATCCAGCAGGAAAATGAGGAGAAATTTCTTTACACACTAGTTGGAATGTAGAACTTGCTACCACAGGAAATGGGTTGAGTTGAGATGTGTTCAAAAGGAAACTAGACGTGTGCAGAAGAGAAAAGGGGATTGAAAAAATATGCAGAAAGACTGAGATGAGGTAGTTAGAATGGAAGAAACACAACACAGGCTAGTTGGGTCAAATGGCCTGTTTCTGTGCTGGGTATTATACGTCATTTTTATGTAAACGTCCCACTCCTGAGACTTGAACACAAAGTCTAGGCTAATACACGCCATGCAGAAGGAGGGAGTGCTGCATTGTTGGAGGTGTTGTCCATCAAATGAGACATTAAATGAAGCATTGTTTGCCTTCTTTCATGGTGATATCCTTCAACTAACAGCACTAAAACCAGATTATTTTATCTTGTATTACATTGTTCTGTGTGGGAGCTTGCAGTGTGCAAATTGGCTGCCATGTTTCCTACATTGCAACAGTGGGCTGATGGCGCCCCAGCCCCAGAAATAAAGCACTGCAGGGTGGACGAATGAGGGCCAGTGGGACCTCCGCCCCTCATTGGGATGAAAGCCCCGCCCTCTGGAGCTGCCGACTAATCAGCTTCATCAGTCCCAACAGCACCAGGAAGGCATCAGTGGCTGCTGCTGGGATTGCAGAAGGAAAAGAAGATCAAGGCCCATGGATCCCTGGAGCAGGTTAAGTCCGGCGTCTTGGGCCAGGAGGCTTTGGTTAGGGGGAGGGGCAGTGGGGTGGGGGAAGGGTTGGATTTAAGGGATGGGGCAGGTAAGACGGAAGAGAGAATTCGATCTAAAGTGGGGGTTGGCAGGGGTGGTGCTGGTGGGGGGTGGGGGGGGGGGTTTGGCCACCACACGATTAGCAAAGAGCAGCCCCTGAAGAGCGACATCCGATTCCTTCCCACCTTTAAACATTTAAGTGAAAAAAATAGGGCTGCCCTCTCCTGCCCTACTGCCCACGCCAAATGTTTTATGGCCTGGGCAACACATTATAAGGGTCAATTGGCTTGATAACCAGCCTAACTAACCCTTAAATTTTCATTTAAATAAGGTCGGCACCCACCCACTCCCTGTATTATGGGTGTGCGCTTGGAGTTGGGTGGGAAAGTGGTGGGAAAGGCACCCACCCTATTTCCTGTGCCCCCCCTCCCCCAATGCCCACTAGGTGTATGTAAAATTCATGCCAGTGACTGTACTTCAAAGGTACCTCATGGGCTGGAGAGCACTTTGGGGCATTGCAAGTCTTTTCTTCACTTTTTATGGAGGTAAACTACTGAGAGTCAGGGTGTAAATCAGGTGACCCTCACATTTGCCCCAGTAGCATCTTTGTACTTTTCTCTGCTACCCAGTTTCTCTGGTCTGTTGTCGATGCACAGAGAGGCTGGGTGATTAATGTGACTGCAGGTCTCAGTCAATGTTGCTTTGAGAAAAGCCTCTACAAGCTGTGAGGAACTGGCCAGCATTCCCCACCGTGCAGCCTGTCTGAGGTTCCTAGGTAACCTGTCATCATTTCAGCTGGTACAGACAATCCTGCTTACCACTTTACTCCAACATCGGGAGTCAGGATCCTGCTTTGGAAATTCTGGAATTCCCTCTGGTTTTATGGATAAATTAATAAAGTTGTTAGAATCATACAGAAGGAGGCCATTCATCCCATTGCACCTGTGCCAGCTCTTTGAAAGAGATCAAACACATGGGAACCTTGTCTTTATTAATAGAGATATAATGTTATCAAAGGAGGGTTGTTATGCTAACATTTATAAAAGACTGTTGATGTTTTTCACAGCCAGCGCCTAGTTTCATCAACAGTTAACATATATGGATCAAGTGCCGGTTGGTAAGTGCTCAGTGACACACATGCCTCTCTCTTACTCTCACTCCAGGTCCGTCAATCAGTTCCCAGGATCAGGAGAAGTTGGACTTGCATTTCTCTCCTGCTCGGAGCTCGGTCTCCATTGTGGATCTCAGCCTGTCTCCAGGCTCTGGTCTTGACTCTCCCCCTGGATCTGCTACACTGCCTGAGGAACTGCAGAACAGCGATGATGCATCGCCTGGTGTTAGTACCGTAAGTATCCAGTGCCTGGGACGGTAGCAGGAATAACACACTGATCACACTGTCATAATTCTGAATGTAGCTCCAAGGCCTGAGGCCATTGGTAGCACCTCAGCTGCCTGTCCAGCTAACACTCATTGTCTGCGCATTCAATCTGGGGCTTCAGGGGGATTTATAAATGGAATAACATATGCCCATGAGTGAGTTACTGGCTGAAGTTTAATCGAGGGGTTCGGTTGGTTTATGTGTACAGTAACAGATACCTGGGAATGAGTTACAGAGTGGAATCTAAAAAATTGAGGGTTCGGGTGATTTATATATTTATATAGAATAATGGATACCTGGAGTGAGTAACAGGATGAAATCTATTTGAGGGATTTGGGCGACTTTAAATATTGAATAATGGATAGCCAGGATAAACAATGTCTAGGCTTACACTTAAACAATGAACACTGTAATCAGGATCCTGCAGCTTCAGGAGAGAAATAGGAAAAAAACACCTGGAGATAATGATGAATGAATATTTTAACATGTCGCCTATGCAGGAGCCACAGCCAATCCGCTTCCTGGAAGGAAGTCAGAGCTCACAGACATTCCAGTTCTTCCTGCCACTGGGTTCCAGCAGCCCAGTGCACCTACCATCCCCCTTGCTGGTGACACCTCCTAAGGAGATGCCGAACCTGCTGGAGCTCCCCATGGAACAGCTGGCATGCAGGTGGCGCAAGGTAAGTGGAAGCACTCAGTCCCCCACCTCCCCCTGTTGCCATGAGGGGGTTCAGGAGTTCAGTGCCTGTGCAAGGATACTCGTTTCCCTCTGTTGTTTGGTGCTGCTACAATGGCACCAGTGAGTCTGTCACAAACTGAGCCTGGTCCTCTCCTACGAAATCCTCTGCGTTGTTCCCAGCAGCTCAATGATCGGGAGCTATTGCTGGACTGCTTTACCTCTGCTCAATTCAGGAGCAATTGAAACAAGGCTCAGAAACTCTGACCAGACATATTTCTGGAGGTTTTGTCACATGACATTCATGGCTCAGTGGGTTCACTCATAACTCTGAGTAATAAGATTGTCACTCCACTGTCAGAAGGGCAATTCTGAGGGAATGCTGCACTATCAGCGGGGCAGTCCTGAGGGAGTGCTGTGCTGTCAGAGAGGCAGTCCTGAGGGAGTGCTGTGCTGTCAGAGAGGTAGTCCCGAGGGAGTGCTGTGCTGTCAGAGAGGAAGTCCTGAGGGAGTGCTGCACTATCAGCAGGGCAGTCCTGAGGTAGTGCTGTGCTGTCAGAGGGGCAGTCCTGAGGGAGTGCTGTGCTGTCAGAGGGGTAGTCCTGAGGGAATGCTGCACTGTTGGATAGTTAATGCTGAGGGAGTGCTGCACTGTCAGAGGGGCAGTACTGAGAGAGTGCTGCAATGCTGGATGGTTAATGTTGAGGAAGTGCTGCACTGTGGGGTGAAACTTTAAACCAAGGCCCCACCTGCCCTCTCAGGTGGATGTAAAGGATCTCACAGCACTATTGAAGGAAGAGTAGGGAAGTCCTTGCTAGTGTTCTGGCCAATATTTATCTATCAGCCTGTCATGACACAGTAGTTGGTAAAAGCTGAGTTATTTAAAATCCCTGAGGGAAACTTTAAACAACTGTCATAACCTATATTTTCAATTGGTATGTTTGAGATACAACTCTGAATTCAGAAATGAAACCACCAAGCCTCCAGAGGTTTTTTATATAAATTAAATTAAACATTTATTAATTTAACAACAAATTTAAACACATTCACATGTCTACAAATTACTGCCATAATAACTTTTAAACAAATCCCCAAATTAATCACTCCCAGGTAAATCTTCAACAAGACAACAATAACCCATAGACTTTAAACAGACATCAGGCAAAGCACATTTTATCTTATGAATTCAAAATGAGGGTCCTTCCAATTTGGTCCTTTCAATAGGCTTACAGGCGGCTTAGACCTTACATGCCTTTTACCTACACACATAAAACTCTTCTATATATACTTAGCCTGCCCTTTGAACGCAAATTCTCATTGTATCACCAGACCCTTTGAATTCCTCCTCTTCTAACAATAAAACCCCTTTCGTAGAACCAATTTAATTAGTAATATAAACATATTGCTTGGTGTCTCCTAGCTAGGTGCAAGATTTCACCCCCAGTCTTTGAACGATTTATTCAACAAAATGCAAATGTACCCTCTACCTTCCTGTTTAACATCTCAAAACTACTATACATCAAAGCACCAAGACTAGCTGGCTTTAATCCAGTTAAGACACACAAACTCACACCCACAGACACAGACCCTACCACAAGTCCAATTTAAAATAATTTCCAATAATATTATATACATTAATATCTTCATGACACGGCCAACATCACTAAAGTAGATTATCTGGCCATTACCTTGATGCTGTTTATGGGAACTTACTGTGCACACATTGGCTGCTGCAGTTTTTTTCTATTACAAAAGTGACTACACTTCATTGGCTGTGAAACGCTTTGGAATGCCCCAAGGCTGTGAAAGGCACTATAGAAATGCAGGTCTTTCATTTTACTTCCGATGCCCTGGAACTGTATTCTGTTTGTGAAAGGAACCGTGATCTCTCCCTCTTCTGGTGACCTCTTGCCTTGCAGTGTAACCAGCTCTTTGAATCGCTCCAGGATCTGGTGGACCATGTGAATGACTTTCATGTAAAACCGGAGAAGGAAACTGGATACTGTTGCCACTGGGAAGGCTGTGCACGGAGAGGAAAGGGATTCAATGCCAGGTACTTGAAACTTCTGAACTGACATAGCCAGGGGCCCATCAGGAATTGGCTTAAAACCATAAGACCATAAAACCATAAGACATAGGTGCAGAAGTAGGTCATTTGGCCCATCGAGTCTCTTCCACCATTCAGTGAGATCGTGGCTGATTTGATAATCCTCAACTCCACTTTCCTGCCTTTTCCCCATAATCCTTGATTCCCTTACTGATTAAAAATCTGTTTATCTCAGCCTTGAATATATTTAACAACCCAGACTCTCCAGTTATCTGCAGTAAAGAATTCCACAGATTGACTACCCTCAGGGAAGAAATTCCGCTTCATCTCTGTTTTAAGTGGGTTACCCCTTACTCTGAGATTATGCCCTCTGGTCCTAGACTCTCCCACAAGGGGAAACAAACTCTCAACATCTACCCTGTAAAGCCCCCTAAGAATTTTATATGTTCCAATAAGGTCACCTCTCATTCTTCTATAATCCAATGAGTACAGGCCCAACCTACTCAACCTCTCCTCATTAGAAAATCCCTCCATATCCTAGATCAACCTTGTGAACCCTCTCTGGACCGCCTCCAATGCCAGTATATCTTTTCTTAAATAAGGGAACCAAAACTGTTCACAGTATTCTAGGTGTGATCTAACTAGCACCTTGTATAGTTTTAGCAAGACTTCCCTATTTTTATGCTCCATTCCCTTTGAAATAAAGGCCAACATTCAATTTACCTTCCCTATTACCTGTTGAACTTATATGTTAGCTTTTTGGGATTCATGCACGAGGACTGCCAAACCCCTCTGTGCTGCAGCTTTCTGCAGTCTTTCTCCATTTAAACAATATTCAGCGCCTCTATTCTTCCTGCCAACGTACATAACCTCACATTTTCCCACATTATATTCCATCTGCCACTTCTTTGCCTACTCACTTAACCTGTCTATATCCCTCTGTAGATTCTTTGTGTCATCCTCACCACTTGCCTTCCCACCTATTTTTGTATCATCTGCAAATCTGGCGATAGTACATTCACTTCCCTCATCTAAGTCATTAATATATATTGTAAATAATTGAGACCCCAGCACTGATCCCTGTGGCACTCCACTAGTTACACGTTGCCATCCTGAAAATGTCCCCTTATCCCAACTCTCTGTCTTCTATTGGTTAGCCAATCCTCTATCCATGCTAATATACTACCCCCAACACCTTGGGCTTTTGTCTTATTAAGTAGCCTTATGTGTGGCACCTTATTGAACACCTTTTGGAAATCCAAATATTTTAAATCTACTGGTTCCCCTTTATCTATCCTGCTTGTTACCGCCTCAAAGAATTCTAATAAATTTGTCAGGCATGATTTCTCCTTCATGAAGCTATGCTGACTCTGCTTGATTAGCTTATGTAATTCTAAATGCTCTGCTATTACATCCTTTATAATAGACTCCAACATTTTCCCAATGACAGAAGTTAAGCTGACTGGCCTTTGGTTACCTGTTTTTTGTCTCCCTCCCTTTTTGAATAAGGGTGTTACATTGGCAGTTTTCCAATCCTCTGGGATTTTTCCAGAATCTAAGGATGCGTGGAAGATTACTACCTGTGCACCCACTTTTTCTCTGTAGCTACTTCCTTTAATATCCTAGGATGCGACCCATCAGGTCCAGGCATAGACAGCAGGGAGAAGTGGGCTACAGTAGAAAGTCATGCCTTAACCACAGCATGAGAGCCACAGGGAGCCATGAAGATCCACACTCCTACTCCCAACCTTCGAATAATGATCTGATGTTAAACTGTAACTTAACCATAAGCAAACTGCTGCCAATGTTGGAAATGAGAAATATAAACAGAAAATATTGGAAACACTCGACAGGTCTGGCAGTATCTATAGGGAGAGGTACAGTATTGAGCCAGATCCTGCTGAAAATAAAACAATGCGTTAATGAGGCATGCTGCTGTTAATGTAGTAATCCAGGGGATTAACAGATATGGTATGAATTGTGAATCTTGGAAACCTGCTGCTCGATTTACTCTGCGCTGCCATTTGCTCCACACAAACTCACACTTACCCTCATACTCCCCGTTATTTTCAACAACTTGCTGGATTGCATATTAATTGTCCATTAAACTCACAGCAGATTGGAAAGCCTGGTAATAAATGCATAAGTACCCTAGTAATGATATTATAATTGTTAATGCAATGCCAATCAACCTCTCTGGCTCAGAAAGAGAACAGTTCAAATGATGGAGTGGGATGGGCAGTGGGTGAAGTAGAGATTTAAAAATGCCAAATATTAAATTTTAATTTTTGTCTTTTTTTTACTTCCTGTCCTATTTTCTCTCTCCTTATCCAATCTTTCATTCCCTCTCTTTATTTCTCTTTCTATACCTATTTTGACTCTAATTCACCTGATTTCCTTCTCTGTCATTCCTGTTTCTTCCTCAACCTTTAAATCTCATTGGTTAAAGACCTTACCAAGATCTCAGATGCCTAGTTGTCCTTACCATTCACTCCCACCCAGTCATAACGGAGTAAAATTTGAGCTGATGGGTGCAGGGAAAAGTGGTCTTTGATCTGGGATGTTCCGCTTGAGCAGAATCCAGCCTGATGCTTCAGGTCAGCGATCTTTCATCAGAACCGGAAGAAACTCGAGGTTCAACAGTTTATCAGAGCCAGGGACAGGTTATTGGGCATTGGGGTGGTGGGGAGTTCTGTTGGGAGGAAGGACATAAAGGAGGGTCAAGTGATAGAATGGAAGGCAGGGGTGATTAAATAACGATAGCGACGATGATGAAATACAAGTAGGGGCTGAAATAGGACAAGTAAATAAATAAATGATAGGTTGAGAGGAGATGTAAGTGGTTGCAGCAGGATAACAGAGAGGGATGGAAGCGTGGGAAACCTGGAAAAGAGGAGAAGGCTCACCTGGTCTGGGAATATGGCGGAGTATTTTACTTCAGATCTCTGCTATTCGTAGGACTTTTCTTGTTTCCTTTTGTGGTTTAGCTATGGGGGTAAATGTTTCTTCTGTTTAGAGACTGTTTTGTTAAGGTTGCAGCACCCATTCCTCTCACTGAGTTGCATGTACCCACCCAATCTGCACACCCATTTTGGTGCTTCTAGAATGTTCTATGTGTCAGGGTAACTGACTGATCAATGTCTCCACCAATCTTCAGGTACAAGATGTTGATTCACATCCGAACTCACACCAATGAGAAGCCTCATCGCTGCCCCACCTGTAACAAGAGTTTCTCTCGCCTGGAGAATCTGAAAATCCATAACCGCTCACACACAGGTAACAGTGGACCTGAAGGGGGAGCAGCGGTTACAGATCAGTGGGGTAGGGACAGGGTTCACATGTAAGTGTGGTCTGGGGGCGGAGGCACAGGTCAGAGTGGGTATGTGGGAGGCAGAGGTCACAGGTCAATGGGCCAGTGTAGGGCATGATGGTCACTGATAAGAGTGGGCCTGAGGGTTGT
Source organism: Carcharodon carcharias (assembly GCF_017639515.1). Classification (NCBI taxonomy): domain Eukaryota; kingdom Metazoa; phylum Chordata; class Chondrichthyes; order Lamniformes; family Lamnidae; genus Carcharodon; species Carcharodon carcharias. Next base: position 28,403,355 of record NC_054481.1, on the reverse strand, counting down.
TCACAGGTATGGAGTGGGACTGGGGCGAGGGTCACTGGTAAGAGTGGGGCTAGGGAGGGAGGTGGCAGTCACAGGTATGGAATGGGCCTGGGAGGTTGGTCACAGATAAGTGGGGGTGGTCTTGCCAATTTCCAGTTGCTGGGGGGTCTTGTCACTCACCTCTGGACCATCTCCAATGTTTGATTGCATTTTTTAGCATGTGGGAGCCAAGATCGCAGAAAGTAATTGAAGTGAAGACAAGGATTGATGGATCAAATCCCCCGGGACCCAGTGCTACTGAGAATACAGCTGGAAATAGCTGCTTTGACTTGTGTTCCAAGTTCTTTGTATTCTCTCAGAGGAACGGGATTTACTGTTGCTATTACACTATTGCTGTTGGTTTGGATCTTGTTATTCAGGTACATGCAACTTCTCACGTTCCAATGGCTGAACATTCCCTCTGCCTCTCTTCCAGGTGAGAAGCCCTACATCTGCCCTTACGAAGGCTGCAATAAACGATACTCCAACTCCAGTGACCGTTTCAAACACACCCGGACACATTATGTGGACAAACCATATTACTGCAAGATGCCCGGCTGCCATAAGAGGTACACGGATCCTAGCTCCCTCCGCAAGCACATCAAAGCTCACGGACACTTTGTGACCCCAGAACAACAGGGAATGCTGAAACTTCGACAGTCAACCAAGAATCCAGTGACATCAGATATGCCTTACTTAAATGGGACGCAGATCATCATTCCAAATCCAGCAGCCATCTTTGGAAACCATCCCCTCCAGGCACTGGGGGCCTCGCTGCCAATTCCGATACACCCTGCACCTCTGGACCTCAGCCCCTTGACCTGTGGCACTGTTGGATCTGCTGCAATCACAGCCATTCCTAGCTCTGTCATTTCTCTCAATAGCACTCCAATAAACCTAACCAAGACATCTTTAATGGCATCGCCATTTTCTGCAAGCACCCTTGGACTTCCGTTGATGTCCTTGGTGGCTGGCTCTCACAGCAACCTCGAAAGACTATCGGCATCAAAAGGGAAAACAGCAGGTTGTAGAAAACGGGATGGGATTGTCAAAGATCATCCTTCAGAAAAAGGATTGTATGAAAGGGTTGAGGCTCGACTAAGACCTACGACAGAAAGCTTCTCGATGCATCCAGGAGCTGTGATAGACTTGTCAAGTGGCATAAGCACCCTTCCTGGTGCTGACTCTCTCCCTCCTGGTTGGGTGGTCATTCCTCCAGGGTCAGTATTGCTCAAACCAGCTGTTGTAAACTGAATTTGGTCAAGTCAACTACTGCTGTAGTGTCCACCAACAGAGGCAACAATTCAAACAAGCCTGGGGTTACCAGGCCTCTACTGAGGTTAAAAAAAAGACCGCTGAGACTTTACCAAACCCTCTCTCTTGGTTTGAATACATCAGCCAATTTTATTTTATCTTCAAACTAAAAGAAAATGGATGATAGTGACCAACACTTTGAATTCTCACACTGAATTCTCAAGGCAGCAAGTGCAGATTTTACTCCAGGGGGAGATACTCTCAGCATCTCATTACTCAGTCCTTCTCATTGAAAGTCCTTATGAACTGAAGACTCAAAGCTTGCACAAGTCTGATAATAACCAGATGCAAATGATGTGGTGACACTAATTAAATTATAAATGGGGGACTTTCAGCTCCTCTGGGTGCTTAGGATTGCTGTCTTATGTTACTTCAAGTAGCAAAGATCTCTTTTTGTTACATACCAGCTCATTGAGATAGGTCAATCAGAATATTTATCAATAATTGGGAGCAAAACATGAAGTCTGTCAACAGATGAACGTCAAAATTGCGGTCATGCAGTTTAGATAATTTTGACTTCATTGATGAGAAAAAATGGATTTGGCACCAGAATGATTATTAGGATGCGGCGGGTGAGGGTTGGGGGGAGGGGGGAGGGCAGGGGCAATTAGGGGCATGGCACAGAACCAGCAGCACCTATGATCCAGCCGATCAGCCTGTTCCATGGAGAAGCACTTTGTATTGTAGTAATCCCAGTAGGCTTTGCTTCGATCTCATGAACACTGTTTATTCAGCCCACCAGAGGTTCATAATTATCACTATATATCAGCATAACCCTCACCATTTTGCCAAGAATTGAAGCAGTGAGCTTTTGTCCAATTCCTTCCCTCCTACTAACAAAAAGTGTGAAAAAAGAATTAAATTAGGACATTTATTACATGATAAAAAATACAAATATATTTCTGAAAATTGTGTGCTTGTATATAGTTTATATAAAGTTCCACACATTATAGTAAATATTCACATAAAAGTGAATCCCATGACATTGCATCTGTTGAGTCAAAAGAATATTAAATATTAGAGGGATTAGGAACAAAGTGTGACAGGGAAAGTGTTACAGGAAGCAACTGTGACATCTACAGGAAGTGCAGGTTATATGCACCATTATTAATATATATTATAGATATATAAGAATCTCCTATTTGTTATTTAAGCTGTAGGTGCCTCTGTGAGTCCGGATTGCCATTGGTAGAGATTTGCTCATGGAGTTTACCCATTAACTGCAGTCATTCTTTCTGGAACATTTTGCTTTCTTTATAGAATCATAGAAGCTTTCAGTACAGGAGACTATTCAGCCCTTTTATTAGTGCAATGCAAAAATCCTCCCAATATCCCATGCTTTCCCCATAGTTGTGTGTCAATCCCAAACTAATCTCACTGCCCTGCTCTTTCCCCATAGTGCAGTATCAATCTACGAACTAATTCCACAGCCCTGTTGTCTCTCCATATCTGTATCAATCCCAAACTAATCCTGCTGCCTCACACTCTGCCCATAGCCCTGTCCTTGATTTCAACATTTATTCAATGTTCCCTCCATCACCCTTCACAGCCATCTCTATATATTGTTATATTTGATCAGTTGTCAGGTGGGCAGGACTGACCTTTCAAGAGACTGAACCTCTGATCCCAGGACAGGTCAGTTATATGCTACCCTTTTTTGTGAACAGAATTGCTCCTGTACAACTTTTAAATGATACATTTTCTTTCTCTCTTCCTATTTTAGTGAACTTTTTTTTGTTCATTATTGAAGCTAGCTGCTAAGTAGAACAACAGGATGCATCTGAATTCATGCCAATAGATATTTACGAAATCAAAAAACCTTTGTCACTTGGTATTTTTACACTAGTCCCATTCAATATTCAGCGTCTAATTCTGACCTCAAAGGAACCCAGTGCTGCCAATTCCCTCATCTCTGAAGTTCCCTCCCCAAACCTCTCTGCCTTTAAGACACTCCTTAAAACCTACCTCTTTGACCAAGCTTTTAGTCATCTGCCCTAATATCGCCTTATGTGGCTTGGTGTCACATTCTGTTTGCTAATCGCTCCTGTGAAGCGTCTTGGCACTATGTTACAGGTGCTATATAAATGTAAATTGTTGTCATTCACCAGTGTATTTCAGTGGAGTAAATTTTAAGTCAACACTGTTGAGTCTGGAGGGTATTTGACCCTGACTCCAGCACTGAGTGCAAATATGAGCTGCCCTCTTTGCAACCAAGAGGACCAGAGGTGTATATTATCCCAAATGCCCTACCATCAACATAGTACGGCTTTTCAGAGGCAAACAGATTAATGAGTAACCAGGCAAGAGTCACCTGGGCATGCTTTGAAATAAATGGAGTGGGACAGTGCAGAGTAACACAGAGTGTGTGTCTCTAAGCCACCAGAGCGCTTTCCAACATGCACAACACTTGACTGGTCAATGGGGTGAATACTGAGAGCTATCAGCTTGATAAACAGCCAATCCCTTTATGCAGTGCACTTACAATCCAATTAAAAATAGCCTGTAGGGTGATGGATATTGTCAATAAAAGTACTGAGGAGCTACTCAGTTTAGTAGCCAATTACACTAGAGCACAAAGCAAACTGGAGAATCATTGGCAATGGGAGGTTTACAACTAACCCACCAACTGTCACCTCAGTGAGAACCATTGGTGGGTGACAACACAAGGACCCATGGCAAAGAGCATGTCAATCCAGTGGGAGTTGAGTATAATAGTACTCTGCTTCCTGGTCGATGGGAAGAAAAAATGTTGAAATGTGTGCGTGTGACAAAGCATACATCATGTGTGCTGCTTGCCAAACCATTTGTAAACCTCTTCGTTTGTTTATAAGTAGTTTATTAATTTTATTATGTGCAAGACAAAGAAACAATTATCTTTCTGCTGGCTGCACACTGTTAGCTGCTGTTGACTATACCCAGACTCTAGTGGGTCTGGATTTCTCTTTCCCCCTCTCCTAGTATTAATAAGCTAAGTGATAATGGATTAAGCTTTGTTCAAGGTCAGCTGTACAGTGTGTGAATCATTGAACAAGGTCCATTTGGGCCTGGATCAGATTACTGCACATTCCATGTTTTCGCAACAGTATTTTTTAACATGTTGCAAGTGCCTTTTTACACTAGAATATAAGTAGGTGTGACTCCCCTGATGGAGACTGGGTAGCATTAGTTGTTAAGGCTCAAGCTGATGCCATGTACTGAAGTCCTCTTTTTAGAGGAACACTACAGAATTTAAGGAATAACGTTAATAAAATTTAATTTGTTGACTTACTCTGTGTTCCAAGATGGTTTCTTTCTTTCTGACCTCCCTCCCCACCTGGAGCCATTGAGTGCCTCTTGGGTCAGTTCAGGAGGCAGAGTCCAGAACATCCTAATGGTGATTCCTCATGTGGGTGGAGCCATTCAGCCACTTAAGTATGCAGCGCCTGGCACTTATAATACAGGAAACGTGGCAGCCAATCTGCAAACAGCAAGGGGCCTCAAATAGCAATGAGATCAATGACCAGATAATCTGCTTTGGCGATCTTAAAAGGAGAAATAACAGGATATGGGAACTGAGAGGATACACGGGATTAGCATACTACTTATGTGAGAATAACACATCAACAGACGCTGGTTGGGCTGAATGCTCTTCTCATTTGTAGTGATGCTGTGTTTCCTACATCAGACCTGCATTTCAAAAGTACTTCAATAGTTGTAATGCATTTGGGACATCCAGAGTTTATGGAAGATGCTAAAGAGATGTGAGTTTTTCTTTTGTTCAAGACACACAACAAATATTTCGACATATTATTGAAAAGAATTACAATGTAACCTGCAAACTGCGTCCATAGTTGGGCAGTGACATATTCTGTCCTGCTGCATTCCAAGAGTTTAGTGTTTACATTGAAGCACAAAGGCAAAGTATACAACAATAATGGGATTTGACAGGGGCTGTACCATGGCAGGGTGCAGGTGTTGCTATCTTTGAGTCTGTGAAAAGTATAGCTCCTTTACAATGAAAAACATAGCCCAAACTCAAATACAAACAGAAAATGCTGGAAACACTCAGCAGGTTGGCAGCATCCTTGAGGAAACAGTTCTGAGGGAAAGTCACAGACCTGAACATTCTGTTTCTCTCCTCACAAGTGCTACCAGACTGCCGAGTATTTCCAGCATTTTCTGTCCTTATTTTGAATTTCAGGCATCTGCCGTATTTTGCTTTTGTATTGGCCCAAACTCAAATATTTGGTGTTCAAGTGGAGTGCAGAACAGCACAAACTATTTTAAATGGCTGGGAATTCCAGAAATATTTGAAAAATTCTCAAATGCAGAGGCCAGAAAATCTCTATCAGATAGTTTCATGGGGAAAATGCACTGAACTAAACAAGAGCTTGTATTTATATAGCACCTTTAACATAATAAAACATTCCAAGGTGCTTCACAGGAGCATTATCAAACAAAATTTGACACCAAGTACAAGATACTGGACAGATGACCAAAAGCATGGTCAAACGTAGGTTTTAAGAAGTCACTAAGAGGAGCGAGAAGCAGTGATATTAGAGAAGGAATTCCAATGTTTAAGCCCAAGCAGCTGAAGACAGTTGCTTATGGTGGAGCAATGAAAATTAGTAATGTGCAAGAGACCAGGATTAGAGGAACACAGAGAACCTGAAGGCTTGTAGGGCTGGAGGAGGTGGTTACTAAGATGAGATGTACTCGAGGCTTACTGATCCTTTGCTCAAGGAATTAATACATTGAATTTTCCACACGGTTTATTAATTGCAGACAAAACTAATCAAAATGCGAAAGCACTGAAGTCCAGTGGTCATGTCTGGCTCTGTTCTATCTGTATCTTTCCAGCTTGACCCGTTCCTATAGTCCTGTCCGGAGAATGCTGCAAATTCTATTATCTTCAACAAGCTTTACAATGGATGGAACTGCTGATGCTCTAAACTTTGTGCTCCAGCAATAATTAAATAAGCAGTTACTGCGTTCTCCTAAAGCTTGGAGCAAATTACTGTTGACAGGTTTTTATTTACAACCAGTTACATTTTATTTTCAACATTGCATTGAGGTTTTTTAAAGTAAAACTAATTAAGTTTTAACAGGTGTATGTGCAGCTGCAATAAGTCACTTTAGAGTTTCAGGAGGCCGAGGCAAAACTTGAGATGACTACTCTTTCTATATAAACTCAAGCCCAGGGCCCAGTTACATTAATTGGCACACAGACAAAAAAATGACCAAAGAGCAAGGTAAATTTCATTGCTTAATTCATCCTGAAAGAAACACTTAATTGATCTCCATAACATACTGAAGAGGAGCCGCAGCCGATTAATATTTAAAGAAGAAACTTAATCTGACCTGCGCATTTGATGAAAGTCAGTTGTGGGGAGTTTAAAATGGCCAACCTCCACACACCAGCATGACTGCTGCATCACAAATTATTCCCCCCACACTGCCCTCTAAGTACATGATTCATAACTGGTTCAAGGTTTATTTGGGTACCAATGGAAGCCAGCAATCCAGTGCAATCTCCAGAGCTGGTACCTACCCCAGTCCTTCGATCCACTGCAACCCCCAGAGCTGGTACCTATCCTCATTCAATCGAGGGCTGAACACATTTGATTTTCCACATATAATTTATACAGCTATGAATAAAGAATTAAACAAAATGTAGAAGTCAGGGTGTTTGAGAGTCACGTCTTGGACTGTTCTGTCTGTTTCTTTCTCGCTTGATCCATCTCTTCAATCTGTAGTTCCTCATCGAGTCTCTCCTTTGCTCTCACCACCTGGCAATAGTAAAGATTCACTTTAAAAGTTTGAAAGATGCTGGGATTTTACAAAGCCCACTCTTCATGCAGAGTGAGGATTATAGTGCATCTTTCTCCAGGTTCATAATAAAAGTGACTTGAAGTGACTTTGGGCTGGCTGGTAAAACATGCGCTCTTACCAGCAGAGGCTACTGGATAATGAACAGCAGGAAGAGCCCTACCTGGTTTTCCCCACTTAGCCTAAGGACAGCCAAGCTGAGATCAGTTAGTTTGGGGCAGACCAGGAATCCTGACAAACCTGAGTGCTGCACTACGCATTACTGCCAGAGCTCAAAAAGCAAGACTCAAACCTGTCTATGTTCAGGGGAAAAATTGCCAACAAATCTCTAAGACACCAGTAATTAATTACAGTGTGATTCCTTTGATATCATCCTCCAGAAGTTAAAATCAAACAAGAATGTCGCCTTTTACAGACTTTGAGGTCTGACTAACTCCAGGGAAACATTTAATAAAATCCCAAAATTGAGCTCGATACTACAGGTGGAACTGTGTAAAGTATGAATCCTCACCTTGGACTGCAGATAGAATGATCCACCCACAGACTTGTCGTTGACTTTGAATAAATGGTCATAGTTCTGTTTTCAATGAAGAGGGAGAAACAAAAAAACATGGTTAGAATGTTTACTGAGACAGGGGACAGGACATTAGACAGCAGAGGAGCACTGGTGAATTAGCAGAGGATACATGAGGATCTGTCATGTGTTAGAATCAACACCTCTACATACAAGACAGGTGACTCATTAACAAATATTGACAATCTCTACTTGCGCTTACCTCTCCTCACTAAGACTACAGTTCTAATCAGGAGTTGGTCTAAAGTGAGAGTACCCTGCCATACTCTGGTTGCTGAGCATGGACAAAACTACCAATTGATTCAGTTGGGTTCAAAATCAATGTAATGTCTGTTCTACTCACCTGCACCTTAATTCAGATTTGCATTTTACAATGATAAATGACTAACCATTGGGAATGTCTCTACCACAGACTATTTGGTCACGGTGCCCAACACAGAGACTTAGTCAGCTATTTCTGTCTCTCTTTTAGGCTGCACTGATCACGAGCCAGTGAATCTGGGACATTTATTGAAAGGTCATCCAATTGATGTGAAATTTTGCAACTGAAAGGGAAGTTAAATGTGCAGACACTCCTAGTGTAATACTGAGGAGTGCTACATTGGCAGAGATGCTGTCTGTCTTTCACATGAGATATTAAACCAAGGCCCAAACTGCCCTCTCAGGTGGATGCACAAGATCCCATAGCATTATTCTGAAGATTAACTGGGGAGCTCTCCTGTGTTCTAATCAATATTTATTCAACTAACACTTCCAAAATATGGATTATTTGGTCAGGTCATTCATTTGCTGTTTGTGGGACTCTGCTATGCACAAACTGGTTGCCCAATTCCCTAAATTACACAGTGACTGCAGTTCAAAAATACTGTACTGGAACTTTACCAGTCATTCCAAAGACATGTTAATTAAATGTAAACTTCTTTCTTCCTTTTCCTTTACCATCACCCTCCACATTGGAGCCCAATACAGTCCTGAGTAATAAAGCGATAAGATTGTCTACTGGAATCTGCAGTTGCCAACAGCTATCTTGAAAGCAGCAGTGGCCAAAGATCTTACCTGCTGGATGTCCTTTGAGTTGAGCGTTGTGACGTTAAGAATCTGCTGTGCTTCCTGCAGTGACATTCCGGAGATGCTGGAGGCAGCTGCTGACTGTCGGCCAGCTCGCCCGCGAGCTTCCGCTGCAGCTCTACTTGCTGAAAGTAAAAGGGATGTGAAACAGGCATCAGTCATAAATCCCATCATAAACTAATCGACATTACAGTAATGTCTCACTTACAATTACTTCCATGAAAAAACTGGATATATACTTGAAAAGGAAAGATTTTCAGAGCTATGGGAAGCAGGTGGTGAGTGGGACTAATTGGATAGCTCTTTCATGGAACCAACACAGGCACAATGGACTGAATGGTCTACTTCTGTGCTGTAAGATTCTATGAAGTGTCAGCAGGATTAACAATTAATTTTTTTCTTCTTTTAGTGGTTTAATGTTTTTTATAATAAAACATGTACTCATCTCCTCTCCAAATAAGATAATTACCACTAACTACAATCAGTAAGGGCAATGTGTATGTGGGGTTCCATAGTTGCCACCAAAACCTTAATGTATCAATGTCAGCTATGGTTCAGTGGGTTATACCCTTGTTTGTGTCAGCAGGTCATGGGTTCAAGCCCCAATTCAGAGACTTGAGCCCACCCCAGCACAGTACTGAGGGAGTGCTACACTATTTGAGATGATATCTTAGGTGGATGGAAGAGATCCCGGGACCCCACTGGAAAAAGAACAGCTGAGTTCTCCCTGGTGTCAGTATTTATCATTCAACCAACATTACTAAAACAAAAGTTTACAGCAGACGCCCCCACTTTAATTCAGCTTTGTTTTTTTAAGCTGCTCCAATAACTCACCAGCAAATTCCTGCCTCACCGCACGAGCAAATGCTCTCCCTACCACCTGGGCTCCCACAATGATGATCTGAGCCAAGTACTTGGCCTGCAGAGAGAAGGCAGACAGTTAAATCCCTGCTCCTGGACAGCAGCCCACTGCACATCTGGAAATTAGATTCTTGTCTTTCAGCAGCAGCTTGTGTTTGTCACGTTCCCCAGTCTATATTTCACCCTGAGACATTTTACTAACATGCAGCAGTTCCTCTGTAATCTCCTCCAGCCCTACAACACTCTGACATATCTGCACTGTCCAATTTGAATCACTTCACCATTGATGGCTGCGCCTGGACCTCAGGCTCTGGAATTCTCTCCCTTCACCTCTCTACCTCACTTTCCTCCTTTGAAAAACTTATTCATTCCTCTTTGACTAAGCTTTTGGTCATCTAACCTAATAGCTCATGTGGCTCAGGACCAGATTTTATTTCATAATGCTCTTGTGAAACGCCTTGGGATGTTTTATTAAGCTAAAGGCGTTACATAAGCTGTTGTTATGGCAGCAGTTTGGATGTTTATTCTGAGTTTCTGTGTCACGGGCTGATCCAGACTCTAATGAAATAAACCGGGGGGTGGGTGCTCAGCGTTGAGTTTCGGCCATTTGCCGCCCGCCCCTCGAGGTTTCTAGTCCAGGCGACACGGCCGAGATCTGGAACTCGCAGGAGAGAGAAATACCGGCACCCGCCGCCCATCCAACTCAGGCCGGTGGACGGAGAGTGCCAGCCACGGCCACAATCCCCCCCCCCCCCTTTCCCACCGCATTCCCCGGGCCCTCCTCGGCCCCGTTCCCCTTGCCATCCCCAGTCTGTTCCCCCATCCACCGGCCTCTCTCTCACCATGGCCCGTTTCCCGGCTCCGCTCTCCGGGAATATTCGGGCACCACGCTTGGAGTCAAGGGCACGGAAGGGTCAAAGGGTAGAAGGCGCTGCCGCTGACAATCGCGATGCGGACACAAGACGAGACCCGACCAGCGTCACTCAGCCGGCGCTGACGCCCTCTGCTGGACCGGAGGGCGCACAACTGTGTGCCTACTGCGTCCTCTCGCGGAAGGGAAGCGAAGAGCAGGAACTGGTGCAGGATTGACAGCAGAGCCACCAGTAACTCGTCAGAGGCCTCAGCTTCCGCCCCTCCCCCGATTAAAGAAGCTTTGCACGCTGGAATATTCTTATGTTCTCAACAACTTCTGTAAATTAAAAAGATGATTAAAAGGTGCAGCCTAGAGGATCTGGGTGTTCTTGTGCATGAAACACAAAAAGTTAGCATGCAGGTGCAGCAAGTAATTAAGAAGGCAATTGAAGTTTTGGCCTGGATTGCCAGGGGATTGGAGTGTAAAAATAGGGAAGTCTTGTTAAAACTGTACAGGGTGTTGGTGGGGCTGCACCTGGAGTACTGTGTACAGTTTTGGTCCCTGTATTTAAGGAAGTAAATACTGGCATTGGAGGCAGTTCAAAAGAGATTCAGTAGGCTGATTCCGGGAATGAAGGGGTTGACTTATCAAGAATGGCTAAACAGGTTAGGCCTTTATTCATTAGAGTTTAGAAGAATGAGAGGTGATCTTAATGAAACGGACAAGATTCTGAGGGGTTTGACAGGGTAGATGTTGAGAAGATGTTTCCATTAGTGGGGGACTCTCAAACTAGGGGACATAATTACAGAATAAGAGGAAACTTATTTAAAACTGAGATGTGAAGGAATTTCTTCTCTCAGGGTAGTGAATGGGTAGTGAGGGTGGAGGCTGGATCACTGAAATTATTTAAGGAGGGGGTAGATAGATTTTTGAAATATCGGGGAGTTGAGGGCTGAGAAGCTGGCACAAAAGAGGAGTTGAGGCCTGGAACAGATCAGCCATGAGCTTATTGAATGGCGGGGCAGGCTTGAGGGGCTGAATGTCCTACTCCTGCTCCTATTTCTTATGTTCTTATATATTCTTATGAGAGAATCCTACTGCTATTTAAGTAAATTTGAATCATATGTTAAATGTAAAAGAAAGACTTGCATTTATCTCTCTCTCTCTCTCTTCAGGTAACATGCCATAAAAAGATTTTGGCAACCATGGATCTCTATGTTAATCTTGCTCTGGAAGCATGAATCGTTGTTGATGATACATTCATCTAGCTTGCGAGACTCTTTAGAAGGATCGTCCTTTGTTGTCCTTGATCTCTTTTACCATTGATCTTTCCCATCAGCATCACACTTTCTAAACCATGATTTCTCATTATGTGCCCAAGAAGTTCCAGCTGTCCTTTCTCGTTCTTGGTCAGCAGAGTTCTTTTAGTCTCAGATTTCACTAACACCTCTTCATTGGTAATGTGACTTGTCCAAGATATTGTCATTATTCGCCTCAAAAACCACAACTCTGCAGCTTCAATTCTTCTCTGCATTGCTTGAACATCCAACACTCAGTTCCTTATGTCAAAATTAGTGTAATGTAGTATTCTAGGATTCTCAGCTTTGTTTTCATTGTTAATTTTGAGTTGATCACAATTGTTTTCATTTTTTGAAATGCATCTTTAGCCGTTCCAATCCTTTGTCTTATTTCTTGGTCGCACTTTCCATCCAATGTTAACATACTTCCTAGGTATCAAAATTTGTCTACCTGTGTAATCTTTTCATTCTTCACCTTGATCTTACATTCTGGTACAATTTTCTTTTTGGGCACTACCAAAATTTTGTTTTCTTACAGCTTATGCTCAGCCCATTCTTCTCACTTTCACACTACTCTATCCAAAATCTTTTGCAGTTTTTCTTCAGAGTCAGCAACAAGAACGGTGTCATTGGTGTATCCTATATTATTAAGGTTGTAACCTCCAACTAATATTCCTGGAGGTTATCAATCTCTCCAAGAATATTTTCATTATACAAATTGAATAAATCTGGGGAGAAAACACATCCCTACCGTTTAATATTCACAAAATCATTTAGATTGTTCTTAACCGGTACAGCTGCAGTTTGTTCCCAATAAAGATTTCTTATCACTCTAAGATCCTTGCCATCAAGGTCAAAAAACTCTAACATGTTCATCAGGTCTTCATATTTCACCATATCAAATGCTTAACTATAATCAATAAAACACATGAATATATCTTTTTCATCTCCATGGCTCTTTCTGATACCATGCGTACCATAAAGATAGCATTTTCCGTTCCTCTATCTTCTACAAAACCACATTGAAGAGCTGAAATTTTTGGCTTTATCTTGCACCTTACCCTATTCATCAGCTCTCAAGGAAGATCTTATTATGACTCATCAGACTGATAGAGTGATGGAGTTCACATTCAATTGTTCCAAGTTTTTTTAAGGAATGCAATAAATATTGATTTAAAAGGGTAGCTGGAGCATCTGGAGAGATCCCAGGGTATGATTGACACCCTGCCCTTTTGTGAGCCCCAGGTACAGCTGATGCAGCTGGTAGACCCTTGAAGGATCCCATGCCACAGTTATGGTGAAGCCACTGTGGAAGCAGGGTGATGAATCTTCTTGGTTGGCAGAAAACTGGTTCAACTAATGTAATGACAGGGGATTAAGCTGTTCTTAACTGAGCACTGCGACCTGCAGAAGGTAATGGCAAATCACTACTTGCCAACCATAAACATGGACCAACACAAATCAAAGAGAAACCACAACAGTGTCAAGGGAATCCCCACCAACCCATGAGGGAATGCTTCACCCAGTACGGTTAGTCATGCGCTACAGGTGACACTGGATTGTCATCATGTTATTGTCAGCTTCCAAAAAAAGAACAGCAGCGTCAGAACATGGAATGTGAGAACCCTGTTAAAACCTGGAAAATTGATGAACATCAAGCCTGAAATGAGGCATTTGAAAGTCAACATAGTTGGTTTGAGTAAAACATGTTTGACAGACGAAGGTAATTTTACATCAGACAGTATCATTCTCATCTAGTCAGGAGGTTAAAAGCACCAGAGAGGTGTAGGAATCCTCCTAGATGAAGAAGTTTCAAGACGTATGCTGGGTTACAGGGTTATCTGTACAGAGTGATCGTAGTTAAAATCAGAGCCCAACCTTTCAATCTTGCCATCACCCAAGTCTACGCACCAACACCTGACAGTGAAGAAGAGGATATTGGTCACTTCTATGAAGACCTGGTTAAAGTCAAACACCAATGTAAAAAAAAATGATGTGATTTTTATAATGGATGATCTAAATGCAGGTCCCATCAGGAAAGGCAACATAGTTGGACCTCATGGTCTGGGTGATCCCAATGAAAGAGGGGAAATGTGGATCGATTAGTGTACAGCAAATTATAAGGTTATTCTAAATACCTGGTTCAAGGAGCATCCAAGAAGAAAATACACCTGGAAAAGTCCTGGTGAAATGGCCAGAAATCAAATTGACTGTGACAATAAACAGCAGATTCTGAAACACAGTTCAACAAGCAAAGACCTACCTGGGCACCGACTGCAGAAGCAACCACGTACCCATGGTTTACACCATCAAAATAAAGTTGAGGAAGTTGGGTTAAAAAAACAGGGACAGTAAAGAGACTAAATTATGAGCTATTCAATAAAGAGAAGCTGAATTGAAGAAAAATTTAAAGTGGAAGTTCCAAACCGTTTTAAAAGGCTTGAAGGCCAAGGAAAGTATTCAACAAGGGAAAGGTTCAAAGCATCAATGTTAGACTCATCAAAAAACACCATTCCAATGAAGAGAAAGAAACAAAAATGGGTGACAGATGAAGTATTGGACCTGATGGAGCACAGAAGGAAGGTAAAACAAATAGATCAAAGGAAATATTAGGAATTGGATAAAAAGATCAAACAAAAATGTGTTTAAGAGAAGGAAAAATGATCCAACAAAAATGTGAAGGAATAGAAAAATGTAAAAACAGACACTCAAGAACAATGCATAAAGACACGAGGGAAATCACAGGAAAAGTTGGCTGTACATCTGGCAGATGCATCAAAGGAAAACATGGGGAAGTTATCATGAAAAGGGACCAATTGCTTGCAAGATGGTCTGAATACATATGAGACTTATTTGAGGACTAGAGACATGAAGAAAAGCCAACAATTAAGGAAAATATGGATGATCCAAAGATCACGAAAGACGAAGTAAGAACAGCAATAAATAAGATGGAAAAACAATAAGGCCAAAGGCCCAGATGACATAAACAAATTAAAAGTTTAGAAGACTTTGGAATAGACAAACTGACTCTCGTCTTTAATGAAGTTTACGACATGGGATAAATCCCAGACTTAAGTAAATCAATATTTATTGCATTTCTCCTGACAGCCAAAAGTGCTCTACAGCCAATGAGGCATTTTTTGAAGTTTTGTCATTGTTGTAATATCGAAGACATAACAACCAATTTGCTCACAGCAAATTCCCATAAACATCCAGGGACTGAGGATCAGAACAACAATAACAACTTGTAAGTATATAGCAGCTCAATATAATAAAACATCCCAAGGTGCTTCACAGGAGTGTTATAACGAAATATGACATTGAGGCACATACGGAGATATTATGTCAGGAAGCCAAAAGTTTGGTGAAAGTAGGTTTTAATGAGTGTCTTAAAGGAGAGAGCTAGGGAGGTGGAAAGGCTTAGAGAGGGAAATCCAGAGTTTAGGCATGGCCACCAGTGGTGGAGTGATTAAAATAGGGGATACTTAAGCAGTCAGAATTAGAGGACACAGAGATCTCTGAGGGTTATGAGGAAGGAGGAGATTAAAGATAGGGAGAGGTAAGGGCCACAAAGGGATTCAAAAATAAGGATGAGAAATGAGTTGCTTAACACGTAACAATGTCAGTCAGCGAGTGCAGGGGTGATGGGTGAACAGGTCTTGATGTGAGTAAGGACGTGGACAACAGAGTTTTAAATGAGCTGAAGTTTACAGAGGGATGAATCTGGGACACTAGCTAGGAGTCTGTTGGAATAGAGGTAACAAAAGCAAGGATAAAGGTTACAGCAGCAGATGAGCTGAGGCAGGGGTAAAGTCGAGCGCTATTACAGAGGTGGAAATAGACAGTCTTAGTGATGGTGTGGATATATGGTTGTACGCTCATCTCAGGGTCAAGCATGACATCAAAGTTGCAAACAATGAGTTAGCCTCAATTACCAGGGAGATGAATTGAGTCGGTAGTGGGAGAACAGGAACCAAAGACAATGGGTGGAATTTTCTGTGCTGGTTGGCATCACGTGTCAAGGCAGGAAGCCCAAAATTCAGTTTCACGACATCTTGAAACCAGTTTGCAATTGTCTGCAGTACCCTTCAATGGCGGGCCATGTTTCCTGCTATTGGACATCGGGAACTTCATTTTAATATATCTGCATATCATTATAAGCCCTGCTTGCCAGAATCACCCCCCACCCCCCACGCTAGATCATCTGGCACATGCTTCACAACAGCACTTATAAGGTGTGACCTGGTGAGTTGCACTTCAAGGGGAACTTGGAGGTGAGTGCACAGTAACGTTGCGCAGCACTCGTGATGGTCACTTGTTGGGCTTCAAGATTGAGGCGCCACACATTCAGATGAGGGCACAGGCAAATCGCATTTTCCTGGCAGGCTGACAGTGCGGTGCCAGGGCAAGGGCTGCCTGGGGTTGAGACAAGTTGGCGGGGGTGCAAGGGGTGCACTGTGGTTGATGGTAGTGCACAAGTACGTGCAGTTGCTGTGGTGGGGGAAGAAAAGCAGCCATGCATTAAAGTGACCATTCCCCCACAGCTGAGCAGTTTGGACACAGCCACATTGACATGCTTGGAGTTGGACCTTTAGCTTATCTGCCCATTCAAGCAACGCAGAGGCCTGAAAGTACCACCACATACTCTAGAGCTTTTCACCCCTCTGGCACAGACTGCAAACTAATGAACATTTTAGTGGACTGCAGAACAACTGGATGACTGGACACGTTGTACAGTCTCCTTGCTAAAGCTGGCCATGGAACAGTCACTGGTGGAGGTGCTCAGAGCCCCTTGCAATGTCAGCATCCCAGTTTGGTCCAGTCGCTCCCAGTTCAAGCTAACGGTGCGGCCTTGCAGTGTGAGTTAGGTGAATGGCTGTGCCTGAGCTGAGAGCACAGCATGTAGTCCAACGGGCAAAGCCGCCGCCAATTGGTCAGGCGGAGTGGGCCTGAGGTGGGTGGGGTCTTGGGGCAGCCATGCAGTGCACTAAACTCTGGACATCCAAGCGGTAGCCAGCACTCTTCGGGATGCATTAAGGGGCCTTCAGACTTAACCAAGAGAGGTTCTTCGTATACCAAAGCTAACCCATGCATCTCTCTCATCCTGCAGGAGGAGTGCATCAGGTGCATGGAGTCTGGTGACCTTGCTGAATGTCTCATGGCTTACAGAGAGCAGAGACAAGGGTGAAGAGAGTGATGGAGGCACCTGGCTGGGCAGAGGGAGGAGCAGCACCCTCAGGAAGAAGGGGCGGCTGGGGCTCCTGCATACGCTGCTGAAAATCCACAGCAAGTCATTGCTTTTGGCACCTAGCTAGACCCAGGGTCTTTAGATGGTGCTTGTTATTCCTGCAGATGACCAAAGACAAGTGTCACTGAAGACTGCGTGTCCAGGGAACTGGTTGGTCACATCTGCCAGCTGCTGCAGGATTTGGTGCCACGGGGACAGGGCCGTGATAGTGATCGCAGTGCTTAATTTATATGCCAGTGGCTCTTTCAGGGCTCCACTGGTGACCTCTGTGGGATATCGCAAGCCTCCACGCACAAATGTATCCATGAGGTCACGGGTGCTATCTTCACAAAGGCACACAATTTTGTGCATTTTGCCCAGGATCAGCAAAGCCAGGAAGCAAGAGCACTGGGATTTGCCCAGATCACACGTTTTCAACAGTGCAGGGTGCCATCGACTGCACTCATGTGGCGCTTAGATCTCTGTGGCAACAAGTGGTTAACTACATCAACCACAAGGGCTTCTACTCGCTGAATGTTCAGCTGGTGTGCAACCACCACAAATGCATCCTGCGGGTCTGCACACAGTTCCCAGGGAGCATCCATGACTCTTACACTCTCAGGAGGTCTCAGATCCCTGATGTCTTCCAGGGTCCAGAGAGACCACAGGGTTGGGTCCTCGGGAACAAGGGCTACCTGCAGAGGCCGCGGTTGACAACACCCTTGTGGCAGCCTCAGACTGCAGCAGGAAGAAGGTATAATGAGGCTCAAGCTGCAACTTGGTGGAGCAAACCGTCGGAATTTTGAAAATGAGGTTCCGATGTCTGGACTGGTCTGGTGGAACCCTGCAATATAGTCCGCAGAGGGTGTCTCGCATCATTGTCGCCTGCTGTGCCCTTTGCAACCTGGCGCTACAACAGGGAGAGGAGCTGGAGAAGCTGCACGTTGTCACCGATGAGGAGGATTTCAATGCTGATGAGGGAGAGGAGATCCTCGAAGATGATGGTGACGGCGATGAGACCATCTCACTGGCCAGATGAAGCGACCACGCTCAGGAGGCCCTCATTGCTGCTAGATTTGTGGAGGATGACAACATGCAGTGAGGAGACAACATAGATCCTCACATTACATTTGTGAACATTTGACTCCTGTCTGGCTGATGGCAGCGCACATACCCTGCGATAAGGCTCCTGTCATAGAGATGCAGTAGATGCCCATAGTTCCTGCCTTCAGGAGGATGATGACAACATGCAGTGTGGACACTACATAGATCCTTACATAGCCTATGTGAATATCTGACTCCTGCCTGGCTGATGATGCCTTGCTTGTGCTCTTGACAGGGTTATATCATGGAGATGCAGCAGGGAAACTTTAACTTGTCCTTATCCTATGCCATCCTTCATGAACTGAGCCCTTCAGGACCTCTCTGTCACTGGACACAGATGCTGATTGGATGGGGAGCCAGCCGCACCTCAAAGGTGCTGGGAGCACAAGAGAGAATGATGGAACACTGTGCCACCGGTCCAGGACATCCTGGCAGCAATGGTAAGCCCCATCGAGGTGCAGGCATGGCTGATGTGACTAGTGACAGTGAAGGCGCACCATCAGTGTGCTGGGAAGGTTGCACAAAGCACAGAGAAGAGGCCTTGGACTGAAATACATGCCTTTATCTTGTACAGGGATCAAGGTTTCATATCAGAGCGACATGAACACTGCTCATCAGAACAAGGAGCCATGGACAAGGAGATATTCTTGGAAGTTTATTAACAAAGTGCACATTATGTACAAGTGATTAACAACTGTGCCCAAGCTGTGCAACTGCCTAAATAGCCAAGTGGTTATGGTACTGGGTTTGTAACCCCAAGATCAAGAGTTCAAATCTCACAATAGCAAAACTATGAAACAATGTAACTTCATCTGAAACAGATGGAAACGGTTTTGTACTCGAAAGAGTTACATCTTCTTAACGTTTGGCCTAAATAGCCAAGTGGTTATGGTACTGGGTTTGTAACCCCAAGATCAAGAGTTCAAATCTCACAATGGCAAACTATGAAACATGTAACTTCATCTGAAACAGATGGAAACAGGTTTGTACTCGAAAGAGTATCAAGAGTTCAAATCTCACTAATGGCAAAACTATGAAACAATGTAACTTCATCTGAAAAAACAGATGGAAATGTGTTTGTACTCGAAAGAGTTACATCTTCTTAATGTTCTTAACCCTGCTGCTATATCTTGGTGCTCTCCTGACATCTATTGCTATACCCTGTGATGACCTTGATGGGCGTCCTCTGGAGGACCAAGACCCAAAGGGCCCCGGCCCGCTTTCAGGGTCCTGCTGTGTGGCACGGGCACCCTCCTTAACCTGTGGAGCTGGATTTTCTGGGGATCACAGGAAGAGGGGATTTGGATGGGCCGGACACTCCTGGAGCCGCCTGGGTGGATGGTCCTGGGATGTGTACCAGCTGATCCTCCTCCCAATGGGTGCCTGAGGGGAAGGGGAAGCTGGAGTGAGATCGAGCTGCCCACACCCCTCATGTGTTGGCGTTGGAGGCCATCTATATCATCAGTGATGGAGTTCAGCTCGCGCAGCAGTGCAGGACCGATGTCCTGGACTAAGGTCTCCATGGCGAACGCCATCCTACCAGTGTTGACCTCGATATGTTGGCATGCCGGCGCTGTCCCCTTAAACTGAAGGCAGACAAACTCCTCCATCACGCCTTGCAATCTGAGGAGTGCAGCAGACATCCCTTCCTGATGTTCCTGAGCTTGCCTTTGCATCTCCAGCAACTGAGGTATGACTGAGCCCAGAGGTTCATCATCCGACTCAGTCAACAGATTTCTAGTCTCCAGCAGCCCTCTGAATGCCGGAGACCTGGGAAGTCCCTGCTGCCACCTGCTGTGGATCAGACAGTGCGATGTACTCACCAGATTGTGATCCCAGGGCTACTCTAAAGCTTGGTCCCACCGAGGTGTGTCTCTGCGCTGGTGGAGGGTGTGGGTGAGCACTGTGAAGGGTCTTCAATGAGGATTTAAGCAGGTTCCTCTTCTGAGGTGTCTTCAGGGCTTCAGTCAAGGACCTGGGCCGTGGACCCCCTCGGCTGTTTCTCAGACATGCCTGCGGAAGCAAGGAGAGATATTTAGTCCATGGCAGTGGCCTGTGAAACAGGACACATCACTCACAGCATGGCTGTCTGATGGATGTTGCACTGCTGGATCCTGTGGTATCAGCACAGGAACAGCCCAGATCTTTGCTGGCCAGCTGTATGACTCTATTTTCAAAGTCTGTGAGGACCTAGGTTTCAGGCATTTCTCCACCAGTCTGTGACCTCTCCCTTTTGTTGTATGTCAGCTTGTCCTGCATGAATACAGATGGAGAGAGCGTAAGCAGGATGGTTGCCAAGCCAGATGAGAAGTATGCCTGGCATGCGTGGATGGTGAGTAGTTCCATGGATGGGACGAGGACAATGGTGTGTGGGAGAGTGAATGGCGATGTCCCTTAAACTGGCAGTGAGATCCCTGTGGATGTGTGATGGGTTTGTGAGTGTGACCGCTGAGTGATGAAAAGAGTGATTTATCCTGGCAGAACAGAGATCATCATTCATCCTCTTTCGGCACCAGATGGCTTTCCTCTTTTGCAGGACATTGGAACTGACCATGCTGCCTCGGCCTCCCAAGCCAGATTGGTGATGTTGCTGCCCCTCCTGTGGCCAGAGCTGGGGGGTAGAGGACATCACACGGGCTTCCACGGCATCCAAAAGGCAGGGGAGCTGCAGTCTTCTTGCCTTTTGGGGCCGTGTCTTTTGTGTAGCAGTCCTGGGCAGGAAGCACTGAGAGGTGTGCGTGCGGCTGCACTTTAAATATGGCACCCAGCATGAGGGAGGCAAGGTGATGGTGTGGCAGGTGAATCGGAGGCTGCCCACCAGCGAAACTGGGGCATGTTTTCATGGCAATGCATGATTAATGAGGCGGGTTTGGGACAACTTGGCGCGAAAAGCAGTCATTGCGGCTGGCGGGTAAAACCGTCTGCCACTGCACTCAGGGCAAATCTAGGGCAATTCTGTCCAATGGCTTTGTTCTTCCCACTATTTTATTAGAGGAAATGTCTGCTCATCCAGCATTGGATACCAGATAAGGAGTCTGATAATTTAAAGTCTGTGGAGCTAGAACTAGGTGCTGTCAGTGTACATGCGAAAATTGAAGTTGTGTTTTTGGATGGTGTAGCCAAGGGGCAACATGTAGATGAGAAATAGGAGGGAGCTGAGGATAGATCCTTGGAGGGCACAGAGTTAACGCCTGTGAGAGCAGGAAGAGAAAATCATTGCCCGTCATTCTCTGGCTACAACTCTGTACATAAGCTGGAATGAGGTTTGAGCAATCTCACACAACTGAACGATAGTGGAGAGACATTGGAAGATGCTTTGGTCAGCCATGTCAAAGGCTGCAGATAGGTTGAGCATGGCTAGTTTACCTTAGTCACAAACACCTTGGATGTCATAGAAGAGTAACATGTGAACAGTTCAGTTTTAATTCCTGCACATAGGCTGGAGAATGTGTGTAGACATTAAAAAATAAATGTTGTCAATCAATTCAAGATGCAATTAGATATTTAGCATGATAGGATCTTCAGGAAGAGGCCCCTGGCAATTACCAGCCCCATATATGGCAATACCCAATACATTAACCCAACTTTTACCCACTTTTGGTACTGGTGAATTCTGCTGTTCAAGTTCAGCATTCTCTGTTTGTAATTCAGATTTCCTGCATTGTTCTTTTTTAAAATCTGTAATCATGAAGTATAGCTTCCTGACCAGCTTAAATTGTGAGTTCAATCAGGCTGCAACTATGCAACACACTCAGGTAGTACAAGTAAAATTCTCTCACTTCTGCAGTGATGGAGTGATTGGGTTAAAGTTCAGCTAACTGTTCAAGGGAAAAGTGACTGTAGGCAGTTGGGATCCAATCTTCTTCCATCCAAACCTGCATTTAAATAATCTTACCTATGATTCCATCTTACAAGTATAATTTTTATAACAAACCAGTACCAAATTGTAGGAGGAAGAAAGACTTGTATTTCTACAGCACCTTTCACAACCTCAGGCCATTCCAAATTTCTTTATAACCAATTACGTACTTTTGAAGTGTAGCCACTTAATGTAATATAGGAAATATGGCAGTCAATTTGTACACAGCAATGAAATAAGTGACTGCATCATTTGTTTTTAATAATATTGGTTGAGGGATAAATATTGGCCAAGACATCAGGAATAATTCCCCTGCTCTTCTATGAAATAGTGCAGTGAGTTCTTCTACATCTACTGAAGGGGCAGCCAGAAACTTAGTTTATGGTATAATCTGAAAGGCAACACCGCAGACCGTGCAGCATGCCTTTAGTTCTACACAGGCAGAACCAGCATAGATTTTGAGCTCAAATTGTTGGAGTGGGATTTGAATCCACAATCTCTGACTCAGGGGCCAGCCACAGCCAACACTTATGATTTTACAATACCCAAACAGGTTTCTCCAAAATATCTCAAGTGTAAACATTGTTCCATGGGCAAGTGTGGCATGCAATTTGCATGTAGTGAGTTCAGTTTTTGGTGCTGTTGGCTAAGGGAAGAATACTGGGAAAAATCTCTGCTTAGATCCTGGAGTATGGCTTGAACCGTCAAACTTCATGTTCAAAGGTCAGAGTGTCACCCATTCAGCAAATTATAAGGGACCTTTGCTTGGGTGAAATTAATGAAGAGTTATTCTGCTTTGTTTACATTAGCAGGCAGCTAATTTCCCCTCCTTCATCATTTAATTCCCTACGGTGACTCACCAAAATTACTGCAACAGCACCTCCATCCCCAGTGACCTCCATTACCCAGGAGAGCAAATCAGCTGTTACGGTGGTGTGTTGATGTCAAATATTACATTTCAATTTCATCCGCTGGACTCACATATGGAACTTTTACAAAAAGGAGTTTCAACTGTTAAAACAAAGGCACTGATTTAAGATGGCTGCCAGAGGTCACCTGACATGTCTGTAACTGCAAGTTGGTCAAGTTTCTGGAAGTTTCCAATGTGGATTATGATAAGGACATGTTCAGGCAGCCCTCCTGTGGAATTTCATACCAGCTGATGTTAAGGATTAATTCAAAGATGGATGGAGACTTAAAATGGCTGCCACCATTTGCAACACTATAATAGCCACATTCCATTTCTGTCAGGCTGGAAACAAAGAGTCTACAGACACAGTGACTACATCTTTGACATGGTCTTCTTCCTAGCTCATTATATGAAAGAATGAGTCATTCAGAAGTGATGGCTTAGACATTAAAAATTAATCACCTAGGCCATAACAATAGCCATGGTCTGTCCAGATAAGAGCTAATCATTTACCTTCCGTGGAATGCTTAATCATTATGGAGACAGAAGTTATGAGATCTGGATCACCATTTTGAAATGTTTTTTTATTACAAAACCCTGCTTGCTTTTGAGCAATCTGAAGTAGCAGCATCTGAAAGCAGATGACATCAGCAGCTGAAGGCTTCTGTCTTTCCACTCTCGAACAAATTGAACTCTACCTGCTTATATCACACTGTGGACAGCAGACAAGATAAATTCTAAATAAGACTTTGAATTCCAAAGCAATGTTTCCACAAGAAAATCAAGGACTACAGCTTAAGAACTGGTTGGTTTTTAGCACAATAAAAACGAACCCCTTACGTGTTTAAACTCAAGGAAGCTGTCTGAGTTCTTTGCCATTAGCATGTAAACAGTTAAGTACATAAACTGAATTGGCTTGTTATCTTTATAAGGTTTTAAAAACCTTGTTACAATTGAGGAGTGGGAGAAAACGGGGAATTCCTTGCACCCTTCTTCACCTGGTCGTAACACAGCATTGCCACAGGAACACTATCACCTCCAACTTACATGCCATCTTCACTTGGAACTATATTGCTGTTCCTTCACTTTCGCTGGGTCAAAATCCTGGAACGCCCTCCCTAACAGCACTGTGGGTGCACCTATATATCATGGAATTCAACAGTTCAAGAAGGCAGCTCACCACCACCTTCTCAAAGGCAATTAGGGATGGGTACTATGCTGGCCTTGTCCATTTACAAAAATGAATAATAAAAAGGTGGCTTCTATCTAAGATTGCAGCCAAAGATGAAGAAGCACAGAAGGCTGAGCTCCAGTAATTATCAGCTCAGGCACATATCCTCCAACTAAGTTTCATTAATTGTGTTTCTCTCTCTCCCCCAATTAAAAATGTATTCTCATTGAAGTGAGGGACGTTAGGCAGCAAGCACTCCCCAAGGTGAGGGTCAGAGTAAAAGCTCCTGCCATTTGACTGGCAAATGCCTCACCACCTCATCTTAGCGAGAGTCACCCCATCAGGTACCGGGGGAACATTAAAATATTTCCCACATCAAGCCTGATTGAGATTGCTAATTCCATTTTTGGGTTTGTTTTGTGCTGTGCGTTTATGTCCGCCATGATTTGGCCTATCTATTTTACCTCCAACTATTATGACCAGCTGACAGAGATATCTTCATCCACCCAGGAAGGTTTTGATTCCAGGTTCACCCATTCATTGTTGGTTTTATTTACCTAACATACTCAGATGAATCATGTTGATACCAAGGACACTGCAGGCATGGGATGAAATTCCATGTGCAAAGCACAAATAAATGTGCCTCAGTGATGCTCTCCAATCACTACTATGCTGCCTTCCCAAACAAACAGCTTGCTCACACTCTCACATGTTGGAAGGCAATTCAGGCCTGAGGTACCACAGTCTAGGGCTAACATAATCCAGCAAGGTTCAGCACAAGATCAGAGTGGGAGATCTGGCAAAGAGGGTGTTAGTTCTGCAAGTAATTGTACACAGCAGGAAACCGGTGCCATTCGTCATTGTTTCCAAGATTGAGATCCACATCCTCCTGGAATCCCATTCACCGGTTGTCTGTTGCTCTACACCGAATCTGTGCATACGCAATACAAAGTTCACCAGTCAGTTCATTAAAAAACAAAATTTATTTGGTCCATTGGAACCTGAGATTTTTCAAACTACATGATATATATATATATTGATTTATTTATATTTTATATATATATATATATAGATAGACTCTAAAATTAATAAAATTCTCCATATGACACATTCTAGTATTCCAGTTTTAGGAAACAGAAGTCACAGGCTCGTCGCCCCACAGCCAACGTAGAGCATCATATGCTGGCTCAGCTTCTCTATCACCCAACCCCACAGGAGGGCTGAGGGGAGGGGTGGCTGAGAGAGAGAGGGAAGGACTGAGGCAGAGGGGATGGGCCAGGTTGTGGGAGCTGGAGGTTGGGGATACAGGACGTTAGTTCTACAAATCATCGCAGGTTACTTGGGAAATCAGTGTTTGTTGGATATGATTTAATGTTTTTGCTCTGCTTTGAGATGAGATGGATACACTGTGGGGAAGGGAGAAGGTTAATGGGTTGTGGGTCTGAGAATAAGCTGGCACAGAAACTTAATCCATTTATAATTCGAACTTTAAAAAAAATGCTCCTTTAAAAAAATCAGTAAAACCGAACGTCTCACTTTAAATGACTTACTAAAAAGGGAATAAAAGAAGGATCCAGGAAGGAATGGCCATTATAAGCAGGGCTTCTGATTATAGCAAGAGGGCAGGTTGGTCTGCTCATTCTGAGAGATTCCAGGATTTCTACCAGTGTTCTTGGGGATTTCATTCCATAATTCCCTCCATTTCTTATCAGGGTCACACTGGCACTTAATGCTACATTTATTACATGGATCATGGGCGTTACTGGGAATTTAGGAATCATCCCACCATCTTGTCTGCCTTTCTGTCACTAGTTGCCTTGGTTACATGGAAACACAGACATACCGTTCTTTCTGACCTGCAAGAATGGGAAAATTCATCATTCATACAAAGGTTTGTTTCAAAATATCACTCCATTTTTGAAAGAACTGGCAAGAACAAACAATAAGGACAGGGTCAGGTTTACAGCCCCCACACTCAATATCCTTCAGCACCCAGCGCATACAAATTTGCCAATGGCAAATTTAGATGCAATGTTACCCTATGTGTTAGGTTAGATGAGGTTCCTTTAAACTTATTGTTCTCCTGTGTATTTGGCCCAGTGTTTGCATGTGACATTGTTCAGGATAACAGGTTTACAGTAACCTCAAAATTCCAGCAAAGCACCAAAACGGTGCTTTTAGATTACGAACAATTAACCTGAATCAGTCTAATAACCTGAGGAGAGATCAAGTTTAGCTGCATGTTCCTGACCCTGGCTCATTGACCCCCTCCCCAATCTCTGCCCTAGGCTAACTAACCCCCCTCACTCCCCAATCCCTGACCCATTGTTTTCAAGTAAAAGATAAAAAGTCACCAGGGTACAGACCGAATATATTTGCTGCACTAGATCTGTGTGTAATTGTGGGTCAGGAGACATGACAGTGGGGGAAATGCAGAAAGCCTGAAAGTGGATCAAATATGGAGAGAGGTAAAAACAGAAAATGCAGGAAATACTCAGCAGGTCAGGCAGCATCTCTATTTTGCTATTCTCTGGGGAGGTGATCAGGTTGTAATATTCGAGTTGGCAGACTGTAGAGCAATTGAGTAAGGTTTCAGCTCTCGATCCAGCCACAAGACAAATTGAGGGGGTGCGGGGGGTGGTGGTGGTGGTGGTGGTAGTGGGGGAGTTATAACTGAGGACACAGGGATTACCAAGCGCAGGGGGAGATGACCAGAGCTTGGGGGTACTGGGTCTGGACTGTGTTGCATAGGCAGGTGTCCATTGCTCACTTTAAGCTATTGCTGCAGCTTTTTGGGTTTGGCTCCATGTACGCTCTCCTCCAGTCATCAATCCTGACCAGACATTCCTTCTAGACTAGCTCAGAGTAGGATCTGTAGCCTGGAACTATTCTTGTTTAGCTCGGGTATTAGGGCCGATAGATTTCCCCCTTCCTGATGATGGGAGTGGGAGCAGGAGCAGGAACAGGAACAGTGCATCGACTCTAAAAAAAAAAATTCAACCTATAAAGAGGATTGGAGCTCTCATAAATGGCTCTCATCATTCGACACATTTCCAACCACAGTGGGCAAAGGTTGTGCAGGAGCAGGCAAAACCATCACAGGGGTCGTGGATTGTGCAGACCAGCAACATCAGGGGTGAGGGGGGGGCTGTGTGTCCCTTTTGTGGAGGACCATTCCCCCAGTGAGGGCTGAGCTGCTTTGCGATGAGCCAGACGGTGAGTGATGGAGAAACCGGCATTTCCCTCCAGCTGTGATAATACCACCAGCACCTGCCTGTGGGGAAAAACACACCGACAGTCAGCGAGAGCATCCTATATTCACTTCCCTCGCTCAACAGCTGGGGCACAGTGCAAGGTGCAAGCTTCACATTACTCCACTGAGCCTCAACTCTCCCCCTAACCTCCCATCTCTCTGTCTCTAATTTGATGCTGCACCAGACTTGATGCAATTTCTGACTCCATTGACTCGTTTTTTTCCTGGCCCCCAACTCTCACCTGCCTAATCCACTCTCCTGCCCCTAATCTCCTCCCAGTCCCTTCCACCCCTACTTTCCACCAGCCCCCTCCCCCTCCACTTTCCCAATCAGGAAGGGAAGGTCAAGCTGATTATTTTCACTCCCCAGCTCAAACACATTGGATCCATTTGGTGAGGTTGGCTAACTCAGCACCGATCAGGCACTGAACCCAACTAGGATGGTTCAATATCAAACCACAAGCAGTACCTGCATAATCAGCCCCCATATAACATTGAGGAACACAAGACCCCTTTGCAATGTCTGAAGTAGTTATGATTCCAGGAGCTAACTGGACATGCCTGGGGATATCTGGCTGCTTGACCTCTGGCCCAAATAACTTAGCAACAAAAGAATGGTTGGTAGTCAGCACAAGGGAAGCCTGATGGGGGTAAGGCGTCAGGGAACATTCAATAGAATCCTGCTCTGTGGATATCCCAGTAACTTCATTGATCTCTGAGCCCCATACCTGTGCAATGGTGGCACGCTGTCAGTCGTTTTCAAGCTACTGCGAGTTGAGACTACATTGAAGCTGTCGGAACAGTCACACGACACATGCAGGTAGTATTTGTCGTGACGATTCTCCACCACCACAATCAGTCCTGCCCAGCCGTGGGTCAAGTAATAACAGGTCATCCCCTCACGACCCTGTTCAAAGGCAAAGGGGTCAGAGGTCACATTAACCTTCCAGCAAATATTCAACAGTGCAAACTTGATTGTATGAGGTTTTAGTTTGAAGAACGAGTGAAAGCTCAAACTATAGAGCACAGACAATAAAAGAAAATAACTTTTATTTCCACAGTGCCTTTCACAACCTCAGTATGTCCCAAGTGCACCACATCCAATGAAGTGCCTTTGAGGTGTAAGCTGTAATGTAGGCCCAAGATACAGGCTGGGATTTTCCTGATCTGTGTGGGTCAGAGACTGTGACTTCATGTGACACTGTGAATGACCAGAATGTCTCCCACTTACAGTGTGCTCTCCTACCTCATGCCTCTCCCCTTTGTGCTCAGTTAGCAGAATGACTGCATCGGCCAGTGTTGTTGGCTGAGTGTTGATCTGTTCCACCATGACGGGTTTGGAGCTGTACACGGCCAAGATATGTCCAGGGAACTCCGGGGTACATCGGCTACTGCTGGTAGGGCTTGAAACACCTAGGAACAAGGGTCCATGAGTGAAGTCATTGTACGTCATTGATGGAGCTTAATGAGATGCTGCTACAAACATGACCTTAACAACGCCACAGCCACATATAAAGAAACCTTCACTGATGAGAGATGTTGGTTAAGGGATAAATATTGGCCAGGGTACCAGGGTAACTCCCTTGCTCTTCTTCCAATAGTGACAATGGCATCTTTTCCATGGACCTGAACAAGCAAACAAGACCACAGTCTAATATCTCATCCAAAATAGAATGCAGCTCTGTCTCTGTACTGGCACTGAAGTGTCAATCTACATTATGTGCTCAAGTGCCTGGAGTGGAACTTGAATCCAAGAGCTTCTGTCTCAGAGGTGGGGGAGCTCCCACTGAGCGAGGGCTGACAATTAGCACTGGGGTGGAGGGGGGAAATCAGGAAGAAGCCATGATGATTCCTTGCTGTGGAGACATTCTGTTAACAGAGAGACAGAAACACACTGGGTTTGAGGTCTGCTGAAACTGACAGGTGAGGAGACAGTAAACCACACTGCTACTCAATAGTGACTCTCCAGGCACTTTGCAGTAACTTTCAAAATGTTAAATCGCAGAGATTATAGACCATCTGATATTAATATATGTTTATTTTTATAAGCCACATCAACGGGGGTGTCAGATATTACATGAGGAGTAGTACGGTGGTGGCACAGTGTTATTGTATCAGTCAGCATGTTAGATGCTACAGAGGTGGAGGTTAATGCTAAATTAAAAAGCAGAACCGCCAAGGTAATAATCTCGGGATCGCTACTTGAGCCACAAGCAAACTGGCATAGGGTAAATAAAGTCAAGGAGTTAAATGTGTGGCTCAGAGGTTGGTGTGCGAGGAATGGGTTTCAGTTCATGGGGCACTGGCACCAGAAATGGGGTAGTTTTGGTGGGACAGGCTTCACTTGAACTGCACTGGGACCAGTGTCCTGGCGAATCAAATAACTAGGACTGTAGAGAGGGCTTTAAACTAAACAGAAGGGGGGAGCGTTCTGGAAAGGGGATACGTAGGCTTACAAAGCAAAACGACATGGCAGCCTTGCAGGTCAGCTAGTTAGGTAATGATACCCAGAGTGTGACAGGAAGGGGCAGAGTGTACAAACATAAGAAAATAGCAGCAAATAGGGTCAAAGGGGGAACAAATGGTTAAAAAGGCAAAATTAATGGCCCTTCACTTAAATGCACATCGTATTCAGAACAAAATGAATGAATTAATGGCACAAACAAAGGTTAATGGGTATGATCTTATTGCCATTACGGCTATACAAGGAGATCAAAGCTGGGAACTAAATATTCAGGGGTATGAGACTTTTTGAAAGGACAGGCAGGAAGGAAAGGGTGGAGGGTAGCTTTGTTAGTACGAGATGGAATAAGTATGATAGCAAGAAAGGATCTTGGATCGGAAGATGTAGAATCCATATGGGTGGAGGTAAGAAATAACAAGGGGAAGATGACACTGGTGGGAGGACCCTATAGGCCCCCTGACAGCAGTTGTACTGTAGGACAGAGAATAAATCAGGAGATAATGAGAGCATGTAAAAAAGGCAGTACATTAATCATGGGTGACTTTAACCTTCATGTAGATTGGGAAAAGCAAATTGGCAGAGGTAGACACGAGTAAGAAATCCTACAGTGTATTTGCGACAGTTTCTTAGAACAATATATTGTGAATCCAACCAGGGATCAGGCTATTTTGGATCTGGTAATGTGTAATGAGGCAGGTTTAATAAATGATCTCAGAGTAAAAGATCCTCTAGGAAACAGTGATTATAATATGGAAGAATTTAGCATTCAGTTTGAGACTGAGGAACTTGGGTCGGAAACAACTGTGCTAAACTTCAATAAGGGTAATTATAATGGAATGAGGGCAGAGTTGGCTGGAGTGGACTGGGAAAGGAGTTTAGCAGAAAAGATGGTTGATGAACAATGGCAGCTGTTTAAGAAAATAGTTTATGACTCTCACCAAAGGTACATCCCAGTGAGGAAGAAGGATTCTAGGAAGGGGATAAACCAACCATGGTTAACCAAGGAAGTTAAGGACAGTATCAAATTGAAAAAAAAAACATACAATGTGGCAAGAATTAATGGTAAGCCAGAGGATGGGAAAGTTTTAAAAACCAACAAAAGATGACCAAAAAAATAAAGAGGGAGAAAATAAACTTTAAAGGTAAACTAGCAAGTAATATAAGAACAGACAGGAAGACTTTAAATATATAAAAGGAAGAGAGAGGACAAACTGAACATTGGCCCCTTAGAGAATGAGGCTGGGGAAATAATAATGGGGAACCAGGAAATGGCAGAGGAGTTGAATAAATACTTTGCTTCAGTCTTCACGGCAGAAGATACTAATAGCATTCCAAAAATACTAAATAATCAAGGGGGAAAAGTGGGGGGAGGGGTGGGGGGGGAAGGAAATAAATACAATAACTATCACTAGAGGAAAAAGTACAAGAGAAACTAATAGGGCTAAAGGCCGATAATGACCCCTGGACCTGATGGGCTGCATTCTAGGATATTAAGGGAAGTAACTACAGTGATAGTGGATGCACTGGTAGTAATCTTCCAAGAATCCTTAGATTCTGGAAAAGTCCCAGAGGATTGGAGAGCGGCCAATGTAACACCCTTATTCAAAAAGGGAGACAAATATTAGGTAACTATAGGCCAGTTAGCTTAATATCTGTCATTGGGAAAATGTTGGAGTTGATTATGAAGGATGTAATAGCAGAGCATTTAGAAATACATAATCTAATCAAGCAGAGTCAGCATGGCTTCATGAAGGGGAAATTAAATTTATTAGAATTCTTTGAGGAGGTAACAAGCAGGATAGATAAAGGGGAACCAGTAGATGTAATATATTTGGATTTCCAAAAGGCATTTGATAAGATACCACACATAAGGCTACTTAATAAGATGAGAGCCCATGGTATTGGGGTAGTGTATTAGCATGGATAGAGGATTGGCTAACTAATAGAAGACAGATAGTTGGGATAAGTGGGGGGGCATTTTCAGGATGGCAACCTGTAACTAGTAGAGTGCCACAGGGATCAGTGCTGGGGTCTCAACCATTTACAATATATATTAATGACTTAGATGAGGGATGTGAATGTACTATCGCCAAGTTTGCGGATGACACAAAAAATAGGTGGGAAGGCAAGTGGTGAGGAATGACACAGAGTCTACAGAGGGATATGGACAGGTTAAGTGAGTGGGCAAAAATGTGGCAGATGGAGTACAATATGGGAAAGTGTGACGTTATGTGCTTTGGCAGGAAGAATAGAGGCGCTGAATATTGTTTAAATGGAGAAAGACTGCAGAAGGCTGCAGCACAGAGGAATTTGGGAGTCCTTGTGCATGAATCTCAAAAAGCTAACATACAAGTTCAACAGGTTTTATTAAGGCGGGGTGGGGGGGTCATGTCTGACCACTTTGATTGAATTTTTCGAAGAGGTGACCAGATTTGTAGATGAGGGTAATGCATTTGACGTAGTCTACTTGGACTTCAGAAAGGCTTTTGATAAGGGCCCGCATGGGAGACTGATAACGAAGGTAAGAGCCCATGGGATCCAAGGCATTTTGGCAAATTGGATCCAGAATTGGCTGAGTGGCAGGAAGCAGAAGTTGATGGTCAAGGGGTGTTTTTGTGACTGGATGCCTGTGTCCAGTGGGGTTCTACAGGGATCGGTGTTGGGTCCCTTGCTGTTTGTGGTATATATAAATAATTTAGACTTGAATATAGGAGGGTTGATCAGTAAGTTCACGGATGACATGAAAATTGGTGGGGTGATAAATAATGAGGAGGACAGCCTTAGATTACAGGAGGATATAGGCGGGTTGGTCAGATGAGCTGATCAGTGGCAAATGGAATTTAATCCGGATAAGTGCGAGGTGATGCACTTGAGCAGGACAAACAAGGCACCAGAATACACGATGAATGGTAGGACCCTGGGAAGTACCAAGGATCAGAGGGATCTTGGTGTGCATGTCCACCGGTCCCTTAAGGTAGCGGGACAGGTAGATAAGGTGGTTAAGAAGGCATATGGAATACTTGCCTTTATTAGCCGGGGCATAGAATATAAGAGCAGGGAGGTTATGCTGGAACTGTATAAAATGCTGGTTAGGCCACAGCTAGAATATTGCGTGCAGTTCTGGAATCCGCATTATAGGAAGGATGTGATTGTACTAGAGAGAGTGCAGAAGAGATTTACCAGGATGTTGCCAGGGCTGGAGAGTTTTAGTTATGAGGAGAGATTGGATAGACTGGGGTTATTTTCCTTGGATTAGAGGAGATTGAGTGGGGCATGATTGAGTGTATAAAATTATGAGGGGCATAGATAGGGTAGATAGGAAGGAACATTTCCCCTTGGTGGAGGAATCAATAACCAGGGGGCATAGATTTAAGGTAAGGGGCAGGAGGTTTAGAGGGGATGTGAGGAAGAATTTTTTCACCCAGAGGGTGGTGGGAATCTGGAACTCACTGCCTGAAAGGATGGCAGAGGCAGAAACCCTCATAACATTTAAGAAGTATTTGGATGTGCACTTGTTATGCCATTGCATACAAGTCTATGGGCCTAGTGCTGGAAAATGGGATTAGAATAGTTAGGTACTTGTTTGAGTAGCGCAGGCTCGATGGACCAAAGGGCCTTTTTCTATGACTCTAGGTAATAGGGAAGGCAAATGGAACGTTGGCCTTTATTTCTAAGGGAATGGAGTATAAAAGTAGGGAAGTCTTGCTAAAACTATACAAGGCACTAGTTAGACCACACCTAGAATAACTGTGAACAATTTTGGTCCCCTTATTTAAGGAAAGGTATACTGGCATTGGAGGCCGTCCAGACAAGGTTCACTAGGTTGATCCTAGGTATGGAGGGATTTTCTTATGAAGAGAGGTTGAGTAGATTGGGCCTGTACTCATTGGAGTTTAGATGAGAGGTGACCTTATTGAAACATATAAGATTCTTAGAGGGCTTGACAGGGTAGATGCTGGGAGGTTGTTTCTCTTTGTGGGAGAGTCTAGGACCAGAGGACATAATCTCAGAGTAAGGGGGCACCCATTTAAGACAGAGATGAGGACAAATTTCTTCTCTCAGAGGGTAGTCAATCTGTGGAATTCTTTACCGCAGAGGGCTGTAGAGGCTGGGTTGTTAAGTATATTCAAGGCTGAGATAGACAGATTTTTAATCAATAAGGGAATCAAGGGTTATGGGGAAAAGGCAGGAAAGTGGATGAGGATTATCAGATCAGCATGATCTCAATGAATGGCAGAGCAGACTCGATGGGCTGAATGGCCTGCTTCTGCTCCTTCGTCTTATGGTCCTAATGCTGTAAAGTGAAAGTTGAGGGAGACTGGGGGCAGGATTATTATGATGTTCAGGAAAAGGCTAAAGTTGATACAACCAGGGATGGCAATGATACAAAATGTCCCCTGCACTGAATACTCCCCTTGGATCATACTCTCCTTTTGGCACCAGCAAGTTCAGAAACATGTAGGGTGCAGAATCCTGCACGTCAAATATAAAATATGTGTACAAATCAAACTTTTTCAGACTCACTCTTAACCTTCCTTCTGCTGGTTAAGTGTTTGCCTGGGTGGACACTAAAGTGCCAGCCGTAATTTCTGTTGCCTGCCCTATTGTATGGTATCTTAGAGGGGATGTTTGTGCCAGTGGGATGGGTGGTGGGTGGGGAGTGGGGGTGGTGTTTGGATGGTAGCCGGTCCTGATATTACCCTTATCTTCATCTCTTCCCTTTTCACTCATCAAGTTCAGACCAATGTTCCTGCCATGGGGCTCACTCAAGGACAGGTATCTAATATTCTAATGTTACAGTGATCAGACCAGTAACTCCACACAAAGTTCAGATGTTGGTTGGTGGAGTGGGTAGACAGCTCCTGGTTTCCTAATCCTTACCTGTTACTGGCGATAGTGATGGTGAGGGTGATGGTATGCCAGACATTGACATTTGCCAGTGGTTAAATGCGCAGCATACGACTGCGTACTCTCCCGGCTCCAGTATCACATCGCAGCCCACAAATTTCTTCACTGCTCGCTTGCTGTGCGCCATCAGTTTGCCCAGGGTCAGCTTGTTACCATTGGAGAAGGAGGCTCGAAACACCATGATACACAGATCCAGCAAATGGCTGTCTGACGTGTCTGATCGTCTATGATACAAATGGCAAGAATCAACGGGCAAGTAGCCACAAACGCATCATACAACACATGTAAAGGGACCTAATGAGAACACAGAGCTTGCTTGAGCAAAGCAAGTTTCTATTATTAATACAAAAACATAGGGAGGTTCCTGTAATGTTTCCCTGTGGCAAAATTACTAGGAACTGGGTCTTCACTTAATTTATAGCCTGGAGGGGTTGAAAAGGCTGGATACATCTATTATTTTCCACACTGCAGGCTCTGCCCACACTTTTAGTCTTGCATGCAGTCAGGCAAATGTCATAGTCCCCAAAACTTTCTATTAAGTCAGATCAGCTATGATCTAAGTGAATAGCAAAACAGGCTCGAGAAG
This sequence comes from Carcharodon carcharias, assembly GCF_017639515.1. NCBI lineage: Eukaryota > Metazoa > Chordata > Chondrichthyes > Lamniformes > Lamnidae > Carcharodon > Carcharodon carcharias. The sequence goes on along the minus strand of NC_054481.1, from coordinate 28,368,079 downwards.
TTGAATGGCTTCCTCTTGTTCCAATGAATCCAGGTGATTGGTGGGCTGACACTCATATCAGTAGCACAATACCAGGTACTCCTAGTAGCAAGCCTAATAATACTAAGGATGACATCATAGCTTTATTCAGTTTGCCAGAAACACTAAATTGTTATGTAAACTGATACAATGTTGTTGCAAACTATGCCCCCAAGATGTCTTTGTGGTAATGGGCAAGTGTCTTTCAACTTGGTTGCCTCTTGTATAAGAAAAAAAGTTTTATATTCACCTTTGGCAATGTTATGGGAGTTTTTTTTGAAAAAATAGTTTTATTCTTACAAAATAATGGTGGAGGAAGCTATCAAAGGCAGATGATTTCTCTGATGATCCTTTTCACAATGCAACAATGCTACTTTGTAAATCGGATCAATGAGAAAGGAATGATCAATTACTCTCATTTACAATATCTGTGAAAAGGATATACAAGAGTGTGGAAAAAGATGAGTTACAGATTACAACAAAAGGAGGAGGTAAGGAGAGAAATCGGTCTGTGTTTAATGGTAACCTTTTGCTGATTTTCTTACCTGCTTCCTTCCTGAAACAGTTGAAACTCCAGCACGGTGAGATCGAGCACAGTCAGTGCAGTTACAGTTATTGGTCCGTTGGTCCGATTTGGAAACATCCCCATAAGTCTGACTTCATGCCAATCGGATTTAATTTTACAAATGTCGACAGAATCAAAATACCTGAAAAATTATAATATATTATTGGGGCAAGGCTGAAAAAATATTCCACCAATGTCTTTGCCCTCCATTTTGGAAGATGCTGAATCATTACACCATGATCAACAAATCACCAGTATTTCACCTGTGGCCACTACTCAGAGCTAATGTCTTGGCAGGTGTGTTCATAAGCTTTTTAATCATTGGGATAGGGAGAAGAGGTGAGCAAATCACAGCCAGGCCTGATCTTGTTCTCAGCTGAAACATGCACGTCCAGCAGCTTTCCCTAGATAACGTTCAGGAATCGGAACCTTGAATGGTCTATAGACCAGGAATCAAACCTGGGACAGTGAATAAGTTTCCTGAATTATAAGGGAGTCTGGGGAGTTTATAGAAAGGACTAAAGATGTTGGCATTCAACTTCCCAACCTTCAACTGGAGGAAGTTCTGGCTAATCCAAGACTGGATGGTTAGACAAGAAAGTGGCAGTAGAGGGGAGAGAGATGATGGAGAAGCAGAACTGGACATTATCAGCATAAAGGAGCAGACCACACCCACTTTGGATGATGCTGTCACAGGGATGTTACGAGGTGAAGGACAGGGAATTTTCCTATTGCACCAGTCAACATTTCCCGCTTAACCAGTATTGTACTACAAACATAACACACAATCTGGCTATTCATTCATCTGTTGTTTGTGGGGCCTTGCTGTGTGTAAAACCTGTCATCCCCATTTCCTCCTTCTAGCAACTGGGTGTGAGGGGGACAAAAAACACAAAAAAGTAAACATATCAAATTACTGTAACTAATATTTGCCAATAGTTTATCAGACTACTTAGCAGAAGGGATGATGAGGATATTATTGAATGTACATATATACCGAGGTTAATGAAGCGCATAATACAGGGCTGACTTTGGCTCTGCTCCAAGAGTTTTGACAAATAGAATGCCCGGGTTTTCACATTTATTTATTTGACTTTATTGATGCCAACTTAAAATATTGCCGCTTAATGATGCTTGCAGATCAAACACAAATTTTACATGATAGATGTTTAAAATATCTATTTTTGCAGTCTGTGTGTGCACATTCCCAATCAACAGCAATGGAGCAGAATGTGATGATATGTTTTAAACTGACAACTTGGTATAGACAGGGCAAAACAAAGGTGGACGCTACCTATAAACTATGCACTTCAAGTTTCTGACCAGATTAGGTAAACCGTCTGCTGAGATCTTTAACTGTTCTCCTCTCAATCAAGTCTCCTGCTTATATACTCAACTTTCCCTGAGATGTATTCTTGTCAATTCTCCCTCACTGAAATTCTTTCCCCCCACCTCACGCCATGCCAACATGCTGAGGTGGTCAGCCAGTCACCATTCCCTTTTCCATGTCCCCCCATTCAGAGGTAATTAACTCCCCTCACTCTTCCTAATTCTGCTTCACCTGTAAATGGCATTGATCTTTACTCTCAGTGTGCACTACAGCAAACCAAGTTATTTATATCGCCCCCTCAAAAGGGTAAAACGACACAATCTAACTGCTACAGTATTCCCCTGTAAATAACTTTTACAATACACAGTATTTCTTTTCTCACTGCCAAGACTTGTATTTATCGCCCACTTTCAAAAATAACTGGTGATCATAATTAAATTAATCATAGATTCTGAGCTTGTTGGAAAATAGATCCTCCCTCAAGCTTTACAAACAATTGACGAAATTGGTAACATCCACATCAGGTTGAGCTTGGTAAGATTTTTGTCCTAGCAAAACGCTTTCAAAGAAAAATACTTACTGCTAATGACGGAATTAAAGGAACCTCTTCAAAGCTAAATCTAGATACAAGTTTCCAAACTTAGGGCTGTGCAGGAGTTCAAACATAAACTGAGTCCAAGAAACCTGAATTGCTTAGGAGTAACATTAAAGGCAGCAGGTAATTTAAAGGAGACTGCAATGTCCATGTTCAGGGTTGTTTCTGACCTATTTTAAATTATTTTTTGCCCCTGCTGAGACTTGCCTTCTCCCCATTGACCAACAATGTGGTCTGCCTGTAAGGAATGGCCCAAATGATTTTATTTCCCCTCAGTACCACGACATCAATGTGTTGCTCAATGGGAATGCTCTAAGATGATGTACTTTTGTATCTGTAGACAAAATCCTGTCCTTTTTGTCTGTTTAGGAGCTGCCTTGAAGTTGCTCTAACTTATTTCAATTTCATCTTTGAACAGCCACTGGCAAGGGATAACTCTCAGCCCATATGTCTGGATTGGATTCGTGCCCAGATTTCAGCATTACAGCGTTCCAGCCCAGTGAGCTGCATTGAGGTCATACATAAACCAGCAGAAGCTTCCATTACTTGTAAATCACTTCTACTCCACAACCAGCCTATTTAATTTCATCGTGTTCCAAAGCATGCATTCTATTAAGCAGTATCATTTGCAAAATGTGTAGTTCTAGTTGCCTAGGAGTGTGCTATAGAGGATGATGGCTCATTACCAAGGAGTCTAGCCGACGTCAGAAACCACAGCAAAGCTTATACAACTTCAGAGGGTGAATGCAAAAAATAAATTGTTTTGTCTCTGGTTCTGCTGTTTTGAGTGTCCCTCCAGCACACAGTGCCTGACTGAGAAAAAAGACAAGTAAACTGTATCCAAATAGTCCTCAAAACAACATAATTGAAAGAATAAAATATGGTTAGAGAACTCCCTGTCTGGGCTCTGCCAATCACCTCACCTGGTCAGCACATGGGCTTTACTCACTGCATCCCTTACAGTGGAAGCCCAGACAGGTAATGTGCAGGGCAGAATACTGGGCGAAAGAATCCTCATTCTATCACCAATACCAATTGGGCTGGTCATAATACTCATGCACAGATTACAACCTTTCAACAGGTGTGAGTTAAAGAAGGGTGGTTTTTAAACACACCTGTTACTGTCACTCAGGAATATAAATGTTATTTTCACTCCTGCCCCCAATGCTTTGTAGTGTTGCAGCATTTCCTCTTCTAGTTATGTCAGGAATTCCCATAGGAACACATGGTAGAAGCTAGGAAGAAATAAAGCATTAAAGGATACAAACTCAAGGTTATATGAAGAAGCTTGGAAGAGGACCAAAGACTGAAAAGAATGTTTTGCTGAAGGTGTGTGATACTGGTAATAAGTCAATGGGAGTTGTGGAAATATAAGATGTAAATGTAATTTATCTGGATTTTCAAAAGGCCTTTGATAAGCTGCCCCATAATAGACTGGTGAATAGGTCAGAGAAGTGAAGTCAGGGGCCAAGTGGCAGAATGGATTGCTAGCTGGCTTCAAGTCAGAAAGCAGAGAGTGGGAATAAAGGGTAGCTTTCAGTGGTGCAGAAAGTGGGAAGTGATGTTCCACAAGGATCAGTGCTGGGACTACTGTTATTCACAATTTACATCAATGATTTGGACTTTTGAATCAAAGGCACAATTTCTAAATTTCTGAATGACATCAAATTGGGGGGATAGTCAATATTGAGGAGAACTGCAACAAGTTACAGGTGGACATTAATAAGCTTGCAGAATGGGAAAATAATGGATAAATGAAGTTCAACACAGATAAATGTGAGGTGGCATATTTTGGTTGGAAAAATAGGGAGGTCATTTATTAAAAACAAAAAAACTGCGGATGCTGGAAATCCAAAACAAAAACAGAATTACCTGGAAAAACTCAGCAGGTCTGGCAGCATCGGCAGAGAAGAAAAGAGTTGACGTTTCGAGTCCTCATGACCCTTCGACAGAACTTGAGTTCGAGTCCAAGAAAGAGTTGAAAAAAAGCTGGTTTAAGGTGTTGGGGGGTGGGGGGAGAGAGAAGAGAGAGAGAGAGAGAGAGAGAGAGAGAGAAGTGGAGGGGGGTGGTGTGGTTGTAGGCAAAAGCAGTGATAGAAGCAGATCATCAAAAGATGTCATAAACAACAGGACAAAAGAACACATAGGTATTAAAGTTGGTGATATTATCTAAACGAATGTGCTAATTAAGAATGGATGGTAGGGCACTCAAGGTATAGCTCTAGTGGGGGAGGGGGGAGCATAAAAGATTTAAAATATTTAAAAATAATGGAAATAGGTGGGAAAAGAAAAATCTATATAATTTATTGGAAAAAAACAAAAGGAAGGGGGAAACAGAAAGGGGGTGGGGATGGAGGGGGGAGCTCAAGACCTAAAGTTGTTGAATTCAATATTCAGTCCGGAAAGCTGTAAAGTGCCTAGTCGGAAGATGAGGTGTTGTTCCTCCAGTTTGCGTTGGGCTTCACTGGAACAATGCAGCAAGCCAAGGACAGACGTGTGGGCAAGAGAGCAGGGTGGAGTGTTAAAATGGCAAGCGACAGGGAGGTTTGGGTCATTCTTGCGGACAGACCGCAGGTGTTCTGCAAAGTGGTCGCCCAGTTTACGTTTGGTCTCTCCAATGTAGAGGAGACCACATTGGGAGCAATGATTGCAGTAGACTAAGTTGGGGGAGATGCAAGTGAAATGCTGCTTCACTTGAAAAGAGTGTTTGGGCCCTTGGACAGTGAGGAGAGAGGAAGTGAAGGGGCAGGTGTTGCATCTTTTGCGTGGGCATGGGGTGGTGCCATAGGAGGGGGTTGAGGAGTAGGGGGTGATGGAGGAGTGGACCAGGGTGTCCCGGAGGGAGCAATCCCTACGGAATGCCGATAGAGGGGGTGAAGGGAAGATGTGTTTGGTGGTGGCATCATGCTGGATGATGCCAAACGTAAACTGGGCGACCGCTTTGCAGAACACCTGCGGTCTGTCCGCAAGAATGACCCAAACCTCCCTGTCGCTTGCCATTTTAACACTCCACCCTGCTCTCTTGTCCACATGTCTGTCCTTGGTTTGCTGCATTGTTCCAGTGAAGCCCAACGCAAACTGGAGGAACAACACCTCATCTTCCGACTAGGCACTTTACAGCTTTCCGGACTGAATATTGAATTCAACAACTTTAGGTCTTGAGCTCCCCCCTCCATCCCCACCCCCTTTCTGTTTCCCCCCTTCCTTTTGTTTTTTTCCAATAAATTATATAGATTTTTCTTTTCCCACCTATTTCCATTATTTTTAAATATTTTAAATCTTTTATGCTCCCCCCACCCCCACTCAAGGTCGAGCTATACCTTGAGTGCCCTACCATCCATTCTTAATTAGCACATTCGTTTAGATAATATCACCAACTTTAACACCTATGTGTTCTTTTGTCCTGTTGTTTATGACATCTTTTGATAATCTGCTTCTATCACTGCTTTTGCCTACAACCACACCACCCCCCTTCACTTCTCTCTCTCTCTGCTCCCCCACCCCCCCCCCCCCCCCCCCCCCCCCCGCCAACGTCTTAAACCAGCTTATATTTCAACTCTTTCTTGGACTCGAACTCAAGTTCTGTCGAAGGGTCATGAGGACTCAAAACATCAACTCTTTTCTTCTTCGCCGATGCTGCCAGACCTGCTGAGGTCATTTATTAGTTGTGCAAGTTTAGGTCGGGTACAGGAACAAAGGGATCTCAGAATACAAATACACCAATCACTAAAATTGCACCACAGGTTGGCAATGCCATATAAAAAAACAGGCATTAGGTGTTATTGCTAGAGGGGTAAAATGGAAAAGTAGAGAAATTATGCTAAACCTGTATTGAACCTTGGTTAGACCTCACACTGCATGCAGTTCTGGTCACCACATTATAAAAAGGATAAAGTGACATTGGAGAGGGTGCAGAAAAGATTTACAAAAATGATGCCAGAAACACGTGGATATACATATCAGGAATGGACTGATGGGCTGGGTCTCTTCTCTCTTGAAAAAAGACTGAAGAGTAATCTAACAGGTCTTTAAAATTATGGAAGGTTTTGATAGAGCAGATACAGAGAGAATGTTTCCTCTTGTGAAGAACAGCATAACTCGAGGCCATGAAACTAAGATAGTCACCAAGTAATCAATCAGAATTTAAAAGAAGCTACTTCACTCAAAGAATAGCAAACTCACTGCCACAGGCAGTGATTGAGGCTTATAAGTATATTGATGCATTTAAGGGGAATCTGGACAAGCATATGAGGGAAAAGGGAATAGATGGTTACTATGATAGATTTAGATGAAAAAATGACGGAAGGAGGCTCGAGTGGAGCATAAAAACCAGCATGGACTGGTTGGGCTGAATGACCTGTTTCTGTGCCGTATATTCTTTGTAAAATAAAGCAGATTATCACAGTACGGTAAAGAGCAAAACATGGCTCCAACTTTTCACATAAAGACTGTCCTCTTACTTGATAAAGTCGGTGTATTCCATCCAGAACACGCCCTCACTGCTCCCATGTGCCATCAGCTCATGTCGCAAGTGTTGTGGCCAGTGCGGCCAATCATCTGACCAGTTCCCACTCCACGAAAAGCGGCCCCATGGGTTCCGCAATCTCAAAAGTCTGAGCAGAAATAGGAACATTGATGAAAACACTATTTTCCTCTTTCCCAAAGATCAAATGAACTGAGCCTGCTATTCCAAGGATTCTGTTTAATGTAGCTCTCCATGACATGCATCCTTCTAAATGCCTGCCATACCCACACAATCTCCAAAGTCTAAACTGGGACAAGGTTCTTTGCACAGGAAAACACCTCAAAGGGCTGCTTGTAGATTGTGAAGGTTACTGGTAGGCTGTAAAAACTGTTAACACAATTTAATTTAATAAGTTACAGTGCTGATCCAGCCTCAGCCCTAAATCTAACTGACCAGGTTCAGACTAGGACAGCAACAATCACATACCTTTATATAGCATATGGTGCAGTAACAAAAATCAGGGATGCACAAGAAGCCAGAGTTGGAGAACCACAGAGATTTTGGAGGTTTGAGGAGGTTGCAGAGGTTCTATGAAGTGGTTAGGTTTGGTAGGGATAAAATGTGCAAGATCGTAAAGTGCCTGTTCCTTACCGAGGGGCCTCAGAGCATTTAAACTGGTTTTGGGGATTGTTACACCACAGTAGGGAGAAAGTTTTACTTTGTGTTCTCTTACCTGTAACCTTGTACATCTCTGACATCAAGTATGGAATATGCATGGCGGGGCCTCAGGCCCATGGTTTCGTATGTTGTGTCGTCTACTTTCATGTTTCCACCTCCACAGGAAGCACCCATCAAAAACCTAAACATTTGAGAAAAGTGAAGGTTACACACTTCAATAGATACATTCAGGCAAAAGTGTGCATGGATGGTCAGCACAAGTTGAGATAATATTTTTAAAAAGACTTTAGGACTGAAAGACCTCAATGCCGATCTGGATTTATCCTGTTGGTGGGACTGGGTAGCCCACGAGATTACCCTGTTTGAGAGGCTAGGAAACCCATTTTGCTGACAGGGATGGAGGGGCCACTCTGTTGGGAAAGTGCAAGGAAATAAGACTAATTGGATAGGTCTATCAAAGAGACAGCATACACATGATGGGCCAAATGGCCTTTCTGTGTTTTATCATACTTTTCTGCAACTGCTTCAATTCCTGGAAAGTGCAGCAACATGATAGTTTCAGCATTTGACCAAAAATATATATACACTATTCAATTAAGCATATTAAGGCCAAATTTTAGTTGACACTGGTAAGTCAGCAGTAGATGACAGTGCTGTCATGGTAATCAGTGCTGTAAATGATAGTACCCAAAGTGATAACCTGATTTAATATATGATTGACTCAAATCTCTGCTGCTGATGATTTGAGATGGCCAATGCCTCTAACCATCTATTTTTATTTAACAATGCATTTCTCTGCTGATTGATTACATTACATGCAATGTATTGCTGAAAAAAAGAGACATGCTGTTGAAGCTTTTTGTCCTTCACTCATCAGGGCAGATTCACAAGAATACCAAAATTTCAAGGGGAACAACGATTTATACTGCATGAGAAAAGGAGACATGCTAATTCAAACCAAACAAGTGTGTGTGTGCATGTATGTGGATACTCATTACAATAAAGTCCTGCCATTCACAACTCCCTTTTTCATGAATTTGCTTATCTGCACAAAGTTCTTGTGCAGCAAATTGCCCAATGCAGGCCCAAATGCTCATGTATTCATGGTTTAAAAAATAAAAAATAGAAGCCAATTTTAGAAAATGCAGAAAAAAAGAAAAACGGCCTAAATGAAGTTAAAAAACAGAAGGTATTTATAATATATTTCCCGCAGTAGAAAGTGTGCTGTGTGTACGTCGTCTGCTGTTGTTTGCACATGGGTGTTCCTTGTTGCAGTGGTTTAATTCCTGATCACAGTCCACCTCCACTCTCAAGTAAACTGCTGTAAGTGACAAATTTTACATTGTTCTTGTTTTATTGTTTTATTAAACAATTTCTCCAGTAAAATTCTCTTTAAATTTATCAAAGACATAGTTTTTATTGCCTTTGATCCTGTATACATGTCAAATTTTAAGATGGCTGGAACCTAATTGATTCCCATTGTAAAGTATGTTCATCGTTTGCGATTTCGCTGTTTGCGAGGTTTTGCGGGACTGTACTGAATTAAAAATACATTGAGGAACTGCAGATTGCTAATTGGTCAAATGCATATTAACATTTATGTGGATTCAAAAACAATCAGTGTAAATCTTTCTTACCCGGCTTCCTTTGAGCTCAGCATTTTGGCCCAAATGAGATCAGTATCAATGGGCTCCTCACGTGGATTCGTTGAACTGACTTGGAGCATCAGGCTCTCACAAGGGGCACCTGTCAGAGTGGCTAATCCTTCAATAGCACGGCCAGCTTGCAGGGCAAAGTAGGAGCCATGTAGCTTAGCTAGAGCTTTCTCGATCAATGCAACCCACAGCTGTTTCCTCTGGGCCTGTTCACAGCAGAAAGACATGGTCAGGTACGCTACACAGACAGCTATCTGAGCATTTGCAACCAACAACAACAACTTGTATTTATACAGCACCTTCAATGTAGTAAAACATCCCAAGATGCTTCATAGTAATGTTAACAAGAATTGTTACCAGACCACATAAAATGACATTAGATCAGGTGCCCAAAAGCTTGGTCAAAGAGACAGGTTTTAAAGAAGAGAATGACAGAGTGGTTTAGGGAAGGAATTCCAGAATTCAGACAGCTGAAGGAATGGCTACCAAACACTTGCAGAAGGCAGCAGCTTTTACCTGTGAAAGTTTAGAATTTACCCAACGTCCAGAACAAGTCAATAAAAATGGTTCCAAAAGTATAAACTCTGTGCATCCTAATATGTGTAAGCTGCCACGATGAGCTGCAAGTGATAAAGCCCCATTTATACATCGAGTCCTATAAACTTGTTCCAGGGTCTGAGGATGACTTTTTACTATGGCAATTGGGAAAGGAACAAAGAGTGTGATGCTGCTGAATAGTACAGGGGAGTTTAGGTTGTTACTGTAGTGACACATCATTTTCTAATGATCGACAAACTGTTGAAGAGCATCTGGCAGTCTCAATAATGAAGAGTGTACTCCACATATACATTAGATTTGATTAGAAGGCATCTTCATTCCTCAGATAGTCCATATTCTCTCCTGTCTGCACTGATTGAGAGAATTGGCCCAAGTGAAATCACGAGATGAAATTCCAGTTATACTGAAGTTGTCTAGCAAATCCCATGGGACAATGCCCATGATAGGCTGAAATTTCGCACTGGTAACTCTGGATTAACTAAACTTGTCTAAACTTATCATATGACCACATCGACCAGAGTGGAGTTGGACCACACAAGACCTCAAAATCATGGGCAATGCTCCAGCTTTTTATACGGTCAGGCCATTGGAAGGTGTGAACAGAATGAATAAAAAAAATTTTCTGCTTTATTGCTTTACGTTTTCATTTGGCATTTGAATCTGTAGTTTTTGACATAGACCTCGTTTGAACATATATCAGGTTACATTGAGATGTAGCCTATTGGCTATCACAAAGTTCCTCTTAACACAACTTTGTGGGCAGAACCCCTCGGATTCGACTCAACAGATTCACTGTAAGTTGTCCTTTCATTCTCCCTATGGCCACCTTGCTATTCCACAGGATCACAGTATTAATGGTCTGGCTACTAACTTCCATTCGAAAGTACAGTGTCCTTTAAACTTGTGATCTCAGGTTGGGCACTGTAATTAGTGGGATTGCTGTTATGGAAACTGGATAACTAGGCACATATGGGACAGGAGATGTTAGCACCTTGGGAGATGTCCTCAAATTAACATTGGAAAAAAATTGGGATAAAGTTCAGACGGATTACTTCAACCCGCAGAAAACATTCGACTAAAAATTAAATATAAATTCTGCTTCCAACCACTGAAAGCCATCTGCCCGATTCAATAAATGCTCTTGTTTCTATCCCAGTGCATAGATGGAGCTCTGTGCAGCTCAACAGCCCAACATTTCCTTTCAATAGGGGAAGAGCAGAAATGGTGACTGTAACTTCAGTATTGTGGTGAAAATGATAAGTGTTATTCTGTCATAAAAAAAGCTAAATATAGTCAGCCTACTGGCAACGTGGGTAAGCACGAAGTACGGGACCATTGGGATTGATTCAGCATTAGTAACAGTGTCCTGCGGTTGAAGAAAGAAAAATAATTGGAAGTCTTGCACTTACACTGGGCCTTGTCACATCTTTATGCTGTTTGGTATGAAACAATTCTGCTTGGAATAGTTTAAATAAAAAAACTGACGAAAGCACAACTATTGGTGATATTGAATAAAGAAGTGAAATAATACACCAGCCTGCCTTGCTTCAAAGAATCAGGAACAGAGAAAATGGAAGAAAATGAAGAAGAGGGTGGAGAAGGGAGATTTGGAACAATAACCAACTATTATGATGACTGCTTTATAGTAATGGAGACTGGAATATAGATCATTATGATTGTTGCCGGTAAAATTTAAGCTTTTTAAATTTAAATTATTAAAAACTACTATTGTTAGTGGGCAAATAGCAGCCTGTATCCTTTGCTCTGTTACACTGTACATTCAATGTTCCCATCACTTACACAGTTTTGGGTTGAAATAGTTGTGGACATTTAACAGAATTAATGCAGATTAATGTGTGCGAATCAGATTGCACCACTGAGTCCATCATTTGTGTATAGCACTAACTTCATCTGACAGCTTCTTATTATATTTCCCTCTGTGCTATTGCATGATACAGAAAATCATTATTCAAGGAACCCAGTAACTTGCTTCCTACATACAATTTTTTAAAAATTATTTTAATTTCTAAATGATTATGACCACTAGCTGAGTGTAGGTGTTGTAAATAGGAAGAATAGAGAATTTTAGCCAGGAAATGTGTTCAAAGTCTATTTCAGAATGACATTTTAGCAATTTTGGAATTGCCTGAACACTTTGAAGGTGACAGCTTTCACGCTACAAGAAACACTCAGTACATAAATGATGGAGACACAACGTGAATCTCATGAGTGTGATTTAAGACTTAATGTCCTAGTTAGATTAGTGGCACTTCACTTGTTACTAAGGTCACAAAAGGTAGGATGGAGAAGGATTTTACTTAAATTACTTATGGGCTGTGGCATTTTGCTTCATCAACAATTCACTGGTTTACACAATGGAAATTTTTGCCAAGAAAGAATCAGGAACCTTCCCCAAGCATCTTATAGCACCATAATACACAGTTGACCATCTGGCTTATTCTTTTTAATTCAAAGGATGGGATTGTCCCCTTTCGCAACACTCTGAGCTATGGAGCTGCCTACCTACTTTCACAGCAAAAAGCTTGAGGTATTTTTATTTGCTCTGAGGATGTGGGCGATGGTGCCAAGGCGTTATTGATTGTATGTTCCTATTTGCTCAGAGAAAGCGATGGACCTTCTCCTTGAACTGTTACAGACCTTACTGTAGAAGATGCTCCCACAGTGCCATTAGATAACCAATTCCAGGATTTTTGTGCAACAACGATAAAGGAACGTCCGAGTCAGGATGGTGCATGATCTGGAGTGGAACTTGGGAGTGACGATGTTCCCATCACGTAGCTGCTTTATTCTTCTCTGTTGTAGAGACTGCAGGGAGAGTGAGGTGCTGTTGAAGTGAACTTGGTGAGTTGCTTCATTTCATCCTGTAGATCCTATATCTGGCAGCTGTGTGCGTCTGTGTTGGAGGGGGTGGATATTTATCCAGGGATGGGGTAAGGGGATGGCAACAAGCAATTTGCTCTGTTCTGAATGCAGAAGCTCCTTGTGCATTACAGTCCTGGTTTGAGAGGCTAGCAGGGCCACGAGGAGAGCCAATTGTCACAGCTTCTCCAGTCTGTGTCGTGTTCTTGTAGTCATATTTTTGATAAGGCTGGTCCAGTTAAGCTTCTGGTCAATGATTGCTCCACTGTTGTCAATATTAGAGGAACCAAGAAAAATGGTGCCATTGAAGGTCAGGGAAGGTGGTTCAGCACTGCCTTTTGAAGATGGTCATTGCTTGGCACCTATGGGGTGTAAATGTTACCTGTCACTTAACAGCCCAAGCCAGGTCTGACAGGAAAGGCTGCTATATTATTGGAATAGCTGTGATTGGAATTGAACACAGTAAATTCAGCAAGTTGACCTTATAATGGAGATAAAGCCATCAACAAAGTAGCTGAAGGTAGTTGGGTTGTACCTTCTTGTGCTGTCCTGGGGCTGTGATGAGCGCTCTCCAACAATCACAAGCATCTTCCTTGATGCCAGCCATATCAAAGCAATTGTACTTCCAAGTCACCTTTTGTAGAACAAGGATCATTCACTGCTTCATCCTTGTGGCAGATAAAGTAGTGACCATCACCAACATGTGCTTGTAGCTGTCAAGCTCTGTCAATCGCCATCACCACCACCACATGCCATCGTCATGTCCTATACCACTGTCAATCGCCACTGTCACCATTGTTAATTAATCCAATTTCATTGTACTTTACTCACTGAAGTATTTGCTTAATATGCAAAATTTGAATGGGCTAATTTTGTTCCACTGGGAATTCAGAATTATCTAAAGATGTATCATTTGTTACTTAAATCTACTGGTAAGGTGAATAGAATTTATTCTACATCATAAACCTAGTTGATTACAGGAACAAAATAACAAATACATTAAAGGTCATTATATAATTTCTAAACGAAAGAGACTGGAAACCAACCAAAAAATTGACACCCAGGAAAGTTTTGGTAAGAGGTATATGACACAGGAACAAGAGGCCATTCAGCCCCTTCAAGCCTGTTCTGTCATTTAATTACATCACAGCTAACCTATACTTCAACCCCATTTACCTGGATTTGTTTAATGTTCCTGTCAGGCAGCCCTGGTTGATTCTATGTTTACAATTAACTCTAGACAGCGTCATGTGTTGATTAAGTCAGAAGCATAAAGCCCTCTTACCTGAGAAAAGAGAAGGTAGCCATATTCATCACACGGTAACATATCATCCACCAGCACTGTTATCCAGGTCCCATCCTTGCACAGTCGTACCTGGTAGGCTCCTTCGTGGCAGATAGTCCGGGTGATCATGACCCTCTCCACCAGCTCAGGCCGCTCAGCAAGCACAGCAAGTGCACTGAGAAACCTGGTACAGAGTGTAAAAGGTCACAAAACTAAACAGCAGCATTTTATACATCTCAACGTCAGAACAAACACGCACTAGAAAGGGGATGATCCACAAAACTGAGGTAGATTAAATAAAAGCTTTTGCAGGTTAGGCAGCTTCAGAAAGTAAGTGATTGGTCAAAATCAAAACAATGGCTCTTCTGATCTAAAACCTTCCACTTTATTCAATTTTCTTTTTCTTTAAATTCCCAACATTTGCAGTTTTTATTTTAAAAATAAATGTGCCAATCCTCCCTCCCTTTTTACAATGTAACACCAAATGAGTTGATTTTGAAAACGGTTGATGAAAGTTTTCTTCTGAGAGGAGAGGTAACCTGCCTCCAATGGCATTCTTTATTCTTCAGCCAACGTTTTGGGGCTGCCAGGTAGTGGCCTGGGAAATACCCAGCCTCCACCTGCCCCAACCCACCACCCCCACATCACCACCCATAGTCCAGGCAGCACAGTTGAAATGGGGAGCAAGTGACATGGGTGGGGTAATCCTGGGCACCATCCTATACGGTACTCAATCTAACAGATGACAATGGAAATGTTTATTTGCAGGCGGTATTAGCTCAGACATGGATTAATTTGCCAGATTGTACAGTGTCTGCTTCATAGCAGCAACAGGACAAAGCTAAGACTTTGCTTGTTGCAGTATTCCCATTATCAGGCTTCTCCTGTGTTACCATGTGACTAAAAGGAAAGCAAAGTTGAACATTAGAATTGGGAAAGTTTCTTACGCTTTACTTTTGCTTCCCAATTCTCACTAACACAGTGCTGGGTGGTATAAGCAGCACAGGACCACAGGAGGCAGATCAAAACTCAATACAATCTGGGTTGGGCAGGAAGTACTGACATTGTTTGTAGTGACTGTATTGCAGAAAAAAAATTAAAAATATTGCAAACTATCTCTGACGTTTGTGCTGCAGAGCAAGTTCAGAAGGAATACTCAACCACCAATCTCTCAAACAGCAGGCATGGAAATTCTGCAGAAACTGTGAGATCCTACCCCAACCTACTCTAAATACAGGATGTGCACCTTGGTACATACCAGCAATTCCCCAGCAGCCCCTGAGAGATGTCAGATGGACGTGGGGTCCTGAAGATGGACCATTTGACATTCCGATCTTTGAAACTGTTGCAGCTGATTTCATGAGGCCGCAGCCACTGCTTTACCCTCTGTTGTACACTGTCACCCTCCGGGAAACCAACAGATTGCGGGCCTGGGGGAAAGCTGTCATCCACAAAATTCACATTGTTCTGAGAGAGAAAATTTGACTTCTTTTAGGAAGCAGGATAAAAATACATGGCACAAAATATTATACTGTATACAATTCCCCCAGCTCAACTCAGCATCAGAGTATTTTTCATGCCATCAACAGAACATAGGATTTCCTATTGTCCACAAGCCCATCAGACAGTGAACTCCCTATCCCCGCCAGGCCACCACAAGGGGGAACCAGATGGAGGTGTGGATGGCCCCAGAGTGAGGTCAGACCGAGAATCGCCGCTTTGGGCAGCATGATACATTTCTTAATGGCTCTTTAAAAGCTACCTCTCTGACCAAGCTTTTGATCGCCTGCCCTAATATTTCCTTATGTGGCTCAGTATCAAAATAATTTCTGATTACCCACCTGTGAAGTGCCTTGGGACATTTTATTAAATTAAAGGTGCTATATAAATGCAGGTTTTTTTTTAAGATTACTTTTAACTGAGAACATGAGCTGAGCAACATATCTGCTTCTCTCATGTTACTTTTGGGCTGTAACAAAATCTGTTGATCTTAATCCTGCACATTTTAAAAAATCATGCTTTGCTTTCTGATAGATTTGTAAGTCGCACATGACCAATTATTAACATCAAGGTGCTTGTCAAGTATAAAGCAAAACAGATCATATTTGACATACCACTTAATATTCAATTGTAAAAACATTTTAGAACTCATTCATTTGCTGTTGCTGTACTCAGGTGGGGCAGAGAGCAACAAGGAATTGAAACGGATAAGTACCATAAGAGAGTCAGTCTCAAAAAAAAAATCACAGTTTAAGGATTTACTAGGAATTGAAATGTAGATTTTTTTAAATTAAAAAATAACCATTAAACTTATCAAATTTTATGAATTTGATCTGAGGATTATTGATCAATGCATGCCATGGGACAGCTCTGATTTTACTTCAGTAGGAGGCACTAATGTGCCATACAGAAGGAGAACAAGACTGTAACTCATTTGAAACCCATTCGCTCACAGAGTTAAAATCACACCCACAGGATCAGGATCCAGAACCCCAAATGGCCACAGTGCAAGTTTGCTATGTTACCTGGGTGAGAGGGCAGGGAATTATTGAGTGAGTCAGTTCCTGTCTCTCCTAACATCCTAACACAGCACTACTGGGTGCAAGTTACTCAGTTGCAGTTTTCACAGGTGACTGCGTGGCGTTGGGTGTAGAGTGTAGGGTCAGGGTACTGAGTAAAGGGTGACTTCAGCAAGAAAGGAGCTTAAAAATACACAAAAGAAGTGTCACAAATTTTCTTCCTCTCACTCCTGAGCACAAGAACGGGTTGGGCTACAGGTCCCATGGATCTCAGGTTACTCTCCACGGGCCTTGGGTACAGTCCCCATAACTTTGGGAAACAAACCCAATCAATCCGACATCCTGCTCATTTCCTGCCACCATCTCCTTCAGGTTTATCTTTAAACCCTGTTAAATGCTGTTACTGATTACTTCAGTAATGACCCTTCGTGTAGAAAAAAATTTCTCATTTATACATCTAATACTAATCACAACCTTATGTCCCTAACTTATATTTCTAAGTTTATTTGCACAACTACAAAAATTAAGTAAGACTTTTTTACCAATGAAACGGTGCGAGCCCAAAGCAAGTATGAAGGGAGAAGTATAATTGAGCAACATTAGCTAGGTTGTGGGAAGAGTCACACCATGATACCAGAAGGGGAAAAAAACTTTGATGACCATCCAGTTACCCTGTCTGGAAAGTGAATATCACAGGGCCACATTCATTCAGCACCTTCTCTCTGCCTCCTATTCCTTAGCCAATTTCATAAGCATGTTCCTACCTTCCCTTTAATGCGCTTCTACTTTCCAAATATATTATGAGGTACAGCAAGTAATTAAGAAGGCTAATAGAATGCTATCCTTTATTACGAGAGGGATTGAACATAAAATTAAGATCTTATGCATCAGTTAAACAGGGCATTGGTGAGACCGCACCTCAAATACTGTGTGCAGTTTTGGTCTCCTTATTTAAGGAAGGATGTTAATGCATTGGAGATGGTTCAAAGGAGGTTTACTAGATTGATACCTGGAATGAGTGGGTTGTCTTATGATGAAAGGTTGGACAGACTGGGCTTGTTTCCACTGGAGTTTAGAAAAGTGAGGGGTGATTTGATTGAAGCATACAAGACCTTGACAAGGTGGACATTGAAAGGACATTTCCTCTTGTGGGTGAGTCCAGAACTGGGGGGCATCGTTTTAGGGGTCGCCCTTTTAAGACAGAGATGAGGAGAAATTTTTTTTCTGAGGGGTGTGTGACTTTAATATTCTCTGCCTCAGAAGCTGTGGAGGCGGGGTTATTGAATATTTTTAAGGCAGAGGTAGATAGATTCTTGTTAGGCAAGAGAATCAAAGATTATTGGGGTTAGATGGGAATGTGGAAATTGAAACACGAGAAGGTCAGCCATGATCTTATGAATGGCGAAGCAAGCTCGAGGTGCCAAATGGTCAACTCCTGTTCCTATTTCTTATGTACATTATCAAATGCACTTTGAAAGTCCATATATACACCATCTACTAAACTACCTTCATCTGTGAATTGTTTGATAAAGAAAATTTGGCTAAAAAGAAAAATGGCTGGAAACCTGAAATAAAAACAGAAAATGCTGAAAATACTCAGAAGGTCAGGCAGCATGAGTGAAGAGAAATGCAGTTAACATTTCAGAACTGTTCTGATGAAAGGTAATCAAACCTGAAATATTAACTCTCTTTCTCTCTCCCCAGATGCTGCCAGACCTGCTCAGTACTTCCAGCATTTTGTATTTTTTTATATAGAGATAAAACTTAGCTTTAACAAATCTACACTGATTGTTCTTATTAACTCAAGCTTCTTCATGTGAGAATTAATTTTGTCTTTGACATGGTCTCTAGTAATTTTCCCAACATAGATGTCAAACCTGGTAGCTACAGACCAATCAGTCTATTACCCTCCTCTTTTTTGGGTACTTGCAATTCTCAGTCCTCTGGCACGCCCATGTCCAAGGATGTTTGTAAGATTGTGGTCAGACATTCTGCTATCTTACACCGTAGCTATCCTCAGCAACCTAGAATGCATCCCATCTGGACCAGGTGGCTTGCTGACTTTGAGTGATGCCAACCCTTTTACTACTTCTTTTCTATTTTAATCCAATCTAATATCTCTGCCCCTCCTCCTTTACTCTGACATTAACTTCATCCTCGCTTGTGAAGGCAGACTCAAAGTATTCATTCAGTGTCTCAGCCATGTCCTCTACCTCCACAAGATGATTTCCTTTTTGTCTCTTACGAACTGTACCATTCCTTTAACTATTCCTTGACTTTTTAATATGTTTCTAAAAGATTTTTTGGTTCCATTTTATATTAGCTGCTAATCTTGACATACTCTCTCTTTTTATTCTTTGTGTTCTATTCCAATTTTCCTCTTCACACTCTGTATTCTGCCTGGATTTTTATTGTATTCTGTACCTGACATTTGTCATAAATTATCTTTTCCTGTTTTATTTTAACCTCTATTTCCTTTTACTATCCAGGCTATGGATGTCCCATCTTGCTTCCTTATGGGCATATGCTTGGTTTGTACTTGAACTATTTCTGCCTTTAAGTTCTATGTTGCTCAATTGTTTTCCTGGCACAGTCCACTGTGCTAGATCCTTCTTCAAATCACTGAAAATGGTTCTGTTCCAGCTGGGTATTTTAACCTTTCATTTTTCTTTGTCCTTTTCCATAACTATTTTATACAAAATACGTTATGATCACTATTAGGCACTTCAAGGCCTAACCATTTTCAGCTGCTTCATCAATGACCTTGAGTCATTCATAAGGTCAGAAGTCAGGATGCTCGCTGAAGATTGAAGTGTTCTTCTGTCTGCAACTCCTCAGATAATGAAGCAGTCCATACCTGCATGCAAGCAAGACAAAGCTTGGGCTCAGTGGCAAGTAACATCCACGCCTCACAAGTGTCAGGCAATGACTATGTCCAACAAGAGAGAATCTTAACCAACTCCTCTTGACATTCAACAGCATTACCGTCACCGAATTCCCTACTGACAACATCCTGGAGGTCACCATTGACCAGAAACTTAACTGGACCAGGCATTTAAATGCTGTGAATACAGTGCAGGTCACTGGCTGATCTACAAGGCACAAGTCAGAAGTGTGATGGAATACTGTTCGCTTGCCTGGAAGAGAGCAGCTCCAACAACACTCAAGAAGTTTGACATCATCCCAGACAAAGCAGCTCACTTGATTGGCAATCCATCCACCAATGTAAGCATTCACTTCCTTGACCACCAGTGCACAGTTTGCAACATCTACAAGATGCACTGCAGCAATTCGCCAACCCTCCTTTGACAGCAACTTCTAAACTCGCGATCTCTATTGTCAAGGCAAGGGCAGCAGGCACATGGGAACACGAAGTTCTGCTCCAAGTCACACATCATCTTGACATGAAACTATATCACTGATCCTTTACTATTGTTGGGTCAAAATCCTAGAACTCCCTCCAAAACAGTACTGTGGAAACATCTACACCAAGGGGACTGCAGCAGTTCAAGAAGACAGCTCACCATTACCGGTCAGCAATGCTCACATCCTTTTAATGAATAAAGAAACCTGTTTTCTCACTGCAACACACTCCACTTTTTCCCTACTCAATCTCCAGAACTAGATTTAGCACTGCCTCATTCCTCATTGGGCTGGAAATACACAGAAGAAGAAGGTCCTCCTTTGCTAATTTTTGGGATTCTTCACTTGCTTTAACCTTTACTGTGTTTCCACCACCATCTGCCTGCTGGTCTATGTTAGAGTAAAAGGCCCCCACGATCACTGGGCAAGAGAGGGAGAGGTTCCTCATCAGCCAGGTGATGGAAACAAAGTTGGAGCCTCTACCACAGGCTTGTCCAACATGTGGCCTGCGAGCCAGATTGTGGCTCTTGAAGCATATGTGGCCCCTGGAGCCACTGTTCAAAATGAAAGCAAAACGATTAAGTGAAATTGAAGATTTTTGCAAGGGGCTGTTCCTCCAATCACAATCGTTCCTCTCTCATATTTGCTGCTGATAGGCTCACTAGTGACCCACTTTTTGCCGCTCCCCTCGGCGCACATCTGTGTTCGAGTGCCCTTAGGCCTCAGGCCACACTCCAGGTCATTCATCCACTTCTCCAAGTGAGGGAAAGTGAGGGTGAGATAGAGGGTGTGTGAGGGTGGGGGGTGGAAGGGGGAGGCATCATGGGTGGGTGGATGAGAAAGAGAGAGACAGAGCGAGAGAGAGAAACAGTGAGAGAGCCAGAGGGAGAGGGAGAGTGCAAGGGAGAGCACTAGAGTGAGAGATATGTGCGCGAGAGAGAGCACGCGTAAGAGATAAGTGCACGAGAGAGATAAGTGCGCGAGAGATTGCGCGCGCGAGAGATAAGTGTGCAAGAGATAAGTGCACGAGAGTGCGCGCATGTGATAAGTGCGTGAGACAGCGTGCGCGCGAGAGATAAGTGTGCGAGAGAGAGCGTGCGTGAGAGTTAAGTGCACAAGAGAGAGAGAGTGCGCACGAGAGATAAGTGCATGAGAGAGCGTGCATGTGAGAGAGCGCGCGTGGGAGAGAGAAGTGCATGAGAGAGAGAGTGCATGCACGAGAGATAAGTGCGTAAGAGACAGCGCGCGCATGAGAGATAAGTGTGCGAGAGAGAGCGCACATGAGATAAGTGTGCGAGAGAGAGCGCGTGTGAGATAAATGCGCAAGATAAGTGCGCGAGAGATAAGTGCGCGAGAGATAAGTGCGCGAGAGATAAGTGCGCGAGAGATAAGTGCGCGAGAGAGCCGCCTAAGAGATAAGTGTGCGAAAGAGAGAGAGCGCGGGAGAGACCGCGCGAGGAGGAGAGAGCGCGCGAGGGGGAGAGAGCGCGCGAGGGGGAGAGAGCACGCGAGGGGGAGAGAGCGCGCGAGGGGGAGAGAGCGCGTGAGGGGGAGAGAGCGCGCGAGGGGGAGAGAGCGCGTGAGGGGGAGAGAGCGCGCGAGGGGGAGCACGGGAGCTCGGGCGTGGGAGAGACCGAGAGCGAGAGCTCGCGCACGGGAGAGAGAAAGCGCGCACGTGCGGGTGAGTACGAGGGGGAGAGAGAGCACATGCACGAGAGAACGCGCTCACACGTGGGCGAGAACGAGAGATGGAGAGGGGGAAGGGGGGAGAGCTTGCGCACGGGTGAGAACAAGAGAGAGAATGTATATGTGTGGGAGAGAGCGAGAGAGAGCATGCACGAGAGTGCGTTTGTGAGTGCGCGTGAGAGACAGCGTGCGAGAGACAGCGCGCACGAGAGAGACAGAGCACGTGGGAGAGAGACAGAGCACGTGGGAGAGAGAACGTGCGCACGCACGAGAGAGAGCGAGCACGCGAGAGAGAGGGCACGCGTGAGAGAGAGGGCACGTGTGAGAGAGAGGGCACGCATGAGAGGGCATGCGTGAGAGAAAGGGCATGCATGAGAGACAGGGAGAGCGCGTGAGAGGGAGAGCGCCGTAAGAGAGAGAGAGAGCACGTGTGAGGGAGTGTGTGAGATAAAGGAGGAGGGGAGCGTGTGTGAGGGGGTGCATGTGTGTGTGTGTGAGAGAGAGGGAGAGAGAGTATGTGTGAGAAAGGGAGAGAGTGTGTGTGTGAGCACATGTGTGTGGGGCTCACCCAGGGTCACATGTTTCTCATTCACCCTCACACCTACATACTAGCATATATTCTCACCCACTCTCTCAGTGGGTCGGGGTGAGTGAGCGATCACCGAGACTTGGGAGAGAGCTGGACACACACACAACCACCCTTTCGCACTCTAATGGTCATCTTTATTAATTACCCTTCGTTTAATTATTCATTTATTTCTTTGACATTGCTTTATTTTTGCTCAGCAAGTTATTTCTTTTGCTCGTAGCTCTTTTTTTTGAAATTCCTGTTTAATGTTGTGCCGAACCATATATTGCTGCAATTTGTTCATTGGCCCCTTATGTGAGAAAAAAAATGGAAATGTGGCCCCCCACATGAAAAGGTTGGACAAGCCTGTTCTACCATCTCTGTCCATAGCTCTAGACTACAACATGCATATAAAAGTGCATGTTGCTACAGCAGCTCAGTCTCTGAGTGATCTATAACACACCACAACCACTATTACTGTGCTTCATTTTTGCACGCTCTTAAATGTGTTTAGAGAATTGATCCTCTATTCCCCTCTCACTATTTGGGGCCTACAGTAAACACCCAGCAATGTAACAACTCCTTTTCTGTTCATTAACTCTAACCAAATAAATTCAGTCTTTGAATCCTCTAGTACATTATCGCCCTGTAGAACTGTATTATATTTGATTAATACTACCATCTCCTCCTGAATACATTGTAGACAAGAATGTTTAGCTCCCACGATTCAGGTCTTTATTATAGTCACCATGTCATTAGTCTATGTGGCAACGTGTCTGTAGTTTGTCAATCTTATTTGTAAGGCTCTTCACAGTAACACACAAGCATTCCAACATAATGCTAAATGGCTTTGCATTTCCTCCATTTACTTCCTGCCCTTATTAAATTACTATTTGATCTTCTGCAGTCCCTCCTAGTTTTCTATGCACTTTGTCTCTCCTGTCTGCTAATGTGTCCTGGTGTTTCTATCATACCAAGTTATTTTAAATCATCCCCATAGCCTAGTTAATCTTCCCATAAGGACACTGCCCCAGCTCTGCTCAGGTGCAACCCATCTGGCTCACCTCTGCAGGAGGCAACCCTCCTGCCCCAGAATTTCACCAGCTGCCATGGTGGGATCTGAGCCCATGTCCCCAGAGCATTAGCCTAGATTACTGGGCCAGGGACATTACCACAGAGCCACCATTGGATAATTCTTTCAAAGAGCTGGTACAGGCACGATGGACCGAATGGCTTCCTTCTGTCCTGTATGGTTCTATGAAGTTTCAATCCTCACCCCACATGCGATATCATAATAGGGAGGAGACCTGAAATTTGAGACATCTGACTTTTTGAACCCTGTTCATCATACATTTTTTCTGACTAAATTTTAGGGACATGAGCATACCCAATATGATTACGGACCTCTTGTTTTGGAGTCCCTTACAAGTGTAAACATTTTCTTTACATCTATCCTATCAAATCCTTTCATAACCTTATAGACCTCAATCAGCTACCTCCCCAGCCCTCCCTTTTCTAGAGAACAGAGCCCTAGAATGTCACATGACTGTGATGCCCAAACAGTCGAACAGCCTCTGCCAGCACTCATAGCTGGGTCTATACTGGAATTATGGTCACTAGACTCAGGTACCAGAGGTTTGTGGATGCCCTTGGATCCTGCACCCCAGCAAGGAGTCAGCACTTTCTGCAGGGGGATTGAAGGAAATCACTCCAGCAACAAGGCCTCAATACATGTACTGTACACGAGTCACATGCACACAGGCTGCAAGCTGTAAAAATGGGCACAAAGACACATCAGATTTTATGATAATCAACTTCACAGAGGTTAGATGCACTTCAATCAGGCATCATAAATGTATAGAAGGTTACCTCAACATCTCAACACAACTATTACATTTACAACCACTTTTTACTCGCCATGTGATTGCACATTTAATTGTTGCTGGCACTGCCTTGTGAAATCACTCACATCAATGTCTATAAAGACCAAGAGCAATTACGAGAAGATACAATAGACCCGAGGTGAGAAACAATTCATTACAAAACATAATGTACATGCACTGCTGAGTAGCGCTAAGCAGATTCTATCACAAAGGATTCAAGGGATATTTGTGTAATTAGTGTGCAGGAGGATTTCTCAATGAAGAATCAGTAACACCTTGAGTGAATGTGCTAGGGATTTGGGTCTGTGGAACAGTCAATTATGATAAAGACGACTGAAGTGATAAGATTTTGTTTAACATATTTTCCCAGCTGCACTTTGATAATTTACATAAATTTCTTTACAACTAACGAGGAGAGGACTGAATCCTCCTTAGGCCAAATAGAAAAGATTTTACTTCCTGCAAAATCAGAGTGAATTAACATTGCTTTCTGATAATTGTTCCCTTCATCACATGAACATCACCGCTGGGACTCTGAGAATACATCCAATTCCAATAAATCAGTCCACTCAATGGATAAACCTCACCCAAACTCTTATCACATATCACAAGTTGCATAAAACTCCTGATTCCAGCACAGCACAAAATCCTGATCCAAACACAACAAGCTCCCAAGATATCAGCTTCTGGTACACTCTGCACATCTAGTGAGGGGGTGCCGAGGAAACTCTGTCTCAATTCCGATTGAGTTGTTGAATGCTGCAAGGATGTGAAGGATTAACTGCATCTATAAAAAGCCTTATTCAAGCTTAACCTTCCTCAGCAAAGGAGCTCTGTGTTTAGTAAGTTACAGTGGTTTAGGGTGCCCTGTACTAAGAAATTCCATGCCCTGTAATTGGTGGTATATTTCTCTATATTTTTTAAGTCACCAAAAAGCTACTGTTCTGACAGCTGGTACAGTACAGTGAATTCTGATGAGGAATGCAGAGTCCAGTCCAACAGAGGGTGCTGTCTGTCTTGTACAAGAAATCACAATGAGACGAGTTATTGAGATCAATGGTAGAGAGAGGGTGAGTACTGCAGACTGATTCAGTTTACAAAGGAAGATATTCAGTTATGGGGCCTCTTTGTTTTCGTTTACTGGGCAATATAATTGTAGGTATGGGCAATTTGCATAGAATTCTCCTCAACTTTCCATCAAGTGGAGAAATTTTCTCTGCATCTACCCTATCAAATCCTTTCATAATCTTATATGCCTCTATCAGGTCATACCTTAGCCTTAATATAAAAACAAAAAAACTGCGGACGCTGGAAATCCAAAACAAAAACAGAATTACCTGGAAAAACTCAGCAGGTCTGGCAGCATCGGCGGAGAAGAAAAAAGTTGACGTTTCAAGTCCTCATGAGTCATGAGGACTCGAAACATCAACTCATACCTTAGCCTTCTCTTTTCTAGAGAAGAACCGCCCCAGAATGTCACACCTGGCTGTGAAGGCCAAACTGTCGAACAGTCTGCCAACACTCACTGCTGGATCTACACATGAATAATGGACACCAGGCTGCCTGCTGATATTGGTGATCCTACACCCCAGGAGGGGATAGAAGGAAGTCACTGAACCACCAATGCACATAACAGCATACGAATCACATGCACACAGGTTGCAAGCTGTAAAAAAAAATGCTCAAAAAGATGCATCAGATTTTATGATGATCAGCTTCATAGAGGTTTGATGCACTTCAATCAAGCATCACAAATGTACAGCTAAGATTACCCCAACATCCCAACACAAGTATTACATTTACAACCATTTTCTATTAGCCATGTGATTGCACATTTAAACATTACTGAAGCTGTCTTGCAAAATCACTCACATCAATGTCTACAAAGATCTAGAGCAGTTACAGGAGGTTTTCCTGGATTGCTGCTGACAGGGTAGCCTCAAAACCCAGGAAGTGCAAGACTACCATTTAGGGTCAGGAGTCTACTCAGCTGAAAACAGCTGACCTTTAACTATTTGGTCCTTTTTGGCCCTGGCACATGGGCTTTGTGGTCAGAAGTGGGAAGTGTTTAAAACCTGTGACCACGATTCACCAGGAACAGCCACTCAAATGAAATTTTCCAGTTACCTTTACTGACAGGTTACGTTGGAGTGAATCTGAGCAGTTCTAAATCAATACTCATGTTTCTGGAGGCCCTTAATCAAATAGCAAGTCGATGAAGTCCCAACAACCTGACCCAGTAACAGCAATTAAAAGCTTCAGAATGAGGCGATACCAGTCAGAGCCATCTTCATCATACAAATTCATTAAAAAAATTAAAAACACCGAGTACATTTCCATCTGCTGTGACTTGCACCAAAACTCACCAGAGAAAAGTTTTGTTATATGGGGGTGGGAAGAAAGGTATTGAGGGGAATACTGAAGGTTCAGTGCTTGTCCACACCCTCACCCCTTCCTATCTTTGTAACTTCCTTCAGCCCCACAATCCTTTGAGGTATTAGCACTCCTCCAACTCTAGTCTCTTGCACATCGCTGATTTGAATTACTCCTCTGTTGTCAGCCGTGCCTTCAGTTTCCCTGACTCTAAGCTCTGGATTCACTCCCTAAATCTCTCCACCTCTCTCCTCCATTAAGATACTCCTTAAAACCCATCTCTGACTGAAGCTTTGGTTATCTTCCCTAATACCTCCTTATGTGGCTCAATGTCATATTTTGTTGGATAACACTCCTGCGAAGCGCCTTAGAGTTTTAAAAAACATTTAAAGGTGCTATACAATGCAAGTTGTTGTTATGTCTCTGCTGCTTGTTTATCTAAATGGATTCTGAAACTAGCTAGAGAACTTTGTCAAGTTTGTAATTGATACTGAAATAGCTAGTTCTGTAAAACCTAAGGTTGCAAAAGATTCTCAGGAGAGTTTGGATCATTTATCCAAATCAACAGACAGATGGCAGAAGAGATTTAATACCGACAAAAGTGCAAAGCATCATATGATGGAGGAAATATCTGCACATGAACATAAATAAATATAGTAGAATTACCACAGAGACACTCAAAGAGAGCTAGAAGATATAAGGGACCAATTGCTGTCAATGTCGAGATAGCAGGGTGAGCTAATTTTTAAAAGTTAACAGAACAATGTAGTACAAATCAAGTGAAGTTATATAATGCATTAGTCAGAATACATGTAATGTATTGTATATAACTGATGAGTTATGGGCATTGTGATCATGCTCTCAGGGCCAGTGGGATGGGCAATGAGGGCAGTCTTGTCAGCATCACCCACATCCTGAGAACATGGTTACAGGGTGAGCAGGGAAAACAAAAGGAGCATTTCTCAGTGAAGGGGAACTGATCTGGGAATTAGATCTAAATTAAACGTCAATTCCATCTGCCAATGAAAGAATATAGGAAATACTATTTTTCCTTAGTTCTGTTGAAGAGTCATATGGACTCAAAACATTAACTGTGTTCCTCTTCGCAGATGCTGTCAGACCTGCTGAGTTTTTCCAGGTATTTTTGTTTTTGTTTTGGATTTCCAGCATCCGCAGTTTTTTGCTTTTATATTACAATTAAAAGGAACCTTGTTTGCGCATATAAGGAAAGAACTAACATTTACAAACCTTTCACACCCCTTTGTAATGAATGAATTGTTTCTTCAGTGCAGGAACTATTATTTTGTAAGCAAGCAGAGCAAAGTATCACAAACAACAATGAGATACATCACCATTTTATTTGCTTTGGTAGTATTGTTTTCAAGATTAACTTTGGCTGAGACTTTGAAGAGCACCATGGAATCTCTTACATCCACTGAGGGCCTTGATTTAACACCTCATCTGAAAGTCAGATGAGTTCCTGAATTGCTTTCTAAAGGGCCAAAAGAAAAAATTAAATCAAGATCAGATCAGAAAGGAAAGTATTTCATGATAGCAATTATCTGGAATAATCTGACACATAGGACAGCAGGGATATGCTGGACTGGAATTTCTGCTGGTTCTCCAAAAATGAAGATAAAAGTAAGTGTAAGGTATTTAGAGGTATTTAAACCGACTATAAAGCTGGGACGATATTGTGTGAACAATAGCCATTTCTCTTTCACAACTTTTTAATGTCCCAACACTAAGAGTCTCCTTTGGAGGAGTGAAGGACTTAGCCTCTATTCGTCTTTAACAACAAAGTGGTCAAGATTGGACTTGCGCTCAGGGAGGGGCAAGTGGACTCATGGGAGGGATGATCGGACTTGTGGAGAGAACAATAGCGCTCACAGAGAAGTCAAACACTATGAAAATTTGGTGTTTGCTACTAAAATTTAAGATATAATTTAAGAAGATGGCTCATTGGATGGTAGCCAGGTCCCTTCCCTTACTTCTAGTATCCAACCTCTCGCTCCTCTTCACGTGCTTTCCCGTCTCTCTCTCTCTATGAATCTCTCTATTAATTTACTAATACTACTCTAGCTAGCACTCCTCCTGTTTTTCCTTCCTTGTTCTGTCTAACCTGCAAAAACACATTGCTCATTGGCCTGCAAACTGAATGTTTTGGAGTTAATACTCGCTGCACTTTTCTAACGTTTTTCCAGGAGCTCAGAAGTACAGACTTTGCTGTAAGGCCTGCAGATTTAAAAAACATGCTTTGTGTTAAATAACATATTTATCTGGTCTTCTCTTTTACTGGATGCTTTGTGATGTCCTGCCTTTATCAACTAAAGCTTTCACATGGCTGTTTTCAATTTAAGAACAAATTGGAGCTGGGACTGCAGCAGTTAATGAGCTGCCAATATTTGTAAAACCTTCACACAATCCCACAAAAGAGGCCAATTTACCAAGCATCACACTTTGGGTTTTAAATATCCAAAGTTGCAGCTTTGTGCAAATTAAGCAATGATGCAGAGTGCTTTCAGAATGTGTTTCTTCAGTCTGACTTTAGACAGGCCTCATTTGAAACAAATTCAAATGCGTATGTTCAGCACTCTCTCTAAACTGAAGCCTCACATAATCCTGAATGTTAGAAAAGGAGATTAACTTGACGTTTTCATATTTCATCAACTGTTTATCAGATATCAGCTTGGGAGAAAACAGAAGAAAAGGGCAACTATGCTCAGAAAGCCAACCTGTTAGCATCAGGAAATTGATTTGAGATGGAGAGAGGATTGTTGCTATATGCCCCAACTCCAATATGGCCAGATCCAAACCATCCCATCCTTAAGTTTAGTATTAGCTTACTAACCTCACTTGATGTCCAAGTAGGTACTGTCATGCCTCGTAAAGGCATATCATATGGATAACTTTACACATGGACTGAGCTCATATGGAAGCTTTTACAACTGTCTTTTATTTGTTTAAAATGAACACTGATAAACTGTTAAGAAAGCTGTCAAGGGGTCAGGTGACCTTTGCTTCTTCAATACAGGCCATCAAGCTTCTGGAAATTTCTGAACTGAATAACCATGGATGGGGAGCTCCCCCTGGAATGGACATACAAACGTTATCTGTGGAATTCATACCTGCCATTGTTAGAAGTTTACTCAAAACAGAGTCAATGGACTCCTAGGCTCTATGTCTCCAGGTCTGCAGTTCAACAAAGGAAAGATGATGAGACCACCATCAGTTAAGTGTGAAAGACCACCATCTATCCTATTGTATATCAATGGCTTTGTAGCTTTAAGGCGTTCAAGGGCCCAAAGGCCATTGACTACATGACCGGATCTGGCTTCTGATACCAAGATCCTTTATTATCCCAAGACCCAGAAGAGACCTGGACAGACTGGAGAAGAACACCAACAAGATAAAAGTTGCAGAGATAGGCTATGCCATTTTTGACTTTTAAGAACCATCAGTTGTCAGCCTGTCTGAGAACCAGACTCTGAAACTAAGTGCAAGTCATCAAGCAGTCATTACTTAACCTGTTCCAGTTTCAAAGTTCACCAACCACCTAGATATTTGATTACAAGAAACCTCACAACCTGCTGTGAACCTCTCGCTTTACAAGGCTCTCAATTGAACTTTAAACCATCAAATCCATTCAATAAACTACCATGTGGGAGACCAGAAATCGTAAATCAGAGACTGAAATTAAATGTAGCCTGTAAAAGTGCACTATGTTTAACTGCATACAACCTTTGTGTGTGCGTGCATAAGACTGAGTATGCAACACTGGGTTAATTTGGGGACAGTGCTTTTTTTATTCATTCATTGGGTCTGGTATTGCTGGCTAGGCCAGTATTTATTGCCCATCCCTAATTGCCCTTGAGGTGGTGGTGGTGTGCTGCTTTCGTGAACAATCAGCTGCAGCCACAGTGATATTGTGCAGGTACACCCACAGTGCTATTGGGAAGGGAAGTTCCAGGATTTTGACTCAGCAACAGTGAAAGAATGGTGATATTGCTCCAGGTCAGGATGGTGTATGACTTGAAGGGGAAGTTGCAGGTGGTGATGTTCCCATGCCCTTGTTCTTCCAGGTGGTACAGGTCATGGGTTTGGAAGGTGCTGTCGAAGGAGCCTTGGTGAGTTGCTGCAGTCCATCTTGTAGATGATACACATTGCAGTCACTGTGCATCAGTGGTGGAAGGAATTAATGTTTAAGCTGGTACTTGGGGTGGCAATTGAGTAGGCTGCTTTGTCCTGGATGGTGTGTTAAGCTTCTTGGGTGTTGTTGGAGCTGCATTTATCCAGGGAAGTATAGAGAATTTTATCACACTCCTGACTTGTGCCTTGTAGGTGACAGAAAGGCCTTGGGAGTCAGTAAGTGAATTACTCGTCACTGAATTCCAGGCCTCTGACCTGCCTTTGTAGCCGCAGTATTTATAGGGCTGATCCAGTTCAGTTTCTGTGTAAGAATAAATAATCATCTTTATTTTAAACTTATGAAAGCTTGTTGCTGAATTACTTAATTGGAATACACACTCCAAGGTTAAAAAACATACACCTATTTCCATACAAGACATACTGACTGTGGGCGGTAAGAGAGCAAATACATTCTGTTTGTGACAGTACTATCCACTGCACTTCTAAGCCATACAGACCAGAATGATCCAGGTTTGATTCCTGGTCTGGACTTATGAGCTGATAGCTAGAGCAATTGGGGTTGGGTTTGGCTGGAGTAAAAATGAACATCAGTCAGGGTTCATACACTAAAAGACCATGTGTGTAGATGTCCATTGACAGCAAGCTCAGCTTGGTTCCTTGTTGCAGGTTAGTTCATCCCCTTTGGTCCTCAGGCACTAGTCAACTTCTTGATCCCTGCACCATCACCAGCAACCTTTCCATCAATCACTCTGCTCCTATCCCTGGTCTTGGTCTCGCCATCACCTTCCCTGCATTGAAAACCACCTTTTTATCTCATCTTCCTTTCCATAAACCCCATTTTCCTCTTTCCCCTTTTTCTGTCCTCCTCAGTATCCACAGTTCTGTGAAGTGCCCTGAGATATGGTTTCTTGCAGGCAGGTGCTGCATAACTATAGGCACTGTCCAACCACACAGGGTTCAACAGATGGCAATCAGGATTGGGAATCCGAACTGAGGTCCCCCTATAGCAGCCCATCTTTCTTACAGCAAGGGAATGACCCCAAGACTTTCCTGGCCTGTACAGTTTAATTACTCCATCGGGAAACTTAATATGCCATCTGGGCTACCTCAGCAAGGCAAGTGAAGCATTTCCCACAGCAACATGACTGTAATAACATTTGCTCCAACAAAGGGATACGCAGTTGAATTTTTGTTTCCTATTTACAATAAATGGCTCCATCAAAATTTCATGTTCTCATCGTAACAGTCACTTGTACAAAAATGGATTAATTAAGGAAAGTCAGCATGGATTTGTTTAAAAGAAAATTGTGTTTAACTAACATATAGAGTCTTTATGACATAGGAGGACGACATTCGGTCCATCAATGTGATTGCGTTTTTTAATGACATAACAAAGAGGGTTAATGATAGCAATGCAGTTGATATTGTGTACATGAACTTCCAGAAAGTGTTTGATAAAGTGCCACATAATTTTTAAAAATTTGTTCATGGGATGTGGGCGTCGCTGGGTGGGCCAGCATTTATTGCCCATCCCTAATTGCCCTTGAGAAGGTGGTGGTATACTACCTTCTTAAACCGCTTTTCAGACAAGTCAAAGCTCATGGAATAAAAGCGACAGTGGCAGAATGGATATGAAACAGAGTAATGATGAATGGTTGTTTTTCTGACTCTTGGAAGGTATATAATTGGGTTCCCCAGGGATCAGTATTGAAACCACTGCTTTTCTTGATCTATATTGATGACCTAAACTTGGGTGTGCAGGGCACAACTTCAAGGTTTGCAGATGACACAAAACTCAGGAGTATTTTCAACTGTCAGGAGGATAGTCATAGACTTCAAAAGACATGGGCTGATAAAACATGCAGAGATGTCAGGTAAAATTTACACAGTGAGTGGTTAGGATCTGTAATGCACTGCCAGAGGTGTGGCACAGGCAGTTTTCACAGGGGCTTTCAAAAGGGAATTGAATAATTATCTGAAGAGAAAATATTTACAGGGCTACAGGGAAAGGGCAAGGGGAGTGGGACTAGCTAAGTTGCTCTTGCAGAGAGCTCGCATGGACACAACAGGCTGAGTGGCCTCCTTCTGTAACTGTTCTATAATTCTATGACCACAATGATTATCCCACACATTGTAATAAACTGTGCCCCTGTTGAAATAAGGTCAGGGTAATTCTGACGAAACCATAGCTGTCACTTGTTCAGGTCTGAATATTTCCTTCATCTAAGCTTGTAAACTCTCAGTAGAATGTAAAAATCCATGCACAAATCGGATCCTGCACTTAACAAAATGACTTGTATGTTCAGATGAACTGGTTTGAGACTCCTGTGAGCATCCTCTGTAAATTGAAGGGTCTTTAACTTTTTTCACCCGAGTACTCAATCATGCTTCATTTTAATGACAAATTGCCCTTAATAAATTAGTTTGAGAATGTCGATAGCAAATACTCCCACAAGATTGCATGTATCAAAGGCTAAGTGATGTTTTCATTACCTGGCTATGGATGGTCTAATTTTAAAAAATATCTTCAGCAGGCCAGTTAAAGCCCATCTGCTGTGTATCTTTTGCATACATAAATTCCTTTTCTCCTTCTATTCATTTATTATAGCACAGTTGATGATGAAACAGTGCCAAATTAGAGTCAGATTAGACTGTTCTAGCTTGTGGTCGTACACCCTTGGGGTTTGGAACTGCCAAAATTAACTTCTTGTCTGATCTCGGGTCCCACACGATCACCAGATTTCTGCCCATGTGGACCTGCATCCAGCACCTTGAAAGTTCTGCTTTCATTCTTACCTCGTGCAGTCCATTACATTACTCTCAACTGTCAAGACACAGCAATACTTATTTCGAATGTAATGTAGGCCAAAGACTTGAAAAATGGTCATAATGAACTCTGGGCAAATGGCCCAACAGATGGGTGATTCCACGTAGAGTTATTTTTTAAAGTTAGGGTCACAACCCCATTAAGAGGTAAATAATGGCAACATTAAATCACAATGCAATACACTAAGGGCTACATGGTTCAAACAACACCAAACTAGAACCATAAAAACACGCAGAAGTGTATTTACATATTATCACATCATTTCTTAAATACTCAAAATGCTGACAGAATGAATACAGTAGCTATTTTGCATGAATAATCAGGATATGCATTGATCAGTTGTTCCATTTCTTGGTTGTGTTGATTGAAGGAGGATGCCTTGCTCTTCAAACTCAATATTAGGATGTTCAATGCACACTTGAACAGACAGATTGTTTAACATATCTTCTCAATAATTGTCACTGCACCACTCCTTTAGTACATCACTGAAGGGTCAGCCTAGGTAATGGGCACAAGTCCTGTGTGGGGATTGAATTCATAGCCTTCATATTCAAGAGGCAAGAGTGCTAGCAACAGAACCAAGCTGACATTCATTTCAAACCATATGAATCGATACTACGCTCAAAGTAGCTAGATTGGTCTATTCATCATCATGGCATTCAGCTGCTTTTACGTAACCTGGACAAAAAGAACTCAACATGAACCAGCAGAACTGGTCCTGTAGCAGAGCTCATACAGAGACCATAAGACGTAGGAGAAGTAGGCCATTCGGCCCATCAAGTATGCCCTGCCATTCAATGAGATCATGATTGAACTGATAATCCTCAGCTCCATCTTCCTGCCTCTTTCTCATAACCCTTGACTAAAATTCTCTCTCATCCTTGAATATACTTAACGACCCAGCTCTACAGCCCTCTGTGGAAAAGAATTCCACAGATTTGCTACTCTCAGAAAATAAATTCGTCTCATCTCTGTCTTAAATGGGCGACCCCTTACTCTGAGATTATGCCCTCTGGTCCTAGACTCTCCCACACGAGGAAACAACCTCTCAGCATCTATCCTGTCAAGCCCCCTAAGAATCTTATACGTTTCAATAAGGTCGTCTCTCATTCTTCTAAACTCCTACTCAACCTCTCCTCATAAGAAAATCCATCCATACCCAGGATCAAACTACTGAAACTTCTCTGCCTCCAACACCAGTATGTCTTGCCTTAGATATGGGACACTTGCTTTTATTAGCTGAGGCATAGAATATAAGAGCAGGAAGGTTATGCTGGAACTGTATAAAATGCTGGTTAGGCCACAGCTAGAGTATTGTGTGCAGTTCTGGAATCCGCATTATAGGAAGGATGTGATTGCACTAGAGAGAGTGCAGAGGAGATTTACCAGGATGTTGCCTGGGCTGGAGAGTTTTAGTTTTGAGAAGAGATTGGATAGACTGGGGTTATTTTCCCTGGAGCAGTGGAGATTGAGGGGGGATATGATTGAGGTGTTTAAAATTATGAGGGGCATAGGTAGGGTAGACAGGAAGGAACGTTTCCCCTTGGTGGAGGGATCAATAACCAGGGGGGCATAAATTTAAGGTAAGGGGCAGGAGATTTAGAGAGCATGTGAGGAAGAATTTTTTCACCTAGAGGGTGGTGGGAATCTGGCACTCACTGCCTGAAAGGGTGGTAAAGGCAGAAACCCTCATAACATTTAAGAAGTATGTGGATCTGCACTAGCGATGCCATGGCATACAAGACTATGGGCCTAGTGCTGGAAAATGGGATTAGAATAGTTAGGTACTTGTTTGACTGGCGCAGACTTGATGGGCCGAAGGCCTTTTTCTGTGCTGTAGACCTCTGTGACTCTATGGGACCAAAACTGTTCACAGTATCCTAGGTGTAGTCTAACTAGTGTCTTGTATAGTTTTAGCAAGACTTCCTTATTTTTATACTCCATTCCCTTTGGAATAAAGGCCAACATTCCGTGTGCCTTCCCTATTACCTGCTGAACTTATATGTTAGATTTTTGTCGTTCATGCACAAGGACCTCCAAATCCCTCTGTGCTGCAGTTTTCTGCAGTCTTTCTCCATTTAAATAATATTCAGCCCCTCTATTCTTCCTGCCAAATTGCATAACTTCACAATTTCCTACATTATATTCTATCTGCCAAGTTTTTGCCCACTCACTTAGCTGTCTATATCCCTCTGCAGACTCTGTGTCATCCTCATTACTTGCCTTGCCACCTATTTTTGTGTCATCTGCAAATTTGGCGATAGTACATTCACTTCCCTCATCATTAATGTATATTGTAAATAATTGTGGCCCCAGCACTGATCCCTATGGCATTCCAGTAGTTACAGATTGCCATCTGAAAATATCCCGCTTATCCCAACTCTCTGTCTTCTATTAGTTAGCCAATCCTCCATCCATGCTAATATACTACCCCCAACACCACGGGCTCTTCTCTTGTTAAGTAGCCTTATGTGTGGTACCTTATCAAATGCTTTTTGGAAATCCAAATATATTACATCTACTGGTTCCCCTTTACGTATCCTGCTTGTTACCTCCTCAAAGAATTCTAATAAATTTGTTAGGTATGATTTCCCCTTCATGAAGCCATGCTGACTCTGCTCGATTATAATATGCATTTCTAAATGCTCTGCTAATTCTAACATTTTCCCAATGACGGATTTTAAGCTAACTGGCCTATAGTTACCTGTTAGAAGTAAATGGCTAGGAAGAAATTGTGGCTTCAAGCACAGAGGGTGGCACACAGGTGACTAATAGGAGGTAATTCATTGGAGTTGTTTTACCATCTTAAATTACAAGAGCAAAGATTGCTGCACCCAAGAAATTTAATTACAGATTTGAACTAAGCAGCGAGATCCTCAAACAGCTTCCTGGCTAAACATACCATCTGATATGGTATTAAACAACAACAACTTATATTTATATAGCGCCTTTAATGTAATGAGATGTCCCAAAGTGCTTCACAGGAGCTTCATAAAACAAAGTATGACACTGAACCATTTGAGGAGATAAGTAGATCAGATGACCAAAGGCATGATCAAGGAGATAGGTTCTAAAAGTGCCCTAAAAGGAGGAAAGTGAGCTGAAGAGGTAGCGAGCTAACAAGGCGGAGAGATGTAGCAAAGGAATTCAAGAGCTTTGGGCTTAGGCAACTGAAGGAACAGCCACCAATGGTGGAACAATTATGATTTGGAATGCACAAAAGGCTAGAATTAGAGGAGTGCAGATATCCCGGAGGGTTGTGGGGTTTGGGGAGATTAGAGAGATAGGAAAGGGTGAGGTCATGTAGGGATGAGACTGAGAACTTTAAAATCAAGGCACTGTTTTATCAGGAGTCAGTGTAGGCCAGCAAGCACAAGAGTGATAGAGGAGCGGGACTTGCTCTGAGTTAAGATATGGGTAGCAGAGATTTGGATGACCTCAAGTTGATGGAGGGTAGAAATGGGAGACTAGCATTGGAATAGTCATGTCTGGAGATAATAAAAGCATGAATGGGGGTTTCAGCAGCAGATGAGCTAAGACAGTGGCTAAGTCGAGCAATGTTAAAGAGATGGAAATAGGCATCCTTAGAGATGGCATGAACATGCTGGCCAAGGTCAATTACCTGACTGTGCTGAGTGAACTGACCAGATATACAGCAGAAGTGAGAGTACTACAATTGATCTGTGTGTGATCAATTCCTGATGGTATGTGAACATGTAGTGTAGATGGCTTGAAGACAAGACTTAACTCAGCCAAGATTGCCTCTGCGATGGGAGAGCTTTACTGGACAATCACTCTTCTAGGTGTAAGCGGTGCCTAAGTACTGAGCTAACACCTTTAACTTATTGGGGCAAAAAATATTACCCATGCTACATCATCCACAAGCTCAAGTTAACTAGCATTACACATTATACACCATCAAACTGTTACTGCTCTTATAAACACATGTCCTTATATTAGAGAAAATGTATGCTCTGCTGCAAAAAGGAGATTGAAGCTCTGATGAAAGCGAGAAAGATTTTCAAGAGTGTTACCAGAATTGGGAGGATGCAACTATCAGGAAAGACTGAGCAAGTTGGAGCCCATTGCTATGTAAAAGAGAAGACTAAGAAAAGGCCTAATAGAGACATTTAAAATTATGCAGAGCTTTGATAGGGTGGATGTGGAGAAATAATTTCCTCGAATGGGTGAGCCTAGAAAAGGGGGGCACACAAAAAGCCAGCCAATAATGGATTAAATTAATTCAGGAAGAACTTTTTCACACTGAATGTAAGAACGAGGAACATGCTGCATGAAGTGGTTGAAGCAGATAGCATTGATGCATTAAGGGGAAGCTTCATGCATACATGATGGAGAAGGGAATAGAGGGATATGCCATCAGGGTGGGAAGAGATAATTTGTGTAGAGGAAGTTAATGTGGAGCATAAACACTGGAATAGACCAGTTGTGCCAAATGACCATATTTCAGTTCTGTAGATTCATGTTCATGTATTACACAAATTAATTTAAGAAAAATATTAATTTTTGCAGATTGTTCCTGTCCCTGCCATATTTACTACTTTGCAGCATTTGAAACACCAAGAAATGTGCTCTGGAACATGTGAAACACCAGCACATCACTGATTCATTAGTTTTGTATAGAGACAGCACGGAGCAGTCACACTTATTGCTCATCCCTTACCAGGTTTTCACAGAATCTTCCTGGGGCTCCCTCCTGTTCCAGAAAGCTGCAAAGTGTTATAGTGGAAAAATCTGACTGAGCACAAAGCAGAGAAAGCCATTGTAGGGAATTGAGTATGTGACTGTGGCAGTCTTGGGGCGGCATTCCCAAGCTTGATGTCACAACACTGCTTGTTATGTGACATTACAGAAAGGACTATGGTTTCCCAGTCTATTCTCATTCCTTGTATCTCAGGAAGTGTTTGGCAATCATATCTCCTCTGATACTGTCTTTATGCAAGGGATGAATTTAGAGGCATTGCTAATTGGGCAGATATATCAGTTTATAATGCTGAGGAATTATGAAGTATGAGATTAGGAATAGTTGATAATGGCTACGAAGTGGTGCAGTAGTCCCAAGGTTCAAATGATCTAATAAACCATATCAGCAAAACCAAAAGTCCAGTCGGTTACCTCCACTCTTTGAACTTGGAACATTGCTGTGAAATCGCCTAAGGAAGGCGAAGCTGTTTATGTGTGTGTTTTGAAATTTAAAATGGCTTGCCAGTCATTTTCTGGAGTGATTTATTTAAAAGTGATTGAGTCAGTTGTGTTCTTGTACCAACACTGGGCATCAGAGCATTCCGAATCATTGAAGTGTGATGACATTTACAGTGAGAAATTAAAGTTTTGCAGTTTATTCCTGAGAAATTCTCTGCTCAGGATACAGCACAGGATATTTAATATAGTTTAAATGTACATCAAATAACATATAAAAATGTTTTTTTTTTTAAATTGTCTCTTCTTGTAACTGTCTCTCTCTTCTCTCACTCCATGATACTTCCCATCTCCTGCAATGTTAAGCATCTTGATGGACCGAATTTCACGCTCCTGCACCAGCAGGTTTGGAGGCAGGGCCATGCAAAATCCAGTGGTTGGCCTTCCTGCCTCTTACCTGCATGTCCTTGGGTCTATTGGCCATTAGCTGGCCACTTAAGGGCCTCAACCTGCCATTGCCAGTATTGCACCCACCTCAAGGGTGAGGTCCAAGCCATGCAGGAAGCCCAGCAGCTTTTGCTGCAAGGGCTAGTGTTGGGCAAGGACGGGGGAAACCTCCTTCGCAGGCCCCCAGGGCTCAGTGGAGGCACCACCAGCCATCCTCCCCCCACCAAAGGTCATTCCCCCCCTTGCCTCTTGAACCCAGCTCCCATGCCCTCGTCCCTGACCCTGGACTTACCTAGCCGGCAGTTCTCTAAGGCAGGACCTCCCTCCTGGAAAGTGACAGGAGTCTCACCTTAAAGCAATTAATGCTGCTCCCAGCATTAAATTGTTGCAGGGCAGCCACTGGAATTGTGGGCAGGCTTCCATGCCCCTGCCCCACCCCCCTGAATTTTTAGCGGGGAGGTGTGGGGACCATGACACCCCATAAAATCCAGCCCCTTGTTTGCTCCAATTGCTCCATTGCCAGACCAGTTTGGGTTTCAGTATGATAACACCCCCACAGATGGAAAGCCCACTGAAACTGTCCTGATTCACATAGGAAGAATCGCTATAGATTAATATATTTATTTTAAAGACACGAAAACCTGGAACATACCCAGGCTGATTACTACTGTAGCAAACATCTTAGAGCACTGTTTCAGTAAAAAACATGGTGTATTGGTCAGCAACAGGTCCACACATACCGCCTTATGTGATGAGTGTCTCCAATATTTTCTGCTACAGTTTTTCAGATTTCTAGCATCTGCAGTATTTTGCTTTCCATGTTTAGCAATACATCTCATCAGGCTGTTCTGAAACAGTATATTTTGCCATTCAGAGTGTCGAAGAGGAGTCATATTCGCCCCTGAATGTTAACTCTATTTCTCTCTCCACAGTTGCAGCCAGACCTGATGAGTTTTTTCAGCATTTTGTTTTTATTTCAGATTGCCAGCTGTATTACGTTATTCCATTTTGTTTGTCATAAGATAGCTCAGCCATTTAGGAAACAGTGTCCAGTCATCTTGCCTTTGTGGACCAAGGCGTAGTATGGAGTTCAGGAGATAAATGAAAAAATTTAAATCCATGGCCCTATTAACTTCCTTCTATCTCAATTGTGGATATCAAGAGCTTGGCTTTGGGGTTATCCAGCAGTGAGACAAGAACATTAATAACTGTCCTTTCCAAGCCCCCAGTGATGATATTGAAAAGGGGTAACCCAATGAATAACAAATCTAAGATAAATAGAGCTGCATTGCCAGGGCTCAAAGGGATGTTGTTTGGATACCCCTGAAATTCAGGGAATCTATAGCCACCAGTGAGACATCCAACTGCTAGATAAAATTTCACAGTTTTCACTTTTTAAAGTTCGCACATGGGATGCGAATGTCGCTGGCAAGACCGGCATTTATTGCCTATCCCTAAATGCCCTTGAGAAGATGGTGGTGTGCCACCTTCTTGAACTGCTGCAGTGTGGTGTAGGTACACCCGCAGGGCTGTTAGGGAAGGCATTCTAGGACTTCTAGGCCTAGCGACACTGAAGGAATAGCGATATAATTCCAAATCAGGATGGTGTGTGGCTTGGAGGGGAACTTGGAGGTGACAGTGTTCCCATGTGTCTGCTACTCTGGTCTTTCCAGATGGTAGAGTTCAGAGTTGGAAGGTGCTGCCAAAGTAGGCTTGGTGATTTGCTGCATCTTGTAAATGGTACACGCTGCTGCCAGGGTGCTCCCAAAAATGCTCTCGAGTTGCCTCTAAGAGGCAACTATAAAACAGGTCACGAAGGGCACTGGGAGGTGGCAGTAAGTATGGAAAAACAAGTAGCAGCATTTCACAGCCTCAACATCTCAATGCTTTACAGCCAATGAGGTGCTTTTGAAGTGCAGTCACTGTTATACTGTAAGAAATGCGGCAGCCAATTTGTACACAGCAAGCTCTAAGCAATGTGATAATGAGCAGATAATTTAATTTTGTGGTGTTAGGGTTGAGGGATAAACATTAGCCAGGATGCCAGGGAGGACTTACCTGCTCTTCTTCAACTAATCTGTGAAACGTCATGTCTGAATTGCAATAAACACATCTCCAAGTATATATATTAATTAGACAGATAACCTTGGTTATCAAAGGCACAGAGGAACAGGCCAGTAAGGAATACATATACACACTTGTAATAACGATACTGGACTGCTTGATGGCCCTTTCAGAACCCCAGTAGGAACTTAAATGAAACAGCAAGATAATTACTCCAAGTTATGAATGAGTAATGCAATCTAGTTCAGAGCTCTGGGATTCAATTCTGTTCACTTTAATTGGTCTTACGCAAACATGTTCTATTGTGAGACATATAATCCACATTGATCATTTTATCAGTTCCCTGTTTTGGGCCATACATGCAAACCCTTCACATATTTATCATGATCCATTTTAAATATGCATAAGTTCCTTCAAGAGCAGAATGACTCATTAAAACAGATAGTTGTTCAGTCTGCAGAAGCCCCATTTGCTGCAGTTATGATCTGTATGAATTATACACACTGTATCCCTTTAAAGCAGATAACCTTGGCCCAATTTGTTTATGTTTATCCAAATACTAAAAGAGAAATAGTTCTGTAAAATGAAATTGCATTTATCAAGCTGTGTACGCACTAGATAAGCAAAGCTTTTTCTGCAGGTTTTAATCAAGCTCACAAGCCCTTTGGGAAGGTGTGTGTGCATGTGTTCAGGGTAAGCTAAGACAGGTTCAAGAGTATTCTTACCTCTTGAGTCAAAAGGTTGAGGGTTCAAGTCCCACTCCTGGGACTTCAGCACAGACCCACGGTTGACATTCAATGTAGTACTGAGGGAGCACAGCAGTGAGGTAGATACAGTTTTTAGGATGCACGAAGATTTCACTGCACTATTTTGAAGAAGAGCAGAGGAATTCTCTCCAGTGTCCAGGCCAATACTTATCCCTCAACAAGCACCATTAAGACAGATTTATCTGGTTATTACATTGCTGTGTGTGGGAGCTTATGGTTCACAAACTGACTGCTGCATTTCCTACATTATAACTCTAACCATCCTTTAAAAGAAGGTATTTCATTGGCAGTAGAGGTGCTTTGTGGCAAGAACATGTAAGGGGCTATATAAAAGCAAACCCATTTTGACAGTACTACTCAGTACTTGCTCTATTTAGAGCTTGATGGCTACTTTTTAGCCAAACAGACAAAGGACCTGAACTCCCTGATGAATCGATGAGCAGGGCAAGTGAATCATTGAGCTGTGAGAACTAGAAGATCTGGGGTTCAGTTCCACATCTGTTCTGAACTGGCTGATTGCAGCAATAGTAGCCAAGGGGAAAAGAATCAGCCAGGGTTCCTTCTCCTACTCACTGTCCAGTCAGCACTTCTGGAAAGTATGCAATAAAGTGGGGGTGTGCAGTGTGGACAGACTCAGGATTAGATGCAGGTTTGAATGGGACTAAAGGGAAGATCTACACACATCTTCAAGCTGTCCCCAACAGATTTTGATTACAAGTATATAGCAGTCTGAGGTGCAATGACACCATGCAAATCACAAGCGCCCTTACAACGAGCAACTGAACTCCTTTATGCATCCTCCTTTTGAATGGTTAACAGGGGAGGTGGTGGCAAAGTGGTATTGTCACTGGACTAGTAATCCAGAGACCCAGGGTAATACTCTTGAGGACCCAGGTTCAAATCCCACCATGGCAAATCAATAAAAATTTGCAATTAAGAGTCTAATGATGACCATGAAACCAATGTCAATTGTTGTAAAAACCCATTTGGTTCACTAATGTCCTTTAGGGAAGGAAATTCTTACCTGGTCTAGCCCACGTGCGACTCCAGATCTGCAGCAATGTGACTGACTCTTAAATGCTCTCTGAAAAGGCCTAACAAACCATTCAGTTATATCAAACTGCTACAAAGTAAATAAGGAATGAAACTGGACAGACTACCAGGCAACGACCTTGGCACTGGAAACGACAATGGTAAACCCAGCCCTGTCGACCCTGCACAGCCCTCCTTACTAACATCTGGGGAGTTGTGCCAAAATTGGGAGACCTGTCCCACAGACCAGTCAAACAACAGCCTGACAGTTATACTCACAGAATCATACCTTACAGATAATATCCCAGGCACCACCATCCATGCGTATGTTCTGTCCCACCACAGCATAGGCCCAGCAGAGGTAGTGGCACTGTGGTATTCAGTTGGGAGGGAATGTCTCATGGCATTGGGTCAAACCTGGGCAAGGAAAACTCCTGCTGATAACCATATACTGCACCTCATCTGATGAATCAGTTCCCCTCCATGCTGCACCATGGGTGGCAAGGGCGAAGAATATACTCTGGGTGGGGGACTTTAATGTCCATCACCAAGAGTGCTCGGTATAGCACTACAAGATACAGAACTGGCTGAGTCCTAAAGGGCATGGCTGCTAGATTGGGTCTGTGGCAGATGGTGAGGGAACCAACAAGAGGGAAAAACATACTTGACCCCATCCTCACCAGCCTGCTTGTCGCAGATGGATCTGTCCAATACAGTAACAGTAAGAGTGACCACTGGACAGTCCTTGTGGAGACAAAGTCCCATCTTCACATTGAGGATACCCTCCATCGTGTTATGTGACACTACCAATGTGCTGAATGGGATAGGTTTCCAACAGATCTAACATCTCAAGACTGGGCAACCATCAACAGCAGAATTGTCCTCAACCACAATCTGTAACCTCATGGCCAGCATATCCCCTACTCTACCCTTACCACAAAAGCCAGGGGATCAACCCTGGTTCAATGAAGAGCACAGGAGGGAATGCCAGGAGAAGCACCAGGCATACCTAAAAATTAAGTGTCAACGTGGTGAAGCTACTTGCGTGCCAAACAGCATAAGCAGCAAGCAATTGACAGAACTAAGCGATTCCATAACCAACGGAGCAGGTCTAAGCTCTGCAGTCCTGCCACATCCAGTTGTGAATAACTCAATGGGGGAGGTGGCTCCACAAATATTCCCATCCTCAATGATGGGGGAGCCTAGCACATCAGCGCAAAAAAGGCTGAAGCATTTGCAACAATCATCAGCCAGAAGTGCCGAGTGGATAATCCATCTCGATCTCCTCTGGAGGTCTCCAGTATCACAGATGCCAGTCTTCAGCCAAGTTGATTCACTCCATGTAATATCAAGAAATGGCTGAAGGCACTGGATACTACAAAGGCTATGGGCCCTGACAACATCCAGGTAATAGTTCTGAAGATTTGTGCTCCAGAATTTGCTGCGTCCCTAGCCAAACTGTTCCAGTACAGCTACAACATTGACATCTACCTGGCAATGTGGAAAATTGCCCAGGTATGTCCTGTACACAAAAAGCAGGACAAATCCAACCTGGCCAATTATGCCCCATCAGCCTACTCTCGATCATCAGTAAAGTGATGGAAGTGGTCATTAACAGTGCTATCAAGCGGCACTTGTTTAACAATAACCTACTTGCTGATGCTCAGTTTGGGTTCCGCCAAGGTCACTCAGCTCCTGACCTCATTACAGCCTTGGTTCAAACACGGACAAAAGAGTGAGGTGACAGTGACTGCCCTTGACATCAAGACAGCATTTGACTGATTGTGGCATCAAGGAGCCCTAGTAAAACTGCAGTCAATGGGAATCAGA
This sequence comes from Carcharodon carcharias, assembly GCF_017639515.1. Taxonomy (NCBI): domain Eukaryota; kingdom Metazoa; phylum Chordata; class Chondrichthyes; order Lamniformes; family Lamnidae; genus Carcharodon; species Carcharodon carcharias. The sequence goes on along the minus strand of NC_054481.1, from coordinate 28,323,385 downwards.
GGGAAAACTCTCTGCTGGTTGGAGTCATGCCTAGCACAAAGGAAGATCATTGTGGTTGTTGGAGGTCAATAATCTCAGTTCCAGGGCATCACTACAGGAGTTCCTCAGAATAGTGTCCTCGGCTCAACCATCTGCAGCTGCTTTATCAATGACCTTCCTTCCATCATAAGGTCAGAAGCAGGGATGTTCGCTGGTGACTACACAATGTTCAGCCCCATTTGTGACTTTTCAGATAGTGAACTAGTCTATGTCCAAGTGCAGCGAGGCCTGGACAATATCTAGGCATGGGCTAACAAGTGGCAAGTAACATTCGCACCACACAAGTGCCAGGCAATGACCATCTCCAACAAGACACAATCTAACCATTGTTCCTTCACATTCATTGTCATTACTATCACCGAATCCCCCACTATCAACATCCTGGGGGGGTTAACATTGGCCAGAAACTAAACTGGGTTAGCCATATAAATACTGTGGCTACAAGAGCAGGTCAGACGCTAGGAATCCTGTGGTGAGTAACTCGCCTCCTGACTGGGCAAAAATCTGTCAGGTGGAGTATATTGTGGGAAAATGTGAACTTGTTCACTTTGGCAGGAAGAATAAAAAAGTAAAATATTACCTAAACAACTGCAGAATACAGAGGTACAGAGGGCTCCAGGTGTTTTCGTGCATGAGTTACAAAAAATTAGTATGCAGGTAAAGCAAGTAATCAAAAAACTAATGGAATGCTATCCTTTATTATGAGAGGAATTGAACGTTAAACTAAGGATGTTATGCTTCAGTTACACAGGGCATTGGTGAGAATACTGAATCTTGAATACTGTGTGCAGTTTTGGTCTCCTTATTTAAGGAAGGATGTAAGTTCTTTGGTGGTGATTCAGAGGTAGGTTTACTAGATTGGTACTTAGGATGAGCAGATTGTGTTAAGAGGATAGGTTGGTATTGGATCCAGTTTATTGGTTTGTTAGGGCTAAAGGATCCGGGTTGCACGTTTTTTTCGGGGTGACCAAGTTTGTACCAAGAAAGAGAAGATTGGTCGACCGTTCTTAGAAGAAAAACATTCTGTTTATTTACAAAAGGAACTCAGAGCTACACTTATGTGCTTACAACTCAAAACTGTGTCTTTACTCATAGAATCATAATCATAGAGGTCTACAGCACAGAAAAAGGCCCTTTGGCCCATCGAGTCTGTGCCAGTCAAACAGGTACCTAACTATTCTAATCCCATTTTCCAGTGCTAGGCCCATAGGCTTGTATGCCATTGCAACGCAAGTGCACATCCAAATTCTTCTTAAATGTTATGAGGGTTTCCGCCTCTACCACCCTTTCAGCCAGTGAGTTTCAGATTCCCACCACCCTCTGGGTGAAAAAATTCTTCCTCACATCTCCTCTAAACTTCCTGCCCCTTACCTTAAATCTATGCCCCCTGGTTATTGATACCTCCACCAAGGGGAAAAGTTCCTTCCTGTCTACCCTATCTATGCCCCTCATAATTTTATACACCTCAGTCATGTCCCCCCTCAATCTCCTCTGCTCCAGAGAAAATAACCCCAGTCTATCCAATCTCCCCTCAAAACTAAAATTTTCCAGCCCAGACAACATCCTGGTAAATCTCCTCTGCACTCTCTCTAGTGCAATCACATCCTTCCTATAATGCGGATTCCAGAACTGCACGCAATACTCTAGCTGTGGCCTAACCAGCATTTTATACAGCATAACCTGCCTGCTCTTATATTCTATGCCTCAGCTAATAAAAGCAAGTGTCCCATATGCCTTTTTAACCACCTTATCTACCTGTCCCGCTACCTTAAGGGACCGGTGGACATGCACACCAAGATCCCTCTGATCCTTGGTACTTCCCAGGGTCCTACCATTCATCGTGCATTCTGGTGCCTTGTTTGTCCTGCCCAAGTGTATCACTTCACACTTATCTAGATTAAATTCCATTTGCCACTGATCAGCCCATCTAACCAGCATGTCTATATCCTCTTGTAATCTAAGGCTATCCTCCTCACTATTTACCACCCCACCAATTTTCATGTCATCTGCGAACTTACTGATCAACCCTCCTACATTCAAGTCTAAATCGTTTATATATACCACAGACAGCAAGAGGCCCAGCACCAATCCCTGTGGAACCCCATTGGACACAGGCATCCAGTCACTCAAACACCCCTCGACCATCACCCTCTGCTTCCTGCCATCAGCAAATTCTGGATCCAATTTGCCAAAGTGCCTTGGATGCCATGGGCTCCTACCTTCGTTATCAGTCTCCCATGCAGGACCTTATCAAAAGCCTTGTTGAAGTCCAAGTAGACTACGTCAAATGCATCGCCCTCATCTACACACCTGGTCACCTCTTCGAAAAATTCAACCAAATTGGTCAGACGTGACCTCCCCTTAACAAAACCATGCTGACTGTCCTTGATTAATACCTTCCTCTCCAAGTGTAGATTAATTCTGTCCCTCAGAATTGCTTCCAATAGTTTCCCCAACACCGAGGTTAGACTGACTGGCCTGTAGTTCCTTGGTTTATCCCTTCCTCCCTTCTTGAATAACGGTACCACATTGGCTGTCCTCCAGTCCTCTGGCACCTCTCCTGTGGCCAGAGAGGTATTGAAAATTATTACTCTTCAGACTCTGACTCAAGACTACTGACTACAGAGGTAGCCCATGCTACTCTGCTATTGGGTACCAAGATTATGTGATCTTACATTACAACATTTGTCTTAGAGGTATATTACACATCACATTACTATAGTTGGACGTGCTGGGGTTGTTTCCACTGGCGGTTAGAAGAGTGGGGAATGATTTGATTGAAATACATAAGACCCTGAATGGTCTTGACAAGGTGGATATGGAAAGGATGTTTTCTCTTGTGGTTGAGTTCAGAACTAAGGGGCACTATTTTGAAATTAGGCGTCACCCTTATAGGACAGAGATGAGGAGAAATTTTTTCTCTCAGAGGGTTGTGCGACTTTGGAACTCTCTGCCTCAGAAGGCGGTGGGAGTGGGGTCGCTAAATATTTTTAAGGCAGGGGTAGATAGATTCTTGTTACGCTAGAGAATCAAAGGTTATTAAGGGTAGATAGGAATGTGGAATTTGGAACATAAACAGATCAGCCATGACCTTATTGAATGGTGGAGCAAGCTCGAGGGACAGAATGGCCTACTCCTGTTCCTACTTTGTATGTTTGTATGACTCCCTAAAGCCTGTCCACCATTTACAAGGCACCAGTCGGGAGTGTGATGGAATACTCTCCACTTGCCTGCATGAGTGCAACTCCAACAACACTCAAGAAGCTTGACACCAAAGCAGCCCGCTTGATTGACATCCCATCTTCAAACATTCATTCCCTCTACTACTGAAGCACAGTGGCAGCAGTGTGTGTACCATTTACAAGATGCATTGCAGGAACTCACCAAAGCTCCTCAGACAGCACCTTCTAAACCCATGACCACTACCATCTAAAAGGACAAAGGCAGCTGATAGATGGGAACACCACCACCTCGAAGTTCCCCTCCAAGCCACTCACCATGCTGACTTGGAAATATATTGCCGTTCCTTCACTGTCACTGGGTCAAAATCCTGGAACTCCCTTCCTAACAGCACTACGGGTGTACCCACAACACATGGACTGCAGCAGTTCAAGGCAGCAGCTCACCACCACCTTCTCAAGGGCAATTAGGGATGGGCAATTAATGCTGGCCTAGCCAAGCGGTGCCCACATTCCATGAACAAACTTTTAAAAAATGATGGGGTTCTGCAAGGAATATATAGCACTGTAGCTGTAAGGAGCACACTGACAAGCTCAAAGGACTGATTGAATAAGAAAAAAATGTTTTATTCCACTGGCAGTAACAGTTAATTTACTAACTGTAAATGTCATGCTACATCAAATGTAGTGCTCATTTGATGACAATTACTTGAGTTAACTCCTAATCTGCTACAGAATGCAGAAAGAAGCCACTAAATTATTTGCAAACTGCCTTAATAAACTTAAGTTACTGCGTTGTCCCAAAGACCCACAGATAGTGTCTCAGAGCGACACAGACCAACTTTGACCCTCTGTACTGGGTTAGTAGATCCCAGTGCACTAGCTCTTTGGAGATTAGCTTCACCCAGATTGTTGGCTGTGAACAAATTTCAGAGACATAGTGGAATCATTAGCTCATTCAAGGGATTAAGTATAATTAAGAGAAAGTTCATGGTTGTGCAAATTTTGTAGTTTGTTGGAATCAGATCAATCAATAATGGAACTTTCTTGTTCTGTATTTTATCATCTCAGGGCAAGTGTCAGGCCTATGCTGGGAGAACAAATATTTTATTTCTGTCTTCATGGTAAAAGATACTAAAAGCATCCCAATAATAGTAGAAAATAAAGGGGCAAAAGGGAGGGAGGAATTTAAAACAATAACTATCACTAGAGAAAAAGTACCAGGAAAATTAATGGGGCTAAAGACTGACAAGTCCCCTGGACCTGATGGCCTGCATCCAAGGGCCTTAAAAGAAGTGGCTGCAGAGGTAATGGATGCATTAATTGTAATCTTGCAAAATTTCTTAGATTTTGGAAGATTCCAGCAGATTGGAAAACTGTAAAAGTAAAAATATTTCAAAAAAGGGAGACAGAAAGCGGGAAACTATGGGCCAGCTAGCTTAACATCTGTCATTGGGAAAACGCTGGAACCCATTATTAGTAGTAGTGAGGCATTTACAATGAACCAGAGTCAACATGGTTTTATGAAAGGAAATTGTATTTGACAAATTTATTAGAGTTCTTTTTTTATTCATTGGATGTGGGTGTACTGGCTAGGCCAGCATTTATTGCCCATCTCTAATTGCTCTTGTTCAGAGGGCACTTTGAGGAAGTAACAAGCAGGGTGGATAAAAGGGAACCAGTAGATGTCATGTATTTGCATTCTCAAAAGACATTCGATAAGTATCCACATAATATGTTACTACACAAGATAAGGGCTCAGTATTTGGGATACTATATTAGCATAGATAGAGGGTTGGCTAACTAACAGGAAACAGAGGAATAGATGGGCCATTTTCAGGTTGGCTAACTGTAACTAGTGAAGTGCCAAAAGGGTCAGCGTTGAGGCCTCAACTATTGGCTATCTATATTAGTGACTTGGAAACTGTAGCATGTGGGAGGTGGACTCCTGTGTGATCCACAGCAATCATATATTCAGTAAGCGTCTGCAATTTGAACTTCAGCTCAGACTTTACGAGCTGGAGTCTGAGCTTCAAACACTGCAATGCAGCAGCTGTGGGGGGAACATTACCTGAACACACTGTTTCAGGAGGCAGTCACACTCCTTAGGCTAGGTTCTTTGAATTTGGTCTGCGATCAGGGACAGGAGGGGGTGTGACTGCAAGTGAGGCAGGTATGGGGATTCAGAAGGTAGCACTGGAGGAGCCTCAGCCCTTGCAATTGTCCAACAGGTTCAAGGTTCTTGCAGCTTGTATGGCCGAGAGTGGGGCTTGCAGGGTGGATGAGCAAACTGACCATGGCACTGTGGTATAGGGACCCATTCAAGTAGGGGGAGTAAATAGGAATGTAGAGGTAGCAAGGGACAGTATAGTCAGGGGGGTAGACACAATCTGCTGCAGCCTAGAGCTACAGTCCAGAAGGCTGTGTTGCCTACCCGTTGCCTGGGTACGGGACATCTGCTTGAGGCATTGTGGGGTGCCGGGGAGGGTCCAGTTTATATGGTCCACACAGGTAGCAATGACACAGATGGGACTAGGCAAAAGGTTCTGTTCAGGGCTAAATTAAAAATGAGAACCACAAATAATCCAGAGATTATTACCTGAGCCCCAAGCAAATTGGCACAAAGTAAATAAGATTAGAGAGTGGAATGCATGGCTCAAAGATTGGTGGGAGAGAAATAGGTTTCGATTCATGGGGCACTGGCACCAGTACTGGGGAAAGTGGGAGCTGTACTGTTGGGATGGTCTTCACCCGAATTGTGCTGGGACCAGTGTTCTGGAAGTCATATAACTAGGGCGGTAGAGAAGGCTTTAAACCAAATAGTGGGAGGGAGGGGCGGGGAACAGGGAACATGTGAGGAGAAATGTGATAAAATAAAAAGAAAGGACAAGACAATAGATCAGGGTAGCGATATGGGTAATGATAACTACAGTGTGGCGGAAAGGGACAGTGTGTAAAAATTTAAGAGTGCACCAGCAGACAGTTTCTAAAAATGGCAAAAGGACAGAATTAAAGGCTCTGTATCTGAATGTATGCAACATGCAAAACAAAACAGATAAATTAAAAGCAAAAATAGAAATACCTGAAAACATGTATGACCTGACAGCCATTTCAGAGACATGGTTGCAAAGTGACCAAGGCTGGGACCTAAATATTTAAGGGCATTTGACATTTCCCAAGGACAGGAAGCTAGGAAAGGCCGTGGGGTAGCTCTGTTAATTAAGGATGAAACCAGTACAGTAGATGATCTTAGTTCAGAAGATCAAGATGTAGAATCAGTTTGAGTAGAGATGAGAAATAGCAAAAGGTAAGAAGCCCCTTGTGGGAGTAGTTTATAGGCCCCCTAACAGTAGCTACACTATAGGATGGGGTGTACAGGAAGAAATAATGGGGGCTTGTAAGAAAGGTACTGCAATATTTACGGGTGAATTTAACGTTCACATAGATTACATGAATCAGATTGGCAAAGGTAGCCTGAAAGACAAACTCAGTGTGCATTCAGGACAGTTTCTTAGACCAATACATTCTAGTGCCATCCAGGGAACAGGCTATTTTAGATCTGGTAATGTGCAACGAGACATGGTTAATTAATGACCTCATAGTAAAGGAACCTCGAGGCAACAGCGATCATAACATGCTATCATTTCACATTCAGTTTGAGGGTGGAAGTGTGGGCCTAAGACTAGTGTCTTAATCTTAAATAAAGGCAATTACAAGAGTATGAAGACAGAGTTGGATAAAGTGAACTAGGAAATAAGTTCAAGGATAGGGCAGCAGTGAAGCAGTGGCAAACATTTAAGGAGATGTTTCACAACTCCAAGCAAAGATATATCCCATTAAAAAAGAAAATCTCCCGGAGAAGGATGCACTCCATGGCTAACTAAGTAAGTTAACAATGGTATTAAATTGAAAGAAAAAGTGTACAATACTGTGAAGAGTTGGGATAAGTCAGAAGATTGGATAGTTTTTAGAAACCAGTAAATAATGACTAAAGAAAAGGAGAGAGGAATTAGAGTATGAGAGAAAGCTAGCTAGAAATATAAAAACAGATAATAAACGTTTCTGTAAGTATTTAAAAAGGAAAAGAGTAACTATAGTGAGTGCTGGTCTGTTAGAAGGTAAGACTGGGAAATTAATAATGGGAAACAAGGAAATGGTGTAAGTGTTGAACCGATATTTTCTGTCAGTCTTCATTGTAGATCACACAAAAAAATCCCAAGAAAACGTGAAAACCAAACAGTAAAAGGGAGGGAGGAACTTAAAACAATCACAATCACTGGGGAAAAGGTACTGAGAAAACTAAGGGCTGATAAGTCCCCTGAACCTGATGGCGTGCATCTTATGGTCTTAAAAGAAGTGGCTGCAGATATAGTAGATGTATTGGTTGTGATCTTCCAAAATTCCCTAGATTGTCGAAAGAGCCCAGTGGATTGGAAAATGGCAAATGTGACACTTTTATTCAAGAAAGGAGGGGGGGTGACAGAAAGCAGGAAACTATAGGCCAGTTAGCCTAATATCTATCATAGGGAAAATGCTAGAATTCATTATTAAGGAGGTGATAGCAGGACATTTAAAAATTATAATACAATCAGGCAGAGTCATCATGGTTCAATGAGAGGAAATTGTGTTTGACTAATTTATTAGAGTTCTTCGAGGAAATAACAAGCAAGGCGGATAAAGGGGAACCTGTGGATGTGATGTAATTGGATTTCCAAAAGGCATTTGATAAGGTGCCACATCAAAGGTTACTACACAAAATACGAACTCACGGTGTAGGGGGTAACATATTAGCATGGAGAAGGAATTGGTTAGCTAACAGGAAGCAGAAAGTATGGTTAAATGGGTCATTTTCAGGTTGGAAGCTGTAACTAGTGGAGTGCGACAAGGATCAGCGTTGGGGCCTCAAATATTTTCGATCTATAACAATGACTTAGATGAACAGCCGAAGATGACACAAGGATAGGTAGGAAATTAAGTTGTCAAGAGGACAAAGAGTCTTCAAAGGGATTTAGATAGATGCAGTATAATGATGGAAAATATGAACTTGTCCACTTAGGCAGGAAAAATAAAAAAGCAGAATATTATTTAAACATACAGAGACTGCAGAACTCTAGTACAGAGGGATCTGGTTGTCCTGGTACATGAATCTCAAAAGTTAGTATGCAGGTACAGCAAGTGATTAGGAAGGCAAACAGAATGTTGGTATTTATTGCAAGGGGAATCAAGTATAAAAGAAAGGAATTGTTGCCGCAGCTGTACAGGGCGTTAGTGAGACCATATCTGGAGTACTGTGTACAGATTTGGTCTTCTTACTTAAGAAAAAATATAATTGCATTTGAAACAGCTCAGAGAAGATTTACTTCACTGATTCCTAGGATGAAGGGGTTACTTTATGAGGAAAGGTTGAGCAGATTGGGCTGATACCCATTAGAAGAATGAGAGATGATCTTATGAAGCATATAAGATTTTCAGGGGTCTTGACAGGGTGGATGCTAAGAGGAATTTCCCCACATTAGCCTTGTACTAGGGAACATCGTTTAAAAATTAGGGGTCTCCCATTTAAGACTGAGAAGAGGCTTTGAGGGGCATTCATTGGCTAGAGATGTAACTTCCGCCCTTACTCGGGTGGAGGTCCCGTCTCAGAGAACTGTCTATTAATCTGTGCTTCCAGTCCCACGAGTGGCAGCGGTGGCCAGGACTGGAACTACAAGCAGTCCCCAGATTCTTCTAAGTCTTGGAATCCAAGACTAGGTAATGTGCGAGGTGTCAGATGGCAAATAGGGGTTGAGACCCGTGGGATGGGGAGTGGGGGCTGGGAGTCTTGATGGAGAGGCTAGCAGGGAGGGAGCACACACAGGGGAAGGCCTTATGGGGTATGCCTGATCTGGAAAGGGGGCTCGTGAGGGAGCTGCATCCACTTCCTGCCAGCGGCTCCAGCAGGAAGCACAGCTGAGCTTCTTTCCGCCCCTAAACTCCTCCCGCCAACCTCAAATTGAGGCTGAGCGGGGAGCAGCCTTGAGTGGCTAACAATTCGCCATTTAAGGGCCTCAGTTGAGGTGAAGGTGGGCCTAGACCTTGCCTTTCCCACATCCAATTGCTGACAGGTTGGGGGTGGACGGGAGGGTGGTGGGAAGGCCACCTGGGAAATTTCACAGTCCCCACTCCTGCAAAAACACCAGCGGTAGGGAACCATTAAATTCTGCCCAAAAAGTCTGTAGAGATTAAGTAAATTGGCAAAAAATATGGCAGATGATGTATGAATGTGGGAAAATGAAATTATCTACTTTGATAGGAAGAATAGAAAGGCAAAATATTATTTAAATGGAGAGACCACAGGACACTTTGCTAGAGGGATTTGGATATTCTCACAAGTAACAAGTGAAGAGGGCACTCAGTAGAGCGCACACCTCTGCCACACTGTTAACTCAACATTATTATAATTATGCAGGTCTTCCTTAAAGATTTTCACTGCCTGGTTGATGCTCTGTAACTACAAAGCAAAATAAATAAATCTTTTTATTAAGAGCTTCCATCTCACTGAGGATTCAGGCCAATCAACATCCAACAACCTGCTCTGAAAACTCTGCTCACATTTTGACAACCGAGACAATTTCCACTACAGCAGCTGAGGCAATCCACATAATTCTAATAAGATCAACCAAATGCTAAATAAAACAACACAAAACATTCTAAAAGAGAAATTGTCCCATCTTCCAATATTAACGGGTCCTTTAAAATATTCCAGGATCCAGATTCGCATCTTCACCAAAAACTAATTAGTTCTTCCTTGGGCTATACCCTATTTGTGTACCAGGTTTGGTTGAAATCTGTCCATTAACTTTTGAGGTATATTGTTTACAAGTAAACCAACAAGTGGGTGAAAACATTACTTCCGCCCACCTTCAGTGGCAGAATAATTAAGAAGGCAAAAGGAATGGTGGCCTTTATTGCAAAGGGGATGGAATACAAAAATAGGGAAGACTTACTACAACTGTACAGGGCATTGGTGAGACCATACCCAGAGTAATGCATACAGTTTTGATCTCCTTACATATGGAGGGATAGGCTTGCATTAGAGGCAGTTCATTGAAGGCTAGGCACTTTACAGCCTTCCGGACTGAATACTGAGTTCAACAATTTTAGATCATGAACTCTCTTCTCCATCCCCACCCCCTTTCTGATCCCCCCCCCCTTTTTTTCCAATAATTTATAAAGATTTTTCTTTTCCCACCTATTTCCATTATTTTTAAATGTATTTCCATCCATTGTTTTATCTCTACCTTTTAGCTTATTTTGATCCCTTCCCTTCACCCCACCCCTACCCCCACTAGGGCTATCTGTACCTTGCTTGTCCTGCTTTCTACCCTTAATTAGCGCATTCCTTAGATAATAACAACACCTTCAACACCTCTTTGTCCTTTTGTCTATGACATCTTTTGGTTATCTCCACCTATCACTGGCCCTCTATCCAGCTCTACCTGTCCCACCACCACCCCCCCCAAATCAGCTTATATTTCACCTCTTTTCTATTTTTACTTAGTTCTGTTGAAGAGTCATACAGACTCGAAACGTTAACTGTGTTCCTCTCCGCTGATGCTGCCAGACCTGAGTTTTTCCAGGTATTTTTATTTTTGTCATTGAAGGCTCACTAGGTTGACTTGGGGTGAAGGGGTTGTCTTATGAGGAAAGATTGAGCAGGTTGGCCCTATGCTCTTGGAGTTTAGAAGAGTGAGGTGATCTCATTGAAACATAAAAGATTCTGAGGGGATTTGACAGGGTAGATGCTGAGCGGATGTTTCTCCTCGTGGGAGAGTCTAAAATGAGGGGACATAGTTTCAGAATAAGGGGTCTCCCATTTAAGACAGAGCTGAGGAATGATTTCTTCTCTTGGAGGGATGTGAATCTTTGGAATTCTCTACCCCAGAGATCAGTGGAGGCTAGGTCATTGAATATCCTCAGGACTGAGTTGGGCAGGTTTCTGATCTACAAGGGAGTCAAGCGTCATGGGGGGCAGGCAGGAAAGTGGGGATGAGACCATGATCAGATCAGCCATGATCTTATTGAAAGGCAGTGCAGGCTTGATGGGCCAAATGGCTTATTCCTTCTCCTATTGCTTATGCTCTTAAACAAAATAACTGCTCCTTACTGTAAAATTACTTTAACATTAAATAAGCACTAAATGACAAAAACCAAGGCACTGGCTAGCTCAAAGGAGAGGGACAACAATTTTTTGGATTTGGTGCTCTGAAGAACTGTCATCTTTTTGTCATGAGTTTCCTGTTCAAAATATATCAACTGGTCTTAAATTGGCTAGTGGGTAGTACTTTGAATTACAAGGCTGTGGGTTCAAGTCTCCCATGACAGCTTCAACACGAAACCTATGCTGTCACCCCCAATGCTGAGGGAGTGCTGCACTGTTGGAGCTGCTGCCTGTTGGATAAGACACTTACCACCTGCCTGGTCAAGCAGACATTAAAGATTCTGTGACACATTCTCTCTCAAATACCAGATTAACTAGTCATTCATCTCACTGCTGTTTGGAATTTTATTTTTCTTCCACATTTACTTACGTAACAACAGCATTTGAAAAGTGATTTGTGTGAAGTGTTTTGAGATGTTTCTCAGGAATGTGCTACACAAATGCTATTTTTTGTGCTCTGATTTCATAGTTTCAGCTGTCATAGTAAAATTAATTTCCCTCTTGTTCATGTTTGACCTAGAGTTTGAAGCCATGACTCCACAGTTACCAATCAGCTTTGTTCAGTTATATATTAAAATTTGAGGTTATGTTAAAATTAGGCATTAGCCATTGAGCATAATACAACTGAAATCAAAATAGCGAGCAACATTCATTTTTTTATCACTCGGGACATGGGTTTCGCTGGCAAGAATTTATTGCCTATCCCTTAAAAGGTGGTGGTAAGCCACCATCTTGAACCTCTGGGGTCCATGTGGTGTAGGTGCACCAGAGCGCTGTTCAGGAGTGAGTTCCAGGTTCTTAACCCAGGAACAGTGAAGGAGTGGCGATATACAGTAAAATCCCGATAAAATCCCAGGGGATTCACCCACAAGCTTGTGCGGAACTCTGTGATAGCTGAGGAGGCCCCATTCCTACATGAATGCATCTCTATGTAACCTGATATTTCCTACAAATGCGGTCTATGTAAAAAAAAAACTGATTCAAATACCAAATGAAAACACAGTAAAGTAGTAAATATGTGAAAGAGTCTTTATTCAATTTGTTCATACTTCACAAGGCCTGACCTTGTAAAAGACTGGAGCTATGTACTGAAAATGTCAGGAGTTAGCTCCAAAAAAAAACTCCATAACCTTTTTCTACTTAGTGTGTTGTCTTCAGACATGCGCGATAAAGACCACCATGTCATCAATGCAATCAAACATGTTTTTAGTGTTTTCATGCTGCAGTGTGAAATCAGGAGCATCTTTATGGCCTTTGCTGCATCAGCTAGCAAATCAGGCAAGTGGGCATTCATTGGACTCTTTAGGGTCATCAGCCTCCTCGACTAAAGAACATACTGCTTCTATGATTGCATCATCTGTCAGTGTCGTCATGCAACGCACAACATAGTGCACCTCTGTGTAAGTTTTCAAGGTTGTCTCTGTTGGAACTTCCATGCCAGCCTCCTGCAGGCGAGCAAAAAGTGCCCCGTCGTCAGGTTGGTTGGCTTCAACCTGCTCCTCCTTGTTCTTGACAGCTTGTGCAGTTGCAACCTGTTTGAACCCAGCACAGTAGAAGCAGCTGGTATGGGTAGTGTGTTGACATTCGCAAAGCAATGTAGCCTCCTGGACTTTCCTATCCAAGAAGCAGCAGCTTTTCGGTGTTGCCCATGTTGGTGCAGGCCAAAGCAGTGACACGTTCTTGCTCCACTTTCCACCATTACATGTTTCACCTTTAAACATCAAAGAGAGCTCTGACAAAAGACGATAAAACAGTCCATTTTCAACCACGTACATCATGTTATGCATTCTCATCCAAGATGTGGATGAGGCCATTTTCGAGACAATCATCTGTCATTCCTGCCATAACTGCCATACCCTCACCACTTACACGTGGAAGGTGATGCTGTGTGTTGTCTTGAATCAGCCCAACCACCCATTGCTGCACGTGAACTCCATGTAGCCCAGCTTCTTTTCCAGGGCCATTCCCTTTCCTGCAGGATTGGACAGGAGATGGGAATGTTCTTTGCTTAGGCTATCTTGAACCATGTTAGTAGAGCTTCTTCAACGTTGGGATGGGCAGCCATTCTCATCCTCTTCCTCGTTGGAGAGAATGCTTGTTTGTCAAACTGTTTGAAGATGTTTGCCTTGTGTTTCATAATGGTGGACAACCTTGATGGTTGAATCTCCCGCTCCTTCATAATGTGCAGTTCAGCTTCGTGGGCATATGATGAACTTAGACAAGTTCGGCTAATCCGGAATTACCAGTGTGGAAGTTCGGTTTATCATGGGCATTGTTCTATGGGATTTGCTATTCTGCCAGTGGGAATAGTTGACAGCTTCAACATAACCGGAATTTTGTGCCATTTGAGTTTGACTCATCATGATTTCACTGTAATTGCAAGTCAGGATGATGTGAGGCTTGGAGGGGAACTTGCAGGCGGAGATGCTCTCAAAAGCCTGCTGTCCTTGTATTTCTAAGTTGCAGAGGTCCTGGGTTTGGAAGGTGCTTTCGGAGGGACCCTGGTGAGTTGCTGCAGGGCATTGTGTAGATGGTACATACTGTTGCCACTGTGCGCCAGTGTTGGAGGAAGTGAATGTTTAAGGTGATGGATGGGATGTCAGCCAAGTGGGCTACTTGGTTCTGGACTTGAACTTCTTGAGTGTTATAGGAGCTGCAGTCACCCAGTCAAGTGAGAGTATTCCATCACGCTCATGATTTGTGCCTTGTAGATGGTGGAAAAGTGTTGGGAGTTATGAATTGAGTTACTTGCAGCCAAATGTCCAGCCTCGGATCTGCTCATATATGCCTGGTCCAGTTAAGTTTCTGGTCAATGCTGATTTCCAGTTTGCTGATGGTGGGGGAATTGAGTGATGGTAATGTCATTGAACATCAAGGGAAGATGGTTAGATTCTCTCTTGTTGGAAATGATCATTGCCGGGCACTTTTGTGGCGCAAATATTGCTTGCTATTCATCAGCCCAAACCTGAACGTTGTCTAGTTTTTACTGCATGTAAGCATGGACTGCTTCAGTATCAGGGAAGTTGTGAATGGTACTGAACAGTGCACAGCGATTACCTCCACTTCTGACCTTATGATGGATGCAAGGCCACTGATGAAGTAGCTGAAGATGGTTGGACCTAAAATCCTGCCCTGGGGAATTCCTGCAGTGATGCCCTGGAGACAGGGATGATTGGACTCCAACAACTACAACCATCTTCTTTTGTGACAGGTATGACTCCAATCAGTGGGGAGTTTCCCTGATTCCTATTGACTTCAATTTTGCCAGGGCTCCTTAATGCCACACCCAGTGAAACGTTACCTTAATGTCAAGCACTGCTCTTTTGTCCATATTTGGACCGAGGCTGTGAAGAAGTCTGGAGCTGAGTGGTCCTGGTAGAACCTAAACTGAACATCAGTGAGCAGGTTATTGATGAGGAAGTGCTTCTTGATAGCATTGTCGCAACACCTTCCATCACTGCCAATTGACAATTGATGGGATGGTCCTTCATAAGGTGGTTTTCTACATTACAACAGTGATCACACTTCAGAACTACTTCTTCCAGAGTAATTTTCTATTTTGTTCAGTAGATGCCAATGTTGTTGCTGTAGTGCAGCAGCTTGGCTAAAGGCACAGAAGGGATAATTAAATGCAAAAAATACTTTGATGAAAGTTCACAGACCTGAAACATTAACTAGTTTTCCTCTTCACAGATGCTACCTGACTTGCTGAGTATTTTCTGTTTTTATTTCAGATTTCCAGTATCCACAGTATTTTGCTTTTGGGTTGCAAGAAATTTTGGAGTTGTAAGACATGTTACAAGACTTTTCCCCCCAAAAATTATATTCCCTTATCTATTTCCACTCAAATGTTCCGTGGCCTCTTCCTTTAACAATCTTCTTCCCATCAAATTACTCATTCTCTCTCTTACCCTAAGTACTTTTCCCCAGTATAATCCTCACTTTTACTCCCTTAAGTCTAAGGGCCAATATGTCAAACATATCTGGTCAAATTTGGTGTGACCATGTTAGGAACTATTAAGACACTTTTAAAAATTATTTTATGGGGCGTAGGTATTGCTGGCAAGGCCAGCCTTGTTGCCCATCCCTAACTGCCCCTGAACTGAGAGCGGCTTGCTAGGCAATTTCAGAGGGCAG
The DNA here is from genome assembly GCF_017639515.1 of Carcharodon carcharias. Lineage (NCBI taxonomy): Eukaryota > Metazoa > Chordata > Chondrichthyes > Lamniformes > Lamnidae > Carcharodon > Carcharodon carcharias. The sequence continues at coordinate 28,307,830 of NC_054481.1, read as the reverse complement.
TTAAGAGTCTACCAGATTGCTGTGGTTCTGGAGTCACATATAGGTCAGACCAGGTAAGGACGGCAAATTTCCTTCCCTAAAAGTACATTTGTGAACCAGATGGGTTTTAACGACACTCAATGGTAGATTCATGGTTACCATTACTGAGACTAGCTTTCAATTCCAGGATTTATTACTTGAAATTAAATCCCGCCAGCTACCATGGTGGATTTAAACCCATGTCTCCAGAGTGTTAACCTGGATCTCTGGATTACGAGTCCAGAGATATTACCACTACACCACCATCTCCCCTAACTCCTTAAATCACACACTTATACAAAGCTTTTGGCAATCTGCCCTAAGGTTGCTTTTTTGTGGCTCAGTGTCAAACTTTGCTATAGAATACTCCTGTGAAGTACCTTGGGATGTTTTATTGTGTTAAAGGTACTATATATACCTCTCTATTGTTCAGTATACCTTTTAAAGCCTAGAAAATACCTTTTTGTTCAAACTTTGGGTTTCCAACTATCTCTTATCATCGCTTGGTTTCAGTTTCATTTTACATTTCCTACTGGTTATGTTTTTCTACGGCAAAGACACCAGATGAGTTCAAGTGGTTATATTATGCCAAATGCAAATTAACTTTTAACACCTTGAAAGTTTCATGTAAAATATTGAAATATTATCCTATAATATAGTCTGTACACAAACTGAATCAATCTTCCAAATAACACCTCCAATAATAGTTTTATTATGGATTTGTGTCACTTAGGTTCTTAAAATAAAGTATTATTGATTTATAGAAATGGATTGTAACTGGACAGACATTGATTTAGTTATAGATCCCCATAGACAGAATGGCAATTTAACTTCCAGCGAAATAAATTTTTTCAGCAGCTTTCAGAATATGAATGCTAAAAACGTCCGCTGACGGATAATCTGATTGTGTACAGTTCTAACTGCTGGAAACTCCCAAAGGAAGCTGTGCTCGGGCTAGCTGATGAGTCAATCACATCATAAACTGAAAATTCCCCTAACCATCTGCACTGAGCAAGTTACTGCCTGCGAAGGAGCTGAAAACAAAGCAGTTCCCTCACCGACACAACACACATTTACCATCTCTACAGTTCTGCTTTACTGCTGCGTTTGATCATTTGTGACCTGTTCATAGAATTTTTAACTATCAGGATTTTACAACATAGAAGTAGGCCATTCAGCCCATCATGCCTGTGCTGTCTCTTTAAAAGAGCTATCCAACTAGTCCTACTCCCTTTAGCTCTTTGATTTCCCCCCCTTCAATGATTTCTCCAATTCTATTTTGAAAGTTGCTATTTCATCTGTTTCCACCACCCTTTTAAGCTGTGCATTCTAGATCACAACAACTCTCTGCACCATTTTTTCCCCCTCAATTACTTCTCTATTATCAATCACCTTAAATCCAGGCCCCCGAGTGGCCAACCCTGCTGTCTCTGGGAACAGTTTCTCCTTAACTCTATCAAAACACCTCTTAACCTTCACTACTCTAAAACAACCACCCCAGGTTCTCCAGTCTATCCACATAACTGAAATTCTTTGTCCCTGATACCACTCTAGTAAATCTCTTCTGAACTCTCTCTGAGGACTTGATATCCATTCCGTGGCCCAGAATTGGCCACAATGCTCTACTTGGGGCCTAACCTAAAAAGGTTTAGCATAACTTCTTTAGTTGGTGCTTCCAAGTTGCTATTAGAGCACATCAATTGGATAAGAATAAGCATACCTGGCAGTCTTCTAATGACAGTGACTCGTGCTGGAGTATGGTGTCATGTACACCTTCTGGTAGCTCAACCAAGTGGCTATTCTTCGTGAGTGAGCACAATGAATGCTGGTACTGTGAATATTGGCTGTGATGCCCCATCACCCCTAGGATATTCCACCCTAGGGATGATGGGCATCATAGCTCAGTCTGCTCCTACCTTTGATGGAAGTCATACATGTACACTTTCCACCAGCTGTAATGCAAACGGATCTCCCAACCTTAATTTAAGAATGCCAGGCCAATTGTGGCAGCACCACCACTTTGGCTGAGGTTGGCTAACTCAGTGTTGAGTATGGTATTTTGGTGGTTATAGCACTGAGGCAGTAAATTTAAATCCCACCGTGGTAGGTTGCAATATTGGACTCAATAAATCTAGCAATTTACATGCAAGCACCAGAATAATACTGACAATGAAAGCTGCTAAATTGTCATAAAAACCTAAATGGTTCACTAATGCCTTCCAGGGAAGAACCTGCCCCTCTACCTGCTCTGGGCACCCTACAAGATATGGTTGATTCTTAATGCCCTCCAAAATGATCAAGCAAGCCACTTAGCATAGGTATATACAAATCAGTGACTCAGGAAGCCAACCAGCCTCTTCTCAAGGTAATCAGGATAGGCAATAATTGCAGCATGCCAGTGCAGCCCACATTCTGAGATTAATTAAGCATATAACTCCACAAGTCATGCATTTTGAAGCACAAAACTTACATTAAAAAACCCTGTCTGGCTAGAAAGCAAATTGAATAAGAACCTTTAATGGATAGAGGTCTAATTAAGGGTCACAAATGGGTTAATTCACTCACCTTAATGTGCAGGTTTGAGATAGAGCAATCTGAATTTTGCCAATAAGCGTCTCCCAAACCCATTGATTAATTCTGCTTCTTTTTCTGGGTTCCATATTGAGATAATGTTATTGAATGTTTGAAATAAATCATTAAAGCCAGGGTGACTGGAAAATAGAAAAGTACACCTCTGCAGCGACTTCCTAGCAGGGTTTCTGTGCATCACGTAAACATCCTCAGACCTCAATCAACCATAATTAAGCTCAATTGCCTTGGAAGGAGACCAGGAGATTCTCAGGTTTCCAAGTCAGGGAAATACTGAGGTACTGTTGTGAAATGTGGGCTACAAACATCTCAAGTACATGAGGCGATTGGCAGCTCCCCCTACAGTCTCGCTTTATGAACATACGAAATAGGAGCAGAAGTAGGCCATTTGGGCCCTTGAGCCTGCTCCGCCATTCATTAAGATCATGCCGGATCTGTTTGTGTTTCGAATTCCACATTCCCATCTACCCCTGATAACCTTTGATTCCCTTGCCTAACAAGAATCTATCTACATTGCGCCTTAAAAATATTCAAAGACCCCGCCTCCACCACCTTCTGAGCTAGAGTTCCAAAGTCGCATGATGCCTAATTTTAAAAGAGTATACCCTAGTTCTGGACTCACCCACATACACCTTGTTAAGACCTTTCAGGATCTTATACACTTCAATCAAGTCACTCCTCCAAACGTCAGTGGAAACAAGTCCAGTCTCTCTAACTGTTCCTCATAAGACAACCCGCTCATTCCAGGTATTAATCTAGGAAACCTCCTCTGAATCGCCTCTAACGCATTTATGTCCTTCCTTAAATAAGGAGACAAAATTGCGCACAATATTCGAGGTGTGGTCTCAGCAGTGCCTTGCATAACTGAGCATAACGTGCCTTACTTTTATGTTCAATTCCTCTTGTAAATGATAGCATTCCATTAGCCTTATTAATTACTTGATGTACCTGCATACTAACTTTTTGTGACTCATGCACTTGAACACCTAGATCCCTCTGTACCTTGGAATTCTGCAGCTGTTCTCCATTTAAGTAATACTCAGCTTTTTTGTTCTTCCTGGCAAAGTGAACAACTTCACATTTTCCCACGTTATACTCCATCTGCCATATTTTTTGCCCACTCACTCAAGTTATCCAAATCTGTTTACAACCTCATGTCCTCTTCATAACACACTTTCCTACCTATCTTTACTCTGAACTCGTATGTAATGGAAAAATATAACGTTCAGTTAAAAATAATACACATTAAAAAAGCATGAAGGTCCATAAGACTAGCAGACTGCTCTGTAATCAAGGTAATCCAGTCTTATTACAGTAACTAGAGCGATTATACTGATGGAACCACCAATATTCAAGCGCTCACCCTCATTTCTATATTATACAGCAGCACATGTACGCTTAGTCATTACAGTACTCCAAGGTCAATAGCAAATAATTCCCGAGAGGGAAACAGATGCTTTCATTTCATTGCAGAACTGAATTCAGCATCCTCTAGGCCTTTTAGGCTAACTTAATTCAGAACCACTTTGGTCAGAAACATCACTTGTAAATGTTCACACAGTGAATTCAACAGTGTCTCACTAGTGGATATAATTCTTTAAAATGGGGAAATAGGTTACGGGAAGGGAAAGCAAGAGAAAAGAGGGAAAGATTGTACACTTTGGCATCATTGTATTTAGAATAGTTAATGCTCATATTAAGCTCTGAATTATACTTTTACATTGGACAGAGAAGACAGAAAGACAGATGGACATTCAAGAGATCTAGTCTGGTCGTTAGTCAAAAGCACAGAGGGTAGTTGACAATGTCTGACAGTATAATGGCACATTACAGATTCATAGCATGTATTTCTGCGCATTAAAGATTTTCAGGTTATTCATTAACCAAAGTATAGTGATAAATGAATGATCCCAGCAACAAATGCCCAGCTTATCAGAATGAGTCTAGGACAGGTATGATGCAGTTCTTACACTAGGATGTCCATGCATTTACTTTTGCAACAGTGGAAATCCCCTGTAGGGAGCTACTCAATAAGAACTGGGCTGGCCACCTGGATTCCGAGGTGAACTCAAGCTGGTGACATAACATTGGGCTGGATCCATTGTAGTCAGAAAAACACCCAGTATTCTATAATCTGACATCAGGAGCTGCCATTACATCTACCAACCAGACAGACTCAAAGTGGAAGATGCTGGACTGAAACAGATGTGCCCAGTCCACCAGTTGCAGACACAAAAATCCTCCTTTGGAATTTACTGTAATATTTCTTGATCTAACTTGTTTGTGTTTGTGCCTAAGTGGTGAAACTCTGTTTTGAAGGAAGTGCGATAACAAGTGTCTGCGTGTGTGCATGTATCTGCAAGTGCGTGTATGTGTGTGTGTGTGTGTGCACGTGTATGCCTTTGTTTGTTTTCGCCCCAGCCAGTCCATTTTGGTCTTTATCCTCCACATGAGCAATAATCCAAATCCTAACTGCCTAACCTGTTCCTATGTCCCAGTATTAATCTCATCTTCAACCACATAATCTAATCTGTTCTTAAATGGTGACCTGGTTTTGGCTTCAATCACCAACACCAAAAGTGCATCCTGTGTTAAATGGATCAAAACAAGACACAGATCTTTTCCTTGATAGTGTGATTATTCATAGGATGTAGTATTACAGATCTCTGCCTCCCAATTACTAACCCATTGTCCCAGTAGACCCTCTTTATATGTGCTTTCAGTCCATAATCAAACAATGCCCATCACCTGTGTATCTTTAACATAATCAACCAACCATAAATATTCCACAGCCTCACAATCCTCCTAGTAAAATGGTTTCTCCTACCTTCTGTCCTATATCTTTTAGTTTAATCTTGTGTCCATGTCTTGCTCAATCTAGACTTCTAACCTACTAGAAACAGTTTGCCCCATCCTATCCCTTAAAATCAACCCATAATTGCGCTATAGGCAATGGGGGGTTACAGAGATAAAGAAGGGTGAGGCCTCAAATGGATCTAAATATGGGGATAAGAATTTTAAACCTGAGGGAGATTGGAAGTCAACAACAGATCTGGCAGCACAGGATAAACGGAGAAGGGTGGGGGTGGGAGGGTGATGTTACAGAGATGGAACAAAGCAAGCAGTTTTTGTGAGGGAGAGGGTATCAGGATGGAAGCTTAGCTTGGGTTCAAATAAGTTGCTAAGGTTGTCACCAGAATGAGTCATAATTCCTCCAGTTCAACATTAAGAAAATCAAACCATCACCTTTGGCCCAGCCACAAACTCAGTTTCCTCACCACTGATTCCATCCTGTCTGGCTCTGCCAGGCCGCATTGGTGGCTGTTGTTCTTAGCCAGCCCGTCCTTTGATAACCTGGGATTGTCCCCCAAAACAGCAGGAAAACACCAGTTTGGGACACTTTGCCATAGGCAATACCAACATTTATTCAAAACTGTTTCTTTTAAAACAATGTTCTGAAGTGCTTCAGCACTAGATGAAGTATTAAGTGTATTCAACCAAATATCCCATTCTGCAGATACACATCTGAAACATGGTCAACACTTGTATTCCTACAGGGAAGAAATTCTGTGATGCAAATTGAAATGCCACCCCTTTTTAAAATTTTCAAAGAAGTGATCAATAATTCATTGGTGATTCAGGGTTCCTGATGGTCTATCAATCCATTTACCGTACATCAAATTCAAAAGAACTTGCCCCATTGCTGTTTTGTGCTTTTCAGATCCGCATACCAGAATTTCAATATTAATGCTTCTGACTAAATAAAAAGTTTACTTCCGTACTTTCCAATGTACACAGAGCTTCCAGTTGAATCTTCACAGCGAGTTCTAATATTGATATATCCACCGTCATTATCGCGACCTGTCTGCTTCAGTGATTAATTAACGTCTCATCCTTTATGCTGAGAACTAGCTAGTCGGGAGGAACTGCTTGTTCAGAGGGTGAAGAATTGTTTGGATTACACACTGTGACAAATTGCCTTTTCAGTTAATTTGACAGGATATTATATCAACTCTCACAGTGCCTTTGCAGACAGTACAATACAGCCTGGTCCATTTGCAGAAGAACCTGCCTGAATTTTGATACACAGGTAACGGATACAAATTACCCAGCTTGATAAACTACAGACAAGGAACTTGAAATCAGAGAGCTGTCTCTTTCCTTTGAGAGGAGACAAACTCTTTCTTCAAATGGTTTGTCCTAAGCAACTGCAACACAACACCAATCAGGGCAGCAAATGAACATTGTGTTATCCAGTGGGGCAGCAGGCAGATCCTTGCAGTCTTCTCAGTCCCTGCACTGAGGAGAGGTGGTTCCTGGCAAGGCGATGCAGCACTGGACAAAGTAGTCCAGTCTAGCAATAACTCCCAGCAGTTGCCCACAGATAGGGAAAAGATCAGGCAGCTGTCTCCAGAAGGGCATCCAGGTAGGCTGTCCAAAGAGAGAATATGACTTCTTTGGACAAATGACCAAAGAGATCTCTTCAGAAGTAGATAATACCTGGTGTCAGGTACTGATGTAGTTTAGAATTATTAGCGCTAGCAAGCTTCATTCATGACTTTGTCTTTCCATGTTTCCATATATTTTTCTTTTCCCACCTATTTTTAAATTTATTTTGATCTATTGTTTTATCTCTACCTTTTAGCCCATTTCGATCCCTTCCCCCCACCCCACCCCGACTAGGACCATCTGCCAGTAGCTTGTCCTGCTTGCTACCCTTAATGTCCCCATTAGCTCATTCCTTAGATAACATGACCACCGTCAACACCCCTTTGTCCTTTTGTCTATGACATCTTTGGCAATCTCTTCTTTGCCTCTACCTATCACTGGCCCCCTATCCAGCTCTACCTGTCCCACCCTCCTCTAACAGCTTATATTTCACCTCATTTCTCTATTTCCTTAGTTCTGATGAAGGGTCATATGGACTCGAAACGTCAACTGCATTCCTCTCCACAGATGCTGTCAGACCTGCTGAGTTTTTTCAAGTATTATTGTTTTTGTTTCAGATTTCCAGCATCCGCAGAATTTTGCTTTTGTCTTTCCATGTGATGCCTAGGATGCATTGTAGACACCAGAGATGCAAGTTATTGAGCCTTTGTTCCTGGTGGTGTAAATTGTCCAGGCTTCACTGCCATACAGCAATGTGCTGAGGATACAGGTCTTGCAGATAAACATTTTTGTCCTGCAGGTCAGTTTGCTGTTTTTCCTTGTCCATTTTGTTAGTTGGTCACAGTTGATGGCTGCCTTTCCAATGCATGTGCTGAGCTCTTTGTCAACGAACAGGTTGTTTGCGACCATAGATCCAAATAAGCAGAATCTGATGACTACTTCCACTGAAGTGTTGTTGAGTCTGATCACAGGAAGAGACACAATACTTTGCCCCATAATGACAGTTTACTTGACACTGATGGTGAGGGATTACATGACACAAGCGTCTTGGGCATATGCACAGATGGTCAAGGATATGCTACATAGGGAGGTAGCCCATGCCAAGGGACCAGCAGGCTGTTCAAAACTCTGATTCAAGGATGATGTGAAAATAGAAATGGAAGCCTTCAATATTAATCACTACAAGTAGGAAACTTGAGCTGACGATCGATGCACATCAGTTGTGGGCAGGAGTTTGCCACCATGATGAGATGTGGTTTCAGAGGCCCCTAAGCAAAGCCAACAAACAAGGCAGCAGCAGAGATCACCCTGCACCACTGGCAAGGGGCAGCTTCATGTGTGGCACTTGTGGCAGACTTTGCCTTTCCAAAATTGGCTTGGTTTAGCCACCAAATACTGCAGCAGATGATCTCATTTGATCTCATCATCTGATGCTGCATTCCCATCATGCAGATGGAAAGATGCCAAACAGCTTAGAGTTATTATCTCAGAGATGGTGTGGTAACACCAGCTTTTTAATTTCTCTCCTCCAGTGGCTAAGTGATGGTCTATGCTCCAGAGCAAGCTATCACAGAAATCAGGGCTAACGCAAGCACTCTCAAAGAACAGAACGCATTGGGGCTTACCTAAAGAGTTGGTTAAACTCAGAAACCAAATGCTAAAAACACCAAAAAAGCAACAATCTGAAGTGAAAGTATTTGCATTTATATAACACCTTTCAATATCTCAGGACATCCCAAAGCACTTTACAAGCAATGAAGTACTTTTAAAATGAAGTCATCCTTATAATGTGGGAAACATAGCAAGCTCCCATGAACAGCAACGTGATATTAACCAGATAATCTGTTTATCTTTAAGTGATGTTGTTTGAGGGGCAAATATTGGCCAGAACACCAGTTACATTGTAATCTGCAACACACTCCCATTATTCTTCTTACTATTCTTTAAACATAAACCGTGTGAATCCTCTCAGATAAAATGTTGTCACTCCTAGATAGCCACTTCCCCAGCCACAATATATAGAGAGAACATATATATACTCTTGGACATGCAGTGAAACAACATAGAGCTCTCCCTGCAATCTAGGTCAGATAGTAAAACTCCCATAAAAATGATGACTTTGACTGTCTATCATCAAGATCCAAAATGATGCTTGCGGTGGGGAAAGCAATAACATGCCAAAAGTGGGAGGACAAATTACTGCCTTTCCCCTAGCGAATCACATAATAAAAGATGCCACAGGCTAAGGTAGGCTTCAAGGATGCAAGTAACTCAAGAGTTCAGATGATGGGTTAGTGCCTCACAACTCATTCTGGCATGTGTGTCAAAAACATTAACACAGATTCCAACTTATGCGGGAACAGGATGGCTGTTTCCTTGACTGAGCCCAGGAATATAATGTAAATATAATGTAAACCATTCATTGTTAAGCAATAATCAACTATCTACAAATTTGGTTGCTTTACCAGATGCACATTATTTCAACTAGATGAAAAGCATCATTAATACAAATGAATCCACTGACTGATAATGACACCAGAAACTACTGTAAATGAAAACAAAGCCAGTGTCTTCACCTCTACCAGTTTCTCTTGCAGTGCTCCATTAACTTTGTATTACTCCTCTCTCAGAAAATCCTAGGCAGAACACTTTGTGTTCCTTTCACTTACCATGCTTCTGCCCTTCCAATATCCTTCCCCAAACCTCTCCATTCCACCACAACCTCTCTACTTTCAGAAGTTTCACTCCCCCATCTTTTCCTTCTGACTCTGTATGAAAATAGAGTGCTGACAAAGCTGATAAATACCTGGCTGGAAGAGTAACTGAACCTTACAGTGAGAGGGAGCTGAATTAATAGTACTGAAGAAGCACTCACCAACCCTCAAAGCTGCACCAATTGTCACGCTCATATAGCTGCTTCTATATTGGCGACGTTTGAATTCTGATTCAGTGAAATCAATTCATTTTGACCTGGCCCCCCAACATTCACACTCCTGAATCCATCTCTCCAAGTATATCGGTTGTTGTAGGCCGCACCCCTTTTTAGTTACTTAAAAAACCTTTTGCTTCTGTCTTGTTTGCACTTCAGTCCCACGCTCTTGATCTACGGGCACCCAGTGCGAGGGAGTCGGGGAGGGGGGAAGGACCTCCTCATGAACCTGCTCCTGGACGTGGCCAAGTTGGCCATTAACAGATCCAGTCAGTGGTCAATCGAGGGCATCATCTGACCTGACTGTCTGCCCCTCTTCTGTATCTATGTTCAAACCAGATGTCCCTGGAGAGGGAGCACACAGTGTCCACTGGCACCATCGAGGCCTCTATGCTCAGTGGGCACTGTAGGGACTGGGGTGTTTGATCACATTTTGGTTTAATGTTTGTAAGTTTCCTTTAAATTTTGCCTTTTGTTTTTGCAGTTTCCCTTTAAGGGGCTGCCTTTCACTTTATCCCTGATTTTGTTAATTTAGTTTATTTGGTTTAACTCGAAAGAGTTTCCTATCTTGGCAGGAGACAGAGGTCTAGTTTTTGTGCGCTGTGTCAGGACAAGTAAGTTGAATTTGGTAGCATTAACAACAAAAACTGGCTCACTGAATCGGAATTAAAAGGATGCCATTTATCAAAAGGCTTAATGATGAGAGAATACATACACCAATTTTTCCAGTAAACTTTATAACAGCGGGTAACTTTAGAGTCCAGGGACCAAAATTCTGAACAGCCACAGAGGGGGAATCAGAAGAACTTCCCACCACTGGCTGGTGTGTTCCTGCTTCCAAGCCATTTTGGAACATGCTGGTTCAGGGAGAACAGCTACCCATCCGTAAATAGGGGGTAGCCAATTGGGCATCATTAGCAAACTATTAAAGCCACACTGTTGATACTGACTGGAAGCTTCCAGTCACCATGCGGGACCCCCTACCAACGTCGAAACGGCCCAGGGATGGAAGCAGCCTCCACGTGGCAGAATGGAGGCCAGAACTCCTTTAACTGTTTTTTGACTCGCATTCCTCCTCCACAGTACCAGTCTGGCAACTGTGGTCAGTTTTAATATAACTTTTTCAAAAAATCTTGAGAGGGCAAGCTATATCTTGAGGCACCCTTCCCTGTACTACATATATTGGCAACTCTAATTTTGGCAGTGGGGCTGCCAATCTGAGAATGCTGGATGGCATCCAGCCTCCGGAACCACCACCCCTGCAACCTTTAATTGGATGATGAGCACACCCCTTGATCAGCTCATAAAAAAATCTGTCAGGAGGGGTCCAAACCTCAGAACTGAAATCCAGGCCCAGGTTTCGATTCGAGTTTAGTTTCTGGAAATGACACTTGGATTCCCTGCAGTAGACAAGAAGATTACCTCACTGATGTACAAACATTGCTTCCGAAGGCCTACAAAAGTTGTACCACCCAAAATCCTTGCAGAGTATCAGGTCATGTAAGAAATATGCTTGAATACATTTAAACATGAGGACCCTTTGTGACTTTAAAAATATTCATGTTTTAAAATATTTGTAGCCCTTTGCTTCTGTGTAATCATATATCTTGCACTTAAGTCTGATTACTAGTTTCAATCTGACAGATGTGGTCTGCACCATGGCATTTTCAACCTTCAGAGAAGACAGGAATGCATGATGGGCAGTCAGTGCAGTTTACAGTGAAAAACATCACTAAAAGGGTAATCACTATTCCTTAGCTGTACCACACCCATTCATGACACAAACAACAGTGTTGATTTCAGGTTACAGGATGTGCATGTGTACTTCTGCACTTTCCTATTAAGACAGTGAAGGAAAAATTGAAGACTCACTATATGATTTTTGATTGCTTTCCTTCGTAGATTTCTTTACAACTAGCTGGACAGAGCTAAGCGATCCCACGAACAACGGATCAGATCAAAGCTCTGCAGTCCTGCCACATCCAGTTATAGATAGCAGTGAACAATTAAACAACTAAACGGAGGAGGAGGCTTTGCAAATAACACCTCCCCTCCAGGATGGGGGAGTCCAGCACATCAGTGCAAAAGACAAGACTGAAGCGAATGCAACCATCTTCAGCCAGAATTGGATGATCTTTCTCCTCCTGAGCAGCAACACAGATGACAATCTTCAGCCAATTCAATTCACTCCAAGAAACAGCTGAAGGCACTGGATACTGCAAAAGCTATGGGTCCTGACAACATCCTATCAATGGTACTGAAGACTTGTGCTCCAGAACTAGCTGCACCTGTCGACAAGCAGTTCCAGTATAGCTACAACATTGGCATCAACCCAGCAATGTGGAAAATTGCCCTAAAACGTTCTGTCCACAAAAAACAGGGCAAATCCAATCCAGCCAATTACCACCACATCAGCTGCTCTCGATTATCAGAAATGTGATGGAAGGTATCGGTAACAGTGTTATCAAGCAGTGTTTACAAAGCAATAGTCTGCTCACTGATGCTCAGTTTGGGTTCCACGAGGGCCACTCAGCTCCTGAACTCATTACAGCTTTGGTCCAAACATGGACAAAACAGCTGAACTCACAGCAGGTGAGAGTGACTGCCTTGACATCAAGGCAGCATTTGACAGGGTACTGCATCAAGGGGTCCTGGCAAAATTGAAGTCCATGTGAATCGGGGGAAAACTCTCTGCTTGTTGGATTCATTCCTAGCACAAAAGGAAGATGCTTGTGGCTGTTGGAGGCCAATCATCTCAGTCCCAGGGCATTGCTGCAGGAATTCCACATAGCAGTGTCCCATGCCCAACCATCTTCAGCTGCTTCATCAATGGCCACCTTCCATTATTGAGACGGTGGCATAGTGGTAATGTCACTGGATTAGTAATCTAGCGGCCCAGGCTAATGCCCTGGGTTTAAATCCCATCACGGTAGCTGATGGAATTTAAATTTGATTAATTAATAAAATTTGGAATTAAACCTAGTAACGGTAACCATGAAACTATCATTGATTGTTGTAAAAACCCAGCTGGTTCACTAAAGTCCTTTAGGGAAGGAAATCTGCTGTCCTTACCTGGTCTGTCTACATGTGGCTCCAGACCCACTGCAATGTGGTTGATCTTAAATGCTATCTGAAATTGACTAGCAAGCCATTCAGTTCGAAGGCAATTAGAGACTGACAATAAATGTTGGACTTGCCAGCGATGCCCACACCCCACGAAAGAATAAATTATAATGTCAAAAGTGAGGATGTTCGCTGATGATTGCACAATGTTCAGTACCATTTGTGACTCCTCAGATACTGAAGTAGTCCATGCCAATATGCAGCAAGACCTGAACAACATTCAGGCTTGGGCCAATTAGTGGCAAGTAACATTCGTGCCACACAAGTGCCAGGCATCTCCAACGAGAGAGAATTTAACCATTTCCCCATGACATTCAATGGCATTACCATCACTGAATCCCCTATAATCAATATCATTGATGGGTATCCATTGGCCAGAAATTGAACTGGACCAGCCTATTAAATATAGTGGCTATAAGAGCTGGTCAAAGGCTATGAATTCTGCAGCAAGTAACCCACCTCCCAACTCCCCAAAGCCTGTCGTCCATCTACATGTCTACATGTGGCTCCAGACCCACTGCAATGTGGTTGTCAGAAGCGTGATGGAATACTCTTCATTTGCCTGGACGCTCTATCAAAGCTCAAGAAGCTCAACACCATCCAGGACAAAGCAGCCCCTTTGATTGGTACCTCATCCACCAACTTAAACATTCACTCCCTCCACCACTGACATGCAGTGACAGCAGTGTGCGCTATATACAAGATGCACTACAGCAACTCACCAAGGCTCCTTCGACAGAACCTTCCAAATCCACAACCTCTATCACTTAGGTCACAGGCAGCAGGTGTGCGGGAACACCACCGGCTGCAAGTTCCCCTCCAAGCCACACATCATCCTGACTTGGGATTGCATTGCTGTTCCTTCACTATCACAGGATCAGAATTCTGGATCTCCCTTCCCAGCAGCACTGTGGCTGTACCTTTTTTTTTACTCATTCATGGGATGTGGGCTTCTCTGGCTGAGCCAGCGTTTATTGCCCATCCCTAGTTTCCCTTGAGGTGGCTTTCTTGAACTGCTGCAGCCCATGTGGTGTAGGTACAATCACAGTGCTATTAGGAAGGAGGTTCCAGGATTTTGACCCAGTGACAGTGAAGGAGCGGCGATATATTTCCAAGTCAGGATGGTGAGTGAGGTGTGCCCGTCTATCTGCTGCCCTTGTCCTTCTACATGACAGTGGTTGTGGGTTTGGAAGGTGCTGGCGAAGGAGCCTTAGTGAATTCCTGCAGTGCATCTTGTGGATGCACAAGTAGCAGCAGTGTGTACCATTGGTGGTAGAGGAAGTGACTGTTTGTGGATGGGGTGCCAATCAAGCGGGCTGCTTTGGCCTGGACAGTGTCAAGCTTCTTGAGTGTTGTGGGAGCTGCACGCATCTAGGCAAGTGGGGAGTATTCCATCACACTCCTGAATTGTACCTAGTAGATGGTGGACAGGCTTTGGGGAGTCAGGAGGTGAGTTACTCATCGCACAATTCCTAGCCTCTGACCTGCTCTTGTAGCCACAATATTTATATGGTTAGTCCAGTTCAGTTTCTGGTCAATGGTGACCACCAGAGTGTTGATAGTGGGGATTCAGTGATGGTAATGCCATTGAACATCAAGGGGCGATGGTTGGATTCTCTCTTGTTGGGAATGCTCATTGCCTGGCATGAATGTTACTTGCCACTTGTCAGCCCAAGCCTGGATATTGTCCTGGTCTTACTGCATTTGGACATGGGCTGCTTCAGTATCTGAGGAGTTGTGAATGGTGCTGAACATTGTGCAATCATCAGCAAACATCCTCACTTCTGACCGTAAGATGGAAGGAAGGTCATTGATGAAGCAGCTGAAGATGGTTGGGCTGAGGACATTACCCTGAGGAATTCCTGCAGTGATGTCCTGGAGCTGAGATGACTAACCTCTGATAACCACAATCATTTTCCTTTGTGCTAAGTATGACTCCAACCAGCAGAGAGTTTTCCCCCTGATTCCCATTGACTCCAGTTTTGCTAGGGCTCCTTGATGCCACACTCAGTCAAATGCTGCCTTGATGTCAAGAGCAGTTACTCTCAGCTGTACTAGATGGACTGCAGCAGCTTCAGGCAGTGGCTCACCAATACCTTCTCAAGGGCAATTGGGGATGGGCAACAAATGGTATTCCTGCCAGCCATGCCCACATGTCATGAAAGAATGAAAAAAATTCAACTCAGGCTCTAGGCAGCTATTTCACCCAGGGTGTATTTAGTGAGGGGCTGTAATACAGTAATGCATTTTAGAAAGTGGATCCTGTTATTAGACATTGTTGATTCGGCTTTCCAACAATTTCTTTTTTCAAAGGGACAGGAATTTGGGGACACACTTAAGTAAGCACGCCGTCATTCACTAGTGGACATTTGTCAATACCAAACAGTTCCAATTCAATTTGTATCAGTTTTACAGTAACCTTTATTTGTGGCAACATATGCCAGTTATCATCTTGGTCAAACCCCTGATTCTCAAAACCTCAATATGTATATTTTATGGCTGGATTCCCTCCTCTCAACCTGCAGGCTTGGTTGGTATTAACCAACAGCTCCCAAGAATAGATTCACCTTTAGGCTAATCACATTTTTCTTTAGTATCCCATAGAAACTTGTTTGCTGATATCGTGTGGAAGATCTGGGTCCTCTTACCCTTCTCTTCCCTTTCACAGCTCCAATCCCATTGTAACAACTTAGAAATGGGAACCTTTTCTTCAACAAATAAATATTTGTATTATCAAATAGTCATGAAGCTAAATATGTTGAACATTCTGATAAAGTTACATTAATGTTATCAGCTTTATATTAATAATGACTTTGTAGAAATATTAAAAGAGAACATTGATCTGGCATGTCCCAGCGAAACTAGCACAGTGGACATGATATTATATCACTTTTGACACTCTCTTCTAAAGACATTAAGGAAAGAAAAGGAGGGATATTTGATCACCAAACTTAGAAAGGATAAAGTCCCTGGTCGAGATGGATAGTATCGGACATATTCAAGGAAGCTAGGGAAGAGATAGCAGAGGCACTGTTACATATTTATAAACATTCATTAGAGAATGGAATAGTGCAAGAAAATTAGTAGAGAGTTTACGTGATTCCTATATATAAAAAAAGATTTATCAAGTTTAGGGAGCTACAAACCAGTTAGCTTAATGTTGCTGGTGGGAAAGATAATGGAATCCTTACACAATTGAGAATGGTGGCATAGTGGTTATGCTACTGGACTAATAATGAGAAGACATGAGTTCAAAATCTATAATGGCAGCTCAGGAATTTAAATTCATTTAATTAAATAATTTAGGAATAATAAGCTACTATCAGTAATGGTGACCATAAAACTATTGAACAGTCTTAAAAACCCACATGGTTCGTGATTGCTCTTTAGGGAAGACCTTGCCAGGTCTAACCTACACATGGCTCCAGGCCCACAGCAATGTAGTTGCCTTGTAAATGCCCTCTGAAACAGCCAAGTAAGTCATTTGTTAAGAAGCCTTTTCATGGGCAATTAGGGATGTGCTGTTAATTGTAGATAAATTGTGTTTAATTATATGTAGGTGGAGGGTATTAATTGGGTTTTACTTGAGCACATATATAGAGACAGTCACTGAAGCTGGGAGTAGTTGAATTAAGAGGGATATGCTTGTAGTGTTTCACTCTGTAAATAAATGTAACACTGGGTAAAGATTGGCTCCATTACCATCCTACGCCAGCTGGATTTCAGGAATAGAACATGGGCAAATAAATGCTGGCCTTGCCAGTGGCGCTCATTTCCCATTAACAAATCTTTAAAAATCAGAAAAACATCTAGAAACTGAAAATACAATAAAGACAGCACAGTTTCCAAAAAGGAAGGTCATGCATGATCAACATTACTGAATTCTTTGGTAAAGCTAAATAATGGTGAAACAGTAGATATATTTGTATTTCCAAATTTCTCCATATAAGATACCAATTGGTAGAGTAATGACAAGGTGAGAGCATGTGTAGTCAAGGGACCAGTAGCTGAATGGATAGAATGCAGAAAATAAAACAGAAAGCAGAGATTAGGGGTTAAAGGTACTAACACAGATTGGCAAATGGCGGAAGTGCTGTTCCACATGGATCAGTTGGGAACACTGTTGTTCACCATTTAAATAAATGAGTTGGGAATTGGAAATACAATTTCAAAATTTGCAGATGACTCCAAATTTTGAAGGGAGGGGTGGATGGCTAATGGCTAATAAGACCATAAAAAACAAACTAAGCACTGGAGTTCATTTCCAGAGTTACAGAGTTGAAAAGCAAAGAAGCTATGCTAAATCTGTGTAGAACCTTGATAAGGCTGTGAGCAGTTCTGGTCTCCAGGGAAGGCACAAAAAATTTGCTAGAATGATACCAGACCTGAGAGGTGACACTGATCAGGAAAGACAGAAAAGACTTGGGCCCTTTTCTTTAGAAAAGACAAAATCAAGGGTGTGACCTGATAGAAGACTTTGAGACAATGAAAGGGTTTGATAAGATAGACATGGAGAAGTTATTCCCATTTGGGGCAGACCAGAACTAGGGGCCATAAATATAAGATAGTCACTAATAAACCCAATAGGGATTTCAGGAGACGCTTCTCTACACACAGAATGGTTAGAATGTGGAAATTGCTACCACAAGGCAGGTTAGACAAATAAAATACTTTCATAAAAGTACTTCACTGGTGTAATGTGCCTAGGGATAATCAGATAGAATTTGCAAGTTTTTCTTTCTTTCATCCATTCAGCTATTGGGAAGTTACATCAGAGTACGGGACAGAGGCTGAGGATGTGCCAACTGAGAATTCAAGGCAACAGAAAAACAGCAAAAACTGTTTCTGAAATTGGCCTGGTAGAATTGGTTAAGGCTCTCCAACACTCCAGGCTTTATAGGGCTGTTGCTGAAACAGGCTGAAAATGTTGCAAATAATGATGACTGTTGTCTGCAGCAGCTTTAATAATAGCAAAATAAGTAAACCTAACATCTAAACAGGGCTTTTAGATTCAAAATAAAAAGATGTTTATTCAACTGATTGATCTGGGCTGGTCATGCTCCATGTAACACTAGACTGCATTAACAGGATCACCATTCTTCCCTTGGTTCTAGTCACTGATATATTACTCAGCCAGTATTGATCAGTTCAATACAGTGTGCAACTGTGAGAATTATTCAGAAGTAGAGCCAGTGTTAAGTCACTTTTATAGCATGGTTCAGAGATGTTGGCCCAAGGACAGGTTACACCTTAACCATCTTTATAAATCTTTCCTAATACAAGTACAGAAAGTAGGTGAACCAAAGGATAGAATTCTCACTGTGAAGCAGGGGAGTGATTTTGCACTAAGGGTCAGCTGTTGTTCAGTGGGTAGCACTCTCATCTCTAAGTCATAAGGTTCTGGGTTCAAGTCCCAGGAATCGAGCACAAAAAAACTACAGTGAAACTTAAGTGCAGTATTGAGGGAATGCTGCATTGTTGGAGGTGTTGTCTTTCTGATGAGACATTAGACCGAAGCCGCATCTGCCTGCTCGTATGGATGCAAAAGATCCTACGGCACTATTGTCAAAGAAGAGCAGGGGAGTTATCCCTGGTGTCCTGGCCAATATTTATCCCTCAATCAACATTACAAATTACTGGTCATTGTCACATTGCTGTTATGGGAGTTTGCTGTGTACAAATCTGCTGCCATAGCAAACACATGACAAATGTATTTCAATGACTGTAAATCATTTTGTGACTATCGGTGATCATGAAAAGGACTATATAAATGTATGTTTTTCTTTTTGGATTTTATAGCATTAGTTTCACTAAAATTAGCAATGCTCTACACCTTATGTCACCTGATAATTTTGCAACCAAACTCCTAAAACAGCTTTACAAACCTGAGTTCGGAGAGAATTTCTAAACTGCTCAATCTTCACTACACGAAATCCTCTGAAGCCCTTAGGTATATTACTGTTGTATATCTCATGCCTTCATTATTCTTAGTATATCACACATGGAACAGGTTAGGATGGGACATAGCTAGACAATTATTAGCTATACAAAATAAATCAAAGTCTAGGTATTATACCAATAAAAGACTTGCTAGGTTGTGTTACCCAGTACAAAAAATAAAGAATGGTGTTGCAACTCAATCATGCTTCCCCCATCTAGAAAACAGATACCAACTATTGATGGTTTACTTTGGTTAAAGGCCCCAATATCCCTCTTCAATGCATTTCGTCAAATGACCAATATTAGGTTTGCTGACTAGTTTTACTGACTATTTACTGGCTATGTACTGTAATTAAGGATAGATTAACACATAGATGAGGCTTGTATTCCCTTGAGTTGTTTATGATTAAAGATTTGACAGGGTAGAGAGAGAAACCACTCCTACTTGGGGAAAGGGGGGCGGGGAGTCCAGAGCAAAGGAGCATGAAGTTAAAATTAAAGCTAGGTTATTCAAGAGTGATGTCAAGGCACAATTCTTCACACAAAGTGTAAATCTGGAACTCACTTTTCCAAGAAAAAAGCTGTTGAGGCAGGGGATCAATTTTAACATTTCCAAACCGTGATTGACAGATTTTTGTTAAGGAGATGGGTAAATGTTGAGGTACAGATCAGTCATTATCTGAGTGGAGCAATAGGCTCGAGGAGCTGAATGGCCTCTTCATGTTTTGATGTTCCTTTGAATCAGAGAAGGAAGCTTGTTCAGGGGCTCAATGGGTAACTGCAATGCTGCTGCAAATTGGCTCATTCACAAATCTACTCAGTATATAGTTGGCTAAAGTGTTACAAGTAGCAGTATACCATTGGAGTCTACCTGCATCACTATATGCTCATTTTACTAATCGGGCTTACCTCCTGGCAAAACTTTACAATATTTTCCCACAACTCCTTGGCCTCCCCCTCATCAGTCTTCCTTCGTGCTTCCACAAGTATGCTTTCCCGCCTCTTCAATGGCTTTGAGCCTTTCCTCAGTGTGAAATATTGCTGTGGAGTGTGGCAGGCTGCACAATGCTTATCCTTTAAGTCATTTAGGAGAGTGCAAGCAGGACAGGACCACTCATTGGATTTCTCCCGAGATGAAGGTGGCTGGACAGGGAAGAGTTTGATGGGTTTCCGTGTTCCTGCAGACCTGCCCCCACATGTTGTGCACACAGACCCATTCAGGCCCTTCTCCATGTTACAGTCCGGGCACCTTGGCCCTCGCTCTGTGTAACTATGTTCTTGAAAGCCATGGAGTTTGGAGGAACTACAGGCACTGCATTTTTGGACGGTAGTTGGATTTTTCAGAGTGCACTTTGAACAAGTCCATATGGTAAAATCTGGGCTGGAGGGACTAAAGGGGGTGAACCTCACAGTTTCTCCAGTTAGGTCTATGATGTCTCCAACTTTCATGGTTCTGCAAGCTTCACATTTCGACAATGCAGCAGAGTTGATGAGAGAGCAAGATGCACACTTCCACTGACTGGGTGACGACTCCATTTCCTCATCTAAAACACTGAGCCTCTTAGTGCAAAAGTGTTCTTGTAATTTTGTGGAGGGTTTCACTTGTCCCTGGGGAGAACCTCGGGCCACTGGAACCGAGGTGCTGGAGGTAGACGTGGTGACCATAATGCCAGATAGGGCTGGCGAGTCTGTAGTCGGCGGCTGGAATTTGGCAGCTGGTGGCACCTCTCTGCGGCTTCGTGGCACCGGGTTATTCTGGATCATTGGTGACAGCGGACTGACAACTGGAGACCTTGGACTCTCAGCCTCTGTGGCTGCATCCCGAATTGGCGACACATCGGCATCCATTGGTTCGGTTGAGTTACCAAGCTGGGGTGTCACTGATGACGAGCCTGAGGGCAGCTGGAAGCCAGCAGGGGTCACAACCTCAGGCACAACCAGAGCTTCAGGTGGGATCTTAGGTAGAGAAAGTTTGCGAGGCCCCCCACATGCTGAACACGAGTTGGCTGATGGCGTGTTGTGGAGTGTGCATCGTTGGCAGGCCCAAGCTTTGGAAGTGTCTAGTGTACTGTTCTTGCAACAGTTGCCATTGATGTCACCATTGGCTGATTTTCCACAGTTCTGTGCAGCAGGACCTCGGTGTTCGACCACAACTGGCTGATTTTTGGGTTGTCCATTTGTTGTGGGAACAGGAGGTGTGACAGGAGTAAGGGTTTGGGCATACCCACAGACATCACACTGGCTCTTGTTGATTGAGTTCCTGAAAGTGCATCGGGTGCAGGCCCACTGCTGCTCTTCTGTGCTAAGCCGAAGGATGTCATTGAAGTCCGGCCTCTCTCGGGGAGCCTCGCATATGGAACACTGCCTCAGCATGTCGGGATTCAAGAAAGTGCACCGGGTACATGGCCACTCATTTGTTGTTGCCATGGCACTAGGCGACTGGGGCGTACTGGGGGAAGAAAAGATAAGCAACGGTTAATAAATGGAGTAGTATATCCTCAATTATCCTAAAACTCTCTACCCCTGCTGCACCACGCCCCCCGACCCATGACCATGGGACTGATATTTATCATCTCAGAGTGACTAGCAGCCCTCCAATAACCTCTCTCAAATGGCCTTTCTTCACCTGTGAGTCCACCAGCTCTTCAAGGGCATCCCAGCAGAGCCTATCCTGTCCTCTCCACATACCCATACACTGTGCTTTTGAGCAGGGGTCATGAGACAATACAGCAGCTCTTTGCTCATTTCCATTGCCCCAGCTTGGCAACCCTATGTGAAATCAGCTAACTCCAACGGAGCAGAAATCTCGGCTGAGACCATTATGGCCAGTTCCACAGACAGCAGTGAGCTTACCAACTGAGCCACCAGAGCAGCCTGTGCTAATATCCTTCAGCATTATCAGGTATACCACACAGGCAGACTCCCAAGTCAATGGTTAAAGGAGCATTCATTCATGGCTCAGACACTCAAATGAGCAGCTTGAAACAAAAACTCCATGCACTAGTTCTCAATGCCATCATTACAGGTGGAGCAGCTACATTTACAACAAACATCGTGAAATAAAATTCAACAGGCTTGCCCTAGTGAGAACATTGGTACATGGGATATGAACAAACAAGTTGAACGTGTCAAGGCACTCATGAAAATAAAAATGACTGTCCACTATCTCCCTAAGGTGTGTGTGTTTAAAGGAGAGGAAAAGACTGCAGGTTTGTTCATTCACAACCCTTCAGAAGATTAAAGCAGGAATATTGCCTACCAGTTATCTTAATTGGAGGCTAATAAAGCTCAAATTGCACATTTACTATTCTAAAGTGATTCTCTTTTCCTTCCCAGCAATAGCGTATAATTGGCCAGTAAGCTAAACCTAGTGCTATGCAGTCCAAGAAGAATTTATTACTGTGAAGCAACAACTTTAAACATCTGACTCATCCTTTTGGTAAAATATTTGCATTCATAGTGGATCATCACTGATTAAGCTCTGCAACAAATGGGTTCATGCTTCAGAATATTCAGAGCTGGTTTTTGCACTAACCCAAAAGCAAAATACTGCAGATGCTGGAAATCTGAAATAAAAACAGGAAATCCTGGAAATACTCAGCAGGTCTGGCAGCATTTGTGGACAGCGAAACAGTTATCGTTTCAGATTGTGACCTCTCATTAGAAGGTCTGTTTTATTGCCAATATGTGCTCATCGGCCTTGTAGTGTCCAAAACAAACATTATTTAGCAGGTTCTCTCTATTACAAAAATCAATCTAATGAACACAAGCCAAATGAGGAATATCCAGGGCAGTGGAAGACTCTCCAAGTTTGACTGATAATGTACACGATGCTGCCCATCATTCCTCTCCTCATCTCCTTGAACATTAATTTCAGATAGCATTGTATTCTCGCAGCTCTGTAGATGTGGAGGGATGTTGAAAATGACAGGGCTGTTCTGCAGCACAAACCGATAACATTGTGAGGGATTGAGATTGACATCACAAGAATTGGATTTTAGTTGTTTACTGATATCTACTCAACCCTGAGATAAGACATCCTGACTAGACACTCCAGCCTGTTAGTCTTAATATTACATCCAGGAGTTACAAGGGCAGCTTTATTCCTTTTCATCAGTGTCTTGAAATTCAACTGAAAGCATAACTAGGTAAGGTACCAGTTGATGTGAATCAGGCCTCAAGGGAGAACAATGAGGAGGAGGAAATAGGTTCTTGTCACCAATTCCCCACATGGTGAGCTCTTAAGCATGAAGAGACTAGCCGATTCCCTTGCCTAGAAGGACTGAGAGTCTCCACTTGCCATTCTGTTTAGGAATTTCCAGTTATGCTCCTTTAAAGCACATTGGGATGTTTTTTCCTATGTAAAGGCATCTATAAATGGAAGCTATTGTGGTCGGAATCAACGCAAGTACAGACTTATGCTCTCCAGTTGCTATGCTGCATTTTTAGTGTACCTGGGTACACCAGTCATAAAATCTTACAACAAAGCAGGAGGCCATATGATGCATCATGCCTGTCCCAGCTCCCTGAAAAAGCAAAACAAAAACAAAAATACCTGGAAAAACTCAGCAGGTCTGGCAGCATCTGTAGAGAGGAACACAGTTAATGTTTCGAGTCCACATGACTCTTCAACAGAACTAAGGAAAATTAGAAAAGGGGTGAAATATAAGCTTGTTTAAGGGGGTGGTGGGACAAGAAAAGCTGGATAGAGGGCCAGTGATAGGTGGAGATAACCAAAAGATGGCACAGACAAAAGGACAAAGAGGTGTTGAAGGTGGTGATATTATCTAAAGGAATGTGAAATATGGCTGTGAAAGCGGGTTTTAGTAAACACGTTGTCAAACACCAGGAGAGAAATGGAAAGCAATGAAGGTGAACAAGGCAAAAGAGAGATATGAAAATCCTGACAGAGAGAAGGGCAAAAGTTCTTCAAGGTAGGCATTCCTTGAAGAGAAGTGGTAGTCAATTAAACACTAAGATAAAAGCAAAGAACTGCGGATGCTGGAAATCCAAAACAAAAACAAAAATACCTGGAAAAACTCAGCAGGTCTGGCAGCATCTGTGGAGAGGAGCACAGTTAACGTTTCCAGTCCACATGACTCTTCAACAGAACTAAGGAAAAATAGAAAAGGGGTGAGATATAAGCTGGTTTAAGAGGGGGGGCGGTGGGACAAGAAGAGCTGGATAGAGGGCCAATGATAGGTCTATTTTTCTTTAGATATCCTTTAGATAATATCACCACCTTCAACACCTCTTTGTCCTTTTGTCTGTGACATCTTTTGGCAATCTCCACCTATCACTGGCCCTCTATCCAGCTCTCCTTCCCCCCCTCCCTAAACCAGCTTATATTTCACCCCTTTTCTATTTTTTCTTAGTTCTGTTGAAGAGTCATGCAGACTCGAAACGTTAACTATATTCCTCTCCGCAGATGCTGTCAGACCTGCTGAGTTTTCCCAGGTATTTTTGTTTTTGTTTTGGATTTCCAGCAACTGCAGTTTTTTGCTTTTACCCTGAAAGAGCTATCCAATTAGTCACACTTCCTGCTCTTTCCTCATAGCCCAGCAAATTTATGCGTTTATCCAATTCCCTTTTCAAAACTACTGTTTCCACCACTCTCTTAGACAGTCCATTCCAGATCATAAACGATTCACTGTGTAAAATATTTCTCTTCATCTCCGCTCTGGTTCTTTTGCGATTATCATTAATCTGTGTCATCTTGGTTACTGACCCTCTCTCCTTATCTACTCTATCGAAATTCTTCATACTCCTACCCTTGTTGGAGGAGCAATGCAAAATGTCCCGAATTGCTGTACCTGTGCTGACTGCTCTCAGACCATAATAGATCAAAAATAAAATAAAATCAGATCTTATCAGCCGTTAAAGGTGATCGCCATAGCTAACAACACAGAGTCACTATTTTGAGCCCTGCAGTCTCTGATTTTGTGGGCAAAGAGCTGGCTAAAAGATCCAAGGGGTGAGGAGCAGTAAAAAAGGAAATAGATGGTAAAATTGTTACTTTTCTGCAAATAAATTATAACAAAGTTGTTCCTCATTCTATAGTTCACTGGGACCTGAAGCAAAACTCAATGCAGCAAACTCAACCTCTAGCACAATCTTCTCACCAAAGTATCCATCACAGGGAGAACTTACCTCACTGTTAATTGCTCTCCTCAAATATGTAACAATTTCACACAGCACACTTCAGATCATTTGCTTTCCAATTTACATAGAATGTGTAGGTTGTTTTTAGCCTGAGAGGCAGCAATGGAAACATGATCGCAACTGCATGAAAACACTTCCTGGTTAACTTGTTTAATATGCCAGTACTCTTTCTACTTAACTCTTTAATTCTCTAAACGCAGTAGTAGAGTTTCAGACTGAACACTGGGTATCAATCTAATCTCTGATTAACTTCTGCCCTCTGAACTTTGCATAGTTTTAAACAGCCCATTTAAAAAAACATCTAGAATTATTAACTAAGTGATAATAACAACCGAAGGGTTCCAATGAATAAAGCTAGACATACAGGAGGGAGCACACCAGAATGGATCCTCACTCTCAGCTGCATTGCTCTCCGTTTCGAAGGTGTGTGTTTCCCTGCAATACCATTTTAAGACAGAAATTTCACTGAACTAAATGCAAGTATCTGATACCAGCTGGTATCCCCATGCTTCTGGAAATTAAGTTCCAAATGATGGAGGGCTACGATTGCCAGGATGCTGCATCTGTTGTGCAGGACTACTACAATCTTGCAACAGTAAGTCTAGAAAATGACACCCACACACCTAAATTCTCAAAAGTTACTGATGGGGGCCAGGTTAAACCAAGGTTTTCAAATTGCATTTTGACTTGGTTTGGAATCAGTCATGTTAACTGTAAAGTTATATCAGCTCCAGTGTGTGCCGGTGAGAGCGAGTGAGTGTGAAAGAGAGAAGAATAGTATATCCCTATAAGAAGTGGGATACATCAGCTTGCAGCGTCCTGGCTCTTGCCTGTGAGTCAGAAGGTTATGGCTTCAAGTTCCCTCCAGAGGCTTGAGCAAGAATCCAGACTCAACCGTGTCCGGCCCATCTCTCGCGCATCCGCCCTCACGCCTTCTCCTCCCTCCCAGAAACATGATAGGGTCCCCCTTGAGCTCACTTATCACCCCACCAGCCTCTGCGTTCAAAGGATCATCCTCCGCCATTTCCGCCAACTCCAGCATGATGCCACCACCAAACACATTTTCCCTTCATCCCCCCTATCGGCATTTCGTAGGGATCGCTCCCTCCGGGACACCCTGGCCCACTCCTCCATCACCCCCTACTCCTCAACCCCCTCCTATGGCACCACCCCATGCCCACACAAAAGATGCAACACCTGCCCCTTCACTTCCTCTCTCCTCACCGTCCAAGGACCCAAACACTCCTTTCAAGTGAAGCAGCATTTCACTTGCATTTCCCCCAACTTAGTCTATTGCATTCGTTGCTCCCAATGTGGTCTCCTCTACATTGGAGAGACCAAACGTAAACTGGGCGACCGCTTTGCGGAACACCTGCGGTCTGTCCGCAAGAATGACCCAAACCTCCCTGTCGCTTGCCATTTTAACACTCCACCCTGCTCTCTTGCCCACATGTCTGTCCTTGGCTTGCTGCATTGTTCCACTGAAGCCCAACGTAAACTGGAGGAACAACACCTCATCTTCCGACTAGGGACTTCACAGCCTTCCGGACTGAATATTGAATTCAACAACTTTAGGTCATGAGCTCCCTCCCCCATCCCCACCCCCTTTCTGTTTCCCCCTTCCTTTTTTTTCCCAATAAATTATAAAGATTTTCCTTTTCCCACCTATTTCCATTATATAAAAAAAAACCCCCACTAGAGCTATACCTTGAGTGCCCTACCATCCATTCTTAATTAGCACATTCGTTTAGATAATATCACCAACTTTAACTTTAACACCTATGTGTTCTATTGTACTATTGTCGTTAACATCTTTTGATGATCTGCTTCTATCACTGCTTGTTTGTCCCTACAACCACACCGCCCCCCCCACCTCTCTCTCTCTCTATCTCTCCGACCCCCACACACACACCTTAAACCAGCTTATATTTCAACTCTTTCTTGGACTCGAACTCAAGTTCTGTCGAAGGGTCATGAGGACTCGAAACGTCAACTCTTTTCTTCTCCGCCGATGCTGCCAGACCTGCTGAGTTTTTCCAGGTAATTCTGTTTTTGATCCAGACTAACAATCCTGTGCAACACTGAAGGAGTGTTGCACTCTCAAAAACAGATAATCTGGCCATTATCACTTCGCTGCTTGTGGGAGTTTGCAATGTGCAAATTGGCTGCTGTATTTCCTCTACTACAAAAATGACATTTCAAAACAATCTCATTGATTAAGTACTTTGGGACATCCTGAGGTCATGCAAGGTGCTATATAACTGCAAATCCATCTTCCTTCCTCTTTACTCACCATTCAAATGATTTTGGAGTAGTTCAAAAAAAACTACTGTTCTTTAAATGCTCCATTTCAAATACAGGGCTGAGTAGCCTACCAGCAAAGGTTGAAGAGCGCAGTAATGGTTGAAGAATGCAGCAGCCTCACAGCAATGGTTGAAAACGCAGCAGCCTAGCGGCAATGGTTGAAGAACGCAGCAGCCTAGCTGCAACAGTTGAAGAATGCAGCAGCCAGCAGCAATGGTTGAAGAGCACAGCAGCCTAGCGGCAATGGTTGAAGAGCACAGCAGCCTAGCGGCAATGGTTGAAGAGCACAGCAGCCCAGCGGCAATGGTTGAAGAATGCAGCAGCCTAGCAGCAATGGTTGAAGAGCACAGCAGCCTAGCGGCAATGGTTAAAGAACGCAACAGTCAAGCGGCAAGGGTTGAGGAGCACAGCAGTCAATTGATGAATGCAGGCAGCCTAGCATAACAGTTGAAGAACGCAGCAGCATTTGGAACTTCCAATTCTGACCATACAGATTCCGGATGGTTGGGGCAGGATTCCATCAGCCACTAACCCTCAGCCCTCCTGTGACCAAAGAAAATGGCTGTGAATGACAGCTTGGAAAATGAGTTATGTTCGGTTCTATTGCTGTAAATGCCCTAATGTTGTTGCTGCTACATCCCTGTGTCAACAGTGGGAGCAGGATGGTCTTGTTTATGTTCCAGCACTGTTCCTGAGTAATGGAATGTTTAGCCCATGTGGCAATGAGGCTTTTATGCAGGTGCGCCATCTGGCCCTTTCAGAATGTAAAAGGGTGCATGAAGTTGGGGGAGAGGGCTTGGGTTTGATATCTAATTTGTGTCAGTGTCCTAGATGAGAGATAAAGGAAAAGCAAAGTTAGCCAAGGCCACTACTCCTGGCTGCAATCCAGTAAGCGATTGGAAATTGCATGTGTGCGGACATCAAAGCAGAATGGGGCAGGGCTTCTACTAAGGGACAATGCTGAAGTTCATTATGGCAGCAACTATAGTACAATGGACTGAGCAGAGGCCAGAGACCAAAGCCAAGATCGATACAGTCACACCAAGTTGTGCCTTTACCAATTGGAATTTCACAACGTAGTTTTACATTTCTTTTCTTTAGATTCAAATACTACTGCCTCTGTATGCATCAATCCATGACTTTCATAGTTGAATAACCTGCTGATGCTCAGTACCTAAGATCACAGATGAAGCACATCTATTTTGGATCAGGTACAGTACCACTGGAACTGTATCCAAAGTGAGTCAACACAAACAGGTTCTTTCTTGCTGGGCTGATAGGTGTACAACTGATGCTTTTTTGGGGTCCCTAGATCTGTGAAGGTGTGGATGGGGAGTTCCTAAGGACTCCCACTTTTCCCTATTCAGTACTCTCTTAAAAGAAAATCATAAAAATATAATTGTGTTCATGCAAATGACATCCTTGTTAAATATTATCACACTCCATATGTAGAACTACAGAAACTAAAAACGGGCAGATTGAAATTCTGGGTATAAGTAGTCCTCATTCTTTTTTTCTCAGATACTTGTCCAAGTTTCTAATTTTATTTTCTGCGAGTTGTATATTTTATGCAAATTTTGATTTCAATCAAACAAAACTTATGTATACCAGTACAGAATTTCACACTAAGACATTGAGGTGTCAAGGCTAGTTTGTCAAAGAGTACCAACAGTATAAGGAAATCTTAGTTCCTTGGAGCACTGCCATTACAGTGGGGTATGCCAATCCTCATCTGAAACATAGGGTGCACAGTCGAGGTTCAATTTCTGTTTGTCCTCCACTTTCAAATCAAGGAATGGGCAAGGGACTGAATGGTGTATGATACAGTTCTTTCACCTTGGCAGCTGGATTCAAACTCAGCCCAAGCTGATGGAAAAAATTAAGGAATTTCAGCCCATGTGCAAACTAACATAGGGCAGCTCAAACTCAAATTTCTTGGGGGAAATGTTACCCACTTCTCAACACAATGTCAAAGTTAGGAAACAGGACACTTCTTTCAACTTCTGGGATCCTTTGTCAATAAGGAGTATTTCCAGGTCAGATGTAGTACAGTTAGGTACAAATGTAAAGCTCCTTCTAACTCTCCGATATCCAGAACCCCAACTTCACCCCCTATTGCAGAGGCCTAAGCTTTCTATCTTCGATTTATGTACCACTGAATCTCAAATTACATGAAAAGTTTAAATGAACACTCAGATTAATTTGTAAATATCTCAAGTTGTTAATACAACAGTATTCTACTTTATTCAAGAATGAGGCAACATTAAAACCTTTCTAAATCCATAAAATTCGAACACAAAAAACTACTGAAGAAGAAATAATTGCACATAGGTTAGAGTTGCTTGAGCTTACTGGGTAGGTTATGGCTTGGCAATCACAGACTGTGTATCCTGTTCACTCCATCAGTGTAATATTTCTGCTGTCATCAGCCACGCTGGAGTTTAATTCCTGCCAATTTGTGGGCGCTTTGTCAAAGTGACTCACACTAACTAAACACTAGGTTGAAGCGCAGTCCAATTACGAATTCTTGGGGCTTTAAGCACCAGGAGTATTTGGGGTTCCTTCACCCCAACCACTCCTTCCCCAGTTTTCACAACCCTCCCCTTTTGATCCATTAAGACACCAAGCGTAGTGCAATATAGCAAGAAATAGGGCCAATGAATGCTCACACACTGCAGGAATAATAAAAGGAAATCTTTTTTAAATTCATTCTCGGGATGTGCGCTTCATTGGCTAGGCCAGCATTTATTGCCCATCCCTAGTTGCCCTTGAGAAGGTGATGCTGAGCTGCCTTCTTGAACTGCTGCAGTTCATGTGGTGTAGGTACACCCCCAGTGCTGTTATGAAGGGGGTTCCAGGATTTTAACCCAGCAACATTAAAGGAATGGTGATATATTTCCAAGTCAGGATGGTGAGTGACTTGGAGGGGAACTTCCAGGTGGTGGTTTTCCTAACTGCTGCCCTTGGCCTTCTAGATGCTAGTGGTCCGGAAGATGCTGAAGAAGAAGCCTTCGTGAATTCCTGCAGTGCATCTTGTAGATGGTACACACTGCTGCTACTGTTCGTCGGTGGTGGAGGGAGTGAATGTTTGTGGAGGTGGTGCCAGTCAAGTGGGCTGCTTTGTCCTGGATGATGCTGAGCTTCTTGAGTGTTGTGGGAGCTGCACTCATCCAGGCAACTGGACAGTAGTCCATCACACTCCTGACTTGTGCTTTGTAGATGTTGGACAGGCTTTGGGGAGTCAGGAGTTGAGTTACACATTGCATGATTCCTAGCCTCTGGCCTGCTCTTGTATTTATATAGCTAGTGCAGTTCAGTTTCTGGTCAATGGTAACCCCCAGGATGTTGATAGTGGGAGCTTCAGTGATGGTAATGCCATTGAACATCATGGGGCAATGATTGGATTCTCTCTTGTTGGAGGTAGACATTGCCTGAAATTTGTGTGGCACGAATGTTACTTACCACGTGTCAGCCCAAGCCTGGAAACTGTCCGGGTCTTACTGTATTTGGACATGGAGTGCTTCCATATCTGAGTCGTCGCGAATGGTGCTGCACATAGTGCAATCATCAGCGAACATCCCCACTTCTGACCTTATGACGGAAGGGAGGTCATTGATGAAGCAGCTGAAGATGGTTGGGCCAAAGACAATACCCTGAGGAACTCCTCCTGGAACTGAGAAAACTGACTTCCAAGAAGCACAACCATTTTCCTTTGTGCTAGGTATGACTCCAACCAGCAGAGAGTTTTCCCTCTGATTCCCATTGACTCGAGTTTTGCAAGGGCTCCTTGATGCCAGACTCTGTCAAATGCTGCCTTGATGTCAAGGGCAGTCACTCTCACCTCACCTCGGGGTTCAGCTCTTTAGTCCATGCTTGAACCAATGCTGTAATGAGGTCAGGAGCTGAGTGGCCCTGGCAGAGCCCAAACTGGGCGCCTGGGAGCAGGTTATTGCTAAGCAAGTGCCACTTGATAGCACTGTTGATAACCCCTTCCATTACTTTACTGATGATCGAGAGTAGACTGATGGAGCGGTAATTGGCCGGGTTGCATTTGTCCTGCTTTTTGTGTATAGGACATACCCTGACAATTTTCCACATAGCTGGATAGATGCCAGTGTTGTAGCTGTACTGGAACAGTTTGGCTAGGGGCCTGTCAAGTTCTGGAGTACAAGTCTTCAGTACTATTGCCGGAATATTGTCAGAGTCCAAAGCCTTTCCAGTATCGAATGCCTTCAGCTGTTTCTTGATACCATGTGGGGTGAATCGAATTGGCTGAACACTGGCATCTGTGATGCTGAGGACCTCCGGAGGAGGCCAAGATGGATCATCCACTAAGCACTTCTGTGTGCTGGGCTTCTCCATCATTGAGGATGGGGATATTTGTGGAGCTTCCTCCTCCAGTGAGTTGTTTCATTATCCACCACCATTCACGTCAGGATGTGGCAGGACTGCAGAGCTTAGATCTGATCTGTTGGTTGTGGGGTCGCTTAGCCCTGTCTATCACTTACTGCTTATGCTTTTTGGCACACAAATAGTCCTCTGTTATGGCTTCACCAGGTTGACACCTCATTTTTAGGTATGTCTGGTGCTACCCCTGGCATGCCGACCTGCACTCTTCATTGAACCAGGGTTGAACCCCTGGCTTGATGACAATGGTAGAGTGGGGGATATGCTAGGCCATGTGGTTACAGATTGTGTTCGAGTACAATTCTGCTGCTGCTGATGGCCCACAGCACCTCATGGATACCCAGTCTTGAGTTGTTTGATCTGTTTGAAATCTATCCCATTTAGCACAGTGGTAGTGCAACACAACATACTGGAGGGTATCCTCAATGTGAAGGCGGGACTTCTTCTCCACAACAACTGTGAGACTGTCATTCCTACCAATACTGTCATGGACAGATGTGTCTGCGGCAGGCAGGTTGGTGAGGATGAGGTCAAGCATGTTTTTCCCTCTTGTTGATCTCTCACCACCTGCTACAGACCCAGTCTAGCAGCTATGTCATCACCAAGAGTGGCTCAGTAGCACCACTACTTTCATTATATACTATGCTTATATAGAACTCATCCAACAATTATATGCTGCTTCCCTTCCATATTATTGTAGTTTTACTGGCAGCTCCATATTTTGCTGGGTGTTAATCCACCCGAGTTGAGGTTTACCTAGTTCATCAGATTAACAAATCTTCCATCCGGTCAGCCTGGACTAGATTTAGATGCATTCCCCAGACAGCCATGTATTAACCACTGCCCCACAAAATCCCATTATCAAATTCAACATCTTGTTCATGAATTTTATCCCTTTCAATCAAAATTGCTGTGAAGTATTGGGGGCAGTAGCTATCGTTCAATGTGCTGCTACTTCTAATGAATAATGACCCTGCCAGATATTTCTTTGACTAACAAAATGTGGTTAATTTTCTTGCCTACATGGTGACTCTCAAATACAGTTCCCTGTCTGACTCCAACTCAAAGTCTTCTGGACCCATGGAAGGGGTCACAAGTAAGAGAGCACAAGTAAGCCCAGGTAGTTAGATTTGCTGGGAGGGCTGGGGGCTGGGGGGTGGTCAGGCAGCTCTGAGCTACATTGCAACATCCTGCTTTGTGCAATGTTGTACATTGTATAGGGTCATTGCCAGCAATTGTCAGCAGACCAGAGGATCTTCAGATTAACTGAGAAATTGATTTTTAAAGACAAAAGTCAAGAAATATCTGGCAAAGCCATCATTCGTTTCTATAGAACAGAATAGTTTGAACAAAAATTCATTCTCCCCCTAAACTTCTTCTTTAAACATAAATATGCTTTACATAGCTTCATAATGTTCATGTACCAGCAGTGGTTGAATCATAACGATCACATCATAAAATCCAGGCTTAATTAGTACATCCGCACTGGGCAAATTACATTTGGTAGGTCAAGTAGTTACACGGCACATTGTAATGGGAAACACTGGCTGTTGCAGCTGTTGTTTAACCCTTTAAATACTAAGCTCTAAATATTCAGAATATTTCTGATGAGTTTGTTCACTCAAAATTCTGTATGGTCAGAGTTTCATCACTCATGATGTGCAGCACTTAAATGTGCAGTGACAAGTCAACATGGCTACCTCCCAATTCAGTCCCAGGTACAATTTAAACAGGTGTGGTGGGATTTAAACTTACACATTTGCGCCATGAACTGGATATCTTGTTAGTGAGAATATTAGAGCATGTGAGGGGTAGGGTGTGTGTGTCCATATCAGGGAGAATGTGTCAGAGACAGCACAGAAACATCAATATTTTAAGCTCCTTGTTTTAACGACATTCCATTTAAAAGACATGAATGAAGTCAGACAGTGGGAAGTGACTAGGAAATGTTCTTTTACTGTTACTTTCCCCAAGCTATGTTCTTTCTCAATAGTAACACCATTTGACAGAATGAGCCAGGCATTTCACCAAGAAGGAGAAACACCAAATATTCAACCGCAGCTTTTCAATCTGCAGATCTTTCAAAACCCAAGAAGAAAAACAGACTTCATGTTTATTATTGCAATCTCTACAATGTGAAGTTTAACCAGAATCTACAATTTGAGTAGCTACGATTTGACCATTAAGGTTTTTCAGTCAGGCATTCTCAAAAATATAGTTGGATTCCCATCAGTGATTGTGTGTGTTGAAAATTACTACAGATAACAGTGTGCAGTACCCCAGTGTTTTTAAAACAAGAACATCATGTCTTTTGGGTGACAATGGGCAATTGCAACTGAAGAAAAACCTGAAGATAAGACTGTGCCTGAGGCTCTGAAAAAGCCACAGAGCTGATGGATTGGGTTTTACTTATCAAGCTTGATAAGGCACAGACACTTTGCATTGAAGTATACAGGATCAGCCGCTTCATAATGGGCTCCTTATTAACATCAGTGTGTAGTAGTACATGCTGCGGGGGAAGTGGCTATCACACTCACTAAAGTGCTATATGTTCAATTTCTGGATGTCAAGGCCACACATACCCAGTTGTTGAGCTGCTATTGTAATGCAAGAATGACAAGGTGGCCTCGGCCGAAAAATTTGGGAGGCTGAGTTTCCTCTAATTCCATAGGTCATGGTGTACTTCCCTGGATTTTGCAAGATTGTACTTCTGCAGGGAGGTGGGGGGAGCGGCTGGGGGTGGTGGTAGTGTAACAATATTTTAGTGGAGCTGAGACAGAGCAGACACGAGGCAGCGACTAAAAAATAAAAAGATTTTAAAAATCCCACATTATGTCAGCTCCTTTTATATTGTTTTGTGCCTGGTTAGTGCCACTGGTTGCTGACATGCTGCCTTCACTCAGTCAGTGACAACACCAAAGTAAACCTGCCAAATTCGCCTAGGCTGGCAACTGTGGAAATGCAGGCAAATTAAAAAACAATTAGTCAATCGCATTTGTTATTCATGAGACCTTGCTCATCACAAATTGGTTCTTGTGTTTCTCTAGTAACAACAGTGACTTCAAAAAGGCTACAAAATGCCTTGGGGCACCATGAAGGCATGATAAGGTACCACACATGTGTGTTTGGATGTTTTGCAGTGTTTTACATGTTGATAAAGTAGGATTTCCTGTCTGAGAAACAGTGTTGATACTTGCCTGTGCAGTCAGAGAGAAAAATCCAGCAACTTGTTTTAGGAGATGAATTTCATTGAAACATAGAAGATTTACAGCAAAGCAGGAGGCCACTCAACCCATCACGTCTGTGCCAGTTGAGAAACTGGTCATCCAACCTAATCTCAATTTCCAGCTTTTGGTTCATAGGTTGCAGTACTACATAATCAAATTTTTTTTAACTGTGATGAGGATTTCTGCCTCTGCCACCCTTTCAGGCAGTGAGTTCCAGACCATGAAAAATATTCTCAACTCCTCTCTAATCCTTCTGGTTTAACTCTATAACCCCGACTATTGACCTCTTTGCAAGTAGAATGGATAGGAAGGGCGTATCTAGGCCACTCCATTTTATACTCTTCAATTAAATCTTCCTTCAGCCTCCTCTGTTCCAAAGAAAACAACCCCAGCCTATCAAATCCTTCCTTAGAGGCCTCATTGAGGTTTCAGGGTGATTTGGAGAGGTTTCAGGGCGATTTAGACAAGTTATGCATGTGGGCAAATACATGGCTGGTGCAGTATAACGTGGATAAATGTGAAGTTATATGCTTTGGTGTGAAAAACAGAAAGGCAGAGTATTATTTAAATGGTGATATATTCAGAAATGTGGATGTACAAAGGGATCTGAGTGTCTTTTTTAATTGAGAGCATTGTGCTACAAATAATTTTAGATCCTTGGAGTCCTGAAAGCCATTCCTACTGAAGGCTGTGTGACCTGCAGATTGGACAAGCTGCCAAAGTCCAGCAGCTTCAGCATCTCCTTGGTATCTGGGTCCACCTCAATCATCTCTGATCCAGAGTGGAAACCTCTGGGACACAGTTATCCCTCCTCTCCTGCTCTTCTTCCTGCAGTTTGATAGAGATGCCTCTGACAGGCCCATGCTGAATACGCTTCATTAAGTGTGTCACATACCCTGCAATTGTGATGCAAAATTTCTTGCTGGGGATGGTGGCAAACTCCTCGCAGACCCTTTTGTTGGTGTGGAAATCATTGCCAAGGCGGGTGTAGTATTTCTCAATGAACACTTGGGTGGCTTTTTTGACCATCTTAGTCCATCTTGGATTCCAGCCGAGTGCTTGTACACCAGTCAATTAAAGTAAATAGGCAGGTGCAGCAAGCAATTAGAAAGGCAAATGGTATGTTGGTCTTCAATGCAAGGAGATTTCAGAAGGGATGTCTTGCTGCAGTTATACAGGGCCTTGGTCAGACCACACATGGAGTACTGTGTGCAGTTTTGACCTTCACTACCTAAGAAAGGATATACTTGCCATAGAGGAAGTGCAGCGAAGGTTCACTAGGCTGCTACTGGGGATGGCAGGACTGTCATATGAGGAGAGATTGGTTCGACTGGGCCTGTATGGAGTCTAGAACCAGGGGCCATTGTCTCAGAATACAGGGCAAGCCATTTAGGGCTGAGATGAGGAAATATTTCGTCACTCAGAGGGTGGTCAACCTGTGGAATTCTCTACCACAGACGGCTGTGGAGGCCGGATCACTGAGTATATTCAAGAAAGAAATTGATAAATTTTTGGATGTTAGGGGGACCAAGGGGTATGGAGAGAAAGTGGGAATATGGCATTGAGATAGAGGATCAGCCAAGATCATATTGAATGGGGGAGCAGGCTCGAAGGGCTGAATGGCCTACTCCTGCTCCTAGTTTCTATATTTCTATAGCTAAAATTCTCCATTCCTTGCAACATCTTCGTGCAATCATATCCTTCTTGTAATGTGATGACTAGAAATGTATGCGGTATTCTAGCTGCGGCCTAATCAGTGTTTTTTAGTCTAGCATAAGCTCCCCTTTTCTGCCCACTTGACCAGCCCATTAATATATTCTTGCAGTATTCAGCTTTTTTCGACAGTGATGATCAATTTTTGTATCATTCACAAACTTTTTAAATTTAGGAGGCATAATTATGTCTAAATCATTGATATATGCCAAGAAAAGTTAGGCACAAAGTGTTGAGGCCTGTAGAACCTTGTCGACTATTACCCTTCACTTCTGCCACTGAGTCAACTTTGCCACCTGCCCTTAGGCCTTTTAATTCTGGTATTCTGGACAGTCTGCCACATGAGGCACTTTCAAAAGTCTTGCTAAAATCCATACAGAAAAGCAAACATTATTAATTATGTAACATTGACTATAATGAGTGTCCCTTCTACAGCCAATGCTCAATGTTACATAGCAAAATTGCTGAAGCTTATTGGAAACTAAACATTTTCTGGTAGGTGGGCACTTCCAATTAAGGGCATTCTCACTCCAAATATCTAGAATTGTGTTCTAGAACAGTGAGAATTCTCTATTCTTTCTGATCTATGGAGAAAATAGCATTTGCTTTTGATCTTAAAAGAAACATTGCACCTCATCATGTCTCTTTAAACATTTCAAATTGCTTCATGTACAATAATTTATTCTGAAGTACAGTGACTTATGGAGGCAAAAACAGCAGTCATTTTGAACGCAGGAAGATCCCTGAACTAACCATTAAATGACCGGCTAATCTGTTCTTTGATATTGTTGGCACAGGAAGGAATGCTGGTCAGGATATGGGAGAACATCCTGTTTTTCAAATAGTATCATGCAATCTCTACTGCCAACCTGAGCAGGCAGATGGATTACAGAAGCATAGTGGTCATGTTACTGGGCTAATAAAAACCCGAGGCCAAGAATAATAATCTGGTAACATGATTTCAAATCATATGGTAGCTAGGGAATTTAAATTCAATTAATTAGATAAATGTGGAATAATAAACTGGCATCAGTAATGGTAACCATGAAACTAATAGATTTTCATAAAAACCCATCAAGTTCACTAATGTCTTTCAAAGAAGGAAATCTACTGTTCCTACCCGTCCTGGCCTATGTGACTGCAGGCCAACAGCAATGTGGCAGACTCTTAACTGGCCTCAAACAGCCTAGCAAGCCACTAAGTTGCAAGGAAGTGATTCACCACCATCTTCTTAACGGCAATTAGAGATGGGCAAAAAATATGGGTCTTGCAAAAGACACCCACATCCGAAGAATGAATAAAAAAAACCAGGGCCTTAATTTAACATATCATCTGAAGGACATTGAAGTAATTAACTGTCATAAGGATATTGTAACCTATTGCTTTGTTTAAAAAATGACAGGGATGGATTAATAAACAGGCCCAAAGGGGAGACAGGATCTGAAACAGGAATTTATAACAGTGACCTTTTTAAATCTGGTTCGATTAAACAAAAGTAACCGATTATACAAATGTAGTTATATTATTCCATTTCCTAAAACCATCAATTTATGGCACCAATTAACTTATAGGATGGAAGCTCCCAGAACTGTATACATGTGCACAAACACACTAATTAAATCAGGTTAGAAGACCTTTAGATATTCAGAGAGATATAAATATGTAAAAACGTATAATGTATTACACCTCAGCCTGGCCTGTCGGGATTTATTTGCAATACAACAGATTACATAAATGCATTTATACAGCAAGTGTATCTAGCCAGTCAAAATGTCTACAAATATTTTCAGTGGATGACAATGGGAGCTTCAACAACAACTTGCATTTATCTGGCACCATCAAAAACTTTACAAGTCACTTCACAAGAACAACAAAATTTGCATCACATTAGGAGATATTGGGACATGTGAGGTTGGTTTTTAAGAAATGCCTTAAAAGGAGAAAGAGGGAGAGAGGTGGAGAGGTTTAGACAGGGAATTCCAGAGCTTAGGCCTAGGCAGCTGAAGGAACAGCCACCAGTGGTGGGAGTAATTAAAATTGGGGAAGCACAAGAGCTCAGAATGAGAGGAGGGTAGAGATCTTGGACGGTAACCAGTACTTCAGCTGGCTGTTACACAAAATATTCTGAGTAAAGTGAAGGCAAAACTGATGCAAGTCACTACTTTGCAAGCTTAGCACTGGTCTGATGATAATTATCATTGTCGGCTGTCCCTCAATTCGAGGATGATGTCTACTCAGAGTCGAGTTTCTACCACAGAACTTCAGGTGACTGAACAGGCTGATTCATGACCCACAGAGCCCTGGGCACAAGGGGTAGGACGTCCCACAAAGCAGTGGGGTCCAGTGTACATGAGTTGCTTCCTTTTCTTTCCTTATCTGCCACCGTTCTGCCTGTCTTTAAGACATTGTGACTCAAAATATGATGCAGCTTGATAGACATGTTATCGTCATTTTGAATAATTGGAAGCTAATCCAGTCATCAAAATCAACGTTGTCATGCTTTAAGGAGAGCTTCAGAGAGTCTTTGAAGTGTTTTCTTTGTCCTCCCCTAGATCGCTGGCCATTTGAGTGTTAAGAAAATAGGACCTAATGGGGGAGGCGCTTTTTGGCCTCCAGACACAGTGCCTAGTCCATCGAAGTTGATTTTGCAGGAGTTTTGCCTGAATGCTTGTGTGGCTAGCTTCAAGGACACTAGTATTTGTTTGATGGTTCTCCCATTGAATCCAGATAATGTTGCGTTTGTAACGCTGATGGAATTTCTCGAGTGCTTTATGTGTTGCTGATACAAAGTCCAGGTCTCACTGCAGTACAGGAGTGTGTGACACCAACTGCTCTGTACACAAGGACTTTTGTTGACTTAGAGGTCTTTGTTGTCAACAGACGCTGCTGTCGTTTGTAGAAGGCTGAGCTGGCATACCTGACTCGGTGATGGATCTCCTCATCAATGGTGGCTTTTTGAGAGAGAAGGCTGCCAAGGTATGGAAAGTGCTCCAACACATTCCAGAGTTTCTCCTTCAACATGTTATGAGAGGTGGAACATTTGGCTGACCAGATATGGGTTGATATATGAATTTTGTTTTAGCAACGTTCAAAGACAGGCCGAGTTCCTTGTATACAGAAGTGAAGAGATTGAGAGCGATTTCCAAATCTGGTGCAGAGTGGGTAATGACACTGAAATCATCCACAAAATGTAGATCATGAATTTCTGTGATTTATTTTGTGTCTCTCACGTTATGTGATGCATCAAGTGTGTCAGCATAGTGGGTGGTGCGTACTGGCCAGTCTGCTTATCAACTCTTATTTTCAGCTCTCACCGCTGGCTAGCAGTATAACTACTGCAAAAAGAGAGCTGAGTGCCACTCCCACCAGTACAAGCCTCTTCATTTGCAAACTCCATGTACTGCCTCCTCATCAGGAACACATAAACTGGGTACTTTGCAGACCCAGGCTAAGCTGTAGGGGACTTGGAGGAGGCTTTTCCCCCAGATGTGTGGTATAGAGGCTCGCCTGGGTGTAGCTATGCCCTGGTGCCCACAAACCAGAACCCCCCAGCTATGGATAAATTGCCCCAGTGCCTCCTTAAGGCTCAGGGAGTAAACCTCAAGGGAAATTCTGGAGTGGAGTCCCATAGACAGTAATCTGTCCTCTGTCAGGCAGCTTTCCAGTAACTCTTGCAACAGAGCCGTACTGTACTGTTTTCACCTTTTCCTTTCAACAATACTAGCAATGCTGAGAGGGGGGCCTTGATGCTTGGGCAACTCAGGGTCTCCATACTAATTGCCCAGGTCTGCATCCTGGAGAGGACACTTCAGATTCATGGTTTACTTTGGCATAACATGGGAAGAACAATTACTAGTTATAAGCTCTCGCTCAGTTGGTGCACAGCATGAGCACCAGGGGTTGCTTTGGACAGTGGAAGAGATCATCGCGTCTCACTGGATAGCTATTATCGCCTCAACTGGGCAGCTCCCAGTCAGTTGGGTGCTGTCCTGCCACAGCCTGCTTGTTTCAGTGGGTGCTTGGAGCTTAGAGAGTCATCACTCGACAGGCAGGTTGTTAATCTATGGACCAGACAAGACAAACACAAGAAGGAAGACACCAATTTTTCATATCACAAGCTGGTACGCAAGAGCTTACAAGGCTAAATGTAGACATTGCTGTGCTGCAAGAAACTAGGCTCACTCAAAGTCAATCCCTTAAAAATAAATCACTACACGCAGGGAAAAACTCAAGAGGCAATACATGAGCATGGAAAGGGTTTCACATTGAAAAAAACTCTATATGTGATAATTGAACCCCTACAGAAGGCTTAGCGAAACGTCTTACATTTTGCTTGTCAACAAATGTAGGACCAACTAACCTCGTGGACAACTCTTGCAAGCTAAAAAAAAGTGTTGACAGCTTCCACCCCCACAACCTCAAACAAATACTGGGCATCTCCTGGAAAGACAGAGAACTGAATATGGAAGTGCACCAACGTGCAGGAATCCCTAGCATGTTCGTCCTCTGGAGTCAGTGGCAACTTCATTGGTTGGGTCATGTGAGCTGAGTGGATCATGACCGCATCCCCAAAGACATGCTATGTAGCGAGCTTGTTATTGGCACGCAACCAACAGGTCACCCATGTCTGCGAGACAAGGACGTCTGCAAATGAGACTTTAAATTGACTGGGATCGGAGTTGATGCATGGGAAGTCCGGTCCGCTGACCGGAATGCCTGGAGATAAGCAGTTGGGAAGGCCGTGGAAAAAGCAGAGGACACAACAGACTTGTGAGAAAAGTTATTGCTCATGGAATAATAGGGACAGCAGCTGAACAATAGGAAACAGAGAGTAATAGTCAATGGATATTTTCCAGGCTCGAGGAGGGTTTGTAGTGGAGTTCCCCAGGGGTTGGTATTTCCTTACATATGTTTTTCCTTATTTTAATCATATAGATCTTGGCATGGCAGGGGACAATTTCGAAGTTTGTAGATGAAACAAAGCTTGGGAGTGTTGTAAACTGTGAAGAGGACAGTGTAGAACTTCAAAAGGGCATAGACATTTTGGTGGAATGGACAGATAGGTGGCAGATGAAGTTCACTGCAGAAAAATGTGAGGTGATGCATTTTGGTAGGAAGAACATGGACAGACAATATAAAATGAGGAGTTAAATTTTGAAGCAGGTGCAGGAGCAGAAAGACCTGGGTGTATATGTGCATAGATCATTGAAGGTGGCAGGACAGGTGGAGAGAGCAGTTAATAAAGCATATAGTATCCTGGGCATTATTAATAGGGGCATACAGGGGAGACGATGGCATAGTGATCCTGTCGCTGGACCAGTAATCCAGAGACCCAAGGTATTGCTCTAGGGACAGGGTTTGAATCCCACCTTGGCAGATGGCAGAATTTAAATTCAATAAAAATCTGGAATTAAAAGTCTAATGATGACCATGGAACCATTGTCGATTGTTGTAAAAACCCATCTGGTTCACGAATGCCCTTGAGGGAAGGATATCTGTCATCCCTACCTGGTCTGGCCTACATGAGAACCACAGCAACATGGTTGACTCTTAAATGCCCTCTGAAATGGCCAAGCAAGACATTCAATTGTAACAAAATGCTACAAAGTCACAAAAAAGGTATAAAACTGGACGGACCACCCGGCTTTACCTAGGCACTGGAAACAACAATGGCAATCTCAGCCCCGTCGACCCTGCAAAATCCTCCTTACTAACATCTGGGGGCTAGTGCCAAAATTTGGAGAGCTGTCTCACAGACTAGTCAAGCAACAGCCTGACATAGTCATCCTTACGGAATCATACCTGACAGATAATGTCCCAGACACCACCATCACTATCCCTGGGTAAGTCCTGTCCCACTGGCAGGACAGACCCGGCAGAGGTGGCGGCACTGTGATATACTGTCAGGAGGGAGTTGCCCTGAGAGTCCTCAACATTCACTCCAGATCCCATGAAGTCTCATGGCATCAAGTCAAACATGGGCATGGTAATCTCCTGATTACCACGTACCGCCATCCTTCAGCTGGTGAATCAGTGCTCTTCCATGTTGAACACCACTTGGACGAAGGGTGACAAGGGTGCAGAATAACTGTGGGGGACTTCAATGTCCATCGCCAAGAGTGGCTCAGTAGCACCACTACTATCCGAGCTGGCCAAGTCCTGAATGACATAGCTGCTAGACTGGGTCTGTGGCAGGTGGTGAGGGAATCAACAAGAGGGAAAAACATTCTTGATCTCATCCTCACCAACCTGCCTGCCACAGATACATCTGTCCATGACAGTATTGGTAGGAATGACCACTGCACAGCTGTTGTGGAGATGAAGTCCCGTCCATCACATTGAGGATACCCTCCATCGTGTTGTGTGGCACTACTGCAGTGCTAAATGGGATAGATTTTGAACAGATCTAGCAACTCAAGACTGGGCATCCATGAGGTGCAGCAGAATTGTACTCGAACACAATCTGTAACCTCATGGCCCAGCAAATCCCCCATGCTATCATTACCGTCAAGCCAGGGGATCAACCCTGATTCAATGAAGAGTGCAGGAGGGCATGCCAGGGGCAGCACCAGGCATACCTAAAAATTAGGTGTCAACCTGGTGAAGCTATAAAAGAGGACTACTTGCGTGCCAAAAAGCATAAGCAACAAGTGACAGACAGAGCTAAGCAATCCCACA
Organism: Carcharodon carcharias; assembly: GCF_017639515.1. Classification (NCBI taxonomy): domain Eukaryota; kingdom Metazoa; phylum Chordata; class Chondrichthyes; order Lamniformes; family Lamnidae; genus Carcharodon; species Carcharodon carcharias. The sequence goes on along the minus strand of NC_054481.1, from coordinate 28,264,351 downwards.
ACCAGCGGATCAGATCTAAGCTCTGCAATCCTGCCACATCCAGTCGTGAATGGTGGTGGACAATGAAACAACTCTCTGGAGGAGGAGGCTCCACAAATATCCCCACCCTCAATGATGGAGAAGCCCAGCACAGCAGTGCAAAACACAAGGCTGAAGCACTTGCTACAATCATCAGCCAGAAGTGCCAATTGGATGATCCATCTCGGCCTCCTCGGAGATCCCCAGCATCACAGATGCCAGTCTTCAGCCAATTCAATTCGGTCCGCATGATATCGAGAAATGGCTGAAGGCATTGCAAAGGCTATGGGGTCTGACAATATTCTGGCAATAGTGCTGAAGACTTGTGCTCCAGAACTTGCCCCAACCTGAGCCAAGATATTCGAGGAGAGCTACAACACTGGCATCTACCTGGTTAAGTGGAAAATTGCCTAGGTATGTCCTGTACACAAAATGCAGGACAAATCCAACTTGACCAATTACCGCCCCAGCAGTCTACTCTCGATCATCAGTAAAGTGATGGAAGGGGTCAACAACAGTGCTATCAAGCTGCACTTGCTTAGCAATAAACTGCTCACTGACGCCCAGTTTGGGTTCCGCCAGGGTCACTCAGCTCCTGACCTCAGTAAAGCCTTGGTTCAAATATAGACAAAAAAGCTGAACTCCCAAGGTGAGGTGAGAGTGACTGCCCTTGACATCAAGCCAGCATTTGACAGAGTGTGGCATCACGGAGCCCTGGCAAAACTGGAGTCAATGGGAATCATGGGGAAAACTCTCCACTGGTTGAAGTCACACCTAGCACAAAGGAAAATGGTTGTGGTTGTTGGAGATCAGTTATCTCAGCTCCAGGACATCACTGCAGGAGTTCCTCAGGGTAGTGTCCCTGGCCCAACCATCGTCAGCTACTTCATCAATGCCTTTCCTTCCATCAGAAGATCAGAAGTGGGGATGTTCGCTGATGATTGCACTATGTTCAGCACCCTTTGCAATTCCTCAGATACTGAAGCAGTCCATGTCTAAATACAGCAAGGCCTGGACAATATTTAGGCTTGGGCTGACAAGTGGCAATTCATGCCACACAAGTTTCAGGCAATGATCACCTCCAACAAGAGAGAATCCAATCTTTTCTTCTTGATGTTCAATGGCATTACCATCACTGAATCCCCTACTATCAACATCCTGGGGGCTACCATCGACCAGAAACTGAACTGGACTAGCCATATAAATACTGTGGCCACAAAAGCAGGACAGAGGCTAGGAATTGTGTGGCGAGTAACTCACCTCCCGACTCTCCCAATCCTGTCCATCATCCACAAGGTACAAGTCAGGAGTGGATGGAATACTCCCCACTTACCTGGATGAGTGCAACTCCCACAACACTCAAGAAGCTTGAGACTGTCCAGGATAAAGCAGCCCGCTTGATTGGCACCACATCCACAAACATTCACTCTCTCCACCACCGATGCACAGTAGCAGCAATGTGTGTACCATCTACAAGGTACACTGCAGGAATTCACCAAGGCTCCTTCGACAGCAACTTCCAAACCCACGACCACTACCATCTAGAAGGACAAGGGCAGCAGATTGATGGGAAAACCACGGCCTAGAAGTTCCCATCCAAGTCACTCACCATCCTGACTTGGAAATATATCACCGTTCCTTTACTGTAGCTGGGTCAAAATCCTGGAACTCCCTAACAGCACTGAGGTTGCACCTACACCACATGGACCGCAGCGGTTCAAGAAGGCAGCTCACCACCACCTTCTCAAGTGCAACTAGGGATGAGCAATAAATGCTGGCCCAGCCAGCCGAGTCCACATCCAGTGAATAAAAGAATATAGACAAAAGAGCATGGAGGCTATGCTGAATTTATACAAAACACTTGTTAGACCTCAGCTGGAGTATTGTGTACAGTTCTGGGCACATTATAGGAAGGATGTGAACACATTGGGGATAGTGTAGAAGATGTTTACAAGAATGGTTCTAGGGATGAGAAACTTCAATTACAAAGATAGATTAAAGAGGTTGGGGCTGTTCTCCTTAGAGAGAAGACGGCAAAGGGGAGATTTGATAGAGATGTTCAAAATCATGAGGGGGCTGGACAGAGTAGGTAGGGAGAAGCTGTTCCCAATCGTAAAAGGATCAAGAATGAGGGGGCACAGATTTAAAGTGTTTTGCAAAAGAAGCAAATGTGACATGAGAAGATTTTTTCACATAACGAGTGGTTCGGGTCTGGAATGCACTGCCTGGAAATGTGGTGGAAACAGGTTCCATCGAGGCATTCAAGAGGGCCTTAGATGATTATTTGAATAAAAACAATGTGCAGGGGTACAGGGAAAAGGCAGGGCAATGGCACTAGGTCATAATACTCATTTGGATAGCCGGTGCAGACACGATGGACCAAATGGCCTCCTTCTGTGCCATTAAATTCTGTGATCCTGTGAAAATAAATGGCCGGATGGTTGAAAAGAGCCCGCCAGGAGGAAAAAACATCAGTCGACCTCAGACCAACACTATTCATCTGTGCCAGTTCCAGAAGGGACTGACACTCAGGAATCAACCTCTTCAGGCAATGTTCAATACAGAAGTGACATACACCCTGAGCACAGTCCATTTTCTCCCAAGTCAGACAGATGCCAATAATGGTTTAGTTTAGTTTTGGCTCAGAGGTTAAAGAGTTTTCCATTTAGGTGACATTTAATACTCACACCAGAGGGCAGTTATCTTTGATGAGGTGAACAGCCACTGTCAGATCAATTGTGAATAGTATGGGGGCTATCACATAGCCTTGCTTGACTCTGGTCTAGATTTTGATGGTGTCTGTTTGAGATCTCCCACTCAAGACAATTGCAGTCATATCATCATGAAGCATTTGCAGGATTGTGATGAAGTTTCTTGGACATCCAAATCTTTGGAGCACAGTCCACCGTCTTGTAATTTGCTGAGTCTAAAATGTCAGGTCAATGAATGCAATATAAAGTTCCTGGTGTTGTTCTCTGCACTTTTCTTGGGTTTGTCTGGCAACAAAGAACACGTCAGAGGTTCTTCTGGAAGGTCTAAAGCCACAGTGTCTCCAGGAGGATTTCCTCAGCCTCTGGAAATAGGCAATTCAGGAGAATGTGCGTCAGGATTTTCCCTGCTATGAACAAGAGGAAATTATACGATAGTTTCCACAGCATAATTTATCTCGCTCTTGAAGATAGTTACAATTGGCACAATCCTGAAGTCTGGGGGGTGGGGAAGGAGTTATTTTTCCTCCCAAATCCGTAGGATAAGTGCATGGACCCTTGATGAGAGCAAAAGTCCATCAACTTTGAAGGCCTCAGCTAAATACTGGGCTGCAGGCTTTGTTATTTTTTGTTGTTGCAGCTCTCCTGTTGATGCTGATTCATCTATAGATACTGCCACAGGGTACTGGGCGATAACCTGGAGAATATCAGCTGCCACTGTGGATTCACAATTGAATTGTTCAAAGTGTTCTTTCCACTGTTGACAGATGGCATCGGCATCCTTAAGTGAAACACCGCCCTGTAAGCAAAGAATATTTTATCCATTTAACCTTGGTCTACAGATGTTCTTGGAGGTGTCAAAATGTTTTGCATGCCAAGGTGGTCAGCATGTTGTTGGATCTCTTGGGCATCTCTTCTCACCACATGTGCTTAATCTTCCGGACTTATCTTTGGGCATCAGTTTTGAGCTATTGGAATGCTGCCTTCTCAACTTGCGACCTTGGGTTTTCTGCCTGGCAATGAAGGCTGATCGTTTTTGTTCTAGGAAGTCACATATTTCAGCAATGTTTTCATCAAATCAGTCCCGGTGATGATAATGCTCAAACCCAATGGACTGAGCTCAGGAATCTAGTACAGTTGACTTTATTCCAGCCCACTGTTCTGGAATTGAGTTGCATGTGTGAAGATTTACCAGGCCGGTCACAACTGCACTTGGAATTCCTCTAATTGGTCATGTTGCTTTAGGGCTGATACATTGATCTTCTTCCCCTTAGACTTTTGGGCCTTGTGATGTCTTGTTGTTAGGTGGATGTTCATCACCAACTGAACAAGCCCCTGTATGGATCCAGTTCTACAGATATCACTTAGATCTTTGACCCAAACAATTATGTAACCCATTTGCACTGCTTTTTCCCACCTTGTTTTCCCCATTGGTTCCGCTTCAGAAATCAGAGTCACAGCCAACCCCGGCACTGAAGTCCCCAGAAGGATAATCTTTTCTTCTTTCGGGATGGCAATGAGTACTTCAACATCAGAATAGAAACTTTCCTTCACATCTTTATTTGAGTTATGGGTAAGGGCATAAGCTCTGATGATGGTGGCATATTGGTTACAGCTGAGTTGTAGGTGAAGTGTCATAAGCCTTTCATTTATGCAATTGGTGGGTTCTGACAGTGCATCCAAGATCCTATTCTTGATGGCAAAATCAACTCAGTGGACATGAGGGTCATTGTCAGCCTTTCCTTTCTAGTAGGGGGTTTATCCCCCAGCTTGTTCCTTCAGCTACCCATGCTCAGGAAGGTGGGTCTCAGTGAGGGCGGCGATGTCAATTTGGAGTCTTGATAGTTCCCATGATATGATTGTAGTTCTTCTTTCCAGATGATTGCTTTTGAGATTATCCATGAGTGTTTTAACATTCCAAGTTGAAAAATTTAAAGTTTTCTTTCTTTGGCCACAAAGGTGGTGATCCTGCAGGGTATCATTCCCTAGCCAAGAGAACGTGAGACAGCCTATTTTTAGGGCACCTTTTCCATCCCCCTCCCCATTTGAGCTGAGTAGAGGTATCCTGAAGAGGACTGCTGCCAAAGACACCTCTGTTCCAATACAGGTGTCCAATGGTTCCAATACAGGTGTTAGTTGAGGTGCTCCCTCCCACAACTCTTTCTCTGGTACATCGATGACTGCTTTGGTGCCATTTCATGCTCTCATCTGGACCTGGAAAAATGTAATAACTTTGCTTCCAATTTCCACTCCTCCATCATTTTCACATGGTCCTTCACTGACACTTACCTTCCCTTCCTTGACTCCTCTGTCTCAATTTCTGGTGATAGACTGTCCACCAATATTCATTACATGCCCACCGACTCCCACAGCTACCTTGACGACAGATCCTCACACCCTGCTTCCTGTAAGGACTCCATCCCATTTTCTCAGTTCCTTCGCATCTGTTCCAATGATGCCACTTTCCAAAACAATTCTTCTGACATGTCTTCCTTCTTCCTTAACTGAGGTTTTCCACCCATGGTGGTTGACAGGGTCCTCAACCGTGTCCGGCCCATCTCCCACGCATCCGCCCTCACACTTTCCTCTCCCGCCCAGAACCATGATAGGATCCCCCTTGTCCTTACTTATCAGCCCACCAGCCTCCGCATTCAAAGGACCATCCTCAGCCATTTCTGCCAACTCCAGCACGATGCCACCACCAAACACACCTTCCCTTCACCCCCCGCCCCCGTCGGCATTCCATAGGGACTGTTCCCTCTGGGACACCCTGGTCCACTCCTCCATCACCTCCTACACCTCAACCTCCTCCCACAGCACCTTCCAATGCAACCGCAGAAGGTGCAATACCTGCCTCTTTACTTCCCCTCTCCTCACTGTCCAAGGGTCCAAACACTCTTTTCAAGCAAAGCAGTACTTCACTTGCACTTCCCTCAATTTAGTCTACTGCATTCGCTGCTCCCAATGCGGTCTCCTCTACATTGGAGAGACCAAATGCAGACTGGGTGACCGCTTTGCGGAACACCTTCGGTCTGTCCACAAGCATGACCCAGACCTTCCTGTCGCTTGCCATTTTAACATACCACCCTGCTCTCATGTCTACGTGTCCGTCCTTGGCCTGCTGCAATGTTCCAGTGAAGCTCAATGCAAACTGGAGGAACAGCACCTCATCTTCCGACTAGGCACTTTACAGCCTTCCGGACTCAACATTGAGTTCAACAACTTCAGGTCATGAACTCTCTCCTCCATCCTCATCCCCTTTTTGATCCCCTTCTTTCTAGTAATTATTATATATTTTTTATTTTTATATTTTTCTTTTCCCACCTATTTCCATTATTATTTTTAAAATTTATTTCCATCCATTGTTTTATCTCCACCTTTCAGCCTATTTTGATCCCTACCCCCCCACCCCCACTTGGGCCATCTGTCACTTGTTCATCCTGCTTTCTACCCTTAATGTCATCATTAGCACATCCTTTAGCTAATATCACCACCGTCAACACCCCTTCGACTTTTTGTTTATGACATATTTTGCAATCTCTCCTTTGCCTCCACCTATCACTGGCCTTCTATCCAGCTCCACCTGTCCCACCCCCCTTAAACAGCTTATATTTCACCACATTTCTATTCCTCTTTAGTTCTGATGAAGAGTCATACGGCCTCGAAACATTAACTCTGTCTTCCTCTCCACAGATGCTGTCAGACCTGCTGAGTTTTTCCAGCAATTTTTGTTTTTGTTTCAGATTTCCAACATCTGCAGTATTTTGCTTTTGTCCAATGACCTTGATGGATCTGTTGCCTGCGTGCAGACTCTTGACTAGGCACTCCCAGGTCCACAGCCCTGTCCCCATCACCAATTCTCCATCATCACAGGACTTGGCAAATGGACCTGGGTAGAAGCCTGCACAAGACTTTGTTTAATGTGCAGACCTTTGGGAGTGATTACTGTCCCCATGATCTTGACGAGTTGATAGCCAGATTTCGGTGACAGGTCAAATCACGATGATCTGGACTACCAGGAACAAGGATCTCTCGATGGCTTAGCTCAAGGGATCATCAAAACATACAAGCCTCTCCACCATGTCAAGGTGGCGATTCAGAGGGTGAAATGATAATATTCCACTAACTACTCATAGGACAGTTCTAAAAACAAGTGGAATATTAAAGGCTGTAAAAGGGAACTAATCACACAGCTGGGAGTGTATCACTAAGCAACTGACATTAAAGGCTTCATACTGCATCACAAACCATTCACAAGCAAAGTCAATCACAACTCGCCCATTTCCTGGAACTCTGTCTCCCTTGAGCAGAGTACAACTGAAATGCACTGGGTGGAGTAGAATTGCAACGCGCTGTTGTCAAGGTCTGACAATGTTAATTTTTGTTGCTTTTCCTTCTTCATTGGTTAAGGAGGCAGGAAGTACACTGGGAGGTGTTGCTGGCCTTTGAGCTGGGATTACAGATACTGTGCAGCTACACAACAGCAAGAAGAGCCCCATTCTGCTGGATAAGGAACATGGTTCAAAAAAAAAACCCTGCTACATCTGAGTATTGCCACAGGAAATCAAATATATATCTGATATGTTTAAAGATCTCACTTATGAATTAAGTCTTTCTTTAAAGAAAGATCTATCTTTAAAGAACTCTCATTGACAGATTATTTCGATATGTTTTTAAAATCTTTCATCAATAGATAATTCCTATTTGGAAAAATGGAGAAAGTGTGTGAATTTGAATCAGTGAGTGAGACCCACACTGGGGTGGCAAGTTCTGTAGTCGCAGCTGCTGGTCTGCCATCAGTGTTTATGGAACAGCACCACATAAAGCTCCAATTAAGCAATTGTCTAGTCATTTTATCACTTGATTCTGGGAGCATGTTCTGAAACAAACACGCTGTGCCAGCTTTTATTTTGCCCACAGCCAAACAAAGAGTGAGAATTAATGCAACTGAAGATTGAAAACACAGCCTATGACAGCAAACAAAAAGGGCAAGGTGGCTGTAAAATTCAGGGAAATTAAAAGACAGCTAATGAAGCACATCAGTTACTGCCATTAATTTCCTTTAAAATGCACATTTTGTTTATTCCTCCGAGGTATGCAGCAGTAATGCTGCACTGCGACATTGAATATGACAAAGTGAGCCAAGCTGGTTTATTTCCCCTCTCCCCCAAATTACTTGCAGAGAAGTCATCAGCAGAGTCCTAATGTTTCTGCACAATCCCAGAAATATCAGCACTTGTCACTTTATCTGAGAATGGCTGCATTTCAAGTCAAAAAGGTTTAAATAAAAATTACATTTAAACATCAATTGTCAGTTGATGCTGATCTCAGCAATGCACAATAATTAGTCTCAAAGTCTCCAAGGCAGGGAAAGTGAGGGCAGAGTAAGAAAGGGATGGGAGAGAAATTGCCCAAGGGCTCTGTTTTGTATTAGTATCCGGAGGCCTTGACAAGAAGGAGTATGCAGATGAACATTGTGCGGAAACAGGACCAGATAAACTTGTGATTGCTCATCAACTCTCTGCTGTTCATTCTAGTGTGTGGAGTGCAGCCACTGAAGCACAGTACAGGAGGGGGACCTTTGTGAGCTGAACTCCAACGTGGGACAATGCCTTGAGAAGATGGCAGGAAACTAGCAGATGATTCAGAATTTTGTGTGTCAGTTTTCACTTTCTCGTCTTTTGAAGTGTTGACTCCATGGTGGGGTCCAGTTTCAATGGGCATCAGGTGCCCCACAGTGCTTTGATAAACTGAGGCTCAACAGTAAAGCTTGGGGAAAATTATGGATGATCCAGATTCCAATCTCAACCAATATCCACACATCCTGTACATCAAGGGGCTGCTGATCAACCATGAATAGTGGGAAACAAAAACAAAAATACCTGGAAAAACCCAGCAGGTCTGACAGCATATGCGGAGAGGAACACAGTTAATGTTTCGAGTTCGTATAACTCTTCAACAGAAGAGTCATACGGATTCGAAACATTTACTGTGTTCCTCTCCGCAGATGGTGTCAGACCTGCTGAGTTTTTCTAGGTATTTTTGTTTTTGTTTTGGAGTTCCAGCATCCACAGTTTTTTGCTTATATGAATAGTGGGAACCCTGGATGTTTTGCCCTTCCCCAACTGAGGCCCTAACTACACGCATATGAACATTTGCAATCAATTCTAATGAAAGGAAAATTAACCTCATTGATTTATTTTACTGCATCAGTCAGAATTTAAGGAGTGGAGTTTTAGCGGCATTGATTAATCGAACAGCTGCTTAAGTTGGGTTCACATTCTCTGGGTCAGACTGTGACGAGTCAGGACCTGGTATCAGTGGGGCAGCATGGACTCATTCTAAGGAACAGAAGCAGGCCATTCAGCTGCTCAAGGTTGTTCTGTCATTCAGTTAGATTATTGCCGATCTGTACCTCAACTCCATCCACCCATCTTGGTTCTGTAATCCTCAATACTCTTGCCCAAGAGAAATCTATTAATCCCAATTTTTAAATTTTCAATTGACCACCAGCCTCAATTGCTTTTTGGGGATAGAGTTCCAGATTTCCACTATCCTTTGTGTGCCCCACTGACACCAGGTCCTGACCTTTTGTGTGAAGGAGTGCCCTGAACAGCCTGGCTCTAATTTTAAGATCATGACTCCTTGTTCTGGATTCCCCCACCAGAGGAAAGTTTCCTTTTATCTACCCTATCATTTCTTAATCATCTTCAACACCACATTTAGATCACCCCCTAATCTTCTATGTTCATTTTAGACCTAGACAATGCAGCCTGTCTGCATAATTTAACCCTTTTAGTCCCAGCATTACTTTGGTTAATCTATGCTGCACCCATTCCAAAACAATACAATAGATTGCGGCGTATAAGACAACCTTATTTTTCAGCACCAAAATGCATGTTTAGGGCTAGATTTGCATTAGAAGTTGGCCTCAACTTTTCAGTACAGAAATATGTTTTTAGAGTTTATTTATTTATTTATGCTAGGCCTGCATTTATTTCCCATCTGTAATTGTACTTGTGAAGGTGGTGAGGCACGTTCTTTAACCGCAGCAGTCCATGTGGTGTAGGAATACCCACAGTGTTTTTAGGAAGGGAGTTCCAGGATTTTGACCCTGTCACAAAACTATCATATTTTTCACAATATTATTGTAGGTTTATGGTGGTGAGTGGGGATGGTTCTGTCTGTGTGACTTATTTAATTGAATTAGAGGCAGATAGACTGCAAGGTTGAAATTATCAGAAGAGTCAGGAGTAAAAAGGGTATTTGAAATCTAAGGAGTGAATTTGAGTGTAAGAGTCAGTAGATAAGGTGTGAATGAAATTTGCATTTTAAGATCAGTGGCGAGTTGTTTGATTTTCAACAGGATGGTAGGATATTTACAACTAACAAGATAAATAAGGCAAAGTTATTACATGTATTTTTCCATAACTGCTGACCATAATGATGACATGAAAGATTTTTATATGGAAAAAGTGCATTTCCAAAGACACATAGAACAATGGTATCTTACACATTAGAGAGAGAGAAGCACATATAAAAAAAGTTGGAAGGCCATGTGGAGGTGGCCGTGTAACATCTTGAAAGGTACACAATGTAAAGCAGCCTTGGGGAAAAGTCTCTAGCCACTTTTGCAGAAGTCTGCTGTGTCCAGTAACTAAAGTTATGTTAAAAAGCCTTTAGAATTCCAGTGTCGAGTGGGTGAGTGTGGTAACCTTGCTGGATTGCCTATTTAAAGTTAAAATCTATTTTAGACTTGCATTAAAGGGGGTGTGTAGTTGAGAGTCAGGTTAATTAGGACTTTTGGGATTTATTATAATACCAAGTAGCTGTAATCTTATGTCTGTGTTTGAATTATTTTCTTTTGTTAATAAATGTTTTACTTTAATTTTTAAATTCTCTGAAGTCGTTAGTGGACTCACTACTTCTGAATTCAGTGTACAAATCTTCTCATAATAATACAAATTGCAAAGCAGTTGTCAAAGCGTGGCCAAGTTTCCCTTGTAGATTTGGTCTGCTTAGTATATATCACCTGCCACATCATAACAACCCTGTGGTAGTGAAGGAACGGTGATACAGTTGCAAGTCAGGATGGTGTGCAGTTTGGACAGGTGGTGGTGTTCCCATGCATCTGCTACCCTTATCCTCCTAGGTGGTAGAGGTCATGGGTTTGGAAGGTGCTGCTGAAGGAACCTTGGTGCATCTTGTAGATAGTACACACTGCTGCCACTGTACACCGGCGGTGGAAGGAGTGAATGTTGAAGGTGGTGGTTGGGGTGCCAATCAAGTGGGTAACTTTGTCCTGGATGGTGTCGAGCTTCTTGAGTTTTGTTGGACCTGCACTCATCCAGGCAAGTGGAGAGAATTCCATCACACTCCTGACTTGTACCTTGTAGGTGGTGGGCAGGTTTTAAGGAGTCAGGAAGTGAGTTACTTGCTGCAGAATTCCCAGTCCCTGCTCTGGTAGCCACAGTATTTATACGTTCTCCCCACCCCCCCACACACACACACACACACACACACAGGATGTTGATATTGTGGGATTCAGTGATGGGAATGTCATTGAATATTAGGGGGAGATGGTTGGATTATCTCTTGTTGGAGAAGGTCATTGCCTGGCACTTGCGTGGCACAAATGTTTCTTGCCACTTATCAGCCAAAGCCTGAACTTTACTCACCTTACAGGTTGGTGCATGGGATCAAGCAGGCAATACAGGCTGTATTGCCATGAAGATGCATGGGAGTTTAAAACATGCCCACGCACTTCAAAATGGCGACCACCTACATCGACATCAGAGGTTCACATTTTATGCTTGGCCTATAAATCAACCCCCATTTTTGGGATGATTTTTCTAAGCTGTAAAGGTCAACTTACATGTCACAATCTATGGTATATTCTTCCTGAGTCATAGTGCCCAGAACTGAATGTAGTAGTCCAGATGGTGTTAAAGAAATAATCAACTCAAGACACGTGTGTGCACACCCTCACATGCCAACACATGCATGCACACACATATTCACAGGTTGACACAGGCGCAAACTCTCACTCACACTCACATTCTGACATGCACTGAGGCCTTCTGTGCTTTCTAAGGAGGAATTAAAGTATCCCATGGCACTATTTCGGGGAGCTGTCCCCATTGTCCTAACCAATAGTTAACATCAACCAATAGTTGACATTTTTCATGCTGATCTTGCTGTGTGTAAACTGGCTGCTGGGTTGCCTGCATTATAACTGTGACTATACGTCAAAAGTGCTTCGGGATGTCTGGTGGTTGTGAAAGATGCTAAATAAATGCAAGACTTTTTTGAATTAAATGTAGGTTCTGACTGCATTGTGTAAAATGTCATTGAAATAAGTTTATAAAAGCTTCAGTGTGTCTTGAGTTGATTACTTCTTTAACAGCACACGTTCATTTCCCATTTAAAGTATTAGCTTTATCTCTAGAAAGTTAGTAAATTTAAAACATTCTTGACTTCTGAAGTCTGAGCATGAAAGATAGGGTTTGGGCAAGTGTAAAACCAGGTGAAGACTTGCACTTTTATCCCCCTCACAACAACAAAAATACTTGGAAAAACTCAGGTCTAGCAGCAGCTGCGGAGAGCAGTACAGTTAACGTTTCGAGTCCGAATGACCCTTCAACACAACTAAGTAAAAATAGAAAATAGGTGAAATATAAGCTGGTTTAAGGGGGTGGGGTGGTAGAGCTGGATAGAGGGCCAGTGATAGGTGGAGATAACCAAAAGATGTCATAGACAAAAGGACAAAGAGGTGTTGAAGGTGTTGTTATTATCTGAGGAATGAGCTAATTAAGGGTAGAAAGCAGAACAAACAAGGTACAGATAGCCCTAGTGGGGATGGGGTGGGATGAAAGAATCAAAAAAGGCTAAAAGGTAGAGATAAAACAATGGATGGAAATACATTTAAAAATAATGGAAGTAGGTGGGAAAAGAAAAATCTATATAAATTATTGGGAAAAAAAGGTGGGGGGTGGGGGGGAAATCGGAAAGGGGGTGGGGATGGAAGAGAGAGTTCATGATCTAAAATTGTCGAACTCAATATTCAGTCCGGAAGGCTGTAAAGTGCCTAGTCGGAAGATGAGGTGCTGTTCCTCCAGTTTGCGCTGAACTTCACTGGAACAATGCAGCATGCCAAGGACGGACATGTGGACATGAGAGCAGGGTGGAGTGTTGAAAAGGCAAGCGACAGGGAGGTCTGGGTAATGTTTGCGGACAGACAAAAGGTATTCTGCAAAGCGGTCACCGAGCCTGCGTTTGGTCTCTCCAATGTAGAGGAGACCGCATAGGGAGCAACAAATGCAAACTGGAGGAACAGCACCTCATCTTCCGACTAGGCACTTTACAGCCTTCCGGACTGAATATTGAGTCCAACAATTTTAGATCATGAACTCTCTCTTCCATCCCCACCCCCTTTCCGATTTCCCCCCTTTTTATTTTCCAATAATTTATATAGAGTTTTCTTTTCCCACCTACTTCCATTATTTTTAACTGTATTTCCATCCATTGTTGTATCTCTACCTTTTAGCCTTTTTTGATTCTTTCACCCCACCCCACCCCCACTAGGGCTATCTGTACCTTGCTTGTCCTGCTTTCTACCCTTAATTAGCACATTCCTTAGATAATATCACCACCTTCAACACCTCTGTCCTTTTGTCTGTGACATCATTTGGTTATCTCCACCTATCACTGGCCCTCTATCCAGCTCTACCACCTCCCCCCCCACCCCCCAAATCTCCGCAGATGCTGCTAGACCTGCTGAGTGCTGAGTTTTTCCAGGTATTTTTGTTTTTGTTTTGGATTTCCAGCATCCGCAGTTTTTTACTTTTATCCCCCTCCCTGCCCTTATTTTGTGGCTTGCTCAGTATATTTACTTCAAGACCACTTTCAAATCCCTCTACAGCCTCTCCCACCCACCTTGACAATCGTCTTCATTCCCTTGACACTAATTATAGAAGGCAACTACCTCCACAAGGGCCATTAACTTGAGCAACAAATGCCAGTGATGCTCACATGCCATGTAAGAATTTTAAGAATTTTCTCATTTCCCAGAATTGATGGCATATTTGCACGCCCCCCCACCTTTGTCCATTTCTTTTGTTGCTCAATCTCTCTTCAATCTATGAGCCATGTTCCTTTGGCACATAAGTGCTGTAGAAATACAGAAGTCCTCTGGGCAGGGACTAATTATGTCCACATGCTCCAATAGCAAGTCTTATTCACAGTATGCTCAGTTACATGGTCAATTATCATCAGCATCAGGACTGCAGAAGATAAGCAGTAAACACTAATGTCATTGCACGCCTTAGGTTTAAAACTTCCACACCATATGGTACTGAACTGTACAGGCCAGGAGGGTCTAATGTTTGAAAGCTAGATTACACTGGTTATTCAATTTGAGCTCAGAGTGAAGGGAAGTCCTGTTTGCTCACTGTCTAAAGTGGGTATGATGGGACACATTGGCCAGGGTTCTCAGGATGAGGCAGAGTTGGAATTCCTCCTATGGGGACAAAGTGAGAGAGACACAGTCAGAAAGAGAAAGCGAGAGAGAAAAATAATGCCACATGGACTTTGCACTGTGTGTGTGTACTGAGGGCAGGAACAAAACAAAGAACAAAGAACAAAGAATATTACACCACAGGAACAGGCCCTTCGGCACTCCAAGCCTGCGTCGATCATATTGCCCGTCAACTAAAACATTTTGCACTTCCGGGGTCCCTATCCTTCTATTCCCATCCTATTCATATATTTGTCAAACTGCCTCTTAAACACCACCTCCTCTGGCAGCGAATTCCAGACACTCACTACCCTCTGCGTAAAAAATTTGCCCCGCACATCTCCTCTATAGTTTTCTCCTCTTACCTTAAATCTATGTCCCCTACTAATTGACTCTTCCACCCTGGGTAAAAGCTTCTATCTACTCTGTCCATGCCACTCATAATTTTGTCATAGCCAAGCCTGATTCATGTTGACTCTAAAGTCTGTGCATCCAAATTTTGTAGGCAACATCAGGAATAGGAAAACTGGGTGGTGGGCCCTCTCTCCCACAATGCCACTGAAGTTAACTATGGCAGAGAACAAAAATCAAATTTGATTTTTGTGGTCTGTCCAACTCAGTTACACAATCTTATCAGATGGGTCAATTGCAGAGCTGAACAGAGTTGAATATGTTTTTAAAATGTACTGCCCAAAGTAACTCCATGTAGTCATAGCACACATTATATACTAACCATGTCTGCATCTTTTCATGGGATTTCACATTTAAATAGAGACCTGCACCCTTAAAACATGATTGTTTCACAGGAAAGAAAGGGGAATGTCATGAAATACAACAGTAGCCTATCAATCTTATTGCTGGTTTTGTTGTGAAGCATTTCATTATCAGACTTAATTGCTTTCTAAAACCATAATAGTGCCTTGAAATGGATTGTAACCCTGTAAATTTATAAGCTGCTAAATATTTTTTGCTCAATGGATTTAATGGTGCTGAACTAAATGGTATTTAATACTAAAGTCCTGTTGAATGTCAATGTGGCAGCATCTGCCAACCGACACAGATTGGGTGGTCAGTGATGTCTTTATTCTGCCAATGATGCTCTTTATCGCTTCTTTTTACAATCTGCTTGCAAGAGCAGCGTGGGAGATAATGACTGATTGTACGGTTTTCCTCTGGAATGGTATTGGATAACGGTTTCTAATACATTTAAAACACAATAACCCGGCTATGTTATGACAAGATGGAGGCTCTGCTGGGTTAGTCAGGTTAGCAGACTGTATGTCAGGTTAGAAGACTGTATGTTAGGTCAGCAGACTGTATGTTAGGTCAGTTTTCACACCTAGATAAAAGTGACAAGCGTTGCTAGATTCTTCTTTCTTTCCAACTCAAGATGCAATCTAGCCACATACAAGGGATGAAAGTCTCCTCTAAATGCAAACTGGAAGGGAAAGGACTGGCATTTCTATAGTGCCTTTCACAGTCTCAGGTATTCCATAGAAACATTGAAAATAGAAGCAAGAGTAGGTCATTCAGCCCCTCAAGCCTGCTCTGCCATTCAATATGATCATGGCTGATCCTCTATCTCAAAGCCATACTCCCACGCTCTCCCCATACCTCTTGACATCTTTGGGGTCTAGAAGTCTATTTCCTTCTTAAATATATTCAGTGACTTGGCATCCACCGCCTTCTGTGATAGAGAATGCCACAGATTCACCACTCTCTGACTGAAGAAGTTTCTCCTCAACTCAGTCCTAAATGGCCTACCTCATATTCTGAGAATGTGACACCTTGTTCTAGACCCCCCAATCAGGGGAAATATCACCCCTGCATCCAGTCTGTTCTGCCTTATTGGAATTTTATATGTTTCAATGAGATCCCTCTCATTCTTCTAAACTTCAGTGAATACAGGCCTAGTCAACCTAACTCTCCTCATACGATAATTCTGCCATCCCAGGAATCAGTCTGATGAACCTTCGTTGCATTCCCTGTAAGGCAAGTATATCCTTTCTTAGGTAAGGAGACCAAAACTGCACACAACACACTTAGTCTACTGCATTCGTTGCTCCCAATGTGGTCTCCTCTACATTGGAGAGACCAAACGTAAACTGGGCGACCGCTTTGCAGAACACCTGCGGTCTGTCCGCAAGAATGACCCAAACCTCCCTGTCGCTTGCCATTTTAACACTCCACCCTGCTCTCTTGCCCACATGTCTGTCCTTGGCTTGCTGCATTGTTCCAGTGAAGCCCAACGCAAACTGGAGGAACAACACCTCATCTTCCGACTAGGCACTTTACAGCCTTCCGGACTGAATATTGAATTTAACAACTTTAGGTTGTGAGCTCCCTCCCCCATCCCCACCCCCTTTCTGTTTCCCCCTTCCTTTTTTTTTCCAATAAATTATAAAGATTTTCCTTTTCCCACCTATTTCCATTATTTTTTTTTTAAAAAAATTTTTTTTTAATTTTTAAAAAAATTTTTTAAAAAAATCTTTTATGCTCTCCCCACCCCCACTAGAGCTATACCTTGAGTGCCCTACCATCCATTCTTAATTAGCACATTCGTTTAAATAATATCACCAACTTTAACTTTAACACCTATGTGTTCTTTTGTACTATTGTTGTTGACGTCTTTTGATGATCTGCTTCTATCACTGCTTGTTTGTCCCTACAACCACACCCCCACTCCACTTCTCTCTCTCTCTCTCCGCCCCCCAACACACACACCTTAAACCAGCTTATATTTCAACTCTTTCTTGGACTCGAACTCAAGTTCTGTCGAAGGGTCATGAGGACTCGAAACGTCAACTCTTTTCTTCTCCGCCGATGCTGCCAGACCTGCTGAGTTTTTCCAGGTAATTCTGTTTTTGTTTTTGTTTTGGATTTCCAGCATCCACAGTTTTTTTGTTTTTAACTCCAGGTATGGTCTCACTAAGGCCCTCTACATCTGCAGTAAGACATCCTTGCTCAAATCCTCTCGCCATGAAGGCCAACATACCATTTGCCTTCTTAACTGCTTGCTGCACCTGCATGCTTGTTTTTGGTGACTAGTGTACAAAGACACCCAGGTACCTCTGTACATCAACATTTCCCAACCTATCACCACTTAACTAATACTCTGCCATTCTGTTTTTCCTACCGAAGTGGATAACTTCACACTTATCCACATAGTACTGCATCTGCTATGTATTTGTCTACTCACTCAACTTGTCTAAATCACCTTGAAGCCTCTTAACATCCTCCTCACCACTCACATCCCCAACAAGTTTTGTGTTGTCAGCAAACTTGGAAATATTACATTGATTCTCTCATCAAAATTGTTGATATATATTATGAATATATATTATGAATAGCAAATATTAAGAGCTTTATATGTAGCACAGTAACCACATCACCTTCTTTTGCTGTAATAGATTCAAAACTAAAAGAAACATCGTGATATAGCACTGGGGATGAATATGTATTGAAAAACAGACTAAAAAAGTAAATTGTAAAATGCCAGTAATCAGAGGTCAAAAGGATATGATTGGTCTTGTCACTGATAACTGCATTTATGGCACTCTGATTACAGTTTAATGGTTTCATTTCTACAAAATATTTCTGATTCAGTACTGTAAAAATCTACATTGTACGAGTAAGCCATGAAGTTATTGTGGTATGGAATGGTTCTTCCAATAAGTTTATAGCTGTGATTCACTCTTGCACTTCTAAAACACATATTCCATACATGAGTGCAGACTATATAACTAATGTATATGCTTCCCTTATAACTGCAGCAGTTACCGGAGATCTACAGATGGATGTCTCCGCTCAAGTACAGAACATGGTCTTAAGATGATAGATTAGGGAATTAAAATTGTAAGATTCTTGGATGATCCCTGGTACAATAAAAGTGGAAACAGGGAAGTTAAAGAAAATTCAGTGCTCAGGTCAGGGAGATACAACAGCTGAAGACAGCACCAAGTATCAAGGTTTGGGTCTGTCAGCTAATAATGTTTCATCGTGTTCTATACCAACTTTCAGTAATGCCAGGGATTGGACTTGTGCTTCACCACTTGTGGAAAAGTTCACCTGTTCTCTACAAAATGCTCATTCTAATGTTTTTGAACAGGAGGAAAGAGCCAATATTCATGGGGTAGCTGTCAGCAATGGCACAGCAGTAACAGCTGGTGCAACTCAATTCCAAGCACCAACAAATAACAATCTGTGTAATACTATTCTGCAGTTCGCTTGATCAACACCCCACCCGAGCTTAAATATCCACTCCTTCCAACACTGGTGCAGTCTAATTACAGTGTAACCACCTTCAAGATGCATAGCAGCAACTCATGTTCCTTCAACATCACTGAGTCAAATCCTGGGACTTCCTCCCTAACAGCACCGCTGTACACGGACGGCAGCAGTTCAAGGAAATGGCTCACCTTCTCAAGGGCAATTAAGGAGGGGCAATAAATGCTGGCTCTGCCAGCCACATCCACATATTGTGAATATTTTTTTTAAAAATCAGTTTATCACTAACAAATATTGGGATTCCCTAATGAATCAACTTTCATGACCTTTCTGATATGCAAGCACCATTAGCACATGTGCAGAATCATGGACATTTGGTTGGGAACTAGAAGCTGCAGTGGTTGTCAAACTTTGTTTTTTGCACATGTTGACCTGCCTTATCCCAATGTTAACAAACAACCTTTAGGACAGAAGAACAAATTAGTAAATTGATGATAGGCAAGTAATTAGTCCCATGCAAATGCACACCATGGCAAAAATGCCAGAGCATAGACTACCCTGTCCTTTAACATGTGTTAATTTCAATTTATTGCTCTATCCTTTTGTTGTCATCAAATAGTTAATGTTAAGACTGGCAATGCAAAGTCAGCAAGCTAGGTTAAGAAGGCAACATTGAGTACGTCCAATTTTTGAATTCATGCACTAAATACTGGTTGGTGCAAAACCCAGAAGGATGCTGGCCCATTCTAAAAACCAGCTGGTTGGACAGTGTCAAATATTTCTCAACTTCAGCACAATTTCCTGATCAACTACCAGCTTGATTCCCTGCTCAGCGCCTTTTATGTAAAATATACATTTTTTTAAATCGTTGTGTTGGAGAGTTTCCAATTCATTAGCTGTTTAATTACACTGCTGGCAGTTGCAGCCAACGCTGATTGATGTCATCAGAAGAGTATAATCACAGCTTGGCTGATGTAAAAGAATGCATGCCTGGTGATCAAGAATAGATACAATCCTGCTGAGTTTTAAACTGCGTTACTAGGTAATTCACCAAGCAATTATGCATATATGCCTCAAGTTTTCTTTTGGAACTAGAGGGATACACTCACATTAGAAGTTTCTTTCCTTTCTGATTTTTTCCCATTTCCTGATGGTGATGAAATGTGTTGGGGTGCCAAATGCCCATTCATTGTGCACAAGCTTATATCAACACAAATTTAACCATGTGGTGCATTGCAAGATGAGCCTAATCCAATTGATAGACAGTATTTTTTTTTCCATATTTTTTCATGGGATGTGGGAGTCACTGGCAAAGCCTGCATTTGTTGCCCATCCCCAATTGCTCTTGAACTGAACATTTCAGAGGGCAGTTAAGAGTCAGCCACATTTCTGTGGGTCTGGAGTTACATGTAGGCCAGGCTGGGTAAGGATGGCAGATTCCCTAAAGGATCTTAGTGAACCAGATGGGTTTTCACAATAATCGATAATAGTTTCACGGTCAATATTATTGAAACTAGTTTTCAATTCCTGATTTATTAATTGAATTTAAATTCCACCAGCTGCTGAGGTGGGATTTGAACCCTTGTCCGCAGGATATTAGCCTGGGCCTTTAGATTATTCGTCCAGTGACATTGCCATTATGACACCATCCTCCCATTTGTCAACTGGGGCCGATTGTGATCAGCTGCTGAGCTGAAGCTAGACACTTGTTTCTCCTCCTCAACCTGTAGCTCACTCCTTGCTGACATCAGTAATAAAAGAACAAACTTGCATTTATAAAGGGTCTTCATGATCTCCTGATGTCCCAAATCACCTTATAGCCAATCAAGTACTTTTGACGTGACAAGTGCCTGGTCTATGCCAAGCTGTCGGATTTCGACAGTGCAATCATGGAGGTGTAACAATAATCCTCAGTGGGCGGGGAATATTAATGAGGACTGCCATTCCCAGCTGCTGTTCAGTGGTTCCCAATGGAAGTGCCCGAGTGGGCTGTGATGTGATGGGCTATGGTAGCATACTCCACATAGCAAATTACTGATTTCAGTGATACCTCTTTGAGCAGTTTCAGAGAGTAATGATACAGCCAATAACTCAATTAAACAGTTACCCATTAATTCTTGTCTGGAAGCTGGCATAGCCCTGAGCCTTTGTAGCAATCCTTTGTCTCCTTGTGCTGGAGGGTTAGAAAAGGAAAGCACTCAATCACAGCACAGTTGATATCCTGTCACTGGGCAAACCATGAATGCATGTGGAATGTAAGTGACTTCTGGGCCAAATTATGACCGGTATCTGCGTCACAATATTCAAGAATGGCTTTATGCTCAACAAATGAAAATCATTTTTAGTAGTGAATGAATGTGCAAGTTTCAAATGACATTCGGTACTCAAAAAATTAATCAGCTCTGATTCACTTCAGCGATGTGTGCCAGTCGCAAAACAAAAAGTAAGCCTCATCATACACAGCACATCATTAACAAAGAAAACACACTAAGTGCTGCATGGAGCTTTAAAATGTCGAAATAGGATGGCCTCCCAATCACATCCAGCATTCTAGTACCACTACCCAAATTTAGAAGAACAATAAGGCAAAATATTTTCATCCAGCTTGATGTTCCCAGCAGTTAAAGCTCATCATATTGAAAGAGTGTTCTCAACAGCAATGACAGCTTGTAGTTATATGATGCCCTTAACACAATAAAACAGCACAAGTAACATCACCAGGGGTTATAAAACAAAATACGACAGGGAGTCACCCAAGGAGATATTAGGCCAAGAGTTTGGTCAAAGAGGTAGGTTTCACTAATGGTGGAGTGATTAAAATTGAGGATGTACAAGAATGCAGAATTAGAGGAGTACAGAGATTTCAGAGGGTTGTGGCGCTAGAGAAGATTACAGGGATAGGAAGGAGCAAAGTCATAGAGGGATTTGAAAACAAGGATGGGAGGTGGAGGTTCCACAATCATGTACAGCATCAATGATGAGAATTCAGCATGACACTGCAAAAGAAAAGGCTGAAGCATTTGCAACCAATGTTTCCTGTGTGGCTGTGCAGCAATCTGAAAGTTACCACACAGGCCGCGCTCAAGTTCACCCTTAAGTTGGCACGTGTGCAAAAAAATTTAAAGGGGCTGAAAAATTACACACTCTGCCAGATGTGCAAGTGGATAATCCATCTTGGCCTCCTCCTGAGGTCCCCAATGTCACAAATTCGCTTCACTCCACATGATATCTAGAAACAGCCAAGTGCACTGGATACAGCAAAAGGCCCTGACAACATCCCAGTTGTAGTATTGGAAGCTGTGCGCCACAGCCATGCCCCTAGCCAAACTGTTCCAGTATAGCTACGATACTGGTATCCACCTGACAATATGGAAAATTGCTCGGGGTATGTCTTGTCCACAAAAAGCAGGGCAAATTCAAACTGGCCAATTACCGCCCCATCAACTACTCTCAATCATCAGTAAAGTGATGGAAGGTATTGGCAATAGTGCTATCGAGTGGCACTTAGAAGGCAATAACTTGCTCACCGATGCTCAGTTTGGGTTCCACCAGAGCCACTTGGCTTAAGAACTCATTACAGCCTTGGTTCAAACATGGTCGTAAGAACTGTATTCAAGTGGTGAGGTGAGGGTGACTGTCCTTAAGAACATAAGAAATAGGAGCCATTTAGCCCCTCAATCTACAGAGGAGCAGTGGGGACCATTCAAAAAGGAAATGGGGAGGGTACAGGCTCAACATGTTCCCTTTCTGGGTGATAAGGAGGAGGACAAGCCCAGAGAACCATGGATGACCACAGACATTCAGGTTACGATGAGAAGGAAAAGAGAGGCTTTCAGCAGATACAAGGAAAGCAAATCAGCAGAGGCATTAGTGGAGTACAGAAAGTGCAGGGTGGAGCTTAAGAAAGCAATTAGGAGAGCAAACCGGGGATGTGAGAAAGCTCTGGCTGGTAAAAGTAGGGAAAATCCCAAGATATTCTATAAGTATATCAATGGGAAGAGGATAACCAGGGAAAGAATAGGGCCCATAAGGGACCCCACCTTGGTCCCTTATGGGCCCTACTCTTTCCCTGGTTATCCTCTTCCCACTGATATACTTATAGAATATCTTGGGATTTTCCCTGGTTTTACCAGCCAGAGTTTTCTCATATCCCCTCTTTGTTCTCCAAATTGCTTTCTTAAGCTCTATGGGTGAAGCCAGATGACATTGATAGGGTGTTGAATGAATATTTCACATCCGTCTTCACCCAAGAGGATGAAAGTATCGAACTCAGGGAGAGAGACTGCGAGGTTCTTGAGCAAATTGATATAGGGAGTGACAAAGTATTGAAGCTTTTGGGCAGGCTTAAAAGTGGACAAATCTCCAGGTCCAGATGATTTGTGTCCCAGACTGCTGAGGGAGGCAAGGGAGGAGATTGCAGGGGCTCTGACTCAAATTTTTAATTCCTCTCTGGCCATGGGGGAGGTGCCAGAGGACTGGAGAACAGCTAATGTGGTTCCGCTATTTAAGAAGCATTGTAGAAATAAGCCAGGGAACTACAGGCCAGTGAGTCCCACGTCAATGGTAGGGAAACTATTGGAGAAAATTCTGAAGGAGAGAATCTATCTCCACTTGGAGAGGCAAGGTTTGATCAGGGATAGTCAGTATGGCTTTGTCAGAGGGAGGTCATGCCTAACAAACTTGATTGAATTTTTTGAGGAGGTGACCAGGTGTGTAGATGAGGGCAGTGCAGTTGATGTAGTTTATATGGATTTCAGCAAAGCCTTTGACAAGGTCCCACATGGGAGACTTATAAAGAAGGCAAGTGCACATGGGATACAGGGTAATTTGATAAGGTGGATTCAAAATTGGTTTAGTTGTAGGAGACAGAGGGTGATGACAGAAGGATGCTTTAGTGACTGGATGCCAGTGTCCAGTGGCATACCACAGGGATCGGTGCTCGGTCCCCTATTATTTGTCATATAAATGACATTGATGACTATATAGGGGGTAGGATTAGTAAGTTTGCGGATGACACAAAGATTGGCCAGGTGGTTAACAGTGAGGTTGAGTGTCTTGGGCTACAGGAAGATATAGACGGGATGGTCAAATGGACAGATAAGTGGCAGATGAAATTTAGCCCTGAAAAGTGTGAGAATATACACTTTGGAAGGAGTAATTTGACAAGGAAGTATTCAATGAACGGCATGACACTAGGAAGTTCTGAGGAACAAAGGGACCTTGGTGTGTGTGTCCACAGATCTCTGAAGGCGGAGGGGCATGTTAGTGGGGTGGTGAAAAAGGCATATGGGACACTTGCCTTTATCAGTTGAGGCACAGATTACAAAAGTAGGGAGGTCATGTTGGAATTGTATAGAACCTTGGTGAGGCCACAGCTGCAGTACTGTGTGCAGTTCTGGTCGCCACATTATAGAAAGGATGTGATTGCACTGGAGGGGGTGCAGAGGAGATTCACCAGGATGTTGCCTGGGATGAAACATTTAAGTTATGAAGAGAGGTTGGATAGACATGGGTTGTTTTCGTTGGAACAGAGAAGACTGAGGGACAATCTGATCGAAGTGTACAAGATTATGAGGAGGGTGGATAGGGTGGAAAGGGAGCAGCTGTTCCCCTTAGTTGAAGGGTCAGTCACAAGGGGACATAAGTTCAAGGTGAGGGGCAGGAGGTTTAGGGGGGATGTGAGGAAAAAGTTTTTTACCCAGCGGGTGTTGACAGTCTGGAATGCACTGCCTGGGAGAGTGGTGAAGACGAGTTGCCTCATATGCTTTGAAAAGTACCTGGATGAGCACTTGGCACGTCATAACATTCAAGGCTATGGGCCAAGTTATGGTAAATGGGATTAGGTAGGTAGGTCAGGTATTTCTCATGTGTCGGTGCAGACTCGATGGGTCGAAGGGCCTCTTCTGCACTGTGTGATTCTGTGAGACAGAACAGGTCATTAGAGTAACTTACACCTTGTTTCTCCAGCCCATGCCCACATGTAGAAGGACTTCACCAACATTCAGGCTTGGGCCAATAAGTGGCAAGTAACATTTGCGCCACACAAGTGCCTTGTAATGACCATCTCCAGTAAGAGAGAACCTAACCATTTCCATTTGACAATCAGTGGCATTAACATTGCTGATTCCCCACCATCAACATCTGTGGGTTACCAGAAACTTAACTGGACTAGCCACATAAATATCGAGCCTACAAGAGCAGGCCAGAGGCTGGGAATTCTGTGGTAACTCATCTCTCAGCTCCCCAAAGCCTTCCCGCTATCTACGAGGCACAAGTCAGGAGTGCACAGAGGGTGGTACCTGGGAGACCAGCCAGAAGGGCACTGGAATAGTCAAGTTTAGAGGTAAGAAAGACAGGAATAAGGGTTTCTGTAGCAAATGGCCTGACGCAGGGAGGAACTCAAGTAATGTCATGGTGGTGGAAATAGATGGTCTTACCATTGGTGTGGATAGGTGGTCGGAAAATCATTTCAGGAGTCAAACATGAAACCATGAATGCGAACAGTGACTGAGTCTCAGTTACCAATGAGAGGATTGGAGTCAGTGGCTAACTCAGTAACTGTCTTTATTTTTTTAAGTAAGTGATGCAACTTTAAAATGACAAAATCTCCTAGCGTGAACTTTATAGGGAATTCCCAAAGTAGAAATTTGCTCTCTCTCTTAAAATTGGCTCTTTCGACAAGGTGACCACTGAACACTGCTCACATCAAGAGATCTGGATTCCAGCTTCACACTGAGTCTTTCTCTCTGACCTGGTTTTTCAGGTTTCCTGTTTAATTACTGTAGCTTTTGCCATTGATGAGCCGCACATCTAAAACCCAATGCATGAACAGGTTGTGGAATGCTGTTTACTGCTGACAGGTACACTCACTCCTCTGACTCACAATGATTGTTACACTTCAATCAACAGTTCCTCCTTTGGATGAAAGGCAGCAATAGTAACATGGAACCCGCTGCTATCCTTTCAATCACTGGCTTCTGTAGTGACAGTTGTAAGGACAGACTTCTCTCCAAGACGCACAAAACTAAAATAAAACAATTCCCAGTAAAACTCTGCTTCCACATTGGGCTGAGACTCAGTAAGCTGCTCAGTAAAAAAGATCAATTGTACCTGCTTATGTTATCATGACTTTGCAATATTTCTCTGAATTTGTTTTGCCCTTAGTTGGTAACACTCTTGCCTCTCAGTCAGTAGGTCCACTCCAGAGACTTGAGCACGTAATGTAGGCTGACACTCCAGTGCAGTACTGAGGGAGTGCTGCAGTCAGGGGTGCTGCTTTCAAATGAGACATTAAACTTCTCGGGTGAAAGTAAAAGACCCCACAATACTATTTTCAGAAGGAGCAAGGGGGCTCTCCCCAGTGTCCTAGCCATTGTATATCCTGCAGTTAACATTAGTAAAATTTATATAGTCATCGTCACATTGCTGTTTGTGAGAGCCTGTCATGCACAAATTAGCTGCCACATTTCCTACAGTTGTGACAACATTTCAAAGAGCACTTCACTGGCTGTGAAGAGCTTTAGGATGCCCTGAGAAGGCGCTACAGAAATACAAATGGTTTATTCTTTATAAAACTACTCAACTTGAAGCATCTTGCAATTTTGAAAATAAATCAAAATCAGGTGCTGGAAGCAGCATAGGGCAGGCAAGGAAGTTTGAAAAATTGGACATCAATTTGTAGATCTTGGGCACACGATAAATCGACAAAGTAGGTAAACACCCTTCCCTACAGCACAAGTGCTGATTCACCACAGTTGCTCAGGAAGGAATGGTAGAGCTTGTATTTATATAGTACCCTACCACATCCTCTGGATGCCCCAGAAAGTCCTCCCCACTCTGCAATACTACTGGACTTGGTGAAGAAAACAATGAGCCAATACCCCCACATAGATTGGTACTATTCAAACACGTAGCTAAAGAGGTTGCCAGAAATCAAGAGCATCTGGTCTCAATCTAAAAGCCAGCTTGACCTCCCAATCTAACTTCATAAAATTTGCTCACAAAGTGACTCATTTAATATTGGCTCCTTGCACCTTCAAATGAAGAGAATCAAACTGCACAATCAATCCCAATAAGTGTTCTCCTGCAAAATGACGGCACTTTGTAAAATGTACTACCCTGGACACAGAAAACAAGGACTCATTCACAGGCCATCACTAAGTCAGATCTCAATCACTTGAGGTGATTTGAATGTAGTGGTCACACATACATGCAGTATAAAAAAATGCAAGGTTTACAAAAAGCCCATCATATCTGTGCCAGCCCTTGGCTTGGACAATCTAAAACTAATCCAGCTAGTCTTCTCTCTCTCCCCAAGGCACTACATCTTCCTCTGCTTCCAATATATTTCCATTCTTCTTCAAGGACAGCAGGGATGTTATGGTTCCAACTCTCACTTTCTAGATGATCTGAAAATGTGCTTCGGTTCACAAATTTGACATAATCTGAAGGAAAATATGCTCTTTGCAGATCCACAAACCCTGCTCAACAGAGGAATCTCTGACATGACTGTCTCAGCTCTTGGGGCACAAAGAGAAATGGGAATCAGGAGAACAATAAAAGCTAGAGGAATGTAAAGCACACCAGGAAAGGGGAATTGCTCTGAGTCCAATTTGGAATCTATTCAAACTGAAAATCAAAATTGGAAACAACCAAGTCTCAAGAATTTTATGTTTAATGTTCAGTTGAAAAACTTTAAATGTACAACTGAGTTGACTCAACACCTGGTTTGCCCCACCTCCCATCATCCTGGCAGAAGCAGAGATTGGTGTTTTGCAGGCAGACTGCTAAGATAAAATGGAAATAGAAACCTGAACACTGTTATCAAAGCCAATTATTCTGCAAGGCAGCATCCAGATCTGGGGAAAAGAAATGGATAAGCAGTAAGGGGATGAGACAGGCAGATCTCATTTTATTTTACTAATATTATCCTCTTTAAATGGTTGATCATAGAGATGAAGTGGAAGGGAGGGACAGTATTTACAGTTTTGCTTCACTTCCTAAAAATCAATAAATTATTGATCTCTACAAGCATTGCTGAATTAGTTAGTGTGACAAATTAGAAGAAGTTCATATAGTAATGAATTTTAACTATAAATCGAAGTAAATTGCTGCTAACCTGCAACACAAAGTAATTTTGATCAGAAACTCAAAGGCTCTAGTCATCCACTTTCACTACTTGAGCTGGATTTCATATCTTGGCGTTAGCGAGTGATCCCTTGTATAACTCACAGAAGTTGGTATCTGGCCAACACTGCTCCTAGTTCCACATGCTGAACATTACTTAGCACAGCTCTCACTGACTCATTACTGGCACAGGGTCACAGCTAATCATGCTGTCAACATTTTCCACAATTCACTCCCAATAGTGGCAGGGGCAAGCAAAACCACTGTCAACTCAGGTTCTGCACACAACAAAGAGAGTTTATAACAAGAAAGCAGTTCTATATTCCAGTCATCTTACTTGGTTCTGGTTTTATTTGGCCATGTACCTGAATACTTAGAGGTCAATAGGCATCTAATAAACAGTATGGGTGAGAGCCCGAGGTTTCTCAATGGGTTCTGCTCCTTGGTACTAGATAGCATAAACAAAAGCCAACCCTTCAAAGTTAGACATGAGGAGAGTTATTCTCTCCTGCTGAGGAGCAGGAGAAGATTCAACCCACTCATCACGGACCATTGCTTTCCACTAAGATCAGTTGGAACAAAATAACTGATCTCACACCAAGTGGGGGGATCCTGCTCCTCTATCCAGTGACACCTGCCCTAAAGTGCATGAAACATGGAAGTCCAGAAAGAACAGGATCAGGCTCTGCTGTGAGAATGTGTAAACCATGGCACCATTTTAGGCTCCACCACATTTTATTTTTAAAGTTAGTTTATAGGTCACTTTCTCAAAGTCTCCTAAAGCACCCTCTCCTCAATTAAGAGACACGAAGTACAGAATGGTATGGTACCAAGCTATATGGAAGATTCCAGATTCAAATCACAGCCTGCATTAAGGTGGCCAACCTCTGATGGAGCAGCAGCGGGCACAATACAACTAACCTCAGTGACCTCAGCAAGGATGGGAAATAGGTGAGGGAAAAGAGTCAGGGTTGCAGCTGTTGATTTCCATCCAGTGATTACCTAAGGAGCCTAGGATGAATCTCAGCTGTGATGCTCTCCAGTCAAACACATTGCCAACTAGCATGGTCTAGGCTCATACTGTAATGCCAAGTACCAGAGTCACTGGTGCCTATGAGTGATTTCCAAAGGTACCAAAATTAATCAAGATCACTGTTGATGTACAGCCAGGAGAATAGTTCAAGTGGTTTTAACCTATTCTTTAGATTACAATCTTGTACCCATGTGATCAGTTCCTGTTATCCAGTATTTATAAACTTCAATTTTGTGCAGGAATTCTAAATTTGCCAGGCCAACATTGTAATATTAAAAGAAATTAAATGAACAACATAAGGAATGAATATCCTTAGATACTCAGTAACATCAGATCAGATACACTACAGCCAGATTAAAATATCCTCTCTATTCAGCCTTAACAACATGTCTTCACCCCAAACTTTATAAAGCAGCCCAACTGTACTGTTGTGAACTTCTCCACTGAACGAAATTGCAATCAACTGGCACCTTTACATTGTGAGCCTGCACCCATCGCACACTGGTTTGTCTCTTTCTCAAACTTGGTAAACAACCCAACAAATACTGTACACGCACGCAAAATGCTTTGTGCCAATGTGACAGAAGATAGCATGTCACCAAGCCACCTTGAACCAGGAATTAGAGCATGGCCAAAGGGGACAAACAGAATCCACCAAGTAATGTAGAAGATTAATCGAAGTATTGGGAAGACTAAAGCCATTGTTTTTGGTCCATGCGACAATCTCTGTTCCCTAACCACCGACTCCATCCCTCTTTCTAACAATCATCAGAAGTTGAACCTGACCATTCACGATGTTGGTATCGTATTTGATCCAGAGATGAGCTTCCAATCACTTATCCACTCCATCACCAAAATCACCTCCTTCCATGCTCATAACTTTGCCCAACTCCATCTCTGGCTTAGCCCATTTTGCTGCTGGAGCCCTCATCTATGTCTTTGTTACTTTTAGACTCGACTATTTCAAAACACTCCTGGCCAGCCTCCCAATTTCCACCCTCCAGAAACTTGAGCTCATTCAAAACTCTATTGCCTGCCTGCTTTCTCGCACCAAGTCCCGTTCTCCCATTACTTCCATGCTCACTGATCTATTTTGGCTCCTGGCCCAACAACACCTTGGTTTTAAAATTCTCATCCTTATCTTCAAATTCCTTGGCAGTCACAGCCCTCCCTATTTCTATTTTTTCCTCCAATGCTACCAGCCTTTGAGATCTCTGTGCTCCTCCAACTTTGGTCATGTGCTTCCCCAATTTTAATGGCTTCGCCATTAGCAGAGCCTGCTTCAGCCCTAAGTTCTGGAATTCCTTTCCTAAACTTCTCCATTTTTCTTTCCTTCTTTAAAAGCCTCCTTAAAATCTAGGTATTGAACCAAGCTTTTTAGTCACCTGTCCAAATACTTCCTCATGTGGCTCAGTGTCCAATGCTGCTTGATAATGGTCCTGTGAAGCACCTTGGAATGTTTTACTATGTTAAAGCACCTACATAATTCAAAATGTTGTTACTGTTGAAGTGATAACCCCCCACGAGATCTGATTATAATCCATTTGGCAAGGACATATTGCAATCTACATTTAATGATCCAAGTAAGTAATATGCATTTGCTTCTTGTATGGGAACTTGCAACTCAAGGCTGGGAAGGTGCTCAGAACAGAATCTGGTTTCACTGGAGAAAAGATGCTAATCTGGATCTTTCTAAAGATGAGGGGCATGTTGATAGAAAGCGATTACTTAATTTAGATTGTCACTGCAGAGCTAGAACATAACATTTTGAGACAAGATCAGAAAATGTTCCCTCACCAATATTCGGAACAGAATTGCAAATGCAGCAGTTAATGATCAGCCTATTAAAGGCATTAAAAACGTAACAGGTATTTGGTTAAGAATGGGATTGATGACTGAAGGTGGTATGTGTGCATACGTCACTAAGAAACTGGTTTGAATTTGCACAAGATGCAGTCTAACTGCTGGAACACTGAGTTCTCTGCTGCTGGAATATTGTAATGTTATCTATGGATCACAGCCATCAGACCTAAATTTTGAAAAAAGGGTCTTGTATCTACATGCCATCTCAACACATCTCGCAAGGTGATTGCAACATTACATTGATATCTTTAGGCTTCACAAAATTAGTTTTTGAGTCAGGAGAACAATTTCACATCAACAGTTAGCCACATTGTCTAGTAAGCAGATTACAATGACATGATAGGGCAAATTATACCAGGTTTTTGAAAGGGCAAGGACTGCTGAGTCAATAGGCACTCTCCAATTAAATCACTTTGGAACACATGAAAATTGGTTTTCATAAGGTTATTTAAATAAACACACAAGCACTGAAGGTATTTTTGTTATTGAATTAACAAGGCTGACACAGAACAACATAAGAACACTGAGATAAAAACAAAAAACTGCGGATGCTGGAAATCCAAAACAAAAACAGAATTACCAGGAAAAACTCAGCAGGTCTGGCAGCATCGACGGAGAAGAAAAGAGTTGACGTTTCGAGTCCTCATGACCCTTCGACAGAACTAGGTGAATCCCAGGAAGGGTTGAAATATAAGCTGGTTTAAGGTTGGGGGTGGGGGGGGGGGGGGGGGGGGGGGGGGGGGGGGGGGGGGGGGTGGAGAGGGAGAAGTGGAGGGGGGTGGTGTGGTTGTAGGCAAAAAAAAGCTTTTGCCTACAACCACACCACCCCCCTCCACTTCTCTCCCCCCACCCCACACACACCTTAAACCAGCTTATACTTCAACTCTTCCTGGGATTCGCCTAGTTCTGTCGAAGGGTCATGAGGACTCGAAACATCAACTTTTTTCTTCTCCGCCAATGCTGCAGACCTGCTGAGTTTTTCCAGGTAATTCTGTTTTTGATAAGAACACTGGTCAGCTATCCAATTCTTCAGCCTGTTTGAAACACCATGTGTTAATTACGGCAAGTGAAATGCTCCAATGACTCAGTGGTTTGGTGTCAAGATACGTTGGACAAGGATTTACTCATTAAGCCCATAAGTAACTACTAATGAAACTAGGAATCGCTTGTTAGAGCCAAAAGGTTGAAGGAGGAAGTCTCACTAATACATCTTTGAAGAAGCAAACCAATTACAAGTCTGAATTTATTTCACTTGCTTTCCTGTCATTTTTTTAACTTAATTTTTGTATAAACAGCAACTGCTGATAACACCTTTGGCGTAGAGTTTGGAGGAGTTACTGAGTGCATCATGTGATTTGGTACTGATGGCACAATCACCACAGCCGCAAAACAAGTTTTTAAAAGAGGTAATGGTTTGATTTTTCTTTGGGTTTCTTTGGACACATTTTCATCAAACCTCTGCCAAGTTGCCAACTTGAGCTTGACACCCATAAGTATTATTGATGTCCATGGCTGGCTCTTCCAACAGGTTACTTCGTCATATGGAGATGCAAAGATGGATATTTTACCCTAAACCGGAAAATGCTGCAAATCAACAGGGGCGCTATTAAAATAAGAGGAAAGGAAAGATGGATTTTATAGACTCCAAACAAAAGCATTTTTGTTTTTAAAAGCAAAATATTGCGGATGCTGGAAATCTGAAATAAAAACAGAAAATATTGGAAAAACTCAGCAAGTCTGGTAGCATCTGCAGAGCGAGAAACAGAGTTAATGTTTTGAGTCCATAGCACAATTCTTCAACGCTGAAGAGAGGTAGAAATGTGATAGGGTTTATATTGTTGAAGAGAAGCGGTGGAGCAAAATAGAAGGTCAGAGTTAGGTGGGAGCTCAGTAGAGATTTGACAAAGATGTCATGGACACAAGACGAAGGGAGTGGTAATGATAGTGTTAAAGGCTAAAGCAGATGCCACTAGTGGCATATACGTCAGGTAGCAGAATGTGTTAATAGCAGAACAAAGATTGGCGCTCTCTGAAAGCAAAACTTAAATAAGAACAAGTTACAGACTGGCTCTGTGGGGGGAGGGAAAAAAATGATCAAAATGAGGACAGAATTCATGGTCTGAAGTTGTTGAACTCAATGTTAAGTCCAGAAGGCTCTGAAGTGCCCTATCGGAAGATGAGGTGATGTTCTTCCAGTTTGCATTGGGCTTCACTGGAACATTGTAGCAAGCCAAGTACAGAAATGTGAGCATGAGAGCAAGATGGTGAATTGAAACAGTAAGCAACAGGAGTATCAGGAGCATACTTATGGACTGAGCGAAGGTGTTGCACAAAGTGGCCCAGTCTGTGTTTAGTCTCCCCAATTAGAGGAGACCTCATTGTGAGCAGCGAATGCAGTAGACTAAATTGAAAGAAGTGCAAGTGAACGCTGCTTCACCTGGAAGGAGTGTTTGGTACCTTGGATGGTGAGGAAGAAGGAGGTAAAAGGTAGATGTTACATCTCCTGTGATTACATGGGAAGGTGTTGTAGGAAGGGGACGAGGTGCTGGGGATGATAGAGGAGTAGATCAGGGTGTCACGGAGGGAATTGCCCCAATAGAATGCTGACAGGGGGTGAGGGGAAGATGTGTTTGGTGGTGGCATTATGCTGGAGTTGGTAGAAATGGCGGAGGATGATCCTTTAAATATGGAGGCCAATGGAGCGAAAAGGGAGGACAAACATAGTAACATAGAAAATTGGAGCAGAAATAGGTCATCCGGTCTTTCAAACATGCTCCGCGTTTCAATATGATCATGGCTGATTCTCTATCTCAACGCCATACTCCCACTCTTTCCCCATGCCCCTTGATGCCTTTAGAGTCTATTTCCTTCTTAAATATTTTCAGTGACTTAGCCTCTCCAGCCTTCTGTGGTAGAGAATTCCACAGGTTCACCACCTTCTGAGTGAAAAAGTTTCTCCTCATATTAGTCCTAAATGGCCTACCCCATTTCCTGAGACTTGTGACCCTTTGTTCTAGATCTCCCAACCAGAGGAAACATCATCCCTGCATTCAGTCTGTCCAGCCCTGTCAGAATTTTATTCATTTCAATGAGATCCCTTCTCATTCTTCTAAACTCCAGTGAATACAGGCCTGGTCGACCCAATCTTTCCTCATTTGACAATCCTGCCATCCCAGGAATCAGTCTGGAAAACCATCACTGCACTCCCTCTATGGCAAATATATCCTTTCTTAGGTAAGGAGACTAAAACTGTACACAACACTCTAGGTGTGGTCCCACTAAGGCCCTGTACATCTGCAATAAGACATCCTTGCTCCTGTACTCAAGTCCTCTTACAATGAAGGCCAACGTGCCACTTGCCTTCTTAATTGCTTGCTGCACCTGCATACTTACTTTCAGTGACTGGTAGACTGGTGTACAGGGACACCTAGGTCCCTTTGTACATCAACATTTCCCAACCTATCACCATTTAAATAATTTCCACTCTGTTTTTCCTACCAAAATGGATAATTTCACACTTATCCACATTATACTGCATCTGCCATGTATTGCCCACTCACTCAACTTGGCTAAATCATCTTGAAGCCTCTTAACATCCTCCTCACCACTCACATTTCAACCAGGGCAAGGGGAACTCTATCATGGTTCTGGGAGGGTAGTCAGGGCAGAAGTGCAGGAGATGAATCGGCCATGGTTGAGGGCCCTGTCAACCACAGTGGGTGGGAATCTCGTCTCAGGAGAAAGGATGACATGTTAGGAGCATCGTTTTGGAAGGGAGACAAAATGCAAACTGGGTGATCGCTTTGCAGAACACCCCTGCTCAGTCGATAAGTATGACGCTGACTTTCCTGTCATTTGCCATTTCAATTCACAATCTTGGTCACATTTCTGTCCTTGGACTGCTACAATGTTCCAGTAAAGCCCAATGCAAACTGAGGAACAGCACCTCATCTTCCAATTAGGCAATTTAGAGCCTTCTGGACTTAACATTGAGTTCAACAACTTCAGACCATGAATTCCGTCCTCCATTTTGATAATTTTTCCCCTCCCCCTTCCCCCCACAGGGCCAGTCTGTAACTTGTTCTTATGTTTTGCTTTCAGAGAGCACTGACCCTTGTTCTACTATTAACTATCTGATGTTTATGCTACTAGTGGCACCTGCCTTAGTCTTTAACACTATCACCACTCCCTTTGTCTTGTGTTCATGACGGCTTTGTCAAATCTCTCCTGAGCTCCCACCTATCCCTGACCTTCTATTTTGTTCCACCTGGTCCACCTCCCCTCTCATCAACAGTATTTCTACCTCTCTTCAGCTCTGAAGAATTCATACAGGCTTGAAATGTTAACTCTGTTTCTCTCTCCACAGATGCTGCCAGACCTGCTGAGTTTTTCCAACATTTTCTATTTTTATTTAATTTTTGCTTTTATTACATTGAAACACAAACATGTAATTGGAGAAAAATAATAATATAAAATGTAAAGCAACCTGGACAGAATATAGGGCTTGAAGCCACCTGGGAAACGCTTCTTGAAGGGTTTTACATGGCACCAATGACAGGACGGAACAGAATGACTGCTGTTAAAACTAGGTTGTAATTAAAATTATTCAGCTGACAAAAACAAAGCAATTTTTCAAGTTAAAGTGTGCGATTTTTTTTTAATGGCCCTTTCAATGCACAACAGACATCTTTGCTGCCACAGGACCCACACACATACTTCAATAAATATCTCTCACTAATGGTATTGTGAACCAGCCTCAGCACGGCGAGAAAACATTTGGAATCTATGAACCCAGCTAAAGGAAGTCTTCTGCAGGTGCTGTTTGCAGCTTCCGACCCAGGGCCTATCTGAAACGCAGTCAAGTTATTTTGGAAAAAAAAAAATGCTCATCCAAGTCTCTGGCAAAGTTCAGACGAAGCTATAGCTGAGAAGTCCGCTGATAAAACTTAATGTCCTTTAGGGAAGGAAATCTGCTGTCCTTACCTGGTCTGGCCTACATGTGACTCCAGACCCACAGCAATGGGGTTGACTCTTTAAAAAATGCCCCCTGAACAAAGGCAATTTAGGATGGGCAATAAATGCTGGCTTAGCCAGTGATGCCCACATCCCATGAACAAATAAAAAAAATCAGTGTTGAGCAGTTCTCCACAGGCAGCCATAATCCTTAGCATAAGTTTACCATATTTACTCTCACATATTCCTCCCCCAAGCTTCAACTTTACTCTTGGGGATGGGGCATAATTAGTAATCTATTCATTTAGATTTTTTAATGTTGGTTATCGCAGGCTATATTTGACTATACACTGTAAATGCAATCCTAAATTCAAGCTCGGAGTGCTAAGAGGTAGAATATCACCGTCCTGACAACCAAGATATCAAATCGGCCCAAGATAAAGTTTCAAAGTTAACTTTTTCACGATTATGAGGGAAATTGAAAGTCAACCAGGCAAATTCTTTGCCATAGAGAAATTACAATCGTGAAAAGTTTAAAGTGAAAAAGAAACTCAGGCGTAAAAAACACAATCTGGACGTTATCAGATTCTGGACAACAGTGGTTCCCAAACACTCAAAAGGAACAACAACAAAAAATCACATGAGCACTTTTACACTACAATCATCTATAAACCAATCACATATTGCAGAAAATCCAATAGCGATCAAAAACGGTTTAGGAACTTAAGACAATTTTGTGTGTCCATTCTCAGGACATGACAACAAGCAGCACCAGGTTGGTCCGCCATGTTATGTTTGTTCACCGCTCCAAAGTTTCAAGATTTTGCCCACTGCATGAACTGCAGACTCCTCAAGCACTTACTTAATAGGAAAATGGACAAACTAGCATTATAAGTTGTGAATCAGCATGCTACTCAGGTAACATTCTCAGTCAGCTCCGTATGAGGCTAAAAGTAAAAATTCTGGAAACACTTTGCAAGTCAGGCACTGCATCAGTGGAGGGAAGACATTAAGCGCACAGCTTTCATTTACCCAGCTTTCTTTCTTGATCATTCAACAGATGCAGCCAAGGACAGTCCACCTGCTAAGTTGTCAGTAGGAGGTAAAGAATCTACAAAGGGATATAGATACTTGAGTATTCCTGAAAAAATACATTTTATCGAAGCTTTTCATCTTGCACTCATCACACCCTTTGGTACTGTCGTTCAAATCAGCTTTGAAGGCGATTTTACAAAAGCAGACTATCACTCCCTTTGGAGATGTACGAGATCTTAGACTGGCACCACTGATGGGTAAATTGAGATCACAAATTTGTTGTGTGGATATTTATGCGAAACACCACTGCCATGTACATTTATTTCACCATTACGATTCCAGTTACTAAGATAAATCATGATGGTAAATACAACAGATCCGATGTCTGGGCACCACACTTTAGGTCTAGGCCATAGAAAGAGTGCCGAAGAGATTTACTGGAATGGCTCAAGAGATCAGGGGCTTCAGTTGTTCTGCTTAGGGTAGAGAAAGTTAAGAGGAGATTTGATAAAGGTGCTCAAAATCATGAACAGTAACCACAGAACAGAGATTTAAGGTGATTGATAAAAGAACCAGAGGTGCCATGGAAAAATGTTTTTAATGCTGCATGTTACTGTGATCTGGAACGAGCTGCCTGAAAAGGAGGTGGAAGCAATCCCAAAATCTGAAGATAGAAAAATTAGCTGGCCTACAGGGAAAAGGCAGGAGTGGGAAAGGCACCTTGCTCTTGCAGAGGGCTGGCACAGACACAAGAGGCCGAATGGCTTCCTTCTGTGCTGTAAAAATTCTCTAATTCTATGTCAGTGTTTTGGATACTAAAGGAATCAAAGGGTAGGGCAATAGTGCCAGACAGTGGAATTGAGGTTGAAGATCAGCTATGACCTTACTGGATGGCAGAGCAGGCTCGGGGGGCCGAATGGTCTACTCCTGTTCCTGTTTATGTTTTTATGTTCAATAGTAACTTTCCAAGGGGAATTGGATAAATATTTAAAGGCAGAAAATTTACAGAGCCAAAAGGAAAGAGCAAGGGAGTGGGAGTATTTGGATAGCTCTTTCAAAGAGCTGGCACAGGCACGTTGGGCCAAATGACTTCCTTCTATATCAATTCTATGATTCTGTATCTGCCTTGTTTTAAATGATGTGAAATTCTTGGTATTAATAATTCTTAATGGGATTTTGATTTTGGTCCATGGCCAATTTCAATTCCGATTACTGCTTGCTGGAAACAGACCAACTACACATGCATGCTTAAAATATACCTTACATATCATCTGCTTAAATCATTTCAGAGAGCAGTTAAGTCACCTGTCTTGACTTCCCATGCTTCTATCTCCTCTGCTATTCTGCTGGAACTGTTTACACCTCCTCTAGATATACTTTTTATTTCTTTACTTGACCCATTACTGCCCCCTTTTGCCTTTCAAAATTAACCCTTTTATCATTCAATCACTCCAGACCTTCATCCTATCACAAAAGAACCTTTTGTTCTTCTTCCCAGCACCTTTCCCAGGTGCTATACTTGCTGATAAAGTTTCTAACCTCGCCTGGTTGTAATGAAAGGTCATCTACCTGAAATATTAAGTCAGTTTCTCTCCACAGATGTTGTTTGACCTGCTGAGGTGTTTTCAGCATTTTCTGTTTTGTTTGTCTATGTGGACTGCTTAACAAGCAGAGATTTAATTGTGAAAGGCACACTTTTGATCTTTCTTTATCTCAGCTTGGTCTTCAAAATAAAGGAGTGGGATAAACAGGGTCCTGTATCAAAGCTTTGAGTGATTATCAGCTATGCCAAGCAGTTGGTGAGCCAGAACACTCTGAAATGTCCAATTTCACATACAACCTTTGCCACCCAGGTGGCAGTCCAAACTGCTTGAAAAATGCGTATGAAACAGAAACATGAATGGCTTTATTTCAGTTTGCTGTAACAGGAATAGAATAGTGATAATCACACAGCAAGACAGAATTATTGATTTGTAAAAGCTTGAGCTCATATTACAATGCAACAACACCCATGTAGCATCCTGTCTCTTGATTGCCTATTTACCATGTCTGTTTGTTTATTTTTTTATTTACTAGAATTTCTACCTGCTACTAACCCATTTACTAACATAAAAGCAAAATATTGCCGATGCTGGAAATCCAAATTAAAAACAGAAAGTGCTGAAAAGACTCAGGTCAGGCAGCATCTGTGGAGAGAGAAACAGTTAATGTTTCAAGTAGAATATGACTCTTCTTCATGAAATATTAACTGTTTCTCTCTCCAGAGATGCTGTCCAACCTGCTGAGTACTTCCAGCACAGTCTGCTTTAATTACATTACAATGTCAGATTATCATGACTCTGAAGTCAGATTGTGAAAATAGGTGCAAATACAACAAATGAAGAAAGAGACAGTGTGCATTGATAGAAAATTCTGTGGTATTTTTAAATCAATAAATATCTGCAAGTACACTAACAATGGGGGAAGCAGTGACAGATGTGCCTAATATCTGAAAGATTGAAGTAATGACAACCTTTAAGACAGATATGAAGTTAGATTTGCTGCCTTCAGTATAGGCTTCAAGTTTTCATATTCCATGCATTAGTACAGTAGAGAGCCCTTTCATTAGAAGAGGAAAAAACATATGGATGATGTCTCTTGTAGGGGTTTGCTTGATAGCCTTGTTATCCTAATCTGTTCCCATGTGACCAAAACACAATAAAGGCAAATCAATCTTCAGTCCTTTGATAAAAGCAGCTTTTGCACCAAGTTCCTAATGCATCAGAAGTGTGTGCAAGCGAGAGACACAGACAGGGAGATAGAGATAGAGATAGAAAGGGAGAGGGAAAGGGAGAGAGAGACAGACATAACAGGCATTTTAGAAATGACTCCATCCAAGGTTAGACTCGGCATCAGCAACATATTGCCCTATGTACCACAAAGTCACAGTCCCACGGGGTTCCTGAACGCATCAATGCCATTAAATCAGCATTCAATATTGAAAGCGTGAGAAGGGATTGGGTAGAATCTCAGCATATTGGACGGAATCTTCGGATGGGCCAACAATGGTCTTTTTCATAAGAAACGTGGCAATTTCTGGGTTGGAGGGGTGGGAAGAGAGGGAGAAAAAAAATCAATGTACCAATCCTTCCCACTATTCAGCAAACCCCCACTGGAAACAATGAGTGAACAGAGTGACACTGAATGGGAATAACAAGGGGCTGATCTGCAATGCCATCCACACTTGCTAAGATTGCTAACACTCAACATATTGACCACAGATGTGCAGCCACTTGGCCACACAGCAAGGATTGGAGTTTTCAGAGAAGAACAGGATAGCATCAGCCTCAGAAATCTGACAAGCTGAAAACAGGACCACCTGCATGTCCCAGACTGGAGTCTCGCTCTAAATAAAGGATTTAATCTATTCAGCACCCTCCCCAATTCTCAGCAGCAGTGGATGTTCACCTATAGCCCTCTAGAAGGGGCTGATGGGGAAAAACAACACTAGGGGACTCTTTTCTCTCCTCATTTCCATTTGCAAATGGCAAACCAGATCCAGTTTAACATAGCTTAAGGCTTAAGAAATTCTTTCAGGATCCATCAATCACTCAATTTACTGAGCAATAATGCCTTCTCCACATAACATGTCCCATTTTCTCAAATGGGGAGTCACATTTCTTTCATAATGAATTATATGAAAAATATCTAGATTTTGTGATTACATCATAACAATACTCATTTGAGTTAGAGTATCAAATCAGATGTTATATATACATGTCTAACAACACTTAGCTGCACAATTTCATTCATTATAATTACTAAACATTTCAAATCACCGAATAGGCAGTGACACTTCTCAATGAGCGCACACTCTTAAATATTTCCTTCCCTCCTTTTATGTGATTGGAACTCTTATTTTCCCCCATTCTCGTCACTTCA
The DNA here is from genome assembly GCF_017639515.1 of Carcharodon carcharias. NCBI lineage: Eukaryota > Metazoa > Chordata > Chondrichthyes > Lamniformes > Lamnidae > Carcharodon > Carcharodon carcharias. The sequence continues at coordinate 28,223,952 of NC_054481.1, read as the reverse complement.
CATCGGCAGTCAGTGTTCCTTGGTCATGTGCAACAAGAATCAGATGCCAGCTAAAGCTCACTCTAACCCAATAACAATGTGCTATAACCCCTACCTAATGACACTGCTCTCTACTGCACCAGCATGTCCCCCCCCACCAACCACAAACCAAACCACTGACAGTGGTGGAGTCTCAGTCTTCAGGAGTGTGCTGATCAGAAAAGAGTCCAATCCTAAGCATGTATTTTGCATTGAAAGCCAGATGAGGTGGGAGGATGAGTTGACTTGTGTGCCAGAACTAGCAATCATGTGGTCTCAAATTCATTCAAACTGGCCTGTTAACATAGTAAGCAAGGTTGGCATCCGGATACCAGGATTGTGGACACACATTAACAAGAAATTGGGATGAGATCAACAAAATTAATTTCATGTACAGCCATTACACAGCAACAAGGAATCCTTTGTGCCATCACTCAGAGCTGGAATGGAAAACACCTCTCAGGAGGCAAGAAGATAGAAAGCTGAGCCAGACATTCGACTTCCTAGCCAGGCCACAGGAGTAACATGAAACAAAGCAAGATATTACACAAGTTTAGTGAAATTGGACTTTGCTGATCATCTCCACACTGCTCAGTAGTACCTAATCTGAACCCCAAACCAGCTGTCTTGGATAAAAATGTCACTCATCACTACAAGGGCTAAACAAATATTTTAAATGAAATTTCAGCAAATTGTTATGGCATTTTCAGAAAAACATTTGTGTTGGTTATTCATAATTAAGTATTGACTAGCTATTAAATTTTCGTTTCTGTTGTTCAGTCAAGTGAAGATTGGTAATTCTATTTGTATGTAATTTTATTGAGACTACAGTGTGAATTGGAGATATTTCTACGTATTGGCATAATCCTGTGACCTTTCGTTCCAGATCTAAAATTGATAGAGGTGAAGAGTATAATTAAAACAAAAGCAAAATATTACAGATTCTTGATAGCTGAAATATATCATCAAATGTAATAAAAAGGCGCAGTGCTCTGAGATAACTCTGGGTAAGAGAACAGAATGAGAACAGAAGGAGAATTGAGAGATGCGCAATTAGTTTTGCTAAGCTTTCTTCAAGATGTAGATCGCCAACCAAATAACTTGCACTTAATATAGCACCTTTGGTAAAACTTTCCAAGCTTCACATAAGTGTTATCAAATAAAATTTGAAAGCGGGCCACATAAGGAGATAATAGGGCAGATGACCAAAAGATTGGTCAAAGAGGTCAGTTTTAGACAGTGTTTTTTAAAGGAGGAAAGAGAGGTGGAGAGGTTTAGGGAGGGAATTCTAGAGCTCAGGACATATGCAGCTGAAGGCACAGCAAACAATGGTGGGGCAATTAAAGTCAGGAATTTTCTATACAATTAGTCAAGAACTGGGAGTACAGGATACAAGTCAGATCAAATGTACACAACAGCAACAAGGCAGCTGGTAATCACCCATGTCAGAACATTGTGGCCTCAAGCTTGATCCCAGGACTTGGGCACATAATTCTAGGTTTACACTTGAGTGCAGTGCTTGGGGAGTACTGATGGAGACACTGTTCTTCAGATGACATGTCAAATCAATGTCCGATTGTTCAGGTAGATGTTTGAGATCCCATGGCACTACTGGAAGAGCAGGGAGTTCTTCCAGCATTATGACAAACATTCCTCCCTCAACCAACAGCAAATCACATTAACTGGTCAGGGCTGCATCTAGATTTCTAATGTGTACAAAATGGTCACCACCTTCACCCACATAAAGTAAGTAAGTTAATCAATTCATTCTGTGAAGGACACGTACTGCTGGATTAGTCCCAGCTCATTCGAACTTCTCCATGAAAGGAACATAGTTACAAATCCTCCACCAAAGTGTCTGTGAAAAGAAAAATAGGAGGGAAAATATGGAAAGTGGAAAGAGAAAGAATTAATATTAATGCCACTCAGCTGTGGCCCAAAGGATGGGCACTGTTTGATTTTAACCATGTCTGCTTTAACATTGGAATTGGCACCAGGTAAATAGCTCATGACTGAAAGTCTCACACTCAGGGTTTGGCCAGTGCTGCCAACTCTGTTCCTTGCATTTGCTGGCAATCTACTCCATCAATTTACAATCCACAGGATTACATGGTTGAGGCTACATTTTTGTCAATGTTTGCTCTAATCACATTGCCTTATTCAGCACAAATTCCAGCCATCCTCAGTACCAATTTTCCTTTATAAATTTTATTAATCTCCCCCACCCCCAAATTTCTGCCACAAAAGCATTAAGGTTCAGCAACCTCAGCCGCTCTTCACGGATGATTGATACAAGTTCTGGTATCGTCCTTTTTTGTAACTTTTTGAGCATTCATTGGATCTACAGTAGCAAAATCCATGGACTATACTCTCAGGGCATGCGTACCACTTGATTAGTCTATATCCTAACATTGTGCATTTTTAACTGCGCTAAAGCATCATCTTTAAAGGGACACCCTTCATTGCACCCTCAGTTACTATCTTTAAAAGCTAACATCTTTCATAATTTGTGAGAATTTGTGTCAAGTGCCTAGAAACTCTGACACCATTTACTGTACCCAACCAACATAACTCAAACAGATTTGGTCACCATATCTCATTGCTGTTTGTGGCACCATGCCGTGCACACACTTCAAAAGTACTTCATTGATTGTAATGCACTTTGGAACATTCATAGGTTGTGAAAGGAATTATATAAATGCAATCTCTTTTTCTTTCTTTCACCTTTATTTATCAATAAGATCAGATTTCGCTATTTCATACATGATTCTGTACCTTTCAAATCTTTCAAAAGACTTGGCCCTTTTCCCAGTTCTCAAACCCTTGGGAGTGTTGCCCTGCACCCAACTGCTAACTGCAACTATACTGTACTTCATTGTTAGCTACTTAAATTATTTTGGATCCCATTATCATCACTGTGGCTAGAACTCTCCTGTAAGAGGCTTTACCAAAGGCACCACTTTCCCTTGGTCCAGTTACAACCATGATCAATTCCAAATGATTTGTCAGTGACAGTCCACCCTTCATAAATACACTCATTTGGATTTATCACACTTACTCTCAGTAGATATTCTCAAATTATCTGTAACGGACTCCACTACTTTTCCCATTATAGATGTCAGGTTAACAGGCCTATAATTACTTGTTCATTCATCTGGCTTTCACTTAGGCGATAAAATTTTTAAAAAGCAAAATTACATTCACTGTCTTCCAATGCACTCGTATCACTCCAGAATTTTGCCAGCTTTGCAAAATTCATACCACTACTCTTATTTCCCAGAAAATATCCTCAGATGTTTTTCATCTGGGTCTTTTAATTATCCCAACAATTTAAAGTCGTAGTTAATCATGATTTTCTCTCTAAGTTTGCAGATAACTTTGCCATTTCAATCACATATCTGAGAATATCACAGATACCCTGGACTGTAAAATGGGATTTTAAAAGTTACAGTAACCATGCTTTAGAAGTTGCCCTACCATGTGGCACTCTGCCACCCATTGTGGCAGCACTTTATGCCCCCAGCCCTCCTAGAGCTGTTGACTTATACTAAGTGACTCCATGAGTACCAGCAGAACGCTGGAAGATGATTGTGATCATTAGAGGCCAGTCATCTCAACTCAAGGACAATTAGACAATGACAAATTGTATTTATATAGTGCCCTTAATGTAGCAAAATGACCCAAGGCACTTCACAGGGGCATTATGAAACAAAATTTGCTATGGATCTACAAAAGGAGATATCAGAACAGAGAATCAAATGCTTGGCAAAAGAGGTTGTTTTTAAGAAATATTTTAACAAGAGAGGGGCACAGCAGCAGAAGGGTTTAGGGACGGAATGCCAGAGTTTAGGGCTATGGCAGCTGAAGGCACAGCCGCAAATAGTGGAATGGTTAAAATCAGGGAGGTGCAAAATGTCAGCGTGCAGACATTTTACATACTTGTAGGGCTGGGAGAGGTCACAGAAATAGGAAGGCCATAGAGAAATTTGAAAACAAGGATAGAAATTTTAAAATTGAGCAGTTGCCAGACGAGGAGCTAATGTTGGTCAGCAAGCACAGGTGTGATATGGAAGGGGCTAGTGTGTGTTAATATATGGGCAGCAGAGTTTTGAATGAGTACAAGTTTATCTAGGGTGGAAGATGAGAATAGTCAAGTCTAATGGTAACAAAGGGTTTCAACAGATGAGCTACAAGGGATGGAGCGAGCATCAAATTGGCCTAAATATCTTTAGCTGCTTCATCAGTGACATTCCTTCCACCATAAGGTTGGAACTGGGGCTGTTCACTGATGATTGTATAGTGTTCAGCTCCATTCACAATTTCTTGGTTAATGAAGGATAAGCTACAACATCGCCAGTTATCCCACTCAAGACCTTAAGGAATTCCTAAAGTGTGTACACAAAAGCCTGGATGATATTTTTGATGTGTTAGAAGGACGATCCATCAGCATCGGAGTTACAGGGGCTTAAGGGATAGAAATACATCGGTAGGAATGTAATGATAGTACTCTGCAATTACTGAACCTGTGCATCTGAAAGCACTGGCATTATGTTGTCACTAAGTTGATCAGTATATTATAGAAAAATGATACTTGCATCAACTTGAGGTGATCAAATAAGACTATTGCACAATAAGCACATTACACAAAATTAAAATTTTAGTTTAGTGCTCAGGATTAAAACACTCACCATGCCGGCATTCAATAAGACCTGAATAACCTCCAGGCTAGGGCTAATAAATGAGAATTAACATTTGCGACATATAAATACCAGGCAATAACCATCTCCCAACAAGGGAGAGTCTAACCAACCCCCATCCTCCCACATTACCATTGCTAAATTCCAACCATCAACATTCTGGAGATCACCACTGACTAGGAACTCACGTTAATGCCTTGGTGATGAATGCAGGTCAGAAGGTGGGTATTCTGAGGCGCGAGGTTCATCTCAGAATCCCCAAAATTTCTCTACAACCTACAAGATATAAGTAAGGAGTGCGATAGAATTTTCTCCATTTGCTTGGATGGATAAAGTTCCATAATATCCAGGACAAAGCAACATTTAATCGCAAGCCCATCCATCACCTTAAACATCTACCCTCTCCACCACTGGCACACCATGGCTGCAGTGTGTACCATCTGCAAGATATGTTGCAGCAAATCACCCTGGCTCCTTCAACAGCATCTTCCAAACCAGCGACCTCTACCACACAGAACAAGGGCAGCAAGAGAGAGAGAAGGAAAGCAAGAGGAGAGAGTCTTTAAATTATTTAAGGCATGCCAATTTTCTGAAGAATGATAAAATCTCCTTGCACAATAGAAGACAGAGGGCAGTATGAGGTTACAGGATGTTCAGTTCAGTAATTACAGCACCTGCTGACAGCGCACCTTCCAAAAGGAACTCATCTTCTGCTCCAGAAGCTTGATGACAGAAGTGTTGCTGATGATGCTCGGCAAAAACAATTTCATCTCTTTTGCTGGAGGTTACTAATAAATTCATTAGATCACTGCAGCAAGCTCTGGGAGGAAAAAAAAACACACACCTAGCATAGCCTAACCAAAATCACGAGGAAAAGAAACAACCAATTCATATATAAAACATATATATATAATATATTTCATTTTAAACACCATTAATTGCTATTTTCAGTTGCTAAGGAATTCACTTATTCAATATTCTGATTGAAATTGGCTTGAAGTGGCATTATGCAGTACTCAGTTCATCATTCTGTGTCCTGCAGCTGTGTCATCTCTGGTTTGTAATTTATTAATTTGGATTTTAAACTTCTGAAACCAAATAGCTGAAGGAAACATTACCAATTAATTCCCAAGAACCCCATTTGCTCAGGGAAGAAATGCACCATATGGTCTACCATTCAGAACCAGAATCCCTTCCTCAATCAATATCAACAAAGAGATTAGTTGGTCTTTTGTGGGATCTGGTCATGTGCAAAATGACTGCCACATCTGCCTGAATAATAGGCATTATTCTTTAAAATGACATTCACTTGTAGACATCTGCAAAAAACACCAGTATAAATCTCATTCCTGTCACTAAATCAGAGTGTTGGCAGGCTATTTGACTGCAAGGGGCCTCGCTCCTGTCCTTTTCAAACATCTATGCACGCCCAGCACAGTTTACTGCATAGTGATCCAGATGGAAACCCTTAATGATGTTTCCTTCTCTAAACAGGGCCACAGAGGTCTGTTATACTGCCCTTCCTGTCACTCCCAGTAGAGATCAGCTAACCCAGCAGAGGCACGTGACTGCTCCCAGCCAGAATGCCTCAGTGACCCACTGTCTGAACCAGCTGAGCCATCAGTGAAGCTTGTCCTATTCAAAGATTAAAAACTTTTATTTCAACATCAATGTGCCAACATAAGAAACAACCAATTCGAGCCAGTTGGTGCCTCTAGCAGAAAGACAGCGGTTATACTTCAATTGAAATTGAAGCCTTGTACACAGATTTTAAAAAAGAAAAGCACGTAATTTGAAACTGACAAGGGGAATTCAATGCTTGGAGAAATCACAGAGCAATTGAAGAGAGACATCTACACATGCAAGGGGAAAGGGAGAAACCCATTAAAGCCTTATTCAATGAGAATGTGGTACCTGCTACCACATGGAGTGGTTGAGACAAATAGAATAGATTAATTTAAGGGGAGGCTAGATAACATATGAGGGATAAAGGAATAAAAGGAAAAGTTGACAAGGATGAGATAAAAGGGGTTACAGGTGGCTTGTGAGGAGCATAAACATCAGGAAAGACTTGTTGGGACAAATGGGCTGTTTCTGTGCTGTGTGTTCTATGTGAAACAATAATAGGTTCGCTAACAAACAGGCCACAAGTGTCACAGGTCATGTTGAGTGTCCTAGTTTCATTGGTTAAGAAAAGATTGCCCCATTTAATCTGGGGAAGAAAACTGCTGTTGGACTGGGCAACAGTTTAACCCCCAAGTTATGGGGTTCTTTACCAAACCACCACTCTCTGGAAGAATGCGTTAATCTGATAGGAGCAGGGCTCCACTGACTGACTGTTCCATCAACAGAAGAAACACACTCTGATGCCTATGATATTACTGGCATATCAGGGCACTTGGCCAGCATCAATGGCACACTACCTTAGTGGTTTATGCCTCGATATGTTCTTTCTCACTTTCCACGGAGGTCACTGGTCAACAAAGAAGAGGAGGGACGCTAAGCAACTTTTCCTCTCCTTGCCAGGGAATCCAGTGGTTAATCATGCCTCTAAGCTGCTGCCCTGAAAGAGATCAGTTAATTCAATATAAACCAACAAGACAAATCCAAATGATTCTCTCGCTCTCTCTATCCAGTTTGTTATAAGTTGAAGTATACGATTATTATGTTTTAGGACTATATCTTTTGGTTTATAAGATTATCATAGTCTAGAATCAGATTCTTAAATATAGGTTACATGAAAGGAGTCATGTGATCTAGGCTGGAGTCTGTTTTACAGTAAACCTATGTGGTTTAGTTGTTAGATCAAAAGGAGAAGCACAATGTGTTATCGAACGGGAGGTGCCAAATGTTATCACAGGGCCAATGATGGTTGTTTCTAAGTTCACAATGAGAAGACCCTAAGTCTTCAAAAACCCAGAAAGGTATATTGAGGTTGAGTCAGAAATGACTGTGCTGCAACCTGTCCCTTTGGTTCTAAGATGAAAAGCAGCGGTAATTAGAGATATAAAAACAAAAAAAGCTGGAAAAGCTCAGCAGGTCCGACAGCATCTGTGGAGTGGAAGACAGAGTTAACGTTTCACGTCCGTACGATTCTTGATCAGATGAGTTCTGATGAAGAGTCATAAGGACATGAAACGTAAAATGTCTTCCTCTCCACAGATGCTGTCAGACCTGCTGAGCTTTTCCAGTTATTTTTGTTTATATTTCAGATTTCCAGCATACGGAGTATTTTGCTTTTATGTAATTAGAGATAGCTGATTAACATTTCTATTTGAATAGAGGACTAGTATGTTTCAATTGCCATGTCAAGGGGAGTAGAGGAAGCCATTTTGAGATCAGACTACAGACTTCCCTGTAAACCCAGAGATATCACAGACAGAATGGGAGTTCCAGTTTTTGGTCTTATGTAGTCTGCAGCAGATTGGGAGAGGGAGAGCAAGAAGACAGATGTAGACTAGGCCTGCACCTTAAGCAAAAAAAATGCTGACTCTATTGTTCACATGTGGAATGCAGGTGGGAGTTTGTGCTCAGTTTGAAAATCTAATTCATGAGAAGTTAAGATATAGCTGGAGGGTTTGCCTAGCTGAAGCTAGAGGGAGAACCCCCAAGGAAATATCTCACGGTGGAAGATAGTATTGGGAAAGGAAAATAACAGAAGTAAAACCCTTGGGAACTACAAATCACTCTGGATTGCTTCCAGGACAAGTGGATGTCTACTTAAGAGACAGAGTAATCTAACAAAATTTGGGTTTTCAGTTAACGTTAAAGGAGAAAGGGGCAGATTTTGTTTGGTTATTTAATGTATAAGTTGCCTATGAAAAGTGTGTTCAACTAATAATGTTTTGCCTTTGGTCATTGCTACAGTAAAAGCTCTTTTAAAACGTGAAATTTTGATATGCCATCCTTTCAGCTAGTAACTGGAAGTCTGGATTTCTCTTTAAACCATTATTATTCTCTACGGAGATTGTACAAGTTAAAGGACACTAAAGCAAGTGCAACCATTGGAACATTCCAGGAATGCTGACCAGATCACATGGGGTTTTTAAAGCAAGCTCACTTCAGATTCATTCAAAATGCAACACAACCGTAGGTTAATGTAGTCACTCAATGTTGCTCAACACCTTAATCAGATCTAGAGGAATGTGCAGTACATGTATTACTGTGCTAATCAAACATTGTATCTACTGCCTGGGTCTCAGGGGGCAGCAATGTGTCGTTCACAGAATTTGGAAAATTCCAGGGACAGTTCCAGTTAGTCTCAGATAGCCCTCCAAGAACAGAATTGTCTTAACATTTTACAGCCCACGGATAAGAGCCCCAAATCCAATTAGATTGTGTAGCCATGTCACCTTCACTCCCCCACCCCACCATCCCCAAACCCTGAACTTGTGAACTCATCAAAAATAGATGTGCATGAAGGAGGCTATTTGCCCATCCTAGCTCATCCAGCCAAAGAAATTTTCCAGTACCATCACAGTGAACAGTCGCTTTCTTTAGAGCTCCACTGTTTCACTCCACTTCCTCACCTGTAAACCTATTCCAAGTGTGCAAAAGAAGTGTTTAACCTGAAAAATACTGAAAATGATAAGTTCACAAAAATTAATTATTAATTCTATGAACTTGTCAATAAGATGGGAGGAAAATGGACATTTCTTGCTCCCCCAGTGTCTTGTTCTTCAGGCAACAGCACTTTACATATATTGACGTAAAAAACCATAAGCGCATAAAAACCATGAACAAAGATGAGCAGGTTACTTATCTGCGTGGGGCACTATAGCTGAGGCCCACATTGCTCTTGTTTAACCTCAAGAAATGCTTGAGCGAAAGTATGTCCATTGTTGCATCCAGGGGCGGGTACCATGGCACCATCCCTACTACTACTCCGGTTAAGTTCTGGGCCTGTAAAGATGGCACAGTGTGTGAAGTCCCACTCTCATGTGACACCAACCAAAAAGCAAACATGGAAATCCGGGTGCAGCAAAAGGGAACTTTGAATCAGAGTCTGGATCACAGATGTGTACAGAAACATGGAAAAGAAGAGTAGGTCATTCGGCCCTTCAATATGACCATGGCTGAACCTCCAACTCAATGCCATACTCCTGCGCTCTCTCCACACCCCTTGATGCCTTTAGAGTCCAGAAATCTATTTCCTTCTTAAATATATTCAGTGACTAGGCCTCCACAGCCTTCTGTGGTAGAGAATTCCATAGGTTCACCACCCTCTGAATGAAGAAGTTTCTCCTCGTCTCAGTCCTAAATGGTCTGCTCCATATCCTGAGACTGTGACCCTTTGTTCTAGATCCCCCAACCAGAGAAAATATCAACCCTGCATCCAGTCTGTCCATACTGGTCAGAATTTTATATGTTTCAATGAGATCCCATCTCATTCTTCTAAACTCCAGTGAATACAGGCCTAGTCAGCCCAACCTCTCCTCATAAGTCAATCCTACCAGCCCAGGAATCAGTCTGGTGAACCTTCGCTGCATTCCCTCTAGGGCAAGTATATCCTTTCTTAGGTAAGGAGAGCAAAACGGCACACAATACTGCAGATGTGGTCTCACCAGGATAAGGTTGGTTTTTGCTAATAGACACTGGAAAGATTTTTGGGGTGTGGGTGGTTGGAGAAGAGGAAGGATGAGGGCAAAGAAAATCCCCTCACCCCCACCCAATCATACAATGTTCAGGAAGATGAAAAAGATCCCAATGCACTATATGAAGAATAAGGATTTCTCTTAGTTGTCAACAATCCTACTTCAACAACCACCACAAAAAAGTTATCTATGTTTCTGTTTTTTAAATTGATTCACAGGATGCAAACGTCTTTGGCAAGGCCAGCATTTATTGCCTATCCCTATACAACTGAGTGGCTCATGAGGTCAGTTAAGAGTAAACCATGGGCTGAATCTTCCAGTCGGTGTGCAGGGGTGGGCCCGACACCAAAATGAAGCGTGATGACGTTGGGCACGTGTCCCGATGTCATCGCGCGTCATCTCGATATTTCATTTGGCGGCCTTGCGCCAATGGCAGCTGCACACCCGCCGAAATGTCAAAGGCCTATCAAGGCTATTAAGAATGTAATTAAAGTACTTAAGAACACTGCCCATCCAACCTTAAGGTTGGCGGGCAGGCGAAAACCTCAAGCGGCCTTTGCGTTTTTCAGGAAACCTCATCCACAGACAGGATGAGGTTTCCTGAAGCTTTTATAAAACAATAAAAGAAATTTACCCAACTTCACAAACATGTCCTAACGGATGTGACACTGTCACATGAGGAGACATGTTTAAATAAATTTTTACTTCTTTTATTAAAATGTTCTATACTCTATTCAATCTCCCTGAGGCATGGAGCTGCCTCAGGGATATTGCTGCGCTCTTTCATGCACAAGTGTGAAAGAGCGCAGGTCCCGACTCTTCCTCCTCCCCCTGTCTGCACAGGTAGCACTGAGCGCTACCAGCTGCGCATTACGCTGGGCAGGCCTCAATTGGCCCGCCCGCGTAAAATGGCGGTGCACAGCCGATCGTGGGTGGCGATCAGCTCCGATCCCGCCCATGCCCGCGCCCACCCAGCCCACCTGCCAGAAGTAAAATCCTGGCCCGTGGATGAAAGCAAAATACTATGGATACTGGAAATCTGAAATAAAACAAAATGCTGGAATAACTCAGCAGGTCTGGCAGCCTCTGTGCAGAGAGAAACAGAGTTAACATTTTGAGTCTGTATGATTCTTCTTCAGAGCTAAAGAGAAGTAGAAATATGATGGATTTTAGACTGTTTAAGAGAGGATGCAGCAGGTGGAGCAAAACAGAAGGTCACCTTCTTTAGTCTTTAACACTACCATTAACACTCCCTTTGTTTTATGTCCATGAAATCTTTCTCAATCTCTCCTGAGCTTCCCCTCCTTTCCCTGACCTCCTATTTTGCTCCACCTACTCCACCCCCTCTTAAACAGTCTAAATCCAGCATATTTCCATGGACTCAGTGGTTTTGTAGTGCAAAGTCATACTAAGAACGAGATTGACACTAACTTAAAATCATTTCATGCAGCACCTTTGTCGTCAGGAATATGATGGAATAGTCACCATTCACCTGGATGGTGAAGCCACAACCATACTTAAGCTTGTTACCAACTTATGCTGTTGCCCAATGGACTCATATCCACTCTTCCATCGTACTGAGGCAGCAGTAAGTAATACCGATAGGAAGCATAGCTGCAACTCTCCAAACTTACTTCAAGTATCTCAGCTCCATGACTTCTCCTACAAAATACAGCAGAAATGTTGTGGGAACATCATCGTCTCCAAGTCACACACCATCCTGATTTGGAGAATGCTGCCATCTGTTTCTTGTCGTCGGAACACAATCCTGGAATTCTTTACTGTACAACACCACAAAGACTACGACAGTTCAAGGAGAAGAGCCACCACCAGCTCCCAGGGCAAACAGGGATGGGCAATAAAGGGTTGCTTTGTCTTCAGCACTCAGATCTCATGGACAAACAAAACAATCAGAGAAAGGAAACATCCACCCACCAAAGTCAAAGAACACTATGCCCTTCCATTCCAGTATGTTTGTATTCAAATTAATTCCTCCAATGCTGAAGTAACTGGTTTCAATAATAAATCTCTGTCTCATACAATTAGTTTTGGTCAATCTGGGGAGTGGCAAATATTTCTCTGAATCATAAAACCCACAGTAGTGATGTCTACTGATTAGCATAATGAGAAGAAATTATGGAGAGCACAGCATCCTTTTTATTTTAATAGATGAAGTGGTACAAAAATGAAGAAAACTTTAAATTACCAACAAGCAGATAATGCAGAATAATATGACTCAAGTCCCCTTTCCCTGTCCCAAAGCTTTTGCTGTAAAAAGGATGCGGGGGACTTGTACAACATAGCTTCAAAAGGCTCACATCAAAAACAAAACTGCATTTTTTTTTATCCGGAAAAATGAGTAACTGGTCAACGGGGAGGGTAGGAGAAGGTTAGGGAGAAAATGCTTAGAGGAGCAAAATGCAGCCCGCTGAAGGAATATGAAAAAGTAGCTGGGAAACTGTACAACCGCTGAATCTCTGAGCCCTACCATCTTTATTAAGCTCCTCAGAAGCTTGTCTTGCGATGTGGTGATCTGTACCAGCAACTGATTTTTTTTCCCCCTACTGAAAACAAATCAATCTTTCCCTGTAAAGGTTTTACACATCATGCTGCACAAATTGAAGCAAACAGTGTATTCACAATTGCTGAGAACTGTCATCAGTTGCAGTAGGAGAGATGCCAGGGCATAAGACTTGTTAGCTTGAACTTTGTACTTTTGAGTAATGCCTGAAAAAATTTCAGCTTGGTGTTTAAAGTAAGATATTGGTAATCGGAACACCATAAGACCATAAGACATAGGAGCAGAAATTAGGCCAATCAGCCCATCGAGTCTGCTCCGCCATTCAATCATGGCTGATAAGTTTCTCAACCCCATTCTCCCGCCTTCTCCCCGTAACCTTTGATCCCCTTACCAATCAAGAACTTATCTATCTCTTAAATACACTCAATGACCTGGCCTCCACAGCCTTCTGTAGCAATGAATTCCATAGATTCACCGTTCTCTGGCTAAAGAAGTTTCTCCTCATCTCTGTTCTAAAAGGTCTTCCCTTTACTCTGAGGCTGTGCCCTCGGGTCCTAGTCTCTCCTAATAATGGAAACATCTTCCCCACGTCCACTCTATCCAGGCTTTCAGTATTCTGTAAGTTGCAATATATATGGTTTCATGAATATAGAGACAATATCAAATAAATGAAGCCGCTTCTGACTGAGAGGCATCCATGCATGGCCACATAAATATCCTGACTTGAGTGATGGGTTTCCACTCAGTCTGTGTTCTTCCCCAATTTGAGCCACACAGTGTAATCTCATTTTCCTGTTTGCTCCCCAAACCCTCCAAAACTTTTAAAGCAACTGTATTATTTCCTGTTTAAAAAATTCACGGTCTCTGCTTCAGTGGTGGACTGTGGTAGATTATTCTAATATTCTAACCAACTGCTGTTTAAATACATTTTTTCTAACCTCCTCCTTAATGTTATTTTTAATTCTTAAATTTGTTTCTCCTTGTTACAGTTTTGTCAACCAATTAAAACAATCACTATTTACCTTATCATAACCCTTCAAAATCTGAAGACTGGTGTCAGGTCTCACGGGAGAGAAAGTTCCAATCTCTCAAATCCTTTCATGATTGTAGCCCCCAGCAGCATCCAACTGAATCTATGTGGCATCTTTTCCATTTCTTTTTATATCTTTCCTATACTGGGGTGTCTAAAGCTATACACAAGAATCCAGCTGCTGTTAACAAAAGACTTGATCCAAGTTCAACATTTCTCCTTCTTTGTGCATTTTATGCCTCTTGATTCAAAACCAATTATACCAATTGTGTTTTATGTATGGATTAGCTATAGTGGTTATCTACACCCAGGATTCCTATGCTTTTCTACTCAAAATCTTACCATTAAAAGGTAAATATTCTTTACCTATCCTTTTTCTAGAATATTCACATTTTACTTCCAAAATGTAATAGTTTGCATTATTGAACTGGACCTGCCATCTCTCTGCCCACCCTGGACAAACCTGTTCCATGCCCTGAAGGGGTTCCTGAGTTTCAATACTCTAGCTGCATGTCTACACATACTGACTTCAGGTGATTCACCCAGCAATAGAGCAGCCTGCCAACACACAAAGGATGGGTACATGGAGTGAGACACCAGAATGCCAGGCAGATGTGGAATTACACCACAACAGGAAATTGGAACCTTAGAAGAGACAGGGTGAAAACCGGTAAAGAAAAGTAAATTAAAATAAGGTTGCAGCTTACTGAAATATGAAATAATAGTTGCAGGCTCCAAATCAGTCATCACTGAATAAACTCTGCAGGCAAGAACACAAAGTCTTCTAGTGTCCTGGCCTCATGCCCGCAACAAGCAAATATTTCAGCTTTAGACTGCCGTTTAGAATGACATGGCCTGTAACAGGAGGTGAGGTTGGGAAGGGGCACTAGAGAAAAAGGAGGACAGCAGGGAGACTGCGATTCAGAACTCACACGTAATGAACAAAACCAAAGGGTTGAAGACTTCATTAAGTCTGCAATCTGGTCTCCACTGTATTGGGCTTCAAAGTGAAGACCATCTCTGAGAAGTACAAGATCTATTCGAGCTTTTAAAAATATATGCTTTCATCTTTCACCTGACGTCTTCAAAATTGATTTTCTATCTTCAAGGAGGGAAATGTGCAGTCCCACAGAATATTTAATGTGAAATCGCTGCTGGAACAAAACAAAACTGAAATTTAATTTTACATTTCGATGCAGAAGTATTACTGTGGGCTTCCTATGGACTACCTGGAGCAGGCTATCAAAGGCCTCAAGACAGGGCAGATTTCTTTTTAAACACCATCACCCTACTCTGAAAATTTCTTTTTTTTTTATTACGGGTGTCACTGGCTAGGCCAGCATTTACTGCCCATTCCTAATTGCCCTCATTCAGAGGGCGTTAAAGAGTCGACCACATTGCTGTGGAATCACATATAGGCCAGACCAGGTTAGGACAAATTTCCTGCCCTAAAGGACATTAGTGAACCAGATGAGTTTTTACAACAATGGTCATCTGACTTTTAATTCCAGACTTCTACTGAATGCAAATTTCACCATCTGCCATGATAGGATTCAAACCCGGGTCCCCAGAGCATTACCCTGGGTCTCTGGAATACTAGTCCAGTGACAATGCCACTATGCCACGGCCCCTCCTTTCATTGCCACTTTTATTGAGGCTAACTGGCCAGCTGTGCAGGGATCCACAAACTGATGACAAGCTTGTGCAAATGCTGAGATAGCACATATACAATTCTTCCCCAGGTTTCACACAGCTTTGCTGCTGTGGTTATTTCACCTGACTGACAGCTGACTGGCAGAATAAATGCTCTAGCACCCATTTAGAAAGGAACAGAGCTCTCTCTTCAGTATGATCATAGAGCCATAATGATGCAGCACAGGAGGAGGTCATTCAGCCCATCATGCCTGAGCCAGCTCTCTAAATCCTTCACTGCAACATACTCCAACAAAATCAGACATTCTTGAACTTCAAGGTTCCTAAAAGTAAATCTATGGAAACTTCCTTTACACAAAGAATCTTAAAAAGAAAAAAAAACATAGAATGGAGTCAAGAAAGTCCAATTTAACATTACCAAAAAATACACTACATTTAATTTCTCACTAACTAGACTGTAGGATTGTAAACACTGGATGCTAGAAAACCACTGTCATAGACAACATTTATTTGTCACCAGAAGCCATACTTTCACAGGAAAGGGGAGGACAGATCCTCAGAGATTTCAACTCTTCCATCTTTCTCCTTGCTTTGTTTCTACACAATGCTGCAAACAGCAGCCTTACTTCTAAGTAATAAAAACAAAAAACTGCGGTCATGAGGATTCAAAACATCAACTCTTTTCTTCTCCACCGATGCTGCTAGACCTGCTGACTTTTTCCAGGTAATTCTGTTTTTGTTTTTTCTTCTAAGTAACTAGGTTCAGAATGCACATGTCAGAGATTTCCCAACAGGTCACTCTTTCAATCACCAATAATTATATGATTTGAATTTCCCCTGGTTGCATGGCCCAAAGGGTAGTAAGTGCCTGCAGAAACGCAACAGGCTGGAAAAGATCAATGTCTGAACGAGGTGTTTTTAAAGCATCTGACTTTTATAACAGCCCATCACTCAAGAAGCAAAAACACTTATGCAAATAACCAGTATCCATTTATGCAAGTTTTGACAAATTTCAAAAAACAATTGCAGGAAAACGCAATCTCCCAGATTGATAAAAGCAAAATACTGCGGGTGCTGGAAATCTGAAATGAAAACAGAAAATGCTGGAAAAACTCAGCAGCATCCATGAAGAGATAAACAGAGTTAACATTTCGAGTCCGTATGACTCTTCTTCAGGTCTAAAGGGAAGTAGCGCTGTGATGGATATTATACTGTATAAGAGGGGTGGAGTAGGTAGAGCAAAACAGAAGGTCAGGGATAGGGGGAGCTCAGGGGAGATTGACGAAGATGTCATGGACACAAGACAAAGGGGATGCTAATGGTAGCATTAAAGACTAAAGAATGTGCTGATAGTGGCATAAAGGGTGATAATAGCCGAATAAGGGTGAATGCTTTGTGAAAGCACAACATAGAAACAAGTGACAGATGGCCGGTATGTGTGTGTGTGTGTGTGTGTGTGTGGGGGGGGGGGGGGGTTGTGTTGGTGGGTGGATTAAAATAGGGTGAAAGATGGAGGAGAAACTTCATGGTCTGAAGTTATTGAACTCAATGTTAAGGCCAGAAGGCTGCAAAATGACTAATTAGAAGATGAGGCGCTGTTCCTTCAGTTTATGTTGAGTTTCACTGGAACATCATAGCAGGCCAAGGGCAGGCATGTGGACATAAGAGCAAATAGACTGATACTTTGGTTCACTCATAGACTTCATGCAATCTGGTTCCCGTACACTCCGTTTCTCCCCAGTCTTTCCCAAGTTCTTAGCACTCCAACCTACACATTCTTCCTCTGCCCCACATCGTCATTGCTGAATTCAAAAGTAATTACACTGTCCCTTATTCCAGCTCTTTCCCACTACCTGAAAACACAGAACTGTCTTTCCCTATCATTAGCCATTCTACCTCTTCTAACTACAGATTTTCCTAATCCAAGCTTGATATTGCTGAATCATTACTTCCTGATTCATCCAGCCATCCCCTTTACTCTTTCCCATCTTGTTTGGGCTCCTTCACTACAGCCCATAGTCTGTCAGCGTGATTCTTCCTTACAAGAAGGAAAGTTAGCACTTTGATTACCAAGCATTCAGAGACCCAAGTGATTAAAAAACCGGTGCATTGCCTAATTGCCCTGGCATGCACAACAATTCAGCCTTAAATAAAAGTCATTTTTTTTTCCAATAAAGGTGCTTCCCTAATGGTCGAACTACATAAATGCAACACGTAATGTGGAACTGAGCTACACAAGACAGTGTTTCCCCATGTTTGATCCTCAGTCCCCAGATAATTTTGTTGTTTCAAGCTAGGTAGTTATAGAGGAACTACAATTGCATAGACTAGACTTCTATTCCCTTGAATATAGAAGATGAATTGGTAGTCTAATTGAGATGCATACGAAGATTAGCATAGGTAGTGTGAAAGTATTCCCTCTGGTGGAAGAGTCTAGGACAAGGGGGCATAACCATAAAATTAGAATTGGGCTTTTCATGGTGATGTCAGGAAGCACTTCTTCACGCAAAGGGTACTGAAAATCTGGAACTCTCTCATGCAAAATGCTGTTGTGGCTGAAAATTTCAAAACTAAATGACAGATTTTTGTTCAGCAAGGGTATTAAAGGAGCCGGAACCAAGACAGATAGATGGAGTTAAGATTTGCCATCAGCCACAATCTCACTGAATGGTGGAATAGGTTCAAGGAGATGAAGGGCCTCCTCCTGTTCATATAGTTTTCCTATGTCTTAGCATCCCCAGATTGAGGAAAGTGGGAGGGGAGAAATTTGGCTCCAGTTCCCATCTGCTGTCGAGTGAACTGTGCCCTTGCCCTTGAACAGTTGAAATGGCTTGCCAGCTTTTGCTATCTGGACTATCATGGTGACAAAAAAGTGATGAACACTCATGGAACCGTTCCACAGCAAACATCACTGCCCCTGCCAGAGGAGGAGAGTGCCAGCATGGGCAGAAGGCAGATGAGCAGTAGGGGAAGAGAGACTGGGAAACAAATGATGTGATCATTCTGTTTTGCATTAGGCAGCCACAGACTTGCCTGTGAAAGCTGGAGGCCAGCAAGAATGGATCTATCAAAAAGCAGAACCATCATTCATCAAGTACAGACAGAGAGGTTGTTCAAAAAATAATCCTATCAACACAGTGCTTATATAATCAAAGACATCATCTTTTAATGCTGGCCTTTACAATTACTCACTACATCGATAAGCAATTGCACTGGTACGTGAATTAAAAATAAAACAAGCATATTGACAGTCATTATTTCCTTTACTCCACATTATATTTCCTCCCAACAAACATCAGAAAAGGAAAGTGTCTTCCAAAGCTTCTAAAATGCATCTATATCAAGACGATTTTTCAAAATATTCTGTGTGAAGGAACAATCCTCTCCCCCTACCACATTATTTTACTTCAATCTCCTTTCTAATTTGGCAGCCAACTACAGCTTTGGCAGATTGGGATAGAAACATGAAGAAGTACAACACAATAGGAAGCCATTCAGCTCATTGTCTCTGTGCCAGCTGAAAAAGATATCTAGCCTAAGCCCACTTTCCAGCTCCTGGTCCATAGCCCTGTTGGATACAGCACCTCAAGGGCATAACCAAGCTTTTTTTTAAAATACAATGAGGGTTTCTGCCTCATTTCAAACAGTGAATCCAAGGCTCCTACCATCCTCTGGGTAAAAGAAAATTATTCAACTCACTTCTAATCCTTCTCCAATTACTTTAGATCTATGCCTTGCCCCCCCAGATTATTGACCTCTCTGTTAAGGGAAATAAGTTCTTCCTCTCCACTCAATATAGGCCTCTAATGATTTTAACACCTCAAAAAAATCTCCCTTCAGCCTCCCCTATTCCAAAGCAAACAACCCCAGCCTGTTCAATCATTCCTCATCGTTAAAATTCTGCATTCCTGGGGACATCTTCGTAAAGCTACTCTGCACCCTATCTCTTGTGTGATCACATCTTTCCAACAGAGTTCTCTGGCTGTGGCCTAACGAGTGTTCTACACAGTTTTAGTGTGACCTTTTATATTCTTTCCTCAGCTAATAAAGGAAAGTATCCTGTATGCTGCCTTAACCACTTTATCTACTTGTCCTGCTACCTCAGCATGCATTCCAATTGCGACTGTTCCTTTACAGTTCTCAGTATCCTCCCATTTATTGTTGATTCCTTTACCTTGTTTGTCCTCCCCAAATGTATTACTGTACGTTGTAGTAGGCTGAATTCCATTTGCCATTTTTCTGCTCACCTAGCTAGTCCTTCCTGCAACCAACAGCTTTCTTTCTCACCATCAACCACATTTTTATATCACCTGCAAAGATCTTATTCACATCCCCAGCATTTAAGACCATAGCCAGAAGACGTAGGAGCAGACATAGGCCATTTGGCCCATCTAGTCTGCTCCACCATCAATGAGGTCATGGCTGATCTGATAATCTTCAACTCCACTTTCCTGCCTTTCTCCATAACCTTTGATTCCTTTATTGATTAAAAATCAGCCTTGAATATACTTAACAACCCAGACTCTACAGTCCTCTGTGGTAAAGAATTCCACGGATTAACTATCCTCTGAGGGAGGAAATTCCTCCTCATCTCTGTTTTAAATGGGCAATCCCTTACTCTAAGATTATGCCTTCTGATCCTAGACCCTCCCACAAGGGGAAACAACCTCTCAGCATCTACCCTGTCAAGCCCCCTAAGATTCTTATATGTCTCAATAAGGTCACCTCTCATTCTTCTAAACTCTAATGAGTACAGGCCCAACCTACTCAACCTCTCCTCATAAGAAAATCCCTCCAGACCCAGGATCAACCTAGTGAACCTTCTCTGGACTGCCTCCAATGCCATTATATCTTTCCTTAGATAAGGGGACTAAAACTGTTCACAGTATTCTAATTGTGATCTAACTAGTGCCTTGTATAGTTTTAGTAAGATTTCCCTATTTTTATACTCCATCCCCTTTGAAATAAAGGCCAACATTCCATTTGCCTTCCTTAGTACCTGAACTTGTATGCTAGCTTTTTGTGATTCATGCATGAGGACCTCCAAATCCCTCTGTGCTGCAGCTTTCTGCAGTTTTTCTCCACTTAAATAATATTCAGCTTCTCTATTCTTCCTGCCAAAGTGCATAACCTCACATTTTCCCACATTATATTCCATCTGCCAAGTTTTGCCCCCTCACTTAACCTGTCCATATCCCTCTGTAGACTCTGTGTCATCCTCACCACTTGCCTTCCCACCTACTTTAGTGTCATCCGCAAACTTGGCGATAGTACATTCATTTCCCTCATTCAAGTCATTAATATATATTGTAAATAATTGTGGCCCCAGCACTGATCCCTGTGGCACTCCACTAATTACAGGTTGCCATTCCAAAAATGCCCCTCTTATCCCAACTCTCTGTCTTCTATTAGTTAGCCAATCCTCTATCCATGCTAATATACTACCCCCAACACCATGGGCTCTTCTCTTATTAAGTAGCCTTATGTGCGGTACCTTGTCAAATGCCTTTTGGAAATCCAAATATATTACATCTACTGGTTCCCCTTTATCTATCCTGCTTGTTACCTCCTCAAAGAATTCTAATAAATTTGTCAGGCATGTTTTCCCTTCATGAAGCCATGCTGACTTTGCTTGATTATATTATGCATTTCTAAATGCTCTATTACATCCTTTATAATAGATTCCAACATTTTCCCAATGACAGATGTTAAGCTAACTGGCCTATAGTTACCTGTTTTTGTCTCCCTCCCTTTTTGAATAAGGGTATTACATTGGCAGTTTTCCAATCCTCTGGGACTTTTCCAGAATCTAAGGATTCTTGGAAGATTACTACCAGTGCATCCACGATTTGTGTAGCTACTTCCTTAAATATCATAGGATGCAGCCCATTAGGTCCAGGGGACTTATCGGCCTTTAGCCCTATTAGTTTCCCTAGTACTTTCTCTCTAGTGAAAGTTATTGTATTTATTTCCTCTCCCACTTTTGCACCTTGATGATTTAGTATTTTTGGAATGTTATTAGTGTCTTCTACCATGAAGACTGATGTAAAATATTTATTCAACTCCTCTGCCATTTCCTGGTTCCCCATTATTTCCCCAGCCTCATTCTCTAAGGGGCCAATATTCACTTTGTCCTCTCTCTTCCTTTTTATATATTTAAAGAAGCTCTTATCGTCCGTTTTTATATTACTTGTTAGTTTACCCTCAAAGTTTATTTTCTCCCTCTTTATTTATTTTTTTGGTCATCTTTTCTTGGTTTTTAAAACTTTCCCAATCCTCTGGCTTGCCACTAATCTTTGCCACGTTGTATGCTTTTTCTTTCAACTTGATACTATCCTTAACTCCCTTGGTTAACCAGGGTTGATTTATCCCCTTCTTAGAATCCTTCTTCCTCAATTTTCTTAAATATCTGCCATTGTTCATCAACCGTCTTTTCTGCTAAACTCCTTTCCCAGTCTACTCCAGCCAACTCTGCCCTCATTCCTTTGCAATTATCCCTAAAGTTTAAATCATTAATATATACAACAGAAAGCATGGGATCCAGAGTACCCAGGCCTGCAGATTCCACTGAAAACTTCCCTTCCAAGTCACAAAAGCACCCACTGACCATTAGGTCAAGGAAGCCAGAGAAGAAACACGAATGCTCCAAGGATCATTTTCCAATCCTCACCAGATAAGAGCAAGATACCAGAAGACTGGAGGTCTGCAAACATTGCACCAGTTTTTAAAAAGTGTGAAGGACAGGCCAGAAAATTATAGGCCGGTCAGTCTGACTTCGGCGATGGGCAACTTAATGGAATCAATTCTGACAGACAGGATAAACCGTCACTTAGAAAGGCATGGATTGGTCAGGGATAGTCAACATGGTTTTGTTAGGGGAATATCATGTTTTACTAACTTAATAGAATTTTTTGAGGAAGTAACAAGGAGGATTGGTGAGGCTAGTGCAGTGGATGTTGTCTACATGGATTTTAGCAAGTCATTTGACAAGGTCCCACATGGCAGACTGGTCAGAAAAGTTAGATGCCATGGGATACAGGGGAAGGTGGTGAGCTGGATCCAAAATTGGCTCAGCGACAGGAAACAAAAGCAATGGTCGATGGATGTTTTTGCAAATGGAAAGCAGCTTCCAGTGGAGTGCCACAGGACTCGATGTTGGGGCCCTTGCTGTTTGTTGTATATGTTAATAATTTAGACTTAAATGTGGGAGGCACAATTGGGAAATTTTCAGATGACACAAAAATTGGCCGTCTAGTTGATAATGAAGAAGGCAGCTGTTGACTCCAGAATAACATCGATGGTTTGGTTCAGTGGGCAAAAAAGTGGCAAATAGAATTCAATCTAGAAAAGTGAGAGGTAATGCATTTGGGGAGGGCAAACAAAGCAAGGGAATACTCAATAAACGGGAAGATATTGAGAGGGGTTGAGGAAGCGCGAAGCCTTGTAGTGCATGTCAATAGATCCCTGAAATTGGCAGGACAGATGCGTAGGGTGGTAAAGAAAGTATATGGAATGCTTTCCTTTATTGGATGAGGTATTGGATGCAAAAACAGGAATGTAATGCTGGAACTGGGTAAAGGGTTGGTTAGGCGACAGCTGGAATTTTTTGTACAGTTCTGTTCACCACATTACAAGAAGGACATAATTAGTCTGGAAAGAGTACAGAGGAGATTTACAAGAACATTGCCAGGGCTTGAAAATTGCAGCTATGAGGAAAGATTGGATAGGCTAGGGTTGTTTTCCTTAGAACAGAGGAGGCTCAGGGGTGGCCTAATTGTGGTGTACAAAATTATGAGGGGCCTAGACAGGGTTGACAGGAAAGACCTGTTTCCCCTAGTCAATTACCAGGGAGCATAGGTTTAAGGTAATTGGTAGAAGGATTAGAGGAGACATGTGGAAAAACGTTTTCATCCAGACAATGGTGGGCATCTGGAATTCACTGCCTGAATTGGTGGTCAAGACTGAAACGCTCAACTCATTTACATGGCACCTGGACCTGCACCTGAAGTGCTATAACCTGCAAGGCTACGGACCAGGTGCTGGAAAGTGGGATTAAAATGAGCGCTAGTTTCTTTTTTTCTCTTTTTTGGCTGGTGCAAAATCCCTCACCCACCTGATTACGTGCACAATGCCATTTGATAAAAGTTTTAATGATTACAGAGAATGTGTTCAAAGATTGTATGATAATCACTCCTGTGAAGCACCTTGGGACATTTTACAACATTAAAGGCACTATATAAATGTAATTTGTTATCTCTGAACTTGTCTTACAAAATGTACTGTACAGGTTTCAAATTCAAGCTTTCAAATCCAAATCTTCCACCCCAATAAAGGTACGAGCTTCTCCTGCACCACAATCATCTGGTTGAAGCTTTGCTCCTTCACACGATCATTATTCACCCACAACCCTGATTATTAAGCTTCTTTATGTAATCAACAGTCAAGCATGTTTCACGAAATCCTCAGTACCTGGGAGTTAGTGCTTACCCAACAAATAATTACATTTATAGATGTTTCTTCACTGGGGGGGAGGGGGGGAATTAAGGGCAGATAATCTGACATTGCTCCTAAACAACACCACCTAGTAGTCTATTTTAACAAAGGTGGGAGAGAAAGAGAACGACCAAGAACTCGAGGGACTCTCAGTCACCATGCAAGAGAAGGTGCAACAGAGAATGTGAGAAAGATAAAGCCTGTGCAAACATATGCAGAGTGAAAGAGAGGGGCGAATGTGTGAGAGATAGAGATGGGGAGAATGAGGGCACACAAAGCAAAAGAGAGAGGGGGAGAGAAGGCAAGAGGAGTGTGCAAGCAGGCAAACCCAGCCTAGAGGCAGGGACAGGAAAAGACACAGAACAGAGGCACAGCAAGTGGAAAGGAGGAGGTCAGAGAGGGGGAGAAGGTGAGGGCTTCAGGCAAACACTGAAAGGCAGAACAAAAGAGATGAGGGGGAAAAAACTCAAAGGGAAAGAAAAAACAAAAATTAACACAAGTACAGCAGTATAAATGTAAATAAGATAGCTTCCTGAATAGTCACTGGAGAAATTGCTCCTGAGGCACTATAAATGAATAATACTTCCGTGTTGTACCATATTCAAAACACTGATATTCTTATATTATCTTTGGGAGTTCCAATATTATGTAGGTCCATCAGAAAGAGGTGGTAATATAATATGGAGGTGCACAAAATGAACACAGGCACCAGCTGACAATGCTCACAAGAATCTTCAGTTTCATCGGTGCTTTCTGGAAAATTGCATCACAACTGAATTGTACCTTTTTATGCAAAGAAAACCCCACAAAGGGGAAGAAAACTGCAGTCCTTTTGTCCACATCCATTCTGCAAATAGATTTGTTTGGATAGGGTGGTGAGAGGGGAGAGAGAAAATGAAGAACTGCTGGTATCTGAATAATAACATCAAAGGTCTTAGTTTCTGGAGGAAAATATATGGATGCATTCAGTACAGAATGGTTGAGCTGTTCCATTGCTGATGAGAGATAACAAAAAGCATGTTGTGCAAATACATCTCTGCTGTCCGGTGCCAGAGATCAAACATCCTTCAAAACCACAATAATTGGCACAACAAGATGGGATATTAAACTATGGGCCAGTTTCCCTGCTCTGTAGCTTCAGCCAGGTGTTTCTGATCTCGTGCCAGTATTTGAAGAGCAGAGAATTCTGCCAATGTGCTTGACCAAAGTTCCTCTGTCAACCTCAAGCAAAAAAGAAAGCTAAGCTAGTCACCTTATTGCTGCTTGTGGGATCTTGCTCTACATAAAAGGCTACCACTTTTTTCCCCACATAAAAGTCAAATCACCACACATTTGTGGTTGGGGAAGGAATAGAAGCTCTCTCCCTCCTTCTGCCCCCACCCAAATGACATTAGTGCTCGAAAACAAACCCCTGGAGCCATCATTATTTAGGCTCCATCAGTTCAATACAGAGGCAAGTTTTCCAATTGCACTTTTTTTTAAATCCACCAGCCTGAAAAATCCAGGGCAATTTCACACATCATCATCATCATCATTCATCATCTTGTAGTAAAGCTGACTGCTTTTATCCAGCAGCTTCCTTAATCTGGCAGAAATTGGTTTAGACAGGATCAAGCACATCAATCTCCAGCACTGCAGCAAGAACTATTGCAGGAGAAATATTCTGGGTTTTTGTCGGGCTTTTACCCCATCAAAATGATTCAATATTGATAATATTCCAAGTATGATTTCTACAAATAATCAGATCAAGGATTGCAGATGCAATATACAAAAAAAGGATTACTGCACTTTGTTTTTAAACCAATTTTTCCACCTCTTCTAAGTTGCTAACTCCTTACTGGCGTACAATTTCATAGACACTGTCCAGATCCCAAGCAGCCATTCTTCATGCACCTGGATCAATAAGCTATTCACCAACAGAGGCATCGCAGTTGCTGTCCTCGTGGGATAGGTATGCAGAACGACATACCTTTCCAGCAAGGGTTGATAGAAAGCCAGCAGCAGTAGGAATGGTCACACTCTCTCCTGATCCCTAGTCCAGGGGCACCAAGGCCAGTTGTGGCACATCTACATCCTAGGTGAGTTAAGTCAGCACAGGTTGATGTTTAAATTTGAAACCTATAGCTCAGTTCAACAACGGGTGCCGAATTAGCTATCATATCTCAAGAGAAACTATTTATACACTGGCAATGTGCATCCGATAAGAGCAGGATCAAGCTTGGTTGTCATAATTCACCATCCCATATACACTGGAACAACGCGATAACACTGACCACTCGGATTGGCATGTGAATAATGAGCGCAGGACCAGGCACCATGGGGCAATCAGTGCCTGTGGAACCAAACCAGGAGAGGAATCAACACCTCTGAGAGCAAGGGAGAAAAATAGCTGGAAACAGAATTAACCATTAAAGCAAGTCCTTATAGTGAAGCAGCCCTCCCATTCTGCACCAACATCCTCAATGGAAGCTCCAAGCTGCAATTAGCTCACTATGATGGTAAATTAAGATTTTTCTGCAAATAAACTGTCAAAATTACGTAATACAAGGATGACATTTGAGTTTTGTTTCTGCAGCTGACAGAACAATGTCAGGGCAAGAGCTAAAAACAAAAAAACTGCGGATGCTGGGAATCCAAAACAAAAACAAAAACAGAATTACCTGGAAAAACTCAGCAGGTCTGGCAGCATCGGCGGAGAAGAAAAGAGTTGACGTTTCGAGTCCTCATGACCCTTCAACAGAACTTGAGTTCGAGTCCAAGAAACAGTTGAAATATAAGATGGTTTAAGGTGTGTGTGTGGGGGGCGGAGAGAGAGAGAGAGAGAGAGAGAGGTGGAGTGGGGGTGTGGTTGTAGGGACAAACAAGCAGTGAAAGAAGATCATCAAAAGATGTCAACAACAATAGTACAAAAGAACACAGGTGTTAAAGTTAAAGTTGGTGATATTATCTAAACGAATGTGCTAATTAAGAATGGATGGTAGGGCACTCAAGGTATAGCTCTAGTGGGGGTGGGGAGAGCATGAAAGATGTAAAAAAAAATAATTTTTTTTTTTATAATGGAAATAGGTGGGAAAAGGAAAATCTATATAATTTATTGGAAAAAAAAACAAAAGGAAGGGGGAAACAGAAAGGAGGTGGGGACGGGGGAGGGAGCTCATGACCGAAAGTTGGTGAATTCAATATTCAGTCTGGATGGCTGTAAAGTGCCTAGTCAGAAGATGAGGTGTTGTTCCTCAAGTTTGCGTTGGGCTTCACTGGAACAATGCAGCAAGCCAAGGACAGACATGTGGGCAAGAGAGCAGGGTGGAGTGTTTAAATGGCAAGCGACAGGGAGGTTTGGGTCATTCTTGTGGACAGACCACAGGTGTTCTGCAAAGCGGTCGCCCAGTTTACGTTTGGTCTCTCCAATGTAGAGGAGACCACATTGGGAGCAACGAATGCAGTAGACAAAGTTGGGGGAAATGCAAGTGAAATGCTGCTTCACTTGAAAGGAGTGTTTGGGTCCTTGGACGGTGAGGAGAGAGGAAGTGAAGGGGCAGGTGTTGCATCTTTTGCGTGGGCATGGGGTGGTGCCATAGGAGGGGGTTGAGGAGTAGGCAGTGATGGAGGAGTGGACCAGGGTGTCCCGGAGGGAGCGATCCCTACGGAATGCCGATAGGGGGGGGTGAAGGGAAGATGTGTTTGGTGGTGGCATCATGCTGGAGTTGGCAGAAATGGCGGAGGATGATCCTTTGAATGTGGAGGCTGGTGGGGTGATAAGTGAGGACAAGGGGGACCCTATCATGTTTCTGGGAGGGAGGAGAAGGCGTGAGGGCGGATGCGCGGGAGATGGGCTGGACACGGTTGAGGGCCCTGTCAACGACCGTGGGTGGAAAACCTCGGTTAAGGAAGAAGGAGGACATGTCAGAGGAACTGTTTTTGAAGGTAGCATCATCGGAACAGATGTGACGGAGGCGAAGGAACTAAGAGAATGGGATGGAGTCCTTACAGGAAGCGGGGTGTGAGGAGCTGTAGTCGAGATAGCTGTGGGAGTCGGTGGGTTTGTAATGGATATTGGTGGACAGTCTATCACCAGAGATTGAGACAGAGAGGTCAAGGAAGGGAAGGGAAGTGTCAGAGATGGACCACGTGAAAATGATGGAGGGGTGGAGATTGGAAGCAAAATTAATAAATTTTTCCAAGTCCCGACGAGAGCATGAAGCGGCACCGAAGTAATCATCGATGTACCGGAGAAAGAGTTGTGGAAGGGGGCCGGAGTAGGACTGGAACAAGGAAGCTCATGTTCCATTTTCCCCAAAGACATCAAATTCCTCAATGTAGATAGGCTGTCAGAAAGGGAGGACAACAGCAGCCCGGATTTGATGAATGACAGTCTCCTGCAATCTCTAGAAGTACCAACAGAAGTCGTGAATCAGCTCAGCTGCCGACTTGGGGATGCTGGTGAAAAGAGGGGCAAGGGAAAGGTTGCCCACAATTTCTGTAGCGACTGACCAGAGTACAGACTGACAATACACACTGCACGCACAAGTTGGAGTGCACGTCATGTAAAACAATACCTAAACCAAACCCTCAGTGCCACAGTATAATAGACATGTTACACTACCACAACACAAGTAAATGAATGTCAAAACATTGTCCCAAATTAAAAGCTGCATAAACAGAATTTGCAAGAAGCAGATTCAATTTAATGCAGAGACGTGTGAAAAGTACCCTGGGTGGGGGGTTTTCAATGTCCATTACCAAGAGTAGTAAGGTAATGTCACTAGATGAGGAATCCAGATGCCCAAGCTAATGCTCTGGGGACACTTATCAGTTGGATTAGGAGTAGGGTTCAAGTCAGTAACTGGTGAAATTTAAATTAATTAATTAGTCTGGAATTAAAAGCTGGTCCCAGTAATGGTGACCATGAATTGATGTGACTCCAGACCCACAGCAATGTAGTTGACTCTTAAATGCCCTCTAAAATGTACCAAGCCACTACAGAAAAGTCAAAAAGTAATGAAACTGGATGGACCACAGCTGTTCCAGATTAGTCAAGCAACAGCCTGACATAATCATACTTACTGAATTATACTTTAAAGATAATGAAGCAGACACCACCATCACCATCCCTGTCCTGTCAAACTAGCAGGACAGACCCAGCAGAGGTGGCGTGGCACAACAGTATACACTATATACAGCAGGGAGTGAGTTGCCCTGGGAGTCCTCAATATTTACTCTGGACTATGCATGGCATCAGGTCAAACATGGGCAAGGAAACCTCCTGCTGATTACCACCTATTGACCCCCACAGCTGATGATTCAGTACTCTCCCACGTTGGAACACTAATTGGAAGAACACAGAACATACTCTGGGTGGGGGTCTTAAATGTCCATCACTAAGAGTGGCTCAGTAGTACCACATCTGACCATGCTGGCTGAGTTCTAAAGGACATACCTGCTAGTCTGGACCTGCAGTAGATTGTGTGGGAATCAAAGAGGAAAAACTTACTTTGCCTCGTCCTCACCAATCTACTTGTCACAGATGCATCTGTCCATGATAGTATTGGTAGGAGTGACCATCGCAAAATCCTTATGGAGACCAAGTTTTGTCTTCATACTGAAGACACCCCCTATCATGTGTGGCATTACCATTATGCTAAATGGAATAGATTACAAACAGAACCAGCAACTCAAAACAGGATGTCCAAGAGATGCTGTGAGCAATCATCAGCAGCAGCAAAAATATATTCAACCACAATCTGTAGCCTCATGGCCCAGCACATGGCTCACTCTACCATTACCATCAAACCTGTTCAATGAGGAGTGCAGGAGAGCATGCTAGGAGCAGCATCAGGCAAATCTAAAAATGAGGTGTCAACCTGGTGAAGCTACAACACAGGACTACTTGCATTCCAAACAGCGGAAGCAGCATGCAATCCCACAACCAACTGATAAGATCAAAGCTTTGCAGTCCTGCCACATCCAGTTGTGAATGGTGGAGGACAAATAAACAACCAACTGGACGAGGAAACTCAACAAATATCTCCATCCTCAATGATGAGGGAGTCCAGCACATCAGTGCAAAAGACAAAGCTGAAGCATTTACAACCATCTTCAGCCAGAGGTGCCGAATGGATCTCGGCCTCCTCTCAAGGTCTCCAGCATAAGAACATAAGAAAGAGGAGCAGGAGTAGGGCATTCATCCCTTGGAGCTGCTCCGCCATTCAACGAGATCATGGCTGATCTTCTATTTCAAAACCATTTTCCCACATTATCCCCATATCACTTGATGTTTTTAATGTGTAGAAATCTATCAATCTCAGTCTTGAACATAATCAACTACTGAGCATCTATAGCCCTCTGGGGCAGAGAATTCTAATGATTCACCATCCTCTGAATGAAGAAATTCCTCCTCACCTCAGTGCTAAATGGCCTGCCCCTTTATTCTGAGACTGTCTCCTCTGGTTCTCGAACCCCGAGTCAAGGGAAACATCCTTCCTGCATTGATCCTGTTAAGCCCTGTAAGAATTTTGTACACTTCAACGAGATCACCTCTCATTCATGTAAACTCCAGAGAAGAAAGGCCCAGTCTATTTAGTCATTCCTCATAGGACAAGTCCTCCATCCCAGGAATTAATTAAGTGAACCTTTGAAGCACTCACTCTCTGGCAAGTATATCTTTCTTTAGGTAAGGAGACCAAAACCGCACACAATACTCCAGGTGCAGTCTCACCAAGGCATAATATAATTGCAGGAAGACATCTTTACTCCTATACTCAAATCCTCTTGTAATAAAGGCCAACATAACATTTGCCCTCTTAATTGCTTGCTGTAACTGCATGTTAGCTTTCAGTGACTCATGAACAAGGACACTCAAGTATCTTTAAAGTTCAACATTTCCCAGCCTCTCACCATTTAAGAAATACTCTATATTTCTGTTTTTCCTTCCAAAATGAATAACTTCATTGTATTCCATCTGCCAAAGTTTTGCCCACTTGCTTGGCCTCTCCAAATCTCCTTTAAGCATCTTTGTATCTCCATCACAACTCACACTTCCACCTAGTTTTATGCCACCTGCAAACTTGGAATCTCCATTTAATCACCACACCCAAATCATTGCTATAGATTGTGAATAGCTGAGGCCCAAGCACTGGTCTTTGCGGTACTCCACTAGTCTTAGCCTATCAACCTGGAAATGAACATTAATTCCTACTCTACTTTCTGTCCATTAACCAGTTCTCAATCCATGTATATTACCCCAATCCCATGTGGTCTAATTTTGTTTACTAACCTCGTATGGGACCGTATCCAAAGCTTCTGAAAATCAAAAAATACCACATCCACTGGTTCCGCCTTATCTATTCTGCTAAGTATATCTTCAAAAATCTCCAACAGGTTTGTTAAACATGATTTCTCTTTTATAAATCCAAGTTGACTCTGCCCAATCCTACCATTATCATCACAGATGCTAGTCTTCAGCCAATTCGATTCACTCCACATGATATCAAGGAATGGCTGAAGGCACTGGATAGTGCCAAGGCTATGGAATCTGACAATATTCCAGCAATAGTACTGAAGGCTTGTGCTCCAGAACTTGCCACGCCCCTAGCCAAGCTGTTCCAGTACAGTGACAACACTGGCATCTACCCGACAATGTGAAAAATTACCCAGGTATGTCCTGTCCACAAAAAGCAGGACAAATCCAACCCTGCCAATTACTCTAACCAGTCTACTGTACAGCAAAGTTTGGAAGGTGTCATTGACATTGTTATTAAGTGGCACTTACACAGCAATAACCTGCTCACTGGTGCTCAGTTTGGGTTCCACCAGGGCCACTTGGCTCCCAACCTCTTTACAGCCTTGGTCCAAATGTGAACAAAAAAGCTGAACCAAGAGTTAAGGTCACTGCCCTTGAGAAAAAGACAGCATTTGACTGAGCGTGGCATCAAGGGGCTCCAGCAAAACTGAAGTCAATAGGAATCAGGAAGAAAACTCTCCACCAGTTGAAATCATACCAGGCACAAAGGAAGATGGTTGTGGTTGTTGAAGGTCAATCATCTTAGTCCTAGGACATCACTGCAGAAATTCCTCAGGCTAGTCTCCCAGGCCCAATCATCTTCAGCTGTTTTATCAATGACCTCATCTTCACTATAAGGTCAGAAGTGGGGATGTTTTCTAATGACTGCACAATGTTCAGTATCATTCGCAACTCCTCAGATAGGGAAGCAGTCCATGTCCATATGCAGAAAGAACTGGACAGCATTCAGGATTGGGCTGATAAGTGGCAAGTAATATTCGTGCCAGGCAATGAGTAACTAACTACCTGACTCCCAAAACCTTTCCACCATCTACAAGACACAAGTCAGGGATATGATGGAATATTGTCCACCTGCCTGAATGAGTGCAGCTCCGACAATACTCAAGAAGCTTGACACCACCCAGGACAAAGAAGCCCACTTGATTGGCACCCTATCCACCATTTCAAACATTCGCTCCCTCCGCCACCTGGTTCCAGGGATGAGGAACTTCAGTTACTTGGGTAGATTGGAGGGGCTGGAGCTCTTCTTCTTGGAGAAGAGAAGGTTGAGAAGGGATAGAAGTGTTCAAAATCATGAGGGGTCTGGACAGAATAGATAGGGACAAACAATGGTGGAAGGGTCAACAACATGACAACACCAACTTAAGATGTTGTCAAAAGAAGCAATGGTGGCTTGAGGAAAATTTTTTGTGCAGCGAGTGGTTAGGATCTGGAATGAATAGCCTGATAATGAAGGAGGCAGGTTCAATCATGGCTTTCAAAAGAGAATTGGATTATATCTGAAAAGAAAATATTTGCAGGGCTGCTGGGTAAAGGTGGGGGAGTGAGACTAGGTGAATTGCTTTAACAAAGAACAGGCATAGATACAATAGGCTGAATGGCCTCCTTTTGTGCTGTAACCATTCTATGATTCTATGAGGAGGCAAATGCAAAGAGCAAAATCAGACTACACAAGCCTTCTGAATAGTCTATCATCACATATTACAGGTTTACATGCATCACAACCTACTGTAATCTTCCAGTGGTCTGCAGTCATACCAGGGCTGTGGATAGAGTTTTAACTAAAAGAGGCAGGGTAAGAGATCAGGTGATGATGGATGATTTATAAATCTAAAGACAAAAGTCCAGACAATAGAATGGCGTCGCAATTGAGTGAAGACAATCAGAGTGAGACAGGAAGGAACAGAGAGTTTAACAGTATTAGGGCATCAGTGAATAACATCCATGCAAATAAAGTATTTAAAAAAAAATTAAAGGCTCCTTACGCATTAAAGAATGCATAAAGCACTTGCAATAAGATAGATGAAGCAGTGGCACAAATAGAGATAAATGATTTAGATCTAATTGCCATTACAAAAACATGATTATAAGGTGACCAAGGTTGGGAAATAAATATTGCAGATTACACAACATTTCAAAAAGACAGAGAGAATGAGAAGGGGAAGAAGCAGCCATAATAGTAAAGAATGACATAAGGACTGTAGAAAGGATCTTGGCTCAGAAGGTCAGGAAGTAGAATCAATGTGGGTGGAGATTAGGAATAGCAAGGAACAAAGAATGCTGGTGGGACTAGTTTATAGGCCCCCTAATAGTAGTTATTCCACTGGGCAGAGCATGAAGCAAAAAATAATTGGAGCTTGTAACAATGTAATTATTGTTGGGGACTTTAATCTTCACAGAGAACCAATCTAATTGGCTAAGGTGGTCTGGAAGATGAGTTTGTAGAATGCTTTCTAACAGTTTCCTGGAACAATATGTTATGGAACCAACTAAGGATAAAGCTATTTTAGCTCTAGTATTGTGCAATGAGGCAGGGTTGATTAGTAATTTTATGGTAAAAGATTTGCTGGGAAAAAAATGAACTAAATACAATTGAATTCCATATTAAGTTTGAAAGTGACATAACTCCAGTCCTAAACAAGCATCTTAAACTTAAAGCCAATTACATAGGTATGAGGGGAGAGCTGGCTAAGGTTGATTGGGTAAATTGGCTAAAAAGTACAGGCTGAATTTTACAACACCCTTGCCAGTGTATTTGAAGGCTGGTGGGTGGGGGGGTGGGGGGGTTCATTAAATAAAGCAGACAGCCTACTCACTGTCTTCCCACCCACCACCAACTTGTCTCCCATATTAGGGTGGGCGGAGAAGGCGTCAGACAGCCCACCCACCCTTGGGCCTATTGAAGCCCTTAAGTAGCCAATTAATTACCTCCGTCATCATTCTGCCTCCGCCACTATAATACATGTGGCAGGGGTAAGTGAAGCTAGGTAGGGAGCCTGGCAGCTTTCAGGCTAGAAGGGGGTTACCTCCTTTGGAGGTTCTTCTGTGCCCATCAGAGGCATTCCTCTCCCACCGCCAACCACCCCCACACCCCCAAAGATCATACCTCCCCTTTAAGCTTTCCTCCAGCTTCTAAGACACGGCCCCCAACTTCTTTCATTGAGGCCTGCCAGGCAGGCCCGTCCAAAATTCCTGGACCTACCTGAAGTCCAAGATCCATCAGTCTTCTTCCTCAGGGACTGCTTGTAGTCCCAACAATGGGCACTACTTGATCCTGGCACTGCTGAGGCTAAAGAGCTGCTGACCAATCAAATTGGCTGTCAGCTCTCTAAGATGGGACTTCCTCCCAGGTGGGGGTGGAAGTCCCACTCTGACTCAATGAAGGCTGCCCCCAGCGTCATATCGCTGCAGGGCAGCTGGGTTTCAGGTGGATAGATTGACCACTTTTTGGTTGGGAGGTGAGGAATATGCCTCCCACCCCAACCCCAATAAAATCCATCCCAAAGTGATAAATAAAGTGGACAGTATTTAACTAAGCAATTCAGAATGTTTAACAAAAGTACATTCCATTAAAAAACAAAACCTCCGCAAGAAAAATCCATCCCTGGCTTACTAGAGAAGTTAAGGATAGCATTAGATTAAAAGAAGAGGATTATAATGGTACAAAGAATAGTAGTAAGCCTGAGGATTGGGAGTGTTTTAGAAACCAGCAAAGGGCCACCAAAATGCTGACAAAAAAGGAAAATAGAATGAGAGTAAACTAGCAGGAATATAAAAGCAGATTGCAAAGAGCTCTTACAAGCAAATGAAAAGAAGCAGAATAGCTAGAGTAAATGTCGGTCCCTCAGAAGCAGAGACAAGAGAAATTATCATGTGAAATGAGAAAATGGCAGAGGCAATGAACAAATATTTTGTGTCTGTCTTTACATTAGAAGACACGAATTACATACCAGAAATAAAGGGTAACCTAGGAACTAATAAGAGTGAGGAAATTAAGGCAATTAATATCAGTGAAAAAGTATTAGACAAACATGAGGGACTAAAATTCAACAAATACCCAAGACTCAGTGGTCTACATCCTAAGGTTCTAAAAGAGATTGCTGCAGAGAAATGGATGTGCTGATTATGATTTTCCAAAATTCCCTAGATTCTAGAATGGTCCTAGCCGATTGGATGTTAACAAATACAACAACGCTATTCAAGAAATAAGGGATAGTGAAAACAGAGAACTACAGGCCAGTTAGCCTGACATCAGTCATCAGCAAAGTGCAGGAATCCAATATTAAGGAAGTCTTAACAACACACTTAGAAAATCATAGTATGATCAAACAAAGTCAAAGTAGGAAAGCGAAATTGTGTTTCACAAATTTATTAGACATTCTTTCAGGATGTAACTAGTAGGATGCATAAGGGGGAACCAATAGATGTAGTATACTTGGATTTCCAAAAGGCATTCAATAAGATGCCAAACTAAAGGTCAATACACAATATTAGGGCTCAGAGTTGGGGGTAATATATTAGTATGGATAGAGGATTGGTTAACTGAGAAGCAAAAAGTAGGTATCAATGGGGTATTTTTCAAGTTGGCAGGCTGTGACTAGTGGCATGCCATAAGGATCATTGCTGGGACCTCAGCTATGTACAATCTAATGACTTAAATGTACATTACTCTCTGTCTCTTTATCCAAGTTTAATGACGATACAACGATAGGTGGGGCTGCAAGCTGTGAGGTGGACACAAAGAGACTGCAAAGAGATATTGACAGGTTAAGTGAATGGGCAACAAGGTGACAGCTGGAGTCTAATGTGGGAAAATGTGAGGTTATTCACTTTGGTAGTAAGAATAGGAAAGGAGAACATTTCTTAAAAGGCATGAAACTTATGTTCAAAAGGACTTGGATGTACTCAGAGGATACACAATGATAGCAGGCAGGTACGGCAAGCAATTAGGAAGGCAAATGGCATGTTGGCCTTTATTACAGGGGGATTGGAGTACAGGAATAAAGGGTCTTCCTACAATTGTCAGTGCTTTGATGAGACCACACCTGGAGTGCTATGCGCAACTTTGGTCTCCATTTTTTTTTATTCTTTCACACAATATGGACATTGCTGGCTAAGCTAGCTTTTGTTGGTCATCCCTCATTGCCCTCAAGGAGGTGGTGATGGGCTGCCTTCTTGTACCGCTGCAATCCATGTGGTGTAGATACACCCAGAGAGCTGTTAGGGATGGAGTTTCAGTATTTTAACTCTGACAGTGAAGGAAAAGTGATATAGTTCCAAGTCAGAATGGTGTGTAACTTGAAGGGAAACTTTCAGGTGGTGGTGTTCCCATGCATCTGTTGCTCTTGTCCTTTTGGGTGGTAGAGGTCAGGGGTTTGGAAGGTGCTGTCAAAGGAACATTGGCGAGTTGCTGAAGTGTATCTTGCAGATAGTACTGCTGTACTTGCTGATGTGTGCATCGGTGGTGAAGGGAGTGAATGTTTGTGGATGGGGTGCCAATCAAGTGGGCTGCTTTGTCCTTGATGGTGTCAAGCTGCTTGATTGTTGTTGGAGCTGCACTCATCCAGGCAAGTGGAGAGTATTCCATCACACTCCTGACTTGTACCTTGTAGAAGGTGGACAGGTTTTGGAGAATCAGGGGGTGAGTTATTTGCCAGAGAATTCCCAGTCTCTGACCTGCTCTTGCAGCCACAGTATTTGTATGGCTAGTCCAGTTCAGTTTCTGGTCAATGGTAATCCCCAGGATGTTGATAGTGGAGGATTCAGCAATGGTAATACCATTGAATATCATGGGGACATGGTTAGATTCTCTCTTGCTGGAGATGGTCATTGTCTGGCATTTGTGTGGTGCATATGTTACTTGCCACTTATCAGCCCAAAGCTGAACATTGTCCAGAACTTGCTGCATATGGACAGAGACTGATTCAGTATCTGAGGAGTCACGAATGATATTGAACATTGTGCAGTCAGCAGCAAACATCCTCACTTCTAACCTTATGGAGGGAAGTTCATTGATGAAGCAGCTGAAGATGGTTGGGGCCTAGGACACTAGTTTGAGGAACTCCTCCAGCAATGTCCTGGGACTGAGATGGTTGACCTCCAACAGCCACAACCATCTTCTTCCTTAAACCCTTCTTCCTACCCACTCATACAATTCAGCCCAAGGTTGTCCAAATACAAGATTGTGAAAATGACTCAAATCGACAGAAGGAACCACATTAAGTGAAAGGAAATTGCCAATGCCGCATGTGTTGAATTAATTGTGTGAAGTAAATGGCCCCATAACATAGACTCTAAAAGCCAACACTATGAGAGTTACTAAAGATTTTTACTAGAAAAAAACAGAACTGGGTTACCCAACATAACTATGTACAAATCAAGGAGGTTCTTCCCTCTTTTGCAGCAATCATTCCA
The DNA here is from genome assembly GCF_017639515.1 of Carcharodon carcharias. NCBI lineage: Eukaryota > Metazoa > Chordata > Chondrichthyes > Lamniformes > Lamnidae > Carcharodon > Carcharodon carcharias. The sequence continues at coordinate 28,186,232 of NC_054481.1, read as the reverse complement.
AATCCTGAATTGTTTATACAGTTTGGAATATATAATCTGTCCGTTAACACATCAAGAAACACAGATTTTAATGAAAATCTAGATCAGGAGCTAGCGAATGTCAAATGTCAGAGACAAGAGAGTTTTCACTGTTTATGTTGAACTGAAGTTGACGAGGAGGTTTTCTATCTCAGTGCTGAATAGATTTATGCCATGGAATAGCAGCTGGATATCAATGGGTAGTCAATGAAGTTGTACGGTTTGCAGAAGTCTGCTGACATTCCACAGCCAACGTTCACCATCAATTGCAACTGAAGTTTCTAAGCAACCTGAGGCAACCAGGCAGAGAAAACACATGTTTGAGGCTTAGTCCAGCACCTGTCTGGTTGACTGAGTATTAAAGCCATCAATGTGCCTATAATATGAAAGGAGCTCTACACTGATCAGGATGCAAATCACAGGTGTGGAAGACAGAATTATAAAATGCTCACCATTTGCCCTTCTTTCTCAGTGAAGGAAGGCACTCGGCAATATTTTAGCCTAAAACTAAGTATGTGTCACTAGTGAGATTGTTTAAATCTTACATCTTACATCTTAAATTATCTTTAAAATAATTGGCAAAGAAAACCAGAGGGGAGATGAGCAGAAATTTGTTTACACAGTGAGTTATGATTTGAAATGTTTTGCCTGAAAGGTGAAAGGAAGAAGATCCAATAGTAACTTTCAAAAAAAGAACTGGTTATATACTTGAAAAGGAAAATAATTCAGGGTTATGGGGAAAGGAAAGGGCAGTGGAAGTAATTGGCTTACTCTTTCCAAGGGCTGGCACAAGCACAATGAGCTAAATGGTCTCTGTGCTGTATTATTTTGTGATTAAAATGTACAATGAAAACATCTTTTTGAATCATTTGGGCCATCGTCCAAGTTTTCCCCTCAAAAGATTCAAAAGGGATCTAATTTTGGGTGTAGGGGAGGGGATTAATACCTCCTATGGGACCCAGGGTTTACTGAATACCATGTACAGTATCTCAAAGTGTAAGCATGCAACTCATGAGATGTGAAAATCCCAGATGTCTCTAACACAAATGGACAAGCAGGTGTTTGTAATTCTGCTCAGTCTGTGTGAAGCATTTTTTCAGAGCCTGCAGACAGTCAGGCACAGGATCAAACTTAAACGGATAGCTACTACAAGATGCCCCTCTGGTCCTCTTCACTGATTTGCTACAGTTGGTGCAATGATACTGAAGGCTTTTGTTCAATTCTTCAGGCTGTGTTGCAGCATTCGTATCAGTTTAAATATGAAGACTTGTGCCCATTCCAGCAGACTGAGCTACAGCTCTTCAGAATTTGTGTTGAAAACTTTGGTTGGACATATTCCTGGAAGTTTCATCACATGATCTCTCACCTCTCCAATATATTTATAACTAATGAAAGAAAGTGTACCAAGAAAACCAAAAATAAAACACTAACACCCCTTTGATTTTTCTCCCAGGTTTGCTTGCAACAATATGTGGGAGATTAATCTTTAATTCTTGGACAATCTAGGAGGACTGGCAACCTAATACAGCAGTTAGGGTGATTTTGTACATTGCAGGCCACAGCCTGGAGCTGTGGAATCTGCTCTGTACATACGGTGAACCTATATCGATGCAAAAATTAACCACTCAAAAGCCAAATGAAAGTAGCTATTATGACTTTCATTCCTATTGATTATCCCTCCCTGGCTATGAGCCTCACAATGGGGCAAACACCCGGGGTAACTCTCAGTTTAGAAGCAGCAGGCCTCCAGTAGCAGCACTGCAGGGTAAGTAAAGCTGGAACACTGACAGCTATCAAAACTGCATGCTTAAAGAGAAATCACTTTATTTCAAGCTCATAACATTGCACTGATGATGAAAAAAGGTCATGCCATCTAAAACACACAAGCAACCTCTGCAGGCAGACATCGGATAGGAGTCTGTGGTTCCAAGGAGAGCAAGAGAGTCTTGTGATAACATACATCCCATTTCCATCACCTCTTTCAATTACAGTCAAAAGTCCAACATATTCCTTTTGGAATTCAGGCCACAAAAGACATCAGCTTATCTGGGGGTTCTCTCTCAGACTGTACAGTATTTCCTCACAAGCACAAGTCTTTTTCAGTTCCAGATATCAATGTATGGCTCTTTGCTACATTGTCATCCATAGACATTTCTCATACAGCAGTTATCTATCTTACATGTTGCATCATTTAGTCACATATGCCTGTCCAGATGTTATCCAACCAAAATGTTTCTCTTACAGCTCCATGAAGTAATTTACAGTGGACTTTTTCTGACCAAGCTTGAAAGCTATTGGAAGCCAAGGCTTTGACTGAGTGTTACCATCACACACCGAACAGATTGTTTTTAGTTTCTTGTTGAGTAATACTGACACATGATTCATTGGGGAGGCACTGGCATAGTGGTATTATCACTGAATTAGTAATCCAGAGACCCAGGGTAATGCTCTGGAGACCCAGGTTTGAATCCCACCATGGCAGTGGTGAAATCTGAATTCAATTTTTTAAAAAATCTGTAATTACAAGTCTAATGATGACCATGAAACCATTGTTGATTTTTGTAAAAACCCATCTGGTTCACTAATGTCCTTTAGGGAAGGAAATCTGCCGTCCTTACCTGGTACGGCCTACATGTGATTCTTAAATGCCCTCTGAAATGGCCTAGCAAGCCACTCAGTTCTCAAAGGCAATTAGGGATGGACAATAAATGCTGACTTAGCCAGCGACGCCCCATCCCATGAATGAATAAAAAAAGCACCATACATTTCTATCCAAGATTCCATGTCCCATTTTTATTATGTTTCTAGGATCTGGTCATGTTGCTGGCATTGCCCATTCACTATGTTTACACCAAGAGCCAATTTTTCATCATTGGAACACAAGCAGCCGCTCAAAAGGAGCATCCGCAACTTGACATACTGGTCTCAAACCTTCTCAGACAGTGCTGAAAAGCTTGAGCAGTAAACAAAAACTTGCATTTATTTAGTGCCTTTCACAACCACAACCAATCAATGACATTTTATTTTGAAAGTGTAGTCATAGTTATAATGAAGTAAAGTGGTGTGAACACTGCCTGGTTGGGACTATTGGTGACAGTGATTGAGGGGTGTTACCATGAGAGGCCTTGTGATGGAATGGGCCATTCTAGAGGCAGGACTGGAGCAAATAGGGTGGGAGGCAGCCTTCTAAAGTTTGCCTGAACTAAGCACATCCAAAATATTAACAAAGTACAACAACAGCTGATGTTTGAAATGACAACAATACTTAAACACTCTGCAAATACTGCTTCACTAACTCTACAGTTCACACTGATCAATAGAATTTGTAACACAAGCAGAAGCTGACTGGAGGAAAGGGAAAAGGAGAATAAAACAAGAGAGGGAAAACAAGAGGATGAACTCATGTGCACCCTCATTTGAGATTTTCAAAATCACAGCCACATGTGGAATTTGCTACCAAATGGCAATTGAGGTGAATAGCATAGGCTTAAGAGGAAGCTAGGTAAGTGTAGGAGGGAGAAAGGGATAGAGAGTTATGCTGATGGGGTAAGAAGTAGGGTGGGAGGAGGCTCATGTGAAGCATAAACACTAACATGGACCAGTAGGGTTACTAGGCAGCCAAGTGGTAAGAAAGGCTTATATTTATATGGTACCTTGCATGGCCCCAGGATATCTAAAAGCACCCAACAGGCAATGAAGTATTTCTGAAGTGTAATCACCGTTTTAATACAGAAAATGGTTTCTTACTGCGCTGTAAATTCTATGTAATTCCATGTAAGGTGAGCTGCTACAGCTGTTATCAGTCTCTATTATTGTCCCTCATCTTAATCAAATTATATTCTGAATGTTCACACAGCTGGGTCCTACTGTTCTCCATGGCTGTACAAGTCTGTCTACTGCAATCAGCAAACAGTAATGTAATTATCATCCTACTACATAAATCAATGTTCTGTGGATCTTGCTGCAGAATCCATATTAGCAAAGCGCAATGTGCATAAACATTATTTTTTCCTCTACATACCCTGTTGCAGAACATATGCACTTTATTTATCGATCCCTCATTATTTATTACATTAATGGCCTTAGTTGTTATAAATACAAACTGTTGTTGTTATAAACAGAGCTTCTTAGTATCTGTATTGGCAACAAACACCAAAGGAATCAAATACGACTGCGAGGCGATTGGGCTGATTAGACACAAAAAGCCAAGTTAATAACAAAATGAAAAATGTCTCGATGTAAAAACAAATCTCAGAATCCAGCATCAGGCTGCAAGTAGTACTCATCTGCAAGTATTAATAACCAAGAGTTTTATTAAGCCTGCAGTTATTTTGTTTTGAAAATCTCCCAAGTAACAACTTTGCTGCTGATTTATGGCTAGGCAGTATCCAACCTACTTTCCCTAAAACTAGAATACCAGAAATAAAATGAGAATCACTCTCATTTCATTACAAGGTATAAAAAAAATAGAAAACAAAAAAAAACCCACAGTCACTCTGTAACTGGAATTACAACCATACTGCTCTACTGTGGTTTTGATACCCAGATGACCCTAAACTGTGTTAGGCCATGGATAACATGTTCTTACATAGTTTTTTTTTCCTTTTCAGGTGGTTGGTTGCAAACAAAACCTGCCATCATTTGAAAAGAGCGGGCTGGCACCAGGGTTCTAAAGTTGCTTTTTTTTTTGGTGGTAGGAATGACAGATAATTTTGTCAGTAGCTAACCCTGTGCATGTTCCTTGCTGTAACTCCACATTAAGTGTCGGTTAAGGGATTTGGTTGGTTTACCTAGCTGTTAGCTCCCAGATTGCTGGTGACAGCCAAGCAACTCTTAGTTACCTGTAGGCGTATTCTGTGCTTCTCACTGGTTTTGCATTCGGCACTTCACTTTTAGTGAATTTTAAAACTTGGTCTGTTTCGTCTTGCTTATCAGTGGTTAACTCTGCATGATTTCACTGCTATTCTCGTGATCTCCACAAGTATTGCCCGCTTTGGGGAAGATTCACTTCCCTTTCTCTTTTGTTTATGGGTGTGCCCCTAACCTGTTCCAAGTCCCCTGGAATACTTTTGCCCCCAAGTGGATGTTCAGCTCCTGCTGTACTCTCTTGTGGCTCTTCAACTGAATGGGGTATCACCCTCACTCTTTCTTGGTCTATTTGGGAATTTCCTTGGCCCTCATTTAAACCTGCCATAAAGGTTTCAGCTAAACAGATCACTGGCTCTCTTCCTTCATCCTTTTTAACCTTTACAGGCCATCATGGACCTGTTTTTCTGCTGCTGGCCTGGCTTTGGCCCTTTTAAATTCAAATGGTCGTTCCTTAGCTACTGCAACTCTCTCAGATTCTATCCTGACATGTTTTACTTCTACGGGCCTAGCCTTGGCCTTTTTAAGTCCCAGTATATGGGACAATCAAACACTAACCATGAGAGTATCCAAAGGGGAGTCGGAACCATGTGTAATTGGAAGAGGAGTTCAACAATGATGTGATTTATCACCAGTACTCTTCAATGTCTGCACAGAAGCAATGGTCAAAGAAGCGTCTGAAGACACAGAATCTGGAGTTAAGATTGGGGGCCGAATGATAACATTAGTTAGATTTGCAGATGGCAAAGCACTTGCAATCCTCCTGTGCACGCCATAAGAACTAGTGGATAACTAGTAACAGCAGGCATGAACTTTGGAAAATAAACATTGGCAAAACCACAGTGATACATTTTTCAAAATCACCAAGAAATATTCATATAATCATAAAAGGAAAAGAACGAGAACAGCAGCAAGAATTCAAGTATTTAGGAAACATATTAACTGTAGGTGGAAGGTTGCAACAAAGAAACAAGTACAAGGATAGGATGTGTTTAGTAAGGGACAATGCTAACCAGAAAGCTGAATAAACAACTCAAGAAGTGACTGGTAAAGAGCTTGATTTGTAGTATTTTGAATGGATGTGAGATTTGGAAAGAGGAGACCAATTGCTAAACTTGAAATGTGGGTTGGGAGGACAATGGAAAGGATCAGCTGAACAGAAAAACTAACCAATAGTAAAGTGTTGAGGAGAGTGAATGAACAAAGAAATTTGCTGGACATAGGGTGGAATGTTACAGTAGTGGAATTTTAGATTCCCGCCAAAATCAGTGGCATTTACAATGGCTCACCACATTTTACGGCCCCGTCCCTGCTGCGACGGGGCCTTAAAATTCCAGCTATAATTACAAAGGGAGAGGGACTGGGCAGGGCACATCTCAAGAGGAAACAGACTAGTGAGAGACGTTATGGAGGGATGATTTCAAGGAAAGAGAGGAAGAAAGGGAAAATCAATGCAGGATGGCTTGAAAATTGAAAGAAGTTATTGGCAAATGAAAAGACAGGCACATGACAGAGAGACATGGAAAGACTGCTACAAGCCAAGCACCTGCCTTCGGACAGAGCACACATGATGATGACAGGTTACCTACAACATAAGTTACAGCTGTAAGATATGGTCCATTTGATGTCAATTTGGACAGAAAATGAATGCCTATGTTTGATGGTTTACATATATGTTTGAGTGTTTGACAGCTGATGTGTTCTGCTGTGATGCCCATGCAAATACCATAGAAAGGAGGTGATACCCTTTAGACTTATAGCTGCGCTGAGAACAGAGACTCTAGTTCACACCTTGACAAATAGGTGACATGGGAAAACACTGTACAAAGAAGGAATCCAGTGACAGAAACTTTGGGGCCATCCTACCCAGCTCAGTAACCATCACTGTCTGCAGGTATTATCCTGAAAGAAGTAAATGCATGCATCATGTGAAGCAGCTGAACCCTTATGTCACATTTTCATGGCTACAGAGACCAAGGCTGCTGTATACTTACTGTTTGATCGTGCCAAGCATCTTTTCCACATACACAACAAGTGGAAACAAATGCGTGACTGGACACTCAGCAGGACAGTCAACCTCTGTGGAGAGAACAGGGGACTCCACGTTTCAGGTGTGGACTCTTCAAAGTCGATCCAACTGTGCAGAAACCAATCGGCAACATAAAGCAAACTTCTGCAGCAGAAGGCATCACAGCAGCATGGAACTTCTCCAATATTAATACACAGTGAGTGCCTCAAGCATTACTGAATGAGGAAAAGCAATCATAAAGTAACTGCTCCTGGTCACTATTTAGTGAAAAGTTGTGTGTAAAACAAGATGTTTACTTTAGTCCCCGTGTGCAACAAAGAACACCGTTGAATTATAGCCCGAAACAGAGCTCCAGCTAGTCCATTTATGGGTCACCTCCTTATGGACTAGATGAGCTAAAACAATGAGTGGAGAAGTGCGAAAAAAGGGTCAAAGATGACAGTCAATTTCCATTTGTATCTTCAATTCTGTTAGACTATAAAGTGATACATTCAGCTCATGTGCATTAAACAATTTCACCATTAAATGTAAATCCCCCTATACCAAATGGACCAAATCATTGACAGCAAGTGTGTTTGATGGCTGAACTAAAGTCTGGATATCACCAAATCACAATTACAAAGGACACTGCCCACACACTGCATTTATGACTGGCAGTAACTGTATGATCTCAGTGTTGCTCTGGATCTAACATAAGTAGCTGCAATATTCTGGACTTCAGAACCTTGGTTAAAACTTTACTTAAACAAATAATAATAAGAACAGCAGTTCCTTAAACAGAACACAATATGTATCAGCAGTCTTAAAGTCTTAACAAAATATACTTTATACTAAAGTGGAAACCTTAGCCTGATGTACAATAGTAAACCCATTGCAAACAACAGAAAACAGTGCCAAAGTTTATAAAGCCTTGTTTTGAAGTCCTGCTGCAAAGTTTGGAGCAATCGCTGTCAGCTTGGTTCAGCTGATAACCCTTGCACATTAGGATCAATGCTGTATTAAAGGAGCACGACATTGTCAGAGAAACCGTCTTTCAAATTAACATTAAACCAACCCCCATCTACTTTTACAGGAAAACATAAGAGATGAGCCGGCACTATTCAAAGAGGAACAAGATGTTCACCCAGTACTTTGACCAACCTCCCTTTTCAAACACTATCAGCAAAAAAAGATTCACTGGTCATTCAACTCTTATGCTGTTTTACGGGATTGTGCTGTGTGCAAAAACTCCCTCGTTTGCCTACAACATTGGGTATTAATAAGTTGTAATACCACTGGGATGCAACAGACACTATATAAAGGCAAGTCTCTCTTCAAAGCAAAATACCGCAGACATTGCAAATCTGAAGTAAGCACAAAAAAAGGCTGGAAAACCTCAGCAGGTCAGGCAGCATCTGTAGGAGAGAAACAGAGCATTTCAGGTCAATGACCCTTTATCAGAACTGAAGAACAATAAGAATGTCAAAAATTCTTCTTTGATATTTCTATCTTTCTTCTGTTCTGATGAAAGGTCATTGACCTGAAAAGTTAACTTTTGTTTCTCTCCACAGATGCTGCCTAACAAACTGTCTCTATCTTGTTTGGACATTGCAGGTTTGCAGTTGTTGGGCAGTTGGCATATAAGGGATATAAGGGGAAAATTTGGCACAAAGGGAAACACAGACAACTTGGAACTAGAAGGGATTCCCTAATGTAAACAGCTGATAGAAATGTTTATCTTTGCTGGCTTGTACATTCACATTGGTAGCTGATTTTCACCACTCTCTACTCTCCTGAAGTTCTACCCTTATTGGCCATGGCTTCCACTGGTATCAGTGGCCTTCTCACTCTTCATGCGCAAGTCCTGCGAATATTGACAGGCCCATTCCTGTCCTCGCAAACTTATTACAATGAATTTGGGAGCCTGGCTGATTTCTCCCCTCTCTTTAGCTCAGGAATGCTCAGGGTGACTGCAGTATCCAACTCTGGCCCTGGCTGAGATCAACAAAACCTGCTGGTATACAAGACAGTCACTGCAAATTCCCATGAGGGCAATGGAGCAGAAGCAATCCATGTTTCAGTGCAGATTATATTATGGACCTAACCCTGAAATCAACATCACTGCCAGTGAGAATTCCCAGTGCCGATCTAGAGTGTGAAGTACATTCTGGTAAAATGTCTCCTTGCAACATGCAGCATTTAATTAAATACTTCAAATACCTAACCCAATGTAGTTATTGGTCATGTATGACCTACAGAATGCACATTAGGTCATTCTACTGTGATGGGTATCACAACCAGTTCCCCATCTGCTGCCTGAATGAGATGAGGTAATGCAACAGAGATTGAGGAATCAAACATAAAACGATTTTGGTTTTTGTCGCTCATACCACACCACAAAGTGCATTTAAACAAAGGAAACTGAAGAGAGGGCACTTTAAACAAGTCACATTTCATGTGACATTTTAAGTGGCTTCTGCGTGTTGTATAGAACCAACAGTTTGAGTCCTTCAGCAGATTAGTAAACCAGGTGTGGGCATTATATTCAAACTGGGGGAGTAATAATGAAACAGTGGGTCATTCATGTCAGATCCAACAGTATTTTATTATTTTCTCTTCTGCTCACCCTTGGTTTTCCCATATCATACCCAGGATTGAGCAGGTGAACTGGTCTATGCCTATACTGCTCAATAATCAGCTGTCAAAAAGTGAGCATCCCAGGCTAATTTCTGCACATTACAGAAATAATCCAGCTGTGCTCAGGGCCTCTCCAAAACCGAGATAAGTAACTCGCACAGAGGAAAACCAAAGATGGAAACCAGTGCCGAGCCTGTTTTTAATGTCTAATGCAAGGCATCTCCTTACCCAACACATCCTCTCACATCATTATTCAGGATTGAGTCAAACAATGTCCAGACTATTTCCAAATCAGCCTTCCCCAAGAGCTTTTAAAAAACAAAATTGAATAAATCTTTCATCAATTGTGTGATCCAAAGCTTTAAATCATTTATGCTCTTTCACAACCTGTGAACAGCAATGGTCATATTTCACTTCCTGTTTCAGTTATAGACTTAATAACTAACATTAGCAATATCTGTGAAGTCTCACATTTTGTATTATACAGGGAATCAAAGGCAGACTTCCAATTATTTCTTTTGATCAATAATAGATAACATTTTCTAAATTATTAATTCTTAGCTAAATTTCTAAGGGAAACAGTAATAATATTACAGCATAACTGCTTTGATGTTTACTTTTCTTCTTCTTCTTTGGCAGTCCATCGGGATCAACAACAACAACTTGCTTCCACTTCAATTTGGTGGGTTCTGAATGGCTGATAAGTCCAAAGAGTGATCTGCAGATTCTGCCACAGGCAGGTCAAGTGATGCTCAAAGGGTTGGGTAGATGGGTTGTTTGCAGATTTAGGCGCTCCTTCCGATGCCTCTGCACGTCGATGTGTTCGGTGTCTTCCTGAATGAGCCTTGTCCATTTTGGTCAAGCACAAGACAGGAACTCTCATGAGTCAGCAGGACTCTCATGAGGTGACGGGTATGTTTAACCTCTTCAGGGATCCTTTGAAGACATCCCTAAAGTATTTCCGCTGTCCTCCTGCGAGTCTACTGCAGAGGTCAAGTTCAAAGTAGAATAATTGCTTCCGGAGTACAGTGTCAGGTATATGAATGACATGTCCCACCCTGTAGAGCTACTTTTGAGTGATTAGTGCCTTGACACTGGGCAGGTTGGCTTGAGAAAAGGCCCTTTCTTGCCACCAGATTTGGAGGATTTTGTGAAGACATCGCTGGTATTACTTCTGCAGTCTTTTGGGGTGCCTGCTGTAGGTCATCCAAATCTCTGAAGCACATGGAGTGTGGGGATCACTACTGCCCAGTAAACCATGACCTTAGTCTTGGGTTTTGAGATCCTGGTCCTCAAATACGCTTTTCCTCAGTCAGCCAAATGCTGAGCTGGCACATTGAAGGTAATGATGAATTTCATATTTGTCTGACTTTGTCAAGAGGCATGGGAGAGGAGCAGTGCAGCCATTAACAGCGAGAAAATGCAAGAGGAGTAGTGGGGCCATTAACAGCGAGAGAGTGCAAGAAGAGCAGTTCCATTAAAAGCCAGAGAGCGAGTGGAGTGGGGCCCATTAACAGTGAGAGAGAGTGAGAAGAGCGGGGCCATTAACAGTGAGAGGAATTTGAAAACAGCGCAAGAGAAGAGAGAATTAATCAAAATGTGAGGTCACAGGGAAACAGGTAAGTGATTGGGCAGTGAGTATTTTGCTCCTTTATCTTTCAAAAGGTTGTAATTTATTAACAATTGCAAGGTTTTATTGTAGTACTAAGGTCTACTAGCAGTATTAATGGTTATTGGGAGTAATAGGGCTTATAATTTATAAATTAGTTAAGGAAAGGTAATTTAGATCACAATATAGATGATAGCATAGGCGGTGCGTTACAACTGCAGAATGTGAGAGCTCTGGGCACCAGTGTGATCCAGGGCAAACATGTCTGCAGTAAGTGTCTGTGGCTTGAGGAGCTTCAGCTCAGAGTCATTGAGGTGGAGGCCAAGGTGCAGACACTGTGATGCATCAGGGAGGGGGAAAGTTACCTGGATACTTTATTTCAGGAGGTGGTCACATCCCTTAGGGTAAGCAGAACATTAGAGTTGGTCAACGGTCAGGGACAGGAGAGTATGACTGCAGGTCAGGCACGTATGGGATGCCAGCATGTAGTAATGGAGGAGCCTCAGCCCCTGACTTTGTCCAACAGTTACGAGGTGCTTGCTACCTGTGTGGATGAGAAGGATGATTGCAAGTTGGATGAGCAGACCACTTATGGCACCATGGTGAAGAATGCCATTCAAGTGGGTGGAGCAAAGAGGAACGCGGTAGCAATAGCAGACAGTAGTCAGGCGGAGTGGGGTGGTAGATACGGTTCTCTGCAGCCATGACAAGGTTGTGTTGCCTGCCTGTTCCAGTGTTAAGGATATCTCCTCGTGGCTGGAGAGGAACTAAGAGTGGGAGAGGGAGGATCCAGTTATCGTGGTCCATGTGGGAACCAACAACATAGCAGAACATCATTCCTGGTTCTACCTGAGAGAATTTGAGGAGTTAGGGTCCAAATTATAACACAGAACATTAATGGTAATCAATCTGGATTGTTACCTGAGCGACATGCCAATTGGCATAGGGTTAAACAGATTAGAGAATTAAACACGTGGCTCAAACAGTGGTGTGGGAAGGCTGGGTTTTGATTCATGGGGCACTGACATCAGTACTCAGGGGAGAGTGAGCTATTCCTTTGGGATGCACTCCACTTGAAACAGGCTGGGGCCAGTGCCCTGGCCAATTGTATAACTAGGGCTGTGAACATGGCTTTAAACTAATGCGGGGAGGGGGTACAGGGAAGGTTCAAGTGAAGGGAGACTTAAAAATCCAAAGAGAAAGGTCGAGGTATCAGAACAGTATAGTGATGTGGGTAAGACACGCAGAGTGGGACAGGAAGCGACAGAGTTTAACAAAAAATGTACATCAGCAAATAAGGTCAGAGAATAGAAGTAAAAATATGAAATTAAAGGTTCTTTATCAGAATTCACAAAGCATCTGCAGTAATTTAGACGAATTAGTGGCACAAATAAAGGTAAATGATTTAGATCTAATCGCCATTACAAAAACATGGTTACAAGGTGATAAAGATTAGGAAATAAACATTTCAGGATATGCAATATTTGGGAAAGTCAGGGAGGATGGCAAAGGAGGTCAGGTAGCCCTGATAGTAAAGGATGTCATAAGGACTTAGTGAGAAAGGACCTGGCCTCTGTAGATCATGGAGTATAATAAGTATGGGTGCAAATTAGGGATAGCAAGAGTCAACACTGGTGGGAGTAGTTATAACATTGGGCAGAGCATTAAACAAGAAATTATTGGAGCCTGTAACAAAGGAAACGTAATAATTGCAGGGGACTTTAATCTTCATATTGACTGGGATAATCAAATTGGGAAGAATGGTCTAGATGATGAGTTTTGTAGAATATTTTCGTGACAGTTTGTCGTGGAAGTGACTAGGTATAAAGCTATCTTAGATCTAGTGTTGTGTAATGAAGCAGGGTTAATTAGTAATGTCATAGAAGAAGATCCACTGGGAGATGGTGACCATAATACCATTCAATTGCTTGTTAAGTTTGAAAATGAAATATTCCAATTGCAAATAAAAATCTTAAACTTCAACAAAGCCAATTACATTGGTAAGAGGAGGGAACTGGCTAAGGTTAACTGGGTAAATAGATTAAAAGGTATGGAGGAAAATGAATATTAGGAAATATTTAAAGAATCAATTCAAATTGTTCAACAAAAATACATTCCTTTGAAGAACAAAAACTCAGCAAGCAGGACCCATCCGTGGCTCACTCAGGAAATTAAGGATAGTATTAGATTAAAAGAAGAGACTTACAATGTTGCAAAAAATGGATCAGGGGTGTTTTAGAAACCAACAAAGGGCCACCAAAAAGTTGATAAAACAGGGAAAAATAGGTTATGATAGTAAGCCAGCCAGGAATATAGAACAGATTGTAAGAACTTTTATAAGTATATAAAAAGGAAGAGAGAAGCTAAAGTAAATGTTGGTCCTTTAGAAGCAGAGACAGGAGAAATTGTCATGGGGAACAAGGAAATGGCGGAGACATTGAACAAATATTTTGTGTCTGTTAAGTTCCATACCAGAAATAGACAATAACCTAGGGGCCAAAAAGAATGAGGAAATTAGGAAAATTAACATCAGCAGAGATTAAGTATTAAAGAAACTTAAGGGACTAAAATCTAACAAATCCCCAGGAGCTGATGGCCTACATCCTAGGGTTCCAAAACAGATAAATGCAGTGATAGTGGATGTGCTTGCTATAATTTTCCAAAATTCCTTAGATTCAGGAACAGTCCCACTAGATTGGAAGTTGGCAAATGTTACACAGCTTTTCAAGAAAGGAGGAAGAGAAAACATCAGCTACAGGCCAGTTGGCCTAAAATCAGTCGTTGGGAAAATGCTGAGATCTATTATTAAAGAAGTCTTAACAATGCACTTAGAAACACATTGTATGATTAGAACAAGTCAACATGGGTTTACTAAAGGTAAATCCTGTTTGACAAATTTATTAGAGTTTTTTGAGGAAGTAACTAGTAAGGTAGATAAAGGGGAACCATTTGATGTAGTATACCTGGACTTCCAAGAGACATTCGATAAGGTGCCACACAAAAGATTAATAGGCAAAATAAGGACTCATGGAGTTGGGGGGTAATATATCAGCATGGATAGAGGAGTGGTTAATGGATAGAAAACAGAGAGAAGGCGTAAACGGGGCTTTTTCAAGTTGGCAGGTAGTAAATAGTGGAGTGTCGCAAGGATCAGTGCTTGGGCCTCAGCTATTTACAATCTATATTAACGATTTAGATGAAGAGACAGAGAGTAATGCATCCATGTTTGCTGATGATACTAAACTAGGTGGAAAAGGTAAGCTATGGGGAAGGCACTGAAAGGCTGCAATGAGAAAAAGGCAAGTTAGGCAAGTGGGCAACAAGATGGCAGATGAAGTATAACATATGGGAGAGTGAAGTTATTCACTTTGGTTCTAAGGATAAAAAAGCAGAATATTTTTTATAAGGTGAGAAACTTCTAAGTATTGATATTCAAAGAGACTTGAGTACACTTGTACAAGGAAGGCAGAAAGTTAGCATGCAGATGCAGCAAGCAATTAGGTTGGCAAAAGGCATGTTGACCTTTATTGCAAGGGGATTAGAGTACAAGAATAAAGAAGTTTGCTACAGTTGTACATGGTTTTGATGAGACCTCATCTGGAGTATTGTATGCAGTTTTGGTTTCCGTATTTAAGAAAGAATATGCTTGCAATGGGGGCGGTACAACGAAGGTTCACTAAATTGGTCCCCATGATGAGGGGGCTGTCCTAATGATGAGAGGCTGAGTAAATTCGGCTTATATTGTCTGGAGTTTAGAAGAACGAGAGGCAATCTCATTGAAACTTACAAAATTCTGAAGCAGCTTGCTAGGGTGGATGCTGAGAGATTATTTCCGTTGGTTGGTGAATCTAAAACACAGGGCATAGTCTCAGGGTAAGGATAAGATTGTATTGAATGGTGGAGTGAGCTCGATGGACCTTGTGATCTACTCCTGCTCCTTTTTCTTATGCTCTTTTGGGGGGCTGCCAAGATATGGAAAATGTCCACATTTTCCAGGAGCTTGCCATTGATCTTAATTGAAGTGGACAAGTGTTTTGCTGACGAAGCTGGTTAGAAGAGGATCTTAGTTTTCCAGGTGTTTAGCGAAAGACCCATTTTCTCACGTGCTTCGGAGTCGTCGTCGACAATGACCTGGAGCTCAGTTTCTCAGTGAGAACACACAAGCATCATCTGCATACTGAAGCTCTATGATTTGAGGTTGAATTGGTTTTTGTTTTATTGAAGGTGGCAGGGGTTGAACAGTTTCCCATCTATTCTGTGGATTATCTCCATGCCTGTGGGTAATTTGCTGGAGGTGAGGTGCAGTATTGCAATGAGGAAAATGGAGAAGAGGGTTGGTGTGATGACACAGCCTTATTTGACCTTAGTTTTCACTGAGATAAAGTTTGTGACGGTTCCATTGGTGAGGGTCACAAAATGCATGTCATCGTTTGGGGTGGGGGGGGGATAAATTTCTGAGGACTGCCAAATTTGAGGCAGATCCTCCATCAGCCTTGGCTCAACAGAGCATAACGCTTTTATGATATCTAAAAAGGCCATATAGAGCAGTTGGTGCCAATCTTTGCATTTTTCTTGAATTTGCCGCATAGTGAAGATCATGTCTGTGATGCCTCTCGATGGGCGAAAACTGCACTGTGCCTCTGGAAGGATTGTCTCAGCTACTGGAAGGAGGCAGTAGAGGAGGATCCTTGCAATTATCTTCCTTGTGGCAGATAGCAGAGAGACTTCTCTGTAGTTACCACAATTGCACTTGTCTCCCTTCTTGAATAAATTCACGATCACAGTGACCCTGGCATCCCCCATGTGTTCTTCTTCCCAGATGGGGGATGAAATTGCGCAGCCATGCCAGGAGTTTATCTCCGCCATATTTCAGAATTTCAGCAGGGATTCCATATGCTCCAGGGTCTTCTTGTTTTTCAGCTGCTGAATGGCTTTTTCAACTTCGCTCTGGACCAGGGTGGTGCCAAGATCAAGCCAGACAGGGTATTGAGGAATGGAGTGGAGGACATTCGTGTCAGAGACAGAGTCATTGTTGAGTAGTTCTTCAGAATGTTCTCCCCGAGAGAGAATCTGATAAGGACGTCCTGTCCTTAATGAGTTCCCTTCCATGCTTGGCTCTCAGTGGGGTGGGCCCTTGAGTGCTTAGGCCCTGGATCCTCATGACAGCACTGAAGAAAACACGCATGTCATTGATATCCACGAGTTATTGGGTCTCCTGCGTTCTTTCTACCCACCATTTGTTCTTTATGCCACAAGTTTCATGCTGTACCGCTGCCATCAGCCACCTACTGCTGCTTTTCTCTTGAGCCAAGGTAGAATTTCTAGTCAATGAAAGCTCTGCGCTTATGCTCGATTAGGTCCTGTATCTCTTGGTCATTTTCGTCAAACCAGGCATGATATTTCCTGGTAGAAAAAGACCAAGGACCTTTTCACAGGTGCTTGTTTTGGTGGACTTTAAGGTTGACCAGGCACTATGGGCATACAAGCTTCGGGTGGCCTGTGTTTGAGACGTTGGCAGTGTGACACTGACTGAGAAGGGCCATTTTGGTGGGATCTTTGAGATCTTTGAGTTAATTTTCTTGCAGCATTGATTCTGTTGCCATCACTGTTTAGGGGCCAGGCTGATGGAGATGGTAGATCAGATAAGGCGGTGATCAGTCCAGCAGTCATCAGTACCTGTCATGGCGTGGGTAATGCAGTCCCTTGATGTTTACTATGGCTGCCCTCTCTCTTTGGCATACTGAATGGATTATGCGATGGTTACCCATGCAACAGTCAAACCAACAAATGATCAGTAAAGATGCACAGCCGAGGATATTAGAGCTGCACAAATCCTCGGGGGTGAGGAGGAGAACAGCAGGAAATTCTACCTATTCACATTGCAATTCCGACACTGTAGAACAACACGTAATTATAACTTCATCTTTATCATGTCACATCAATCAGAGTGCCACCCACGCCAGAAAATATCACTGGCATGCAAATTAAATACACCAGCTGGAATTCAGTGTCTGTTAATAAGCAGTAATCTTAAATGGAGGTTAGGATAATGCAACTCCACTGTCCCTTTGAACTCATGAATGGAGGTCAATGCTACCAACATAGCTCATCAGCAAGAAAAGCTGAAGTGTCAACCATGGGTTAGTGGGTAGCATTCTCACCTCTGAGCCAAAAAGTTGTGGGTTCAAGTCCCACTCCAGAGATTTGAGCCCATAATCCAGGCCGACAATTCCAGTGAAGTACTGAGGAAACCAAGGTGTCATATGTTTGCCCTCTCAGATGGATGTAAAAAAAATCCCACGGCATATTTCATAAGAACAGCAGAGGAATTTTGCCGGGTGCCCTGGGCCAATATTTATTCCTCAATCAACATCACTAAAACAGATAATTTCGTAATTGTCCATTGCTGCTGTGGGATCTCTGTGTAAAATAAATTTCTTCTAGCATTACAACACTGATTGCATTTCAGAAGTGTTTCATTGGCTGCAAAGCGCTTTGGGACATTCTGAGGTCATGAAAGGGACTATATAAGTGCAAGTTTTTCTTTTATATTTCATCAGTAAAATCTTAGAGAAAGCAACAACCCTATTCAGCTAACCCTCACAATGGAAGTGTTAATGCAATTTCTAGCCCTCTGCTCCACCCTCAGAGTCATAAATGTAACCTGTAAAGAGTTGTAACATTGCTTCATGGATTGCTCAGATCTGATTATGTAATTAAATATTCCAGATATAAACAATAGGAAAACAACCCACAATGGTTGTTATGGGGAGGGGTGACAAGGCAAGGGATTACACTATGAATAGTTGGACATTGGAAAGTACTGAAGATCAGAGGAACCTTGGTGTGCATAACCATAGATCCCTGAAGGTAGCAGGGCAAGTAGATAAGGTGGTTAAGAAGGCATATGGGATACTTGCCTTTATTAGCTGAGGCACAGAATACAAGAGCAGGGAGGTTATGCTGGAACTGTATAAAACGCTGGTTAGGCCACAACAGGAGAACTGTGTGCTGTAGACATCTATGAGTCTAACTACAGGGCTTGGAAACAGGAAACCAAAATGTTGGAATTGCTAATAATAACCATCATAGTAAAACATCAAGCACTGTTGAACTGTAATTCTTTATAACTGACAGCTTGAATTCAAGCCACAACTGAAGCTATGCATGGTAAAAAAAATGCAAACCTCTCCATTTCATTCAACAATGTTGTGATAATCTACAGTCACCACAGCCTCAGGCAACAATGACACAGGATCACAGTTTGGAGTCAGTTTACTACTTCACTATTGTGATCACAGTTAGTTGGCCCCCATGGCTACTTGCTGACAAGCAGCACATTGCACAATATTCCACTAAGGTAGCTGGTCACCTAACATAGGGACAGAAAAGGGTGCACTAAATTATCTCTCGTGCATTCATTCTTGTATTTAGCAACAGAGATGGTAAAAATGAGCAGTTCCTCTTTACACTGGCACAAGACACCCTAATGAACAGATGCAGTCACAGCTGAGATCCCCTGGGTTGGAGGTGTTTTATCGTGAGAGCTTTTGTAATATGCAGGAAGTCTCTGCCAACATTGACAAACATCACAGCCAAAATAAGTCCAGATTGCCAGCACAATCAAGTGTCAGCTTCAAACCAAACTGAAGAGAGTTGTACAACAATCCAAATCATAGGCACTCCATCAATCTTGTAGCATCCCGAACACTGGCCCCTATTTTTCAAGGTAACTTCAGGGTCCTTTTTTTCATAAAATTGCATGAATTTGTTTCAATATAGTCATGCAGGTTGTAAGAAGTCAATTCTAAATCCTAGGATTTGATAGGAAGCATCATCTAGAAGAACAGAGTTTGAGATAATGAAACTATTATTTACAAGCAGGCTCTGCGATCTCCCACAAGGCAGAGGAAATGAGTCAGTATGTTCAGACGTAATTTCTTTTGACTTAGCAACAAGGAGAGAAAAATAAGGCAACTTATCACAGAATAATGCAGGAACACTTATCATATTTACCAGCTCTCATTTACAACTGCCTCTTACCTCCACACATATTCTGCCTTTAGTTGAAGAGATTACTAACTGTAAACAACATTTTTGGCATTTGATTAATCAGTTTCTCCAGAACATTTACATGTTCCTATTTTGGCGACATGGCATCACACACCTGATCCTGATCATACGAATAAACAGGAGATCTATTCATTATACCTATGCCACTATGTTAACAGGAACGGTCTCCAACAAATTGTTTTTAAGATTTTCTCCACTGTGATTCTGCTGACATCTTCCTTCCAAGAATGACCAAGATTCTGGCAGTATCCATAGGAGGAACCAGCATTGTATGTCCAAGAAAAACTTAAGGAGTTTAACATTCAGACTGCCAACATATC
Source organism: Carcharodon carcharias (assembly GCF_017639515.1). NCBI lineage: Eukaryota > Metazoa > Chordata > Chondrichthyes > Lamniformes > Lamnidae > Carcharodon > Carcharodon carcharias. The sequence continues at coordinate 28,166,701 of NC_054481.1, read as the reverse complement.
TAGCCAAGCATTTCTACCAGCCAACAATGGCAGCAAGATTAACAGGATGACGTTCACACATACACACAAATCTCTACAGCCACTGGCTTTAATACTGTAAAAAGCAGTAACAGTTACATTCCATAGGCACATGTTCTGTATCCCCTCTCCTGCAATAGCAATATGGAGGGAGCTTCTTGTAAATATTTGCATCCAGGCCTTGAGACCAGATGAAGGGTTAACACAGATTGATGAGGTTCAAGGGAAATGGACCAGTTATATGGATAATGTGAGGAATTATTTATGGAGCTTGTTTGGAGAAAGAAATGCATTCTTGCGGTTAGAGTAATAAGTAGAGAAATTGAACGAAGGGATGAGGTGAGAGGTGGTGAGCAAGAGGGGCGGGTGAGATATTGAGAGAATGGTGAATTAAAAAGGATAGAGAAAAAAGGATAGTGAAGAATAAAGGAGAAGGGGGAGAAAGGAAGAGAGAGAATTGTTCTTTAAAGGACTGGTAAATCAATTAGCCAAGCAGCATTGCTTCCTGACTCATGGAATAGCCTAGAATTGTCATTTTCTATCCTGTTATGATGCACAATTTGTGCTCTGCCGCAATGATTTATACCAGTGATCGATCCATTGTCCGTGTGCCTACAGCTTTAACGCAAGGGCCAAAGAGTATCACGTACTGTTCAGTAGAGTTGAAGTAATGAGAATACCCTGGTGTCTATCAAGCCATTTCTTTAATCCACTTGTTTCTTGCAAGCAAATGCTATTTAATATAAAACTATTGCAAAAATGAATCTGGGTTTTCAGCAAATGTTATTTTTTTAATTAAATAAAAGGGCAACGTGTGCAGTTATTGGCATGTAGCACAGAACATATTCACTGGATGGGAATGGATTAAGATGCTGTGCGTTTGCTAGGTTGCTTCCTCCTCACAGTAATGAATGTGCAGGCTATTACTGATTGAACAGATGCATTGCCACTAGGCTGTTCATCCCAAGCACTATTCTGTTCTGCCTGACTAATTCCTGCTACAATACTCAGGAAATCAATAGTGGGATATGATGCAACACAAACTTAATGCACAAAAGATCAAATGACAAACTGATTTGATCAAAACCAGCCTTCAGCTACAGGATTATTAACTGTGTTACTGTTTATCAGTATGCATCATGATAAATGAGGTTTGATCCAGTTCCACACTGCATCCAGGAAGCAAACAGCACCAACTAAAAGTTGTTGGATAATTTTGCCTCTTAGTATCCTATAGGGTTAATAAACAGAGAAGTGGGATACAAACTAATGTCAGGTAGATGCTTTGAGCATATTTCTTGCAACAACCATAAGAGCAAGTAATGCAGATGACTGATGACGACAACAGGCAGCTACATGTACCTCTAACTATAACCCCCATATTTCTGCTAAACTGGCCCTCTAAGAATACTGAAAGGGAGAAGGGAAAAACCCTTCTGATGGTGCATCACCAGTCCGACTGAAGAATTGTAGGAACCCATTGAGGCAATTATCTGTGTGAAGGCAACTGTTAAATACATTTTGGGTTATATCATCTTGGAAACCATGGTCTTAGCTGCAAAGCAATTCGCCCTTTGCCATTCTCCCCCCTTCTTCCCGTAACTCTGTACATTTTTTCCTTTTCAGACAAAAACAGAAAATTAGAGCAGGAGTAGGTCATTCAGCCCTCTGAGCCTGCTCCCTCGTTCAATATAAAAACAGAATTACCTGGAAAAACTCAGCAGGTCTGGCAGTATCGGCGGAGAAGAAAAGAGTTGACGTTTCGAGTCCTCATGACCCTTCGACAGAACTTGCGTTCGAGTCCAAGAAAGAGTTGAAATATAAGCTGGTTTAAGGTGTGTGTGTGGGGGGCGGAGAGATAGAGAGACAAAGAGGTGGAGGGGGGGGGGGGGTGTGGTTGTAGGGACAAACAAGCAGTGATAGAAGCAGATCATCAAAAGATGTCAACGACAATAGTACAATAGAACACATAGGTGTTAAAATTAAAGTTGGTGATATTATCTAAACGAATGTGCTAATTAAGAATGGATGGTAGGGCACTCAAGGTATAGCTCTAGTGGGGGGTTTTTTTTATTTATATAATGGAAATAGGTGGGAAAAGGAAAATCTACATAATTTATTGGAAAAAAAAGGGAAGGGGGAAACAGAAAGGGGGTGGGGATGGGGGAGGGAGCTTACGACCTAAAGTTGTTGAATTCAATATTCAGTCCGGAAGGCTGTAAAGTCCCTAGTCGGAAGATGAGGTGTTGTTCCTCCAGTTTGCGTTGGGCTTCACTGGAACAATGCAGCAAGCCAAGGACAGACATGTGGGCAAGAGAGCAGGGTGGAGTGTTGAAATGGCAAGCGACAGGGAGGTTTGGGTCATTCTTGCGGACAGACCGCAGGAGTTTTTCCAGGTAATTCTGTTTTTGTTTTGGATTTCCAGCATCCGCAGTTTTTTTGTTTTTACCATCGTTCAATATCATGGCTGATCCTCTATCTCAACGCCATACTCCTGCACTCTCCCCATACCTCTTGACGTCTTTAGAGTCCAGAAATCTATCTATTTCCTTCTTAAATATATTCAGTGACTTGACCTCCACTGCCTTCTGTGGTAGAAAATTCCATAGATTTACCATCCTCTAATTGAAGAAGTTTCTCCTCATCTTAGTCCTAAATGGTCTACTCCTTCTGAATGCTTTGATTGAATCTGCCTCCACCACACTTTCAGGCAATGAATTCCAGACCTTAACCACTGGAATTTTCATTTTTTTTCAAACAACGTTTTTTTTTTAAAACAAAGATCCAGCTGTCTCCTCTTGATCCCTCTTTCACAAAGTCAGCAACTGATGCTAAGGTGCATCTTTAAATGGTACCAACAATCCTCTATCACCCCGCCCAAAGGTTCAGGCACATGTGAACCCTAGATGTTAAATGTCAATAAGCAATTCAACTTCACATGACATCATAGCTGGGGCCAGTCAACCAATGTCCCAATAAGTAATCAAGTTCCAGCAGCATCACTGGTTAGGAGTGGAAAATCCAGCCAAGAATCATAGAAACAGCCAATTTGACCCAACCATCCATGCTAGTGTTTATGCTCCACTTGAGGCTCCACCCATCTAAATCTAGTATTGCAACCACCTATTTCCTTCCCCCGCATGTGCTTGTCTAGTTTCCCGCTAAATGCATTTATATTATTCGCTTCAACCACTTCCTGTAGTAGCAACTTTCACATTCTCAGCACTCTTTGGGTAAAGAAGTTTCCACTGAATTCCCTATTGGATTTCTTGGTGACCATTTTATATGGGTGGTCCCTCATTATGCTCTTCCCGGCAAGAGGAAACATATCCACTCTATCAAAATCTTTCATAATTTTAAAGACTTTTATTAGGTCACCCCTCAGCCTTTTTTCAAGAGAAAAGAGGCCCAGCCTGTCAATCTTTTTGCAATATATGTATAAATGTATACCCGTACATTTCTGGTTTCATCACTGTAAATCTTCTCTGGACCATCTCCATTGACTCTATATCCTTTTTATAATATGGCAACCAGAACTGCACACAGTACTCTTAAATATGGTTTAACCAAGGTTCGATACAGATTAGAGGAGAATTATACTGTCAACCACTGCTATCCAGTTGAAAATGCTAGAAAATACTCAGCAGATCTGACAGCATCAATGGAGAGAAAAATAGAGTTAATGCTGTAGCTTTCATCAAAATTGCACCTGGGATCCCATTACCTGCCTGACTCGCAGTCACATTCTCTTGTTACAAACATACGAAACAAGAGAAGTAGGTCATTCGGCCCCTTAAGCCTGCTCTGCCATTCAATTAGATCATGGATGGTCTGTTTGTGTTTCAAGTTCTACATTCCCATCTACCCCCAATAACCTTTGATTGCCTTGCCGAACAAGAATCGCTCTACCTCTGCCTTAAAAATATTCAGTGACCACACTTCCACAGCCTTCTGAGGCAGAGAGTGCCAAAATCGCACAAACCTCAAAAAATTTCTCCTCATCTCTGTATTATAAGGGTGACACCTAACTTTAAAACAGTGCCCCCTAGTTCTGGACTCACCCACAAGAGGAAACATCCTTTCCATGTCCACCTTGTCAAGACCATTCAGGATCTTATATACTTCAATCAAGTCACCCCTCATTCTTCTAAACTCCAGCGGAAACAAGCCCAGCCTATCTAACCTATCCCCATAAGACAACCCACTCATTCCAGTTATCAATATAGTAAACCTCCTCTGAATTGCCTCAAATGCATTTGCATCCTTCCTTAAATAAGGAGACCAAAACTGCACAAAGCATTTGAGATGCGGGCTCACTAATGCCCTGTATAACTGAAGCATAACATCTTTTATGTTCAATTTCTCTCAAAATAAAGGATAGCATTCCATTAGCCTTCTTGATTACAAGCTGCATCTGCATACTAACGTTTTGTGACTCATGCACGAGAATACCTGGATCCCTCTGCGCCTCTAAATTCTGCAGTTGTTCTCCTTTTTATACTCTGCTTTTTTTATTCTTCCTGCCAAAGTGAAAAAGCTCACATTTTCCCACATTATACTCCATTTGCCAGATTTTTGTCCACTCATTCAACTTTTTATTGCCCATCCCTAATTGCCCTTGCTCAAAGGGCATTTTAAGAGTCAACCACATTGCTGTGGGTCTGGAGTCACATGTAGGCCAGACCAGGTAAGGAGCAGATTTCCTTCCCTAAAAGGACATCAATGAACCAGATGGGTTTTTACAACATTCAACAATGGTTTCATGGTCATCATCAGACTTTTAGTGACGGGTTTTTACAACAAACAACAATGGTTTCATGGTCATCATCAGACTTTTAGTGACGGGTTTTTACAACAAACAACAATGGTTTCATGGTCATCATCAGACTTTTAGCTCCAGATTTTTATTGAATTCAAATCTCACCATCTGCTGTGGTAGGATTTGAGCCCAGGTCCCCAGACTATTACCCTAGGACTCTAGAATACCAGTCCAATGACAATACCACTATGGCACAGCCCCCAATATCTATATTCATCTGCAAACTCCTTATGTCCTCTTCACAACATACCTCCCTACCTATCTTTATATCGTCTGCAAATTTAACTAACATGCCTTCGCTCCCCTCATCTAAAACATTGATGTGAATTGTAAAAAGTTGAGGGCCCAGCACAGACCCCTGTGGGACCCTACAAGTCACAAGCTGCCGATCAGACAAAGACCCACTTATGTTTTCTGTTTTCTCTATCCACACTAATATGTTACCCCGACACCATGGGATTTTAATTTCCGTAATAACATTTGCTGTGGCATCTTATCAAATACCTTCTGGAAATTCAAATACAGTACCTCTACAGGGTCTCCTTTATCCGCAGCACATTACTCCTTCAGAGAGCTCTAGTAAATCGGTTAAACATGATTTCTCTTTCACAAAACCATGCTGACTTTTTCCAATTACTTTGTGTTTTTCTAAGTGTCTAAGTGTCTTTAATGATCGATTCTAACACCTACCCCACGACAGACATCAGGCTAACTGGCCTATAGTTTCCTGTTTCCTACCTACCTCCCTGCTTGAATAGAGGTGTTATATTTTATACTTTCCAGTCTGATGGAACCTTTCCAGAATCTAGAGGATTTTGGAAAATTAACACCAACATATTTACTACCTCATTAGCCACCTCTTTTAAGACCCTAGGATTAAGTCCATCTGGACCCAGAGACTTGTCAGCCCACAGCTCCATCAGTTTGTTCAGTACCGCTTCCCTAGATATTGTAATTTCACCAAGCTCCTTCCACCTCCTAATTTCTAGCTATTACTGGAATGTTTCTGTATCCTCTATAGTGAAGGAAGGAGCAAAATATTTGATCATTTCATATGCCATTTCCTTATAATCTACTATTAGCTCCCATTCTCACTCCCTAGAGGATCAACACAAGTTTTTCTTACTCTTTTCTGTTTAAATACCTATAGAAACTCTTGCTATCCATTTTTACATTTCTAGCTAGCTTCCTCACATACTCTAATTTCTTTCTCCTAATTAACCTTTTAGTCTTTCTCTGCTGTTCTTTATATGTTGATCAATCATCTGACCTGCCACTCGTCTTTGCACAGTTATATGCTTCTTCCTTAAGTGTGATGATTTCCGCAGCTTTTTTAGCTAACTACAGATGGTGGGTCCTTCCTTTAGAATTTTTCTTTATAATTGGAATATACTTATTCTGAGTATTCTGAAGTATCCCCTTTTTTGTCTGCCCCAGTTTCTCTATTGATCTATCCCATAGCCTTGTATCTCAGTTCACTTCAGCTAGCTTAGCTTTCATGCCCACATAGTTGCCCTTATTTAGGTTTAAAATACTAGTCTTAGATCCACTCTTCTCCCTTTCATACTGGATGTAAAATTCAATAACATTGCGGTCACTGCAACTAGGAGTGTCTTTATCCTGAGGTCATTAATTAATTCTGTCACATTACACAATACCAAGTCTAATATAACCTGTCCTCTGGTTGGTTCCAGAACATGCTGCTCTAATAAACCATCTTGAAAATATTCTATGCACTCCTCATCCAGGCTGATACTGCCAATCTGATTTTTCCACTTTATTTGTAGATTAAAGTCACCCATGATCATTCCCGTCCCTTTATCACAAGCACCCAATATTTCTTCTTGTATACTTTGTCCTACCTTGTGGCTGCTGTTAGGAGGCCTGTAGGCCACTCTCACTAGTGATTTCTTTCCTCGACTATTCCTCATCTCTACCCAAACTGATTCTACATCCTGATCTCCTGAACTAAGGTCATCTCTAACTATTGCACCAATGCCATCCTTGATTAACAATCCTACCCTTCCACTTTTACCTAGCTTCCTATTCTTCTTGAATGTCATATACCCCTCAATATTCAGGACCCAATCCTCGTTATCCTGCAGCCACGTTTCTGTAATGGCTATCAGATCATATTTATTTACTTCAATGTGTGCTTTCAATTTGTTTACTTTATTATGAATGCTACACACATTCAGATACAGAGCCTTTAGTTTTGTGTTTTTGTTCTGTGTGACATCTAGTCTTGATTCTTGATGCATTCATAGGTTTTTTCTCTCAGTCCCTTCTTGCCATTCTCCGACCCTCATCTCCCAATATTCTCTGCTCTTATCTTGTCTCTACTCTTTGATATACCACATCTTTCCACATTTGATCGCTTGCCCCCAGTATTTAGTTTAAAACCCTCTCTGCTTCCCTAGTTATGCAGTTTATAATAACACTGGTCCCAGCACGGCTCAGGTGTAGACTGTCCCAATTATACAGCCCCCACTTTCCCCAATACTGGTGCCAATGCCCCACAAACCAGAACCCACTTCTCCCACATCAGTCTTTTGAGCCACGTGTTCACCTCTCTAATTTTATGTACCCTATGCCAATTTGCAGGCAGTTCAGGTAAGATTCTGCTTTTAAAGTTAGTACCTAGCTCCTCATACTTTCTATGCAGAACCTCTTTCTTATGTCGTTGGTACCTACATGGACAACCAGGTCCTCCCCCTCCCACTGCAAATTCTTCTCCAGCTCTGAGTAGACGTCCTAAACCCTGGCAACGGGCGGGCAACACAGCTATCTGGGCTCTCACTCTTCACTGCAGAGAACAGTGTCAATCCCCCTCACTATACTGTCCCCGACTACCACTACATTCCCTTTTGCTCCCCACATTTGAATGGCTTCCTGTACCACAGTGCCATGGTCAGTTTGCTCATTCACCGCTCTCATTCAAACAAGCTGAGAACCTCAAACCTATTTGACAATTGCAGAGGCATACACTCTTGCCCTCTGGGTCCCCTAACTTGCCTCACTCGCAGTCATACCCTCCCTATCCCTGACCACTGACCAAATCAGAAGATCCAATCCTAAGTGCTATGACTGCCTCCTGGTATAAAGCATCCAGGTAACTTGCCCCTTCCCTATGTGTCACAGAGTCTGCAGCTCAGCCCCAGCTCAATGACACTGAGCCAAAGTTCCTCAAGATGCAAACACTACAGATATGTTTGCCCTGGATCACAATGTTATCCAGGCTCCCACTTGCTGCAGCCTTGACACATCACCTGTGCTGCCATCCTTAATGTGTTTTAAACAATTACTTAACTATATTATTCACTTATTTATGTTACTTTTTTATATAGTTTATTAATTTTACCACCAATTTGTATACTATTTTAAACCTTAGGAATAGATTAGGCCTTAGCCACTCACCACTAACTGTTCTGAACTAACTGCCCCTCACCACTAACCAGATCTGTACCACTTCCTAACCTAAGAGTATGACTGCCCCTGGATTCAAGAGTCTACATGACTCTCCACCTCCCTGTCTGCACTTCAGACTCCAGCTCAACAACTCTGAGCTGAAGTTTGAGTTGCAGATACTTACTTCAGATATGGTTGGCTGGGATTGCAGTGCTCTCCACAAACTCCCACACTGCCTGCACTGACACCCCTATGTGGCTGTTTTATTTATTTAATTAATGAGTCTATGGGTTTAGTCAACTTATAGTTTTTAAACTAATTCCATGATCAAGTTTAAGTTATAGATAGATTTGCCTAAATATTTATCTGCAACACCAACTACTACAAGGATTGGTGGAAAGATGCAGCACCTCCTTCACCTTTTGCATCAAATTCCCAACTTTTACCACTCTGTTTACTATGCACTCCGGGTCAGTCAATTCACGGTTGCACCCATCCCTCCACTCACTCAATATCACAGTGAGAAGGTAGTGCTTGGTGCATGTGTTTATTTGAGCATAAGCATGATCAACCATGCATCACAAAACCGCACAACTGACAGTCCGCTCAATTCATTCCCCCAATATACCACAGATAAAAGCACAACACTGGACAATCTGTAGACATAGCAATAGGTCTGGTTTAAAGAAGCATATCACCATCATGCGCCACCGCTGCCCATCATACGAATGACTACCATACAAGTGTACAAAATTATGAGGGGAATAGTTAGAGTGGACAGGATAAAATTGTTTCCCTTGGTGGAGAATTCTAGAACCAGGGGACATAGATTCAAGATAAGTGGCAGAAGGTGTAGGGGGGACTAGAGGAAGAACTTTTTTATGCAGAGGTTAGTGGGTGTCTGGAATTCGCTGCCCAAGTTGGTGGTAGAGGCAGAAATTCTAAACTCTTTTAAAATGTACCATGAATCTGCATCTTAAGTGCTGTAAGCTGCAGGGCTATGGGCCAGGTGCAGGAAGGTGGGATTAGAAAGGGCACCTAGGTGTCCTCAGGCTGGCATGGACAAGATGGGCAGAATGGCCTCCTTCTGTGCTGTTACTTTTCTATGGTTCTAAGTCAATACTGGAGAAAAGTTTAATTGTGATTAAACTGCTATGAACAGAATTAATACTGCCACAACTTTCTAATTTCAATCATAAGGCTCAATATCATACTCATACCGAATTTACAACAGACCAAATAAGGAAGAACGCCTCGGACATAGGATTAATCTGTAAATAACCACATCAAAAGAATACAGGAAACAATACTAGAAACAACATATATGATGTAGGCAAAATAAATGATGTTAAGAACACAAGAGACTTCAAACTAGACTCATGATGCTGGGCAAATATCCACAATCAGAAGAAGATATATAAACTCAAAGAATCACCACATTAATTGCCACTTTAGACTAACAAGCAAGAACTATAATTACACACTCAAAAAATCTTTGACATCATTGCACAAAACAAAGACGTTTCCTAGAGAGGTTCCTTTTTCTGTCCTGGCCAATATTTAAACATTTGCATCTACAGCACAGGCCTGTAGAATGCCATGGATGCTGCATAGTATGGATTAGCTGTCACCAGGGAGACAAAGAGCATTGTAAGTCAGAGCCTAACCGGTTCTCACCTGCACGTTTCTTTTCACCTTTGATATTTGATTCAGGAAAGCAAAAGGGTTTCTAACATTTGAAAACACAGAAGGCAATTTGTTTTCCTGAGTACTATGTCAGTAAAGTAGTCCACACACT